>NC_059158.1:52244278-52869278 GCF_019923935.1 Bubalus bubalis
CAAATTGGTTACCAAGGAACCTTTTTTTCTTGGAACCCAGAAAGCTGGTTCTTTTCATATGCAATTACACACAATGAGCTTGTTACCAAAGCCTGCCTTGCTGCCACCCCCCACCCCCCAGGAAAACGGCTCAAAGAAATATTTTAAATCTCAGACGGAAACCTGGAAGATCTCTTGGCTGTCTGTCTGGATTTACGTATGTCTCAGTGTGAGCCTTGTGGGTTTTGATAATATTGCTCAAGTTCTGAGTTCCTATTTAAATGGTCTCCAGAAAGGGTAGCCCTTACATATCAAACTGTTGGAAATACAAGAAAACTTTGACCCAAATGAATGTCAGAGTGCCATGAACTGCGAATAATCAATATTAAATATCTAGTATTTTTGTTTTCGCTACTCTAGTCTAGACATATCTAAGAGTCTTCATGACCCAGATAATCACGAAGATGTGATCACTGACCTAGAGCCAGACATCCTGGAATGTGAAGTCCAGTGGGCCTTAGAAAGCATCACTATGAACAAAGTTAGTGGAGGTGATGGAATTCCAGTTGAGCTATTTCAAATCCTAAAAGATGATGCTGTGAAAGTGCTACACTCAATAAGCCAGCAAATTTGGAAAAGTCAGCAGTGGCCACAGGACTGGAAAAGGGCAGTTATCATTCCAATCCCAAAGGAAGGCAATGCCAAAGAATGCTCAAACGACCGCACAATTGCACTCATCTCACATGCTAGTAAAGTCATGCTCAAAATTCTCCAAGCCAGGCTTCACCAATACGTGAACCGTGAACTTCCTGATGTTCAAGCTGGTTTTAGAAAAGGCAGAGGAACCCGAGATCAAATTGCCAACATCCGCCGGATCAGGGAAAAAGCAAGAGAGTTCCAGAAAAGCATCTACTTCTGCTTCATTGACTATGCCAAAGCCTTTGACTGTATGGATCACAGTAAACTGTGGAAATTCTGAAAGAGATGGGAATACCAGACCACCTGACCTGCCTCTTGAGAAATCTGTATGCAGGTCAGGAAGCAACAGTTAGAACTGGACATGGAACAACAGACTGGTTCCAAATAGGAAAAGGAGTACATCCAGGCTGTATATCATCACCCTGCTTATTTAACTTATATGCAGAGTACATCATGAGAAACGCTGGACTGGAAGAAACACAAGCGGGAATCAAGATTGCCGGGAGAAATATCAATCACCTCAGATATGCAGATGACACCACTCTTATGGCAGAAAGTGAAGAGGAACTCAAAAGCCTCTTGATGAAAGTGACAGTGTAGAGTGAAAAAGTTGGCTTAAAGCTCAACATTCAGAAAACAAAGATCATGGCATCCGGTGCCATTACTTCATGGGTAATAGATGAGGGAACAGTGGAAACAGTGTCAGACTTTATTTTGGGGGGGCTCCCAAATCACTGCAGATGGTGACTGCAGCCATGAAATTAAAAGACGCTTACTCCTTGGAAGGAAAGTTATGACCAACCTAGATAGCATATTCAAAAGCAGAGATATTACTTTGCCAACAAAGGTCTGTCTAGTCAAGGCTTTGGTTTTTCCTATGGTCATAGATGGCTGTGAGAGTTGAACCATGAAGAAGTCTGGGCGCCGAAGAATTGATGCTTTGGAACTGTGGTGTTGGAGAAGACTCTTGCGAGTCCCTTGGACTGCAAGGAGATCCAACCAGTCCTTTCTGAAGGAGATCAGCCCTGGGATTTCTTTGGAGGGAATGATGCTGAAGCTGAAACTCCAGCACTTTGGCCACCTCATGCCAAGGGTTGACTCATTGGAAAAGACTCTGATGCTGGGAGGGATTGGGGGCAGAAGGAGAAGGGGACGACAGAGGATGAGATGGCTGGATGGCATCACTGACTCGATGGACGTGAGTCTGAGTGAACTCCGGGAGTTGGTGCTGGACAGGGAGGCCTTGCGTGCTGCGATTTATGGAGTCTCAAAGAGTCGGACAAGACTGAGCGACGGAAATGAACTGAACTGAAGAGTCATCAACATTAAGCACAAAATGTTCATAGTGCCTAGGTTTATTCTAGGTTAAAAACTGCTATATTGTTATATCTGTCACAAGCTTGTCAACAACAAAGTACCTCTAAACAACAACAAAGCTAAAAAATGTAACTGTGATATGAGCTTTTAGAGAAACCATTCACAATAATTATACTCTAAAATATCTGTCTATAATAGTCTTGATTGAAGGCAGAGGAGAAGGGGACGACAGAGGATAGGATGGTTGGATGGCATCACTGACCTGATGGAGATGAGTTTGAGCAAGCCCCTGGAGTTGGTGACGGACACGGAAGCCTGGCATCCTGCAGGCCACCGGGTCCCAAAGAGTCAGACACGTCTGAGCAACTGAACTGAACTGAACTGAAAAACGTTTCTCCAGGTGTTTTGGTTCCCCGAGTTTCTATCCTTGTGCTAAACTAAGTGACGACAGTGTATTGAATAGCTAGGTCATTTCCAAATAAATTAAAGTTCTGAAACATTCACGACCTGAAAGGACGCAGAAACAAGAGATTTTTGACTGTCCATGAATAGTGTCCGGCACCGTCCTGACATGTTCAGTGTAAGAAAGCAATTTCTTTGTGTTGTTTTCTTTTGTTCTTGTGGGTGGAGGGTGGGGGGGCGGGGGCGGGGTATTATCACTGATACGAATGTTCACCAATCTATAGAATGCCAATATAAAAGTCAGTTCTGGGTTGCTGAAGGGAGATGTCTGACTTGTTCTGAAAAGAATGTATGTGGAATGAAATCACATTTTATGAAGGAAACCGAAGTAGTTCTCTCTTACAGGCGGCAGTTTCAGGATGGGAGAAGCACAGGAATGGGTACAGAATGAGATAAGGAGGTTGTAGGCAAAGTGGACTCCCAGAAAAGAGTTTTGTGCCTAGCACAAGTTTTCTTGAGATGTTGAACTGCCTTTGCTAATGGATTTTAAGTGTCTTTACCTCTTAAGTAATCTGTTCTAGGTTGACCTTTGAAATCTTTTGTTAGCTTTGGCTAAGTGGAGAAGTATTGTGTCACGGTGACTTATGTGATCCTACCTGACTGTTGGAAATGCTATGGATATCTATGCATAAGCCTGCCTAAATAATTGCCTTCTAGCGAACTTTGGGATGCTTCAGAGGGCCCCTGAAACCTCCCAAAGAGAGATATGAAACAACCTGAGTTCATTTGGCACGTGAAACTACATGGGAAATGCCGCCAGAAAGAGGGATGAATCTCCCCCAAGTTATATTATACTCTGGATGTTACTGGAAGGTATAGTTGGGGCCGAGGCAGAAAAGGAGGAGAGGGAGATGGCATTTGTAGTTGGGCAGGGGGTGATAAGTCCCACTGACTGCAATCACAAAATGATATGCGATGGCCTTTTTCACAGAAACAGAAATACTCCTACTAGTAGGCTGCTAATATTGAACAGGACCTTAAAGGGCCAAGAAGACTGAGAAAGAAGAACACAGCTGGAGGCATCTTCCTCTCCAACTTCAAACTGCAGCACGGCCCTGTAGTAACCACCACAGTGAGGAACTGGCAGGAACACAGACACATGGACTCCAGGAGAGAAGAGAGAGCCCAGGAATGAACCCACATGGATGTGGTCAGTTCATGAAAATCAAACCAGGAATGAGCCAAGAGGAAAGGACAGTCTTCTGAAGAAACAGGGACAGGAAAACTGGCCACCTACTCAGAAGAACATCCGTGAAGGCCATCCTCTAGGCTATCGAACAGAAATCGAACTGAAACCCGCCATTTGCACATGGAGCTCTCCTCCCCACCCCCACCTCCCGAGTGCTCAGAGATGGACCTCCGGTCATCACTCAGCTGGACACAGGAAACGTCTACTTTGTCCTCATTTTCCCCTCTTGCAGCGCCTCCCTGCTGGAGGGCACTGAGGCAACCCCACTCCTCTCAGCTGGGACGCAGCCCCGTGACCCTGGAGCCCGAGCCCTGAGGGGCCTGAGGAGACAAAGCTCCCGCCAGAGAAGAGCGGGCAGCCCCGCGCTCACAGACCTCAGAGGGCTCTCCCACAAGCAGCTCTGCTGTGAGCACTAAGGCTGGAAGCCCAAACTGAAATGGAGCACAATGGCTCCATGATCCTCCTCAAAACACGGCTAAGGAACAGTCAGAGCCTGGATGGAACACATTTGAGTCCGTTCTAAGGAAGGGGATGAACCGAGAGCGTATTAAACAGGCAAGTCAGTCAGAAAGAGAAAAACATGGAATCGAGAAGGATGGGTCTGACGAATCTGTTCACATAGCAGCACTGGAGACGCAGACATAGTGGACAGACTTACGGACCAGGGTGGGGAACAAGAGGGAGAGGGTGACATGAATGGAGAGAGCAGCATGGAGGCATGTACACCAACATTTGTAAATAGACAACCAGTGGGAATTTGCTGTTAGGACTCAGGGAACTCAAACTCGGGCACTGTAATAACCTAGAGAGGTGGGGATGCATGGGATGTGGGAGGGAGATTCCAGAGCTGGGGACACACGTACATCTATGGTTCATTCGTGTGGATGTATGACAAATCAAACCGATATTGTAAAGCAGTGATCAATCAACTAGAAATAAATAACTGTTTATTAAAAAAAAAAAAGACATGAACAGAAGCACAAACTTTGCAACCAACACCGGAATTCCATTCAAAAACTATACAATTTGAGAAAACAACAAAAGATCTACATGGCCTTTAGTCTGGTGATGAGTTCTAACACACAACAAAAAAAGCCAACTTACCCAATTAGGAATATACATTATTTCAAACATTGACTTTTACAATTTTATACATTTACTCTGAGAAGGACCTTTTTACAGGGAACCAAAAGACACTGTGTTAAATGAACCAGTGACCACCCACCCTTGCCAGGCAACGGAGAAGAGAAAACACCTGCAGGAGTCATCTTACAACAGGAGGTCCTGGTAAGGAACAAGGAACTAACAAGCTCCCACCAACCAGGATTCTGGAGAGGTCAGCAAGAGGTCAACAAGAGATGGGAGACTGCAGTCCAGAGGTCCTAGCAACTTCCACCTAGCAACAAAGACCCAGCATAGTCAAAACGAATTCAGTGTTACAAAAAATAAATAAATAAAAGGACAGAAGTTCTTTGAACACATGACTGAGATTAGGGTGAGGGAGTACATATATGTGCCAGGATAATCTTAAAGTACGAGAAAGTAAAGAAGTTAAAGACAACTATCAAGCTGTCCAAAGTGATGAAAATGAATGGTCACACAGTTTTATCTGTATACACTAGCAGATAATAATCTGAAAAGGAATTAAAAAAAAATTCCCTTTCAATAGTGTCAACATGAATAAAATGCTTTGCCATGGATGTAACAAGGATGACAAGACTGGCACACTGGAAATTCTACACCATGGCTGAAAAATATCCTGAATACATGGCAGATACTCCATAGCGATGGAAAGACTTAAGATGGCAATACCATGGAATGCATCTTGAATCTGAAATGAAGATTCGATATGACTTGATCGCTCAGAGCTTTTGTGTCATCAAGTGTTATTAAAGGATGAAAGAGATAGAGAAAGCTGCTGACATAGTCTTGCGGCAGGGTGGGGGTGGGGCGGGGAGTAAGAGTACCCCCTGCTGGTCTTTAGCCAGATGTTATACAGCCACTAGCAGTCTGCTAAGGAAAGAAAGGCAGTGTCTCAGAGAATGGCACCAGGCCCCTCCCCCACGACATGCATTGAGATAACATGGGCAGCAGGTGAGTCATCCCAGGCCAAAAATTGATTGACATGAATCTTGAAGAAAGGGAGATTTCCAGGCAAATACATCGTTTCCTTAACATGGATTAGGAGAACAAGGTACGAGGAAAACATACTGTTTTGTTCAAGTCGCTTCTGAGACTTTTGGGGAAACCGACCTGAAGCCAGAGTCTAACGGAAATATATAGGATATTAACATCGCTTAAGACAAAGATTTCCTTAGAAAAAAAATGCACTGCTTAGCTCAAGGTTTGTCTGTGAAATTCTTACACGTCAGGAGATGGCTCCGAGCTGGATTCCACACACAAGAACATGCATGCAAAGGACAAGCCTGCACAGCTCTGTGCCCATCTGCCTCCCCACAGCCAGCAGCATTTCCAAGTGACCTCCTAAGGCCTTTGCCAAACTACAGGGGCACCTCTGGGTTTCCTGTTTCCCTCATTTTTCAGACACTTTTCTTAAAACAAAACAAACAAACAAACAAACAAAAAAAAAAAACACGCACATTTCTTCATAGAATGCCACAGTGGAAGGAAAACAGGCCTTGAATATTTAGACTTCAATTTCCAAAAAACTTGGAGCTTGGTTTTTTTCTTTTTTTTAATTAAACCACCACATAATTTAAAATTTTTACACGCTCTAATTATTCAGTTCCAAAACACCAAACTTTTATTGCACAGGGTCCCCATGGAAAGGCCCCCTCAGCAGGACAACCACAGATTCTGTCATGAAAGTGCAGCAAGGTGCCCTCCTCCCTTTTCTGCCTGGGCAGCCACCGGGTTTTTAAATCCATGCACCCTACTAAGTTTCTAGGGTGCAATTGGTGGACCCTTCCCTTTCCCATCCCAGCAGGTGGTCAAGGGTCCCCTGGCCTACAAAGAGCCAGAAGCAGGGCTGGGCCAGCCGGCCAGAGTTCAGGGTTCTGTCCCTTGGACTTCCAGCGGACACTACACTGTTGGAAAAATCATGCAGCTCTAAGCTTTCCGCAAAGGGGTGAAGCGGCAAAGGCCTTGACCCCAAAGGCGAGGCCTTTCTGCCACTGCCAGGTTGGGGAGCCCCGAGAATGGAGTACATGGTTCCCTGCTCCACGCAGTCCCAGTTCCCTTACCTGTGGTCCGCACCCCTCCGCTCCACCCACTGGATGCCGATCCAGGGGGACCCAGGAGCACACAAAATGGGCTTTCCCAGCCACAATGGCAACCCCCGAGAGCACAACTGGGACCCCCACCCCCGCCCCGACATGACACTATCCCTGCCCCTGGCCTGCTCTCCGTGAGTTCCCAGCCACAATGGCGACCGCCTAGAGCACAACAGGGACCCCACAGCCCGCCCCAATTGGAACCCCGACCGGCCCCGCTCATTTTTGCCCTGCCCTTGGTGCGCTCACGGTGCATTACCAGCTGCAGTGGTAACCCCCAAGAGTATAACTGGGACCCCCACCCCTGCCCCGACACCACAGACACTCGGCCTTCGCTGCCGGGGGTTTGCCCCGCCCCTGGCGTGCTCCCAGTGCGGTCCCCTCCTTCACCATAGGCGCGCAGTGAGCCCCACCCCAAAGCCCGGTTCCAGGAGAGGCTCTCGGACCTCTTTCACCTACTGCCGCCAGATGAAACCCAAGGACAAGTAAATCCACCCCACAGAGACAATCCAAGCTGTCTATGATTTAGGGATAAAATGATGACTACAGAAAAGAAAGATGACCTGACCTAGGAGGGCCATGATATTCTATAGATCCAGACAAAATTGGTTACCAAGGAACCTTTTTGTCTTGGACCCCGGAAAGCTGGTTCTTTTCATATGCAATTACACACAATGAGCTTGTTACCAAAGCCTGTCTTGCCGCCACCCCCCACCCCCCAGGAAAAGGGCTCAAAGAAATATTTTAAATCTCAGGCAGAAACCTGGAAGATCTCTTGGCTGTCTGTCTGGATTTATGTATGTCTCAGTGTGAGCCTTGTGGGTTTTGATAATATTGCTCAAGTTCTGAGTTCTTATTTAAATGGTCTCCAGAATGGGTAGCCCTTACATATCAAACTGTTGGAAATAGAAAACATTGACCCAAATGAATGTCAGAGTCCTGTGAACTGGAAAATAGTCAATATTAAATATCTAGTATTGTTGTTTTCGCTACTCTAGTCTAGACATGTCTAAGAGTCTTCACGACCCAGATAATCACGACTGTGTGATCACTGACCTAGAGCCAAACGTCCTGGAACGTGAAGTCAAGTGGGCCTTAGAAAGCATCACTACAAACAAAGCTAGTGGAGGTGATGGAATTCCAGTTGAGCTATTTCAAATCCTGAAAGATGATGCTGTGAAAGTGCTACACTCAATATGCCAGCAAATTTGGACAAGTCAGCAGTGGCCACAGGACTGGAAAAGGGCAGTTTTCATTCCAATCCCAAAGGAAGGCAATGCCAAAGAATGCTCAAACGACCACACAATTGCACTCATCTCACATGCTAGTAAAGTCATGCTCAAAATTCTCCAAGCCAGGCTTCAGCAATACGTGAACCATGAACTTCCTGATGTTCAAGCTGGTTTTAGAAAAGGCAGAGGAACCGGAGGTCAAATTGCCAACATCCGCTGGATCAGGGAAAAAGCAAGAGAGTTCCAGAAAAGCATCTACTTCTGCTTCATTGACTATGCCAAAGCCTTTGACTGTGTGGATCACAGTAAACTGTGGGAAATTCTGAAAGAGATGGGAATACCAGACCACCTGACCTGCCTCTTGAGAAATCTTTATGCAGGTCAGGAAGTAACAGGTAGAACTGGACATGGAACAACAGACTGGTTCCAAATAGGAAAAGGAGTACGTCCAGGCTGTGTCATCACCCTGCTTATTTAACTTATATGCAGAGTACATCATGAGAAATGCCCGACTGGAAGAAACACAAGCGGGAATCAAGATTGCCGGGAGAAATATCAATCATCTCAGATATGCAGATGACACCACCCTTATTGCAGAAAGTGAAGAGGAACCTAAAAGCCTCTTTCTTAAAGTAAAAGTAGAGAGTGAAAAAGTTGGCTTACTGGGCAGAGCAGGCACTGATCACACGGCTGAGCAGGCACTGATCACTGGGCAGAGCAGGTACTGATCAGGAGGTGGCTGAGCAGGCACTGATCTCGTGGTTGACAGGCACTGATCAGGCGGCTGACCAGGAACTTATCACGAGAATGACCAGGTACTGATCAGCCGCCTGATCAGCGCCTGTCAGCCGCGTGGTCAGTGCCTGCTCAGCCACGTGATCTGTGCCTGCTCAGCCGTGTGATCAGTGCCTGCTCTGCCCAGTGATCAGCGCCTCAGCTGCGTGATCAGAGCCTGCTCAGCTGCATGACCAGTGCCTGCTCAGCCACGTGATCAGTGCCTGATTTGCCCTGTGATCAGTGCCTTCTCAGCCCAGTGATCAGCGCCTGCTCAGTCTCGTGATCAGCACCTGCTCAGCGGAGTGATCAGCACCTGCTGAGCAATGTGATATGTGCCTTCTCAGTCATGTGATCAGTACCTGGTCAGTCGCCTGATCAGTGCCTGTCAGCCACGTGATCAGCACCTGCTCAGCCGCGTTATCAGCGCCTGCTCAGTTGCGTGATCAGCACAGGCTCAGCCACGTGATCAGCGCCTGCTCAGCCGCGTGATCAGCGCAGGGTCAGCCACGTGATCACTGCGTGATAAGCCACGTGATCAGTGCCTGCTTAGCCCTGTGATAAGTGCCTGCTGAGCAATGTGATATGTGCCTTCTGAGTCACGTGATCAGTGCCTGGTCTGTTGCGTGATCAGTGCCTGCTCAGCCGCCAGATCTGTGCCTGCTGAGCCCTGGGATCAGTGCCTGCTCAGTCGTGAGATCAGTGCTTCCTGAGCCCTGTGATCAGTGCCCGCTGAGGCATATGATATGTGCCTTCTCAGTCACATATCAGCGCCTGGTCAGTCACGTGATCATTGCCTGCTCAGCGGCGTGATCACTACCTTCTCAGCCGGGTAATCAGTGCCTGTCAGCGGCTTGATCATTGCCTGCTCAGCCACGTGATCAGTGTCTGCTCAGCCACTTGATCAGCACCTGGTCAGCCACGTCATCAGAGCCTGGTCAGCCGCGTGATCAGTGTCTGCTCAGCGGTGTGATCAGCACCTGTCAGCCGCATGATCAGGGCCTGCTCAGCCGCGTGATCAGCACCTGTCAGCCGCGTGTTTAGAGCTTGTCAGCCCCGTGATCACTGCCTGCTTAGCCGCATGATCAGCGCCTGTCAGCCACGTGATCAACGCCTGCTCATCCGCCTGATCAGTGCCTGTCAGTCGCCTGATCAGTGCCTGTCAGCCGCCTTATCAGTGCCTTTCAGCCGCGTGATCAGCGCCTGCTCAGCTGCATCATCAGTGTCTGCTCTGCAACGTGATCAGTGCCTGCTAAACCATTTGATATGTGTCTCTCAGTCACGAGATAAGCGCCTGCTCAGCTGTGTGATCAGTGCCTGCTTAGCCCTGTGATCTGTCCCATCTGAGCAATGTGATATGTGCTTTCTCAGTTATGTGATGAAGGCCTGCTCAGCCGAGTGATCAGTGCCTTTCAGCAGCGTGATCAGTGACTGTCAGCCGCTTGATCATTGCCTGCTCAGCCACGTGATCCATGCCTGTCAGCCACGTGATCAGTGCCTGCTGAGCCCTGTGATCTGTGCCTGCTGAGCCATGTGACATGGGCTTTCTCAGTCACGTGATCAGTGCCTGCACTCGCATGATCAGTACCTGCTCAGGCCCGTGATCAGTGCCTGCTGAGCAATGTGATATGTGCCTTCTCAGTCACGTGATCAGTGCCTGCTCAGCCGCGTGATCAGTGCCTGCTCAGCTGTATGATCAGCGCCTGGTCAGACGCGTCATCAGCACCTGCTCAGCCGCCTGATCAGCGCGTGTCAGCCGCCTGATCAGTGCCTGTGGCTGTGTGATCAGTGCCTGTTCAGCCTCGTGATCAGTGCCTGTTCAGCCGCGTGATCAGTGTCTGTCAGCCGTGTGACCAGCGCCAGCTCAGCCGAGTCATCTGTGCCTGTTCAGCCACGTGATCACTGCCTGCTAAGCTGCGTGATCAATGCCTGTCAGCCACGTGATCAACGCCTGCTCAGCCGAGTAATCAGTGCCTTTCAGCCACAGATCAGAGCCTGCTCAGCTGCATGATCAGCGCCTGTCAGCAGTGTGATCACTGCCTGTCAGCCACTTGATCATTGCCTGCTCAGCCACGTGATCCGTGCCTGTCAGCCACGTGATCAGCGCCTGGTCACCCGAGTCATCAGCGCCTGGTCAGCCACGTGATCAGCGCCTGCTCAGGCCCGTGATCAGTGCCTGCTGAGCAATGTGATATGTGCCTTCTCAGTCACGTGATCAGGGCCTGGTTAGTCGGGTGATCAGTGCCTGCCCAGCCACCTGATCAGTGCCTGTCAGACACATCATCAGCGCCTGTTCAGCCATGTTATCAGCGCCTGGTCAGCCATGTGATCAGTGCCTGGACAGCCTTGTGATCATTCCCTGCTCAGCCGCCTGATCAGCTCCTGTCATCCACATGATCAGCGCCTGTCAGCTGCGTGATCAGGGCCTGCCAGCCGCGTGATCAGCGCTTGCTCAGCTGCGTCATCAGTGTCTGCTCCGCAACGTGATCAGTGCCTGCTGAACCATTTGATATGTGCCTCTCAGTCACGAGATAAGCACCTGCTCAGCTGCGTGATCAGTGCCTGCTTAGCCCTGTGATCTGTCCCTTCTGAGCAATGTGATATGTGCTTTCTCAGTTACGTGATAAGGGCCTGCTCAGCCGCATAATCAGTGCCTTTCAGTTGAAGATCAGAGCCTGCTCAGCCGAGTGATCAGCACCCATCAGCAGCGTGATCAGCATCTGCTCAGCCACGTGATCAGCGCCTGACAGCTGCGTGATCAGTGCCTGCTCAGCCTTGTGATCAGTGCATTTCAGCTGCGTGATCAGTGCCTGCTCAGCTGCGAGATCATTGCCTGGTCCACTGCATGATCAGTGCCTGCTAAGCCACATTATCAGTGCCTGCCTTCTCATTCACGAGATAAGTGCTCAGTCGAGTGATCACTGTCTGCTCAGCAACGTGATCAGTGCCTGCTGATCCATTTGATATGTGCCTCTCAGTCACGTGATCAGTGCCTGCTTAACCTCGATCAGAGCTTGTCAGCCACCTGATCAGTGTCTGCTGAGGCATTTGATATGAGCCTTTGCAGTCACGTGATCAGTGCCTGCTGAGTCGCGTGATCAGTGCCTGGTCAGCCATGTGATCAGAGCCTGTTCAGTCCCATGATCAGTGGATTCTCAGCTGCGTGATAAGTGCCAGCTTAGCTGCATGATCAGCGCCTGCTCAGCCGTGTGATCAGCGCCTGCTCAGTCTCGTGATTAGTGCCTGCTCAGCTGTGTGATCAGAGACTGCTCAGACCCATGATGAGTGGATTCTCTCCCCATGATCAGTGCCTGCTCAGCCGCGTGATCAGTGCCTGCTGAGTCATGTGATCAGACCCTGCTCAGTCACGTGATCAGTGCCTAGTGAGCGGTGTGATCAGAGCCTGCTCAGTCCCGTGATAAGTGGCCTGTCACCCCCTGAACAACTCAAGAGGCAAGCGGAGTTCCATTCCTCAACACAGACGAGGCCTGACTCTCTTGTTCCAACTCTGCAGAGACCATGCAATCGAAGTCAGAAATGGAGAGGAACCCTGAGGTTCCCACCTTAACTCGAGAGGAGGCCCTCTTACATTGAACCAAACCCAGGGGAGTCCTGAGAGGCCCCTCCCAACTCCACAGTATCCCTGACTTCTCATAGGAACCCAGAGAAGCTCCGTGAGATCACTGGCACAAGTCGAGGGAACCCAGGGTTTCCTGCAGCAACTCGAGAAAGACCTCGAGAGTCCTTCTTCAATGCATCTTGAGGCCCGATTCCCCTACCGTGACTCAAGAGCAATGCCACTCTCCTCCTCTAAACTCGAATGGAGACTGGACTTCCCTGGCGCCACATGAGAGGCTCCCTGAGTTCCCCGTGAACTCGTGAGAAACACCACACTCCCGCCGCAGCTCGAAAAAAACCACGAGATTCCACCGTCATCTCGAGATGAGGCCCTTCTTTTCCTGCAGGGCCTAGAGAGCAATCCCGAGTCCTCTCTCAAAACTCCACAGGAGGCTTGACTCCCTTTCGGCCACTTAATGGGCTCCAAAAGATACCCATCGCAACTCAAGAGGAGAGTGGAGTTATTTGCTTCCACTCGAGACGAGGCCTGACTCCCCAGGTGAATCTTGAATGCAACCCCTAGATCCCTGTCACCACAGGAGAGGAACACGTAGTTTCTGGACACAAGCCTAGATGAGGTCTATTTGCCCTGCAGCAACTCGAGAGGAATCCCTAACTCCCTCTTGCAACTCGAATGGAGATTGGACTTCCCTGGGGAAACATGAGAGGTTCTCTGAGTTGCCCGTCGTAACTTGAAAATCTCGCCGCAACTCGAGAAAAACCACGAGGTTCCCCCATCATCGTGAGATGAGGCCTCTTCCCACTGCAGCATATCAAGAGAAATCCCACGTTCCCTCTTGAAATTCGAAATGGTACTTGACACCCTTGATGCAACCCAAAAATTTCCCCAGCATACCGGTCTGACTCGAGAGGAACACCAAGTTTCCCAGCACAACTTAATCTGAGCCCCTTCCCTCCTGATCTCGACATGAGGGTCTATTCCCCTGCTTTGTCTGGAAGGGGATATCGACCTTCATGTCCCACTTCAGGAGGAGGCCGGTCTCACACTGAAACTCGAGAGGAAGCCTCGTGTGTCGTGCCACATTCCGAAAGACACCAATTTCCCCGTCCACTCAAGAAAGGTCCGATGCTCTGGCACTTCGTCGAATGTAACCCTGAGGATTAAGTCACATCACGAAGGGGAACTCACAACCCAGTTGCATCATCCGAAAACAGGCGCAGGTTTCAAATACAACACGACAAGTGGCCTGTCACCCCGTGAACAACTGGAGAGGCAAGGGTAGTTCCAACCTCATCACAAGATGAGGCCTAACTCTCCTGTTCCAACTCTTCAGAGACCCTGTGAATGAAGTCAGAAATGTAGAGGAACACTGAGGTTCCCACCTCATCTCGAGATGAGGCCCTATTCATCCCTGTAGCAATGCGCGAGGAATCCTAAGGTGGCCCTTGCAACGCCAAAGGAGATCTGACTTCCCTGAGGAAACACGAGCAGTCCCCCAGGTCGACAGGCAACTCGAGAGGAACCCTAAGCTTCCCGCCACAACTCCACGCAAATGACGTAATTCCAACCTGCATGCTTGAGTAGACCCTTTTATGCTGCAGCGTTTCCAAAGAAAGCCCACGTTTCCCTTGGAGCTTGAAAGGGTCCTCGACATGCTTTATGAAGCTCCAGAAGTTTCCCGAGATACCCGTCCCCACTCGAGAGGAATGCTGAAATTCCCACCACAAGTCAAGAAGAACCCCATTTTCCCCACCTCAAGTCGAGATGAGGGTCGATTGCCCTGCTTCACCTGGAAAGGAATGCCAACGTCCCTGTCGCACCTTGAGAGGAGGCTGGTATCTACTTGACACTGGAGGGGAGCCCGGGGACCTTGTCACAATTTGAAAGCCACTGATTTCCCCATCCACTCGAGATCAGGCCTGATTCCCTTGCACCAATTCGAATGTCAGCCAAGAATCCACTCACAACATGAAGGAGTTCTGATGTCCTGGTTGTTAATCCGAAAAGAGCCCCAGGTCCCAAATTCAACTCGGCTGGAGGCCTGAAACACCTTTGACAACTCGAGAGGAAAGCAGAGTTCCATGCCTTCACACACGTCGAGACCTACCTCCCTGTTTGAAATGGCATACACAGCCCGAGACCCACGTCAAAACAGGAAAGGAAACCTGAGGTTCCCGCCTCAACTCGAGATGAGGCGCTCTTCCATTGCACTAAAACAAGTGGATTCCTAGAGGCCCCTCCCAAGTCCACAGTATTCCTAACTTCCAATAGGCACAAGGAGAAGCTCCCTGAGGTCACCGTCACAAGTCGAGCAAACACAGGGTGTCCTGCCACAACTCGAGAAAGACCTCAAAATTCCCCCTTCGGCGCATCTTGAGGCCGGATTCCCCTGCAGTGACTCGAGAGCAATGTCGCACTCCACCCTCACAACTCAAGTGGAGACTGGACTTCCCTGGGGCCAAAAGAGAGGCTTCCTTAGTTCCCCGTCGTAACTCGAGGAAAACCCCTCACGTTGCGCCGCAGCTCGTGAAAAACCACGAGATTCGCCCATCATTGTGAGATGAGGCTCTTCTTTTCCTGCAGGGCCTAGAGAGCAAACCAGAGTCCTCTCTCAAAACTCCACAGGAGGCTTGACTCCCTTTAGGCCACTCAGTGGGCTTCAAGAGATACCCGTCGCAACTGGAGAGGAGAGCGGAATTCTTTGCTTCCACTCAAGACGAGGCCTGACTCCCCGGGTAAACCTTGATTGTAACACCAAGATCCCTGTGGCCATTGGAGAGGAACACGGATTTTCTGGACACAAGCCTAGATGACGTCTATTTACCTGCAGCGACACGAGAGCAATTCCCAGTTCCCCCTCACAGCTCGAATGGAGATTGGAGTTCCCTGGGGCAATACGAGAGGCTCCCTGAGTTCCCGTCATCACTTGAGAATCCTGCCGCAACTTTAGAAAAACCACGAGGTTCCTCAGTCATCTTGAGATGAGGCCCCTTCCCGCTGACGCATCTCAAGACAAATCCCACGTTCCCTCTTGAAATTCGAAACGGTAATTGATGCCCTTGATGCAACCCACAAAGATCCCCGACATACCGGTGTCACTCGAGAGGAACACCGAGGTTCCCGGGACCACTTCATCTGAGCCCCTTCTCCCCTCCTGATTTAGACATGAGGGTCGATTCCCCTGCTTTGTCTGGAAAGGGATCCCGATCTTCCTGTCACACTCAGAAGGAGGCCGGTCTAACACTGAAACTCGAGAGGAAGTCTCGTGTGTCGTGCCACATTCCAAAAGACACCGATTTTCGTGTCCACTCTTGATAAGAACCCGATGCCCGGACACCTCTTCGAATGTAACATAGTGGATGAAGTCACAACACGAAGGGGCACTGACATCCTAATTGCATTGACTGGAAAAACCCACAGGTCCCAAATAAAACTCGACAAGTGGCCTGTCATCCCGTGAAAAACTCGAGAGTCAAGCGGAGTTCCATTCCTCAACACAAGACAAGGCCTGACTCTCCTGTCCCAACTCTGCAGGGACCCTGTGATCGAAGTCAGAAATGGAAAGGAACCCTGAATTTACTGCCTCAACTCGAGATGCGGCCGACTCCCATTCCACCAAACCCAGGGACTCTGGAGAGGGCCTGCCCCACTCACAGGACGCCTGAATTCTCAGAGGCACCCTGAGAAGCTCTCTGAGGTCACCGGCACTAGTCGAGGGAATCAAGGGTTTCCTGCTGCAACCAGAGAAAGACCTCGAGAGTCCTTCTTCAACGCGTCTTGATGCCCGATTCCCCTACCATGACTCGATAGCAATGACACGCTACACCTCGCCATGGGCATGGAGACCTGATTTCATTGGCGCCACACGAGAGGCTCCCTGAGCTCCCCGTCGTACCTCGTAAGAAAACCCCCACTGGCGTCGCAGCTCGAGAAAACCCAAGAGACGCCCCCGTCATTTCGAGATGACGGCCATCTTTAATTGCATGGCCTAGAAAGCAATCCCGTAACTTCTCTCCAAACTCCACAGGAGGCTTGACTCATTTTAGGCCCCTCAGTGGGCTCCAAGACATACCCGACGCGACTCGAGAAGAGAGTGGAGTCCTTTGCTTTCCTTCGAGAAGAGGCCTGACTCCCTGTGTGAGTCTGGAATGCAACTCCGAGATCCCTGTCACCCCTGGAGAGGAAAATTAAGTCCTGGACACAAGCCTAGATGAGGTTTAGTTTGCCCTTCAGTGAATGGAGCCCAATCCCCAGCGCTCCCTGGCAACTCGAACGGAAGATTGGACTTCCTGGGCCAACACAAGAGGAAGCCTGAATTCCCCATCGTAACTCGAGAATCCCGCCGCAACTCGAAAAACCACATGGTTCCCTCGTCATCGCAAGATGAGACCCTTTGTCCGCTACAGCGTCTCAAGAGAAGTCCCACGTTCCATCTTGAAGTGCGAAACGGTACTTGGCACCCTTGATGCGACCCCAAAAGATCCGCGACATACCAGACTCACTAGAGGGGAACACCGAGGTTCCCGGCACCACTTCATCTGAGCCCCTTCTACTCTCCTTATCGCGAAAGGAGGGTCGACTCTCCTGCTCTGTCTGCAAGGGGTTCCTGACCTTCCTGGCACACCTCAGGATGAGGCCGGTCTCACGAAGAAGTTCGAGACGTAGCCTCGTGGGTGGTGCCACATGCTGAAAGACCCCGATTTCACGGTCCGCTCTTGAGAAGGACCCGATGCCCGGACACCTCTTCGAAGGCAACCCTGTGGATGAAGGCACAACACGAAGGGGCACTGACACCCCCGTGCATCATCCGGAAAAACCCGCAGGGTCTACACACAGCTCGACAAGGGGCCTGAGACTCCCGGAACAACTCGAGAGGCAACCAGAATTCCATTCCTCAGACAAGACGAGGCATGACTCTCCTGTCCCAACACTGCAGGGACCGTGCAGTCGGAGTCAGAATCGGAGAGGAAGCCTGAGGTTCCTGCCTCCCCTCGAGATGAGGCCCTCTTCCATTGCGCCGAACCCAGCAGAGTCCCGAGAGGCCCTGCCAACTCCACAGCATCCCTCACCTCTCAGAGGCACCCTGGGAAGTTCCCTATAGTCCCCTGCAGAAGTCGAGGGAAACGAGGGTTTCCCGCCGCCACCCGAGAAAGACCTCGAGAGTCCTTCTTCAACGCGTCTTGAGGCCCTAGTCACTTCCCATGACTCGAGAGTGATGACCAGCTCCCCCTCGCCATGCGCATGGAGACATGAGTTCCCTGGCAGCCGCACGAGAGGCTCCCTGAGATCCTCGTCGTGCCTCGGGAGAAAACCTCCACGGGCGCCGCAGCTCGAGGAAACCCCTGAGAGGCACCCGTCTTCGCGAGATGAGGGCCTTCTTTTCCTGCCTGGACTGGAGAGCAATGTTGAGGCCTCTCTCCAAACGGAAGAGGAGGCTTGACTCCCTTGAGGCCACTCAGTGGGCTCCAAGAGATCCGCGTCGCGGCTCGACAGGAGAGCGGTGTCCTTTGCCTCCCCTCGAAATGAGGCCTGACTCCCCGGGGAATCTGGAATGCAACCCTGAGTTTCCAGTCTTCCCTTGAGAGGAATATTAGTTCCCGGACACACGCCTTGATGAGGTCTCTTTGGCCCTGCAGTGACTCGAGCGCTACCCCCAGATTTCCCTCGCTACTTGAATGGGAGATGGGGCTTCCCAAGGCCAACCCAAGAGGAAGCCTGAAATCCCCATCATAACTCGAGAATCCCGCTGCAACTCGAAAAGAACCACGTGGTTCCAACGTCTTCGCAAATGAGGCCCTTGCCCGGTACGGCGTCTCAAGGGAAGTCCCATGTTCCATTCTGAAGTGTGAAACGGTACCTGACACCCTTCATGCGACCCCCAAAAGTTCCCCGACACGCCGGGTTCCCTCGAGGGGAACACCGAGGGTCCCGGCACCACTTCATCTGAGCCCCTTCTCCCCTCCTGATCTCGACAGAAGTTTTGATTCCCCTGCGTTGTCTGGAAGGGGTTCCCGGCCTTCCCGGCTCACCTCAGGATGAGGCTGGTCTCACGAAGAAATTCGAGACTAGCCCTGTGTGTGGTGCCACATGCGGAACGGCCCCGATTTCCCGGTCCGCTCTTGAGAAGAACCCGATGCCTGGACACATCTTTGAAGGCAACCCTTTGGGCGAAGGCACAACACAAAGGGGCACTGACACCCCCGTGCATCATCCGGAAAAACCCGCAGGTTCCACACACAGCTCGACGAGGGGCCTGAGACACCCTGAGCAACTCGAGAGGCAAGCGGAGTTCCCTTCCTCAGACAAGACGAGGCCTAACTCTCCGCTCCCAACTCTGCAGGGACCCTGTGGTTGGAGTCCGAAAAGGAGAGGAAGCCTAAGTTTCCTGTCTCCCCTCGAGATGAGGCCCTCTTCCATTGCGCCAAGCCCAGCGGAGTCCTGAGAGGCCCCGCCAACTCCACAGCATCCCTCACCTATCAGAGGCACCATGGGAAGTTCCCTCAGGTCCCCGGCAGAAGTCGAGGGAACTCAGGGTTTCCTGCCTCAACCTGAGAAAGACCTCGAGAGTGCTTCTTCAATGCGTCTTGAGGCCCGATTCCCCTACCATGACTCAAGAGCAATGACGTGCTCCCCCTCGCCACCTGCATGGAGACCTTACTTCCCTGGCACCACACGAGAGGCTTCCTGAGCTCCCCATCGTACCTCGTGAAAAACCCCACACTGGCGCCGCAGCTCAAGAAAAACCTCGAGATTCCCCATCATCGCTAGTTGATGGCCTTCGTTTCCTTCATGGCCTAGAGAGCAATCCCGAGTCCTCTGTCCAAATTCCACAGGAGGCTTGTCTCCCTTTAGGCCACTTAGTGGGCTCCAAGAGATACGCTTCACGACTCGATAGGAGAGCGGAGTTCTTTACTTCCACTCGAGACAAGGCCTGACTCCCTGCATTCCGGGGTCCAGACCCAGCTGATCCAGGGTATTCAAAGGAGAGACGGCTTAGGCGACCTATTCAAATGTTAATTAGAGATATAAAGAGTAATAGAATGAGGATAGCTCAGAAGGAAAATTCAGTGGAGAAAAGAAGCTGAGTAGCTTGGTTTACGTGGAAAATCAATATAACTCATGACAGCAGTTTAGCTCTGACCACGGAGGCCGCAGGCGCCCTCTCGAATAGCGGAAGGTGCCCCACCTTAGACACCTTCTCGAGTGGGTCTTAGAAGCCCAGGCAAATAAATGGTCACAGAGGATATCTGCACTCCAGATGGAGACTCAGCTGGAAGTTAAGGGGAAGAATGACATGGGGAGACCAAGGGTTGGTGAGCAAGACCCGTAGCTTTATTTTCAACAGGGGTTTTTATACTCTAAGTTACACATAGAGGATAACAGGGGATGCAAAGTCAGCAGTTTTTGATCCTTATAAACAACCAGGGTTTCTTTCCTGCAAATTTATCCTATACAAATGGTTTAGGTGATTTACATCATCTTCTGGCCAGAAGGCCTATTAACATTTTATGGCTCTTGACAAAGACTTATCAACCATAAGACTTATTTCCTCTAAGAGTAATTATTTTAAAGTTTGGCGCCATCTTCTGAAGATAAATTTGCATTCCTATAGGGCGGATGTGTAATGGGTTTACAACAAAGGAAAGAATTTATTACCTTAAGGGTCTAAAGTTACTAACACCAAGGCCACCACTTATTTTTTCTACATACCAACTATTAATTAATACACATTCAAGGAGACAATTCAGGGGATGTGGAAACTTGGCAAGAAGCATTGGTTCATCAATGAAATCTTTTACTAGTTTTATTCTGAAAGTTTCTAACTCTCTGAGAAGCTCTAAGCTATTTGAATATCTTAAGCTTCCCATGCCTCTGGAGGCTGGGAGGCTGTAAACAATCATATGCATAGCTGTAGGAGTCCGGGTAAACTTGTCAGGCGAGTTAGAGAGCCATCTGAGGGGTTTTGATTTAAACACTCCTAGTTGCCCAAGAACTTTATTAATTGGAGCTGTTAGTTGACTCTTTGACAGAAGAGCAAGATGTTGGTGGGGGACAGCACCCAGTAAATCAGAGGTGAGAGCACAAAGCAATAAAGTAGGCACACTCTGGTTTTTGGGGGGTAGATGCTCAAGAATATCAGGGGGGACTCGAGAGGGTCGATCCCACCTTTGCATATGCCGAGCCTCCTTCCTCATGACCTTTGTCACGAGTGGAATGTCTCTCGCCGGCTCCTGGCATCTCCCCCTTTTTTATTTCTTAAAACAGCCAGATGTAGCTCAGTCGCGAGCCTTTGAATGCTCTGCCGAAGAATCCTGAGAATATAAGGAAGAATGATTATGAGAAGCAGAATTAAAGCAGCCACCACAGCACAGGTAAGGACGTTAGACAGAATATTCTTTCCTGAGATGTAGTTAGAGAAAGTATGGAAGAAGTCATTTGCTGTTCCAGCGGCAGTAAAATCTAATCCGGAGTGTTCCATGGTTGCTATTTGATTGTGAAGATTCCCCAATGTCACAGCTGTTCCAGACACCTGAAATATGGTTTTTAAAATTTTCCCATTCAAAATCTGTCTCATTTACTTTCAGGGGTGTTACACATATCCACCGGTAGTCAGCATGACAGGACAATGCCATTTTCACCTTTAAAGCCTGCAATTCAGTCCCAATATGTATTACTGCTTCCTCTAGGGCGTCTACCCTCATTTCTAATTTTCTGTCTATAGCTTCCTGTGTTGCCAATGCCAAAGAAACATTTTTGGACATAGAATCAACATATTGAGCAGTATGTACTTGTTGAGTCAATGATATTGCTGCCACAGTAACAGAAGTAATTGCACTTATCAAAGCTGCTATTCCCAAGATAAGTAAGCCCACAAACTGTCGTGTTCACATTAAATCCTGCAGTTGTTGTAATACAGCAAGAGCATAACTCAATAAGTGGTTATATCATAAGATAAGGTGGACATTGTAACATTACAAAGGAGCAAACATTATATTGAGGATTTAAACAAGATCAACCAGGGAGCAGCTGTAGGCATCTGCCTGGGGGAGCAGTGTCCCCAGCAGCAGGAGGCAGAACGCGAACAGCAGGCTGTGGGCCGCGGTGTCTATGGCGGGCGGAGGGGCGGGATTCGCGGACTCAGGCTAGCTGCTGCTGCTTGGGCTCGGGGTGTTTCCCTCTCACCGCTGGGGCTGCACCGCGCTGGTCTGGACGGCACACCGTGGGCGCGCTTTCCTCTCTGGCCCTCACTCGCCACACAGACTTCTTTGCTCTAGGTCTCGGGGTGCAGCGAGGAGGGTGTGGGACGCTGCTGGCTGCACGGAGGTGAGAGCTGGCTGGGGGAGGGGGAGCTAGCGAGAGTGCGTGCAGCGAACCTGGTGACATGACGAATTTTTCTGAGATCCAAATCGGAGAATCTGCATCTGTAGAAATATACAAGCATACCCTCTCCCACAAGTTAGCAACACATCTGGCCTTTTTCACTCTCCAGTAAGGAGTTCTTTTTACTTGACCAGGGGCCGAGTCATAGCCTGTAATTCAGGCATCTAGTGTCTCATCATTGTAGTCTGCCCCTGTGCCTTTACGTTTAAGTGATTAATTACAATTTGGACATAACTATTTGTCTAGCTGTTTCCCTAGGGATATGAAATTTATACCTTAAACCAGCTGCATTTTGATGGTGAATTTTGTGAGAATTTTTGGCCTTATCAATCTTTTTATGTAAGTTTAAAACAATTACTTTAGTCAATGCATCTGCCAAAGAATTTCTTCATATAAAGGGCCAGGCAAGCTGGAATGGGCTCTATGTCCCACAAAATATTTTTTATCTCTGTGTTTAATCTCTTTCTGTAAATCAGGTAACAAGGAGAAGATAGTAGTTTTATTTTTTGGAATATTAGCAGTTTCAATATGAGGAAACAACCCTACAATATATCTGGAGTCAGTCAAAAGATAAAAGATGTGGTCTCTTAAATATTGAAAAGCCTAAATAACTGTTCATAACTCAGCCCTGACATTTTATTCCCTTGAATTATAAGATCTTTTAAAGGCCTTGGAGCTTTAATTTCCTGTACCCAAAAGGCTAGACCACTAGATCTAAATGCTTTGTGGCTCTTAGCTTGAGAAGTCAAGATTTTTCTTGTCTGATAATAAGGTAAAAGTAAAAGCTGTGCTTCTCTTTGAACTTTATTAGTTTGTACAGTTTTGGTAGGCAGTGAGATCAAGACTTTAATTTTTCCAATATAATCAGAATCTACTACAACATGCACCACCTAAATTTCTTTTCTTTTTTTTATTTTTTGAAAAGAAAACGAGCTATGCCCCAGGACAAATCTTACAACGTCCTCACGTAGGGGGCCAGCCACTCCCGTTGGAATTGGAGTAAGTGGCACGTCAGGGGTTAATATTGTTAAATTTCTTGACCTGTTCCGGTTTTCTCCTAGCCTGGGTGAGACCCCCCTGAGGGGGTTTTCTCTAAGGAGCATGCTCTGCATATTGTGCACTAAAAGCTCCTTTGTTTAAAAAACTTTTTATCTTCCTCAGGCTTAGGCAACGCTCTGGGAGGCTTTGGGGGCAAAGTGGGGAACTCCTGGGTCCTGGGAGGCACAAACGGAGGTGGTGGCGATCACCTTAAATCAGAAAGTGGTGGATAAGTTTTTTAAAGGTTTGCACAGAGAGGGAGGGAGCTCCCCAAGGAGCTCGGCCGCAGCGTCCTGTAAGCCCTCTCCTTCCTCAGGAGGTAAAGCACTTTCTCCCTCCTTTTTTTTTCCAATAGCAGAAATTATGATCTGTGCAGAAAGTGGAGACTCACCACCATCCACCGCTATAGCCTCCCCCATAGGCTATCTAACAGCCTCATGACAGAGATCCAGGACATTTTTAATCATATTTCACTGTCAATAAACATTTGTCTATTCTTAGATGCAGAGAAACCCATTTTTTTTTAAATTTTAGAGAATATTTTTATTTATTTTGTACCCTCTTTACCCTATCTAAACTGCAGAGGGGACTAGAAAACAAGCCTCAAGGTGAGGATCAAATTCATCCTTGGGACTAGAGAAAACCCTTCTCCAGGAAACTCCTAGCGGAGGCCTTTTACCCCCATATGGAGGAGGAGGCATGGGGGGATGGGAGCATCCCCTATTTCTCCTCTCCTGTTCTGGAGATCCTTTAACTGTTTGGTAACTAAATCTTATGGACGGTGTGATCGGGGATGTTTCCCTCAAGCTCCTAGGAGCGGATGGTCTGATTAGGGGTGTTTTTCTTAAACTTTTAGGAGCATCTTTAGCTAAAAAAGACCAATCCTCATCAGAATGGCATCGAGCTGATGTTTCCTCTAAATCTTTCTCATCATGAGGGGAGAGCTGAACTTTCTTCTCATCCCTATCTTCTACATGCTCATTGGCAGTCATAGCGGCTAGCCATTTGTTTAGCTGCCAATAGCTAGGTATAGCCTCTTCATTTTTACTTTCTTTTATAACAGGTAACTTTTCAGATTCGCTTTTCTGTTTAACAGGTGTTTTTGCAACTTCACTTTCCTCTTTAACAGGTACCTTTTCAAATTCATGAGCTGGATCTAAAGCACCTCTAGTCATGTTCCATAGAGGAAAGGTGTAAGTAGGGATTTTCTCCAAGCCATGATGAGCACAATAAGCTTTTAGCTGTTTCCCTACTTTTCCCCAAGTTAACAATGCCCTGTTGTAGAAACCAAGGGCAGTGCTCTTGTACAAATGAAAAAAATGATTGAATGGTAGATTTTTTAACTTTGATTCCTCTTTTCTTAATAACTGTAAAATTACTCCTATAAAGAGCTGTCTTTCATTTGATTCAGTGCTACCCATGTCAGAAAATTAAGTATAGTAAAAGATTTTGCTTTTAGCTATCAAAAGATCAGGCTTTTCTTTGGCCTTTTAACTTCAGAAACTGTTTTCTCTCTCTAAGTCTAACTCTTTAACACTTTCAACACTTCCCACTCCTCTCGCCCTGTCTATCCTACAGGGGGGACAGTGGCACCCTGAGTGGGGTCCTAGCCATCCTGAACACTGGAAAAACAATAGGGCTGATGACCCAGATTGTGTGAGAGAGGAACAGTAGGCTGATGAACCAAACTGTTTCAAGGGAGGAGCAGTAGGGCTGATGACCCAAACTGCTACGTGGGGGAACAAGAGGGCTGATGACCCAGTTCTTCTGAGAACGGGCAGCAATAGGGCTGAAGACCCTAATTGCTTTAGGGAGCTTATCTTCGAAACATCTGTCTCGGGCACCACCTGGTCGGGGTCCAGCCCCGGCTGATCCAGGGTATTCGAAGGAGAGACAGATTAGGCGACCTATTCAAATGTTAATTAGAGATATAAAGAGTAATAGAATGAGGATAGCTCAGTAGGAAAATTCAGTGGAGAAAAGAAGCTGAGTAGCTTGGTTTACATGGAAAATCAATATAACCCCTGACAGCAGGTTAGCTCTGACCACGGAGGCCGCAGGCGCCCTCTCGAATAGCGGAAGGTGCCCCACCTTAGACACCTTCTCGAGTGGGTCTTAGAAGCCCAGGCAAATAAATGGTCGCAGAGGATATCTGCGCTCCAGATGGAGACTCAGCTGGAAGTTAAGGGGAAGAATGACATGGGGAGACCAAGGGTTGGTGAGCAAGACCCGTAGCTTTATTTTCAACAGGGGTTTTTATACTCTAAGTTACACATAGAGGATAACAGGGGATGCAAAGTCAGCAGTTTTTGATCCTTATAAACAACCAGGGTTTCTTTCCTGCAAATTTATCCTATACAAATGGTTTAGGTGATTTACATCATCTTCTGGCCAGAAGGCCTATTAACATTTTATGGCTCTTGACAAAGACTTATCAACCAAAAGACTTATTTTCTCTAAGAGTAATTATTTTAAAGTTTGGCGCCATCTTCTGAAGATAAAATTGCATTCCTATAGGGTGGATGCGTATTGGGTTTACAACAAAGGAAAGAATTTATTACCTTAAGGGTCTAAAGTTACTAATACCAAGGCCACTACTTATTTTTTCTACATACCAACTATTAATACACATTCAAGGATACAATTCAGGGGATGTGGAAACTTGGCAACAAGCATTGGTTCATCAATGAAATCTTTTACTAGTTTTATTCTGACAGTTTCTAACTCTCTGAGAGGCTCTAAGCTATTTGAATATCTTAAGCTTCCCGTGCCTCCGGAGGCTGGAAGACTGTAAACAATCGTATGCATAGCTGTAGGAGTCCGGGTAAACTTGTCAGGCGAGTTAGAGAGCCATCTGAGAGGTTTGGATTTAAACACTCCGAGTTGTCCAGGAACTTTATTAATTGGAGCTGTAAGTTAACTCTTTGACAGAGAGAGCGAGATGTTGGTGGGGGACAGCACCCAGTAAAGTCAGAGGTGAGAGCACAAAGCAATAAAGTAGGCACACTCTGGTTATTGGGGGGTAGATGCTAGAGAATAACCAGGGGGACTCCAGAGAGGCGATCCCGCCTTTGCGTATGCCAAGCCTCCCTCCTCATTAACTTTGTCATGAGTGCACTGTCTCTCGCCAGCTCTCAGCACCCAGGTGAGTCTGAAATGCAACCCCGAGATCACTGTCGCCCCAAAAGAGGAACATTAGCTTCTAGACACAAGCCTAGATGAGGTCTATTTGCCCTGCAGTGAGGCGAGAGCAAGCCCCAGCTCTCCTTCGCAACTCGAATGGAAGATTGGACATCCCTGGGCCAAAACAAGAGGCATCCTGCATTCCCCATCGTAAATCGAGAATCCCGGCGCAACTCGAGAAAAACCACGTGGTTCACACGTCATCGCAAGATGAAACCCTTTCCGGCTACAGCGTCTCAAGAGAAGTCCCACGTTCGGTCTTGAAAGTTGAAACGGTACTTGGTACCCTTGATGTGACCCAAAAAGTTCCCCGCCATACTAGTCTCACTCAAGAGGAACACCGAGGTTCCCGGCACCACTTCATCTGAGCCCCTTCTCCTCTCCTTATCTCGACAGGAGGGTCAATTCCCCTGCTTTGTCTGGAAGGGGCACCTGACCTTCCCATCGCACCTCAGGATGAGGCCGGTCTCACGAAGAAATTCAAGACGGAGCCTCGTGGGTGGTGCTACATTCTGAAAGACCCCGATTTCCCAGTCCGCTCTTGATAAGAACCTGATGCCCGAACCCCCCTTAGAACATAAACCTGTGGATGAAGTCACAACACGAAGGGGTACTGACACCTCCGTGCAACGACCGGAAAAACCCGCAGGTTCCAAATACAGCTCGACAAGTGGCCTGTCACCCCGTGAAAAACTCGAGAGGAAAGCTGAGTTCCATGCCTCAACACAAGACGAGGCCTGACTCTCCTGTCACAACTCTGCAGGGACCCTGCGATCGGAGTCAGAAATGGAGAGGAACCCTGAGATTCCGGCCTCAACATGAGATGATGCCCTCTTCCATTGCACCAAACCCAGTGGAGTCCCGAGAGGCCCCTCCCAAATCCACAGTATCCCTGAATTCTCAGAGGCACCCTGAGAAGCTCCCTGAGGTCACCGGCACAAGTCGAGGGAACCCAGGGTTTCCTGCCGAAACCCCAGAAAGACCTCGAGAATCCTTCTTCAACACGTCTTGAGGCCTGATTCCCCTACCATGACTCGAGAGCAATGATGCACTCCCCCTTCCCACTCGCATGGAGATCTGACTTCCCTGGCACCATATGAGAGGCTCCCTGAGCTCCCCATCATACCTCTTGAGAAACCCCACACTGGCGCCACAGCTCGAGAAAAAACACGAAACTCCCCAGTCATAGCAAGATGAGGGCCTTCGTTTCCTGAATGGCCTAGAGAGCAATCCCGAGTCCTCTCTCCAAACTCCACAGGAGGCTTGACTCCCTTTAATCCACTCAGTGGTCTACAAGAGCTACCCGTGCCGACTCGAAAGGAGAATGAAGTTCTTTGCTTCCACTCGAGACGAGGCCTGACTCCCCGGGTGAGTCTGGAATGCAACTCTGAGATGTCTCTTGACCCTGAAGAGAAACTTAGGTCCTGGACACAAGCCTAGATGAGGTCTCTTTTGCCCTGCAGTGACTCAAGAGCCATCCCCAGCTCTCCCTCGCAACTCGAATGGAAGATTGGACTTCCCTGGACCAACACAAGAGGAAGCCCGAATTCCCCGTTGTAACGCGAGAATCCTGCTGCAACTCGAAGGAAACCACGTAGTTCCCCCCTCATCTCAAGATGAGGCCCTTGCCAGCTACAGCGTCTCAAGATAAGTCCCACGTTGCGTCTTGAAGTGCAAAACGGTACTTGGCAACCTTGATTGAACCCCAAAAGTTCCCCGACATACCGGTCTCACTGGAGGGGAACACCGAGGTTTCTGGCACCACTTCATCTGAGCCCATTCTTCCCTCCATATCGCGACAGGAGGGTTGATTCCCCTGCTTTGTCTGGAAGGGGTTCCCGGCCTTACTGGTGCACCTCAGGATGAGGCCGGTCTCACGAGGAAATTAGAGACATAGCCTCATGGGTGGTTCCACATAGAGAAGTACCCCGATTTCCCGGTCCACTCTTTATAAGAACCGGATGCCCGGACACCTCTTCGAAGGCAACCCTGTGGATGAAGGAACAACACGAAGGGACACTGAAAACGCCGTGCATCATCCAGAGAAAACAGTAGGATACACACACAGCTTGACAAGAGGACTGTCAACCCAAGAACAACTCGAGAGGCAAGTGGAGTTCCATTCCTCCACACAAGACGGGGCCTGATTTTCCTCTCCCAACTCTGCAGGGACCCTGTGATCGGAGTCAGAAATGGAGAGGAACCCAGAGGTTCCTGCCTCAACTAGAAATGAGGCCCTCTTCCATTGCACCAAACCCAGTGGAGTCCCGAGAGGCCCCTCCCAACTCCACAGTATGCCTGACTTCTCAGAGGCACCCTGAGAAGCTCCCTGAGGTCACAGGCACAAGTCAAGGGAACCCTGGGTTTCCTGCCGCGACTCGAGAAAGACCTCGAGAGTCCCTCTTAAACATGTCTTGAGGCCCGATTCCCCTACCATGACTCGAGAGCAATGACTCGCTCCCCCTCTCCATGCACATGGAGACCTGACTTCCCTGGCTCCACACGAGAGGCTCCCTGAGATCCTCGTCGTACCTCGTGAGGAAACCCACACTGGCGCCGCAGCTCGAGGAAACCCATGAGATGCCCCCGTCATCACGAGCTGAGGGCCTTCTTTTCCTGCATGGCCTGGAGAGCAATCCCGAGTCCTCTTTCCAAACTCCACAGGAAGCCTGACTCCCTGTAGGCCACTCAGTGGGCTCCAAGACATACCCGTCGCGACTCGAGAGTAGAGCGGAGGTTTGCTTCCCCTCTAGATGAGGTCGGACTCCCTGGGTGAGTCTGGAATGCCATCACGAGATCACTGTCGCCCCTGGAGAGGAACACAAGGTCTTGGACACAAGCTTAGGTGAGGTCTCTTTTGCCCTGCAGTGACTCAAGCGCAACCCCCAGCTCTCCCTCACAACTCGAATGGAAGTTTGGACTTCCCTGGGCCAACACAAGAGGAAGCCCGAATTTCTCGTCATAACTCGAGAATTCCTCTGCATCTTGAGGAAAAACCACGTGGTTCCCCCGTCATCTCAATATGAGGCCTTGCCCACTACAGTGTCTCAAGAGAAATCCCACGTTCGTTCTTGAAGTGCGAAACAGTACTGGGCACCCTTGATGAGACCAAAAAATTTCCCCGACACACTGGTCTAACCCGAGGGGAACTCCGAGTTTTCCGGCACCACTTCATCTGAGAACTTTCTCCTCTCCTGATCGGGACAGGAGGGTTGATTCCCCTGCTTCATCTGGAAGGGGTTCCCGACCTTCCCAGCGCACCTCAGGATGAGGCCGGTCTCACGAGGAAATTCGAGAGGTAGCCTCGTGTGTGGTGCCACATGCCAAAAGACCCCGATTCTCTGGTCCTCTCTTCATAAGAACCCATGCCCGGACACCTCTTCGAAGGCAACCCTGTGATTGAAGGCCCAACACGAAGGGGCTCTGACACCCCCGTGCATCGTCTGGAAAAACCGGAAGGTTTCAGATGCAGCTCGACAATTGGCCTGTCACCTCGTGAACAACTAGAGAGGAAAGCAGAGTTCCATTCCTCCACACAAGACGAGGCCTGAGTCTCCTGTCACAACTCTACAGGGACCCTGAGGTCAGAGTCAGAAATGGAGAGGAACCCTGTGGTTCCTGCCTCAACACGAGATGAGGCCCTCTTCAATTGCACCAAACCCAGTGGAGTCCCGAGACGCCCCTCCCAAATCCACAATATCCCTGACTTCTCAGAGGCACCAACAGAAGCTCACTGAGGTCACTGGTAAAAGTAGAGGGAACCCAGGTTTACCTGCCACACCCGAGAAAGACCTCGAGAGTCCTTCTTCAACGCGTCTTGAGGCCCTAGTCCCCTCCCATGACTCAAGAGTAATGACGCGCTCCCCCTTGCCACGTGCATGGAGACCTGACGTCCCTGTCGCCACACGAGAGGCAACCTGAGCTCCTCGTCGCAACTCGTGAGAAAACCCACACTGGCGATGCAGCTCTAGAAAACCTACGAGACGCCCCCATCATTGCGAGATGAGGGCCTTCTTTTCCTGCATGGCCTGAAGAGCAATCTCGAAACCTCTCTCCAAACCCCAAAGGAAGCTTGACTCCATTTAGGCCACTCAGTGGGCTCCAAGAGATACAAGTCGCGACTCGAGAAGTGAGCAGAGTCCTTTGCATCCCCTCGAGACGAGGCCTGACTCCCTGGGTGAGTCTGGAATGCAACCCCGAGATCCCTGTCCCTCCTGGGGAGGAACATTAGGTCCTGGACCAAGCCTATGATAGGTGTGTTTTGCCTGCAGTGACTCGAGGCAAACCCCAGCTTCCCTCGACAACTCAGAAATGGACTTCCCTGGCCACAACAAGAGGAAGCCTGAATTCCCCGTCGTAACTCCAGAATCCCCGCAACTCGAGAAAAACCACGTGGTTCCCCCGTCATCGCAGATGAGGCCCTTGCCGCTACAGCGTCTCAGAGAAGTCCCACGTGTCCTCTTGAAGTGTCGAAACGTACTGGCACCCTTGATGCGACCAAAAATTCCCTGACACACGGTCTCACTCGAGGGAACACCGAGATTCCCGGCACCACTTCATCTGAGCCTTCTCCCCTCCTGATGCGCAGAGAGGGTCGATTCCCCTGCTTTGTCTGCAAGCGGTTTCCCGACCTTCCCGGCGCCCCTCAGGATGAGGCCGGTCTCACGAGGAAATTCGAGACGTAGCCTCTTGGGTGGTGCCACATGCCGAAAGACCCAGATTTCCTGGTCCGCTCTGGATAAGAACCCGATGCTCAGACACCTCTTCGAAGGCAACGCTGTGGATGAAGGCACAACAAGAATGGGCACTGACATCCCTGTGCATCAGGAAAAACATGTAGGTTCCACACACAGGTCGACAGGAGGCCTGTCACCCCGTGAACAACTGGAGAGGCAGGCGGAGTTCCATTCCTTCACCCAAGACGAGGCCTGACTCTTCTGTCCCAACTCTGCAGGGACCCTGCAATCGGAGTCAGAAATGGTTAGGAATCCTGAAGTTGCTGCCTCCACTCGAGACGAGGCCCTCTTCGATTGCACCAAACCCAGTGGAGTCCCGAGAGGCCCCTCCCAACTCCACAGTATCCCTGAATTCTCAGAGGCACCCTGAGAAGCTCCCTGAGATCACCGGCAGAAGTCGAGGGACCTCAGGGTTTCTGCTGCGACGCGAGAAAAACCTCGAGAATCCTTTAACGTGACTTGAGGCCCGATTCCCCTACCATGACTCGAGAGCAATGACGTGCTCCCCCTCGCCACGCGCATGGAGACCTGACATCCCTGGCACCACAGGAGAGGCTCCCTGAGCTCCCCGTAGTACCTCGTGAGAAACCCCACAATGGCGCCACAGCTCGTGGAAACCCACGAGATGCCCCCGTCATCGGGAGATGAGGGTCTTCTTTTCCTGCGTGGTCTGGAGAGCAATCCCGAGTCCTCTCTCCAAATTCAACAGGAGACCTGTCTCCCTTTAGGCCACGCAGTGGGCTCCATGAGATTCCCGTCGAGACTCGAGAGGAGAGCGGAATCTTTGCTTCCCTTCGAGATGAGGCCTGACTTCCCGGGTGAGTCTGGAATTCAACCCCGAAATCCCTGTCGCCCCTGGAGGGGAATATTAAGTCCTGGACATAAGCCTATATTAGGTCATTTTTGCCCTGCCATGACTCGAGAGCAATCCCCAACTCTACATCGCAACTCAAAAGGAAGACTGTACTTCCCTGGGCCAACACAAGAGGAAACCTGAATTCCCCGTCAAAACTCGAGATTCCTGCCGCAACTCGAGAAAAACCACGTGGTTCCCCCGTCATTACAAGATGAGGCCCTTGCCGCTACAGCGTCTCAACAGAAGTCCATCATTCCATCTTGAAGTGCGAAACGGTACTTGGCACCCTTGATAGGACCCCAAAAGTTCCCTGACATACCTGTTTCACTCGAGGGGAACACCGAGGTTCCTGGCACCACTTCATCTGAAACCCTTTTCCCCTCCTGATTGTGACAGGAGTGTCAATTCCCCTGCTTCGTCTGGAAGGGGTTCCCGACCTTCCTGCTGCACCTCAAGATGAGGCCGGTCTCACGAGGAAATTCGAGAGGTAGCCTCGTGTGTGGTGCCACATGCCAAAAGACCCCGATTCTCTGGTCCTCTCTTCACAAGAACCCATGCCCGGACACCTCTTCGAAGGCAACCCTGTGGATGAAGGCACAACACGAAGGGGCACTGACACCCCTGTGCATCGTCCGGAAAATCCCACAGGTTCCACACACAGCTCGACAAGTGGCCTGTCACCCCGTAAACAACTGGAGAGGCAAGCGGAGTTCCATTCCTCCAACAAGATGAGCCTTACTCTCCTGTCCCAACTCTGCAGGGACTCTGCGATCGGGGTTAGAAATGGAGAGGAAGTCTGAGGTTTCCGTCTCATCTCTAAATGAGGCCCTCTTCCATTGCACCAAACCCAATGGAGTCCCGAGAGACCCCTGCCAACTCTACAGTATCCTTGATTTCTCAGAGGCACCCTGAGAAGCTTCCTGAGGTCACTGGGAGAAGTTGAAGGAAATCAGTGTTTCCTGCCGCAACACGAGATAGATGTCGAGAGTCCTTCTTCAACGCGTCTTGAGGCCCAATTCCCCTACCATGGCTCGAGAGCAATGACACGCTCCCCCTCGCCTCTTGCATGGAGACCTGACTTCCATGTCACCACACGAGAGGCTCCCTGAGCTCCCCCTCGTACCTCATGAAAAACCCCACACTGGCACTGCAGCTCGAGAAAACGCATGAGACGCCCCCGTCATCGCGAGATGAGGGCCTTCTTTTCCTGCATATCCTGGAGAGCAATCCCGAGTCCTCTCTCCAAACTCCACAGGAGGCTTGACTCCCTTAAGGCCACTCAGTGGGCTCCAAGAGATACCGTCCTGACTCGAGAGGAGAGCGGAGTCCTTTGCTTCCCCTCGAGACGAGACCTGAAACCCCTGGTGAGTCGAGAATGCAACTCCGAGATCCCTGTCGCCCCTGGACAGGAACATTAGGCCCTGGACACAAGCCCAGCTGAGGTCTCTATGCCCTTCAGTGACTCGAGCGTAATCCCCAGCTCTCCCTTGCAACTCGAATGGAAGATTGGACTTCCCTGGGCAACACAAGAGGAAGCCTAAATTCCCCATCGTAAATCGAGAATCCCGGGGCAACTCGAGAAAAACCAAGTGGTACCCAGTTATCGCAAGATGAGGCCATTGCCCTCTACAGCACCTCAAGAGAATTCCCAGGTTCCGTCTAGAAGTGTGAAACCGAACTTGGCACCTTTGATGCGACCCCAAAAGTTTCCCGACACGCCAGTCTCATTTCAGGGGTACACTGAGGTTCCCGGCACCACTTCATCTGAACTCCTTCTCACGTCCTGATCGCGACAGGTGAGTCGATTCCCCTCATTTGTCTGGAAGGGGTTCCCGAACTTCCAGGCGTACCTCAGAATGAGGCCGGTCTCATGAGGAAATTCGAGAAGTAGCCTCGTGGGTAGTGCCACACGTCGAAAGACCCCGATTTCCCGGTCCGCGCTTGATAAGAACGCGATGCCCGGACACCCCTTCGAAGGCAACCATGTGGATGAAGGCACAACACAAAGGGTCACTGACACCCTGTGCATCGTCCGGAAAATCCCGCAGGTTCCACACACAGCTGGACAAGTGGCCTGTCACCCCGTGACTAACTCGAGAGGCAGGAGGAGTTCCATTCCTCCACACAATACGAGCCCTGACTCTCCTGTCCCAACTCTGCAGGGACCCTGGGATTGGAGTCAGAAATGGAGAGGAACCGTGAGGTTCTTCCCTCAACTCCAGATGAGGCCCTCTTCCATTGCACGAAACCCAGTGGCATCCGGGAATCTCCAAACCCAACACCACAGTATCCCTGACTTCTCAGAGGCACCCTGAGAAGCTCGCTGAGGTCACGGGCACAAGTTGAGGGAACCCAGCGTTTCCGGTCGCGACCCAAGAAAGACCTTGAGAGTCCTTCTTCAAGGTTTTTTGAGGACTGATTACCCTACCATGACTCGAGATCAATGACGCGCTACCCCTCGCCACTGGAATGGAGACCTGACTTCCCTGGCGCCACACGAGAGTCTCCCTGAGCTCCTCATCGTACCCTGTGAGAAACCCCACACTGGAGCCGCAGCTCAAGAAAACTGATGAGACGCCCCAGTCATCGCGAGATGAGGGCCTTCTTTTCCTGCCTGGCCTGGAGAGCAATCCCGAGTCCTCTCTCCAAACTGAAGAGGAGGCTCGACACCCTTGAGTCCACTCAGTGGGCTCCAAGAGACCGTGTCGCGACTTGAGAGGAAAGTGGAGTCCTCTGCTTCCCCTCGAGGCGAGGCCTGACTCCCCGGGGGAGTCTGGAATGGAAACCCGAGATCTCTGTCTTCCCTTGAGAGGAATATTAGGTCCTGGACACACGCCTCGATGAGGTCTCTTTGGCCCTGTAGTGACTCGAGCAGAACCCCCAGCTTTCCCTCGCAACTCCAGGGGAAGATTGGGCTTCCCAGGGCCAACCCAAGAGGAAGCCTGAAATCCCCGTCGTTTTCGAGAATCCAGACGCAACTCGAGAAAAACGACGTGGTTCCCAACGTCTTCACAGATGAGGCCCTTGCCCGCTACAGCGTCTCCAGGGAAGTCCCATGTTCCGTCCTGAAGTGGGAAACGGTACTTGGCACCCTTGTTGCGACCCCAAAAGTTCTCCTACACGCCGGTCTCACTGGAGGGGAACACCGAGGTTCCCAGCACCACTTCATCTGAGCTCCTTCTCCCTTCCTGATAGCGACAGGAGAGTCGATTCCCCTGCTTTGTCTGGAAGGGGTTCCCGACCTTCCCGGCGACCTCAGGATGAGGCCGGTCTCATGAGGAAATTCGAGATGTAGCCTCGTGGGTGGTGCCACAAGCTGAACGACCCCAATTTCCCTGTCCACTCTTGATAAGAACCCGATGCCCGGACCCCTCTTCGAAGGCAACCCTGTGGGTGAAGGCACAACACAAAGGGGCACTGACACCCCCGTGCATCGTCCGGAAAAACCCGCAGGTTCCACACACAGCTCGACAAGGTGCCTGAGACCCCCTGAGCAACTAGAGAGGCAAGCGGAGTTCCCTTCCTCAGACAAGACGAGGCCTGACTCTCCTGTCCCAACTCTGCAGGGACCCTGCGATCAGAGTCAGAAATGGAGAGAAGCCTGAGGTTCCTGCCTCCCCTCGAGATGAGGCCCTCTTCCGTTGCACCAAACCCAGTGGAGTCCCGAGAGGCCCCTCCAACTACACAGTATCCCTGACCTCTCAGAGGCACCCTGGGAAGTTCCCTAAGGTCACTGGCAGAAGTCGAGGGAAACAAGGGTATCCTGCCTCAACCCGAAGAAGACCTCGAGAGTCCTTCTTCAATGCGTCTTGAGGCCCTAGTCCCCTACCATGACTCGAGAGCAATGACGCGCTCCCCCTCGCCACGCGCATGGAGACCTGACTTCCCTGGCGCCACACGAGAGGCTCCCTGAGCTCCTCGTAGTACCTCGTTCGAAATCGCACAATGGCGCCTGCTGAGGCCCAGCCCCTGGTGATCCAGGGTCTTTGAAGGGGAGACGGAATAGGCGATCTATTTATTTATTTATTTATTCAGAGATATACAGAATAATAGAATCAGAATAGTTAAGTAGGAAAATTCAGTGGAGAAAAGAAGCTGAGTAGCTTGGTTTAAGCGGAAAATCAATTTAACCTATGACACCAGGTTAGCTCTGACCACGGAGGCCGCAGGTGCCCTCTAGAATAGCAGAAGGTGCCCCACCTTAGACACCTTCTCGAGTAGGTCTTTGAAGCCCAGGCAAATAAATGGTCACAGAGGATATCCGCGCTCCAGATGGACACTCAGCTGGAAGTTAAGGGGAAGAATGACATGGGGAGACAAAGCGTTGGTGAGCAAGGCCCGTAGCTTTATTTTCCAAAGGGGCTTTTATACCCTAAGTTACACATAGAGGATAATAGGGGATGTAAAGTCAGCAGTCTTTGATGCTTATCAAAAACCAGGGTTTATTTCCTGCAAATTTATCGTATACAAATGGTTTAGGTGATTTACATCATCTTCTGGTCAGAAGGCCTATTAACATTTTATGACTCTAGACAAGGACTTATCAACAAAGACTTATTTTCTCTAAGAGTAATTATTTTAAGGTTTGGCGCCATCTTCCGAAGATAAAATTGCATTCCTATAGGGCGGATGTGTAATGGGTTTCAAAGGAAAAAATTTATTACCTTAAGGGTCTAAAGTTACTAACACCAAGGCCACTACTTTTTTTTCTATATACCAACTATATTAATTAATACACATTCAAGGATACAATACAGGGGATGTGGAAACTTGGCAGCAAGCATTGGCTCATCAATGAAATCTTTTACTAGTTATATTCTGACAGTTTCTAACTCTCTGAGAGGCTCTAAGCTATTTGAATATCTTAATCTTCCCGTTCCTCTCGAGGCTGGGAGACTATAAACAATCGTTTGCATAGCTGCAAGTGTCCGGGTAAACTTGTCAGGCGAGTTAGAGAGCCATCTGAGGGGTTTGGATTTAAACACTCCTAATTGCCCAGGAACTTTATTAATTGGAGGTGTAAGTTAGCTCTTTGACAGAGAGAGCCAGATGATGGTGTGGGACAGCTCCCAGTAAAGTCAGAGGTGAGAGCACAAAGCAATAAAGTAGGCAGACTCTGGTTTTTGGGGGTAGATGCTCGAGAATATCCGGGGGCACTCCCGAGGCTCGATCCCGCCTTTGCGTATGCCGAGCCTCCTTCCTCATGACCTTTGTCACGAGTGGAATGTCTCTCGCCGGCTTCCGGCAGGCGCCGCAGCTAGATAAAATCCACGAGACGCCCCCGTCATCGCGAGATGAGGGCCTTCTTTTCCTGCATGGACTGGAAAGCAATCCGGAGTCCTCTCTCCAAACTCCACAGGAGGCTTGACTCCCTTCAGAGCACTCAGTGGGCTCCAAGAGATACCCGTCGCGACTCGAGAGGAGAGCGGAGTCCTTTGCTTCCCCTCGAGACGAGGCCTGATTCACCGAGGGAGTCTGGAATGCAACCCCGAGATCCCTGTCGCCCCTGGAGAGGAATATTAGGTCCTGGACACAAGCCTAGGTGAGGTCTCTTTTGCCCTGCAGTGACTCGAGCGCAACCCCCAGCTCTCCCTCACAAGTCGATTGGAAGTTTGGACTTCCTGGGCCAAAACAAGAGGAAGCCTGATTTCCCCGACGTACCACGAGAATCCCTCTGCAACTCAAGAAAAACAACGTGCTTTCCCCGTCATCGCCAGATGAGGCCCATGCCCACTGCAGCATTTCAAGAGAAGTCCCTCGTTCCGTCTTGAAGTGTGAAATGGTAATTTCACCCTTGATGCGACCCAAAAACTTCCCCAACATACCGGTCTCACTCGAGGGGAACACCTAGGTTCCAGGCACCACATTATCTGAGCCCCTTCTCCCCTCCTGATAGCGACAGGAGGGTCGATTCCCCTGCTTTGTCTGGAAGGGGTTCCCGACCTTCCCGCCATGCCTCAGTATGAGGCCGGTCTCACTAGGAAATTCGAGTCGTAGAATCGTGGGTGGTGCCACATGCTGAACGACCCCGATTTCCAGGTCCGCTCTTGATAAGAACCCGATGCCCGGACCCCTCTTTGAAGGCAACCCTGTGGGGGAAGGCACAACACGAAGGGGCACTGACACCCTCGGTCATCGTGGGTAAAAACCCGCAGGTTCCACACAAAGCTCGACAAGTGGCCTGTCACCCCATGAACAACTCAAAAGGCAAGCGGAGATCCATTCCTCCACAGAAGACAAGGCGTGACTCTCTTGTCCCTACTCTGCAGGGACCCTGCGATCTGAGTCAGAAATGGAGAGGAAGCCTGAGGTTCCTGCCTCCACTCGAGATGAGGCCCTTTTCCATTGCACCAAACCCAGTGGAGTTCCGAGAGGCCCCTCCCAACTCCACAGTATCCCTGACTTCTCAGAGGCACCCGGAGAAGCTCCCTGAGGTCACAGGCACAAGTCAAGGGAACCCTGGGTTTCCTGCCGCGACTCGAGAAAGACCTCGAGAGTCCTTCTTCAACATGTCTTGAGGCCCGATTCCCCTATCATGACTCGAGAGGAATGATGCACTCCCCCTCGCCACGGGCATGGAGATCTGACTTCCCTGGCGCCACACGAGAGGCTCCCTGAGCTCCCCGTCGTACCTCGTGAGTAACCCCACAATGGAGCCACAGCTCGAGAAAACCCAGCAGACGCCCCGTCAGCGGGAGATGAGGGCCATCTTTAACTGCATGGCATGCAGATTAAGAGCGAGTCTTCTCTCCAACCTACACAGGAGGCTTGACTCCCTTTAGGCCACTCTGTGGGCTCCAAGAGATACGCGTTGCGACTCGAGAGGAGAGTGGAGTCCTTTGCTTCTCCTCGACACAAGGCCTGACTCACTGGGTGAGATTAGAATGCGACCCCGACATCACTGTAGCCCCTGGAGAGGAACATTACGTCCTGGACACAAGCCTAGATGAGGTCTCTTTGTCCTGCAGTGACTCGAGAGCAACCCCCAGCTCTCCCTCCCAAGTCGAATGGAAGACTGGACTTCCTGGGCCAACACAAGAGGAAGCATGAATTCCCTGTTGTAACAGGAGAATCCCGCCGCAACTCGAGAAAAACCACGTGGTTCCCTCGTCATGGCAAGATGAGGCCCTTGCCCGCTACAGCGTCTCAGGAGAAGTCCCACGTTCCATCTTGAAGTGTGAAACGGTACTTGGCACCCTTGATGCGACCCCAAAAGTTTCCCGACACGCAAGTCTCACTCGAGGGGAACACCGAGGTTCCCGGTACCACTTCATCTGAGCCCCTTCTCCCCTCCTGACCGCGACAGGAGGGTCGAATCCCCTGCTTCATCTGCAAGGGGTTCCCTACCTTCCCTGCGCACCTAAGGATGAGGCCGGTCTCACGAGGAAATTCGAGACGTAGCCTCGTGGGTGGTGCCACATTCAGAAAGACCCCGAATTCCCAGTGCGCTCTTGAAAAGAAACCAAAACTCGGACACCTCTTTGAAGGAAACCCTGTGGATGAAGGCACAACACGAAGGGGCACTGACACCCTTGCTCATCGTCTGGAAAATCCCCAAGGTTCCACAGACAGCTTGACAAGTGGCCTTTCACCCCATGAACAACTCGAAAGGCAAGCGGAGATCCATTCCTCCACAGAGACGAGGTGTGACTCTCTTGTCCCTACTCTGCAGGGACCCTACAATCCAAGTCAGAAAAGGAGAGTAAGCCTGATGTTCCTGCCTCCAATCTAGATGAGGCCCTCTTCCATTGCACCAACCATCCATTGCACTCCAACCCAGTGGAGTCCCGAGAGGCCCCTCCCAACCCCACAGTATCCCTGACTTCTCAGAGGAATCCTTAGAAGCTCCCTGAGGTCACATGCAGAAGTCGAGGGAACGCTGGGTTTCCTGCCGTGACTCGAGAAAGACCTTGAGAGTCCTTCTTCAACATGTCTTGAGGCCCGATTTCCCTATCATGACTCGAGAGGAATGACGCACTCCCCCTCGCCACGCGCATGGAGAATGACTACCCTGGCGCCGCACGAGAGGCTCCCTGAGATCCTAGTCGTATCTCATGAGAAACCCTACACTGGCGCCGCAGCTCGAGGAAACACATGCGATGCCCCAGTCATAGCGAGATGAGGGCCTTCTTTTCCTGCATAGCCTGTAGAGCAATCCCGAATCCTGTCTCCAAACTGAAGAGGAGGCTTGACTCCCTTTAGGCCACTCAGTGGGCTCCAAGTGATACACGTCACAACACAAGAGGAGAGCGGAGTCCTTTGCTTCCCCTCGAGACGAGGTCTGACTCCCCGGGTGAGTCTGGTATGCAACCCCGAGATCCCTGTCTTCCCTTGTGAGGAATATTAAGTCCTGGACACACGCCTAGATGAGGTCTCTTTTGCCGTGAAGTGGCTCGACTGCAACCCCCAGCTTTCCCTTGCAACTCGAATGGAAGATTGGGCTTACCTGGGCGAACACAAGAGGAAGCCTGAATTCCCCGTCGTAACTGGAGAATCCCACCGCAACTCGAGAAAATCCACGTGGTTCCCTCGTCATCGCAAGATGAGGCCCTTGCCCGCTACAGCGTCTCAAGAGAAGTCCCATGGTATGTCTTGAAGTGCGAAACGGTACTTGGCACCCTTGATGAGACCCCAAAAGTTCCCCTACACGCTGGTCTCACTCGAGGGGAACAACAAGGTTCACGGCACCACTTAATCTGAACCCCTTCTCCCCTAACGATCGCGACAGCAGGGTCGATTCCCCTACTTTGACTGGAAGGGGTTCCCGACCTTCCCCGTGCACCTCAGGATGAGGCCGGTCTCACGAGGAAATTCGAGCTGTAGCCTCGTGGGTGGTGCCACATGCCAAACGACCCCGATTTCCCAGTCCACTCTTGATAAAAACCTGATGCCCGGACACCTCCTCGAAGGCAACACTGTGGATGAAAGCACAACACGAAGGGGCACTGACACCCCGGTGCATCGTCCAGAAAAACCCGCAGGTTCCACGCACATCTCGACAAGTGGCCCGTCATCCCATGAACAACTCGAAAAGCAAGGGGAGATCCATTCCTGCACAGAAGATGAGGCGTGACTCTCTTGTCCCTACTCTGCAGGGACCCTGCAATCGGAGTCAGAAATGGAGAGGAAGCCTGAGGCTCCTTCCTCCACTCGAGATTAGGCCCTCTTCCATTGCGCCAAACCCAGTGGAGTCCCGAGAGGCCCCGCCAACTCCACAGTATCCCTGACCTCTCAGAGGCACCCTGGGAAGTTCCCTAAGGTCACCGGCAGAAGTCGAGGGAAACGAAGGTTTCCTGTTGCAACCCGAGAAAGACCACGAGATTGCTTCTTCAACGCGTGTTGAGGCCCTAGACCCTATAATGACTTGAGAGCAATGACGCACTCCCCCTCGAAACGCGCATGGAGGCTGGACTTCTCTGGTGCCACACGAGAGGCTCCCTGAGCTCCCCGTCGTACCTCGTGAGAAACCCAAAATTGCGCCGCAGCTCGAGAAAACCCAGAAGACGCCCCCGTCATCGCGAGATGAGGGCCATCTTTAACTGCATGGCATGCAGATCAAGCGCAAGTCTTCTCTCCAAGCTACACAGGAGGCTTGACTCCCTTTAGGCCACTTAGTGGGCTCCAAGAGATACACGTTATGACTCGAGAGGGAGAGTGGAGTCTTTGCTTCCCCTCGAGACAAGGCCTGATTCCCCGGGTGAGTCTGGAATGCAACTCCGAGATCCCTGTCTTCCCTTGTGAGGAATATTAGGTCCTGGACCCACGCCTAGATGAGGTCTCTTTTGCCCTGCAGTGACTCGAGCGCAACCCCCAGCATTCCCTCGCAACTCGAATGGAAGATAGGGCTTCCCTGGGCCAACACAAGAGGAAGCCTGAATTCCCCGTCGTAACTCGAGAATCCCGCCACAACTCGAGAAAATATACGTGGTTCCCTCGTCATTGCAAGATGAAGCCCTTGCACTCTACAGCGTCTCAAGAGAAGTCCTATGTTCCGTCTTTAAGTGTGAAACGGAACTTGGCACCCTTGATGCGACCCCAAAAGTTCCCCTACACTCTGGTCTCACTCGAGGGGAACACCGAGGTTCCCAGCACCACTTCATCTGATCCCATTTTCCCCTCATGATCGCGACAGCAGGGTGGATTCTGCTGCTTTGGCTGGAAGGGGTTCCCGACCTTCCCTGCGCACCTCAGGATGAGGCCGGTCTCACGAGGAAATTCGAGACGTAGCCTCGTTGGTGGTGACACATGCCGACTGACCCCGATTTCCGGGCTGCTCTTGAAAAGAAACCGATGCCCAAACACCTCTTCGAAGGAAACCCTGTGGATGAAGGCACAACACGAAGGGGCACTGACACCCCCGTGCATCGTCCGGAAAAACCCGCAGGTTCCACACACAGCTCGGCAAGTGGCCTGTCATCCCGTGAACAACTCCAAAGGTAAGCGGAGATCCATTCCTCCACAGAAGACGAGGCGTGACTCTCTTGTCCCTACTCGGCAGGGACCCTGCGATCAGAGTCTGAAATGGAGAGAGAGCCCGAGTTTCCTGCCTCCACTCGAGATTAGGCCCTCTTCCATTGCGCCAAGTCCAGTGGAGTCCTGAGAGGCCCCGCCAACTCCACAGTATCCCTGACCTCTCATAGGCACCCTGGGAAGTTTCCTAAGGTCACCGGCGGAAGACGAGGGAAACGAGGGTTTCCCGCCGCAACCCGAGAAAGACCTCAAGAGTCCTTCTTCAACGCGTGTTGAGGCCCTAGTCCCCTACCATGACTCGAGAGCCATGACGTGCTCCCCCTGGCAACATGCATGGAGACTTGACTTCTCTGGTGCCACACGAGAGGCTCCCTGAGCTCCCTGTAGTACCTCGTGAGAAACCCAAAATTGCGCCCCAGCTCGAGAAAACACAGAAGACGCCCCTGTCATCGCGAGATGAGGGCCATCTTTAACTGCATGGCATGCAGATCAAGCGCAAGTCTTCTCTCCAAGATACACAGGAGGCTTCACTCCCTTTAGGCCACTCAGTGGGCTCCAAGAGGTCCCTGTCACAACTCGAGAGGACAGCGGAGTCCTTTGCTTCTCCTCGAGACAAGGCCTGACCGACAAGGTCAGACAGGAATGGATCCCGATATCCCTGTCGCCCCTGGAGATGAACAGTACGTCCTGGACATAAGCCTAGATGAGGCCTCTTTGCCCTGCAGTGACTCTAGAGCAACCCCCAGCTCTCCCTAGCAAGTCGAACGGAAGATTGGACTTCATGGGCCAACACAAGAGGAAGACTGATTTCCCCGTCGTAACTCGAGAACCACGCCGCAACTCGAGAAAAACCACGTGGATCCCTCGTCGTTGCAAGATGAGCCCCTTGCCCGCTACAGCGTCTCAAGAGAAGTTCCATGTTCCCTCTTGAAGTGCGAAACGGTATTAGCACCCTTAATGGGACGCCAAAAGTTCCCCTACACGCCGGTCTCACTGGAGGGGAACACCGAGGTTCCTGGCACCACTTCATCTGAGCTCCTTCTACCCTCGTGATCGGGACAGGAGGGTCGATTTCCCGACTTTGTCTGGAAGGGGTTCCCGACCTCCCGGCCCACTTGAGGAGGAGGCCGGTCTCACGAGGAAATTCGAGACTAGCCACGTGGGTGGTGTCTCATGCCGAACGACCCCGAATTCCCCATCCGCTCTTGAAAAGAACCGGATGCCCTGACACCTCTTCGAAGGCAACGCTGTGTATGAAGGCACAACACGAAGGGTCACTGACACCCCCGTGCAACGTCCGAAAAAACTGCAGGTTCCACAGACAGCTCGACAAGTTTCCTGTCACCCCGTGAACCACTCAAAAGGCAAGCGGAGATCCTTTCCTCCACAGAAGACGAGGCGTGACTCTCTTGTCCCTACTCTACAAGAACCCTGCGATCTGAGTCAGAAATGGAGAGGAAGCCTGAGGTTCCTGCCTCCACTCGAGATGAGGCCCTCTTCCATTGCACCAAACCCAGTGGAGTCCCGAGAGGCCCCTCCCAAATCCACAGTATCCCTGACTTATCAGAGGAAACCTGAGAAGCTACCTGAGGTCACAGGCAGAAGTCGAGGGAACCCTGGGTTTCCTGCCGCGACTCGAGAAAACCTAGAGAGCCCTTCTTCAACGCGTCTTGAGGCCCTAGTCCCCTACCATGACTCGAGAGCAATGACACGCTCCCCCTCGCCACGCGCATGGAGGCCTGACTTCCCTGGCACCACACGAGAGGCTCCCTTAGCTCCCCGTCGTACCTCGTGAGAAACCCCAAACTGGCAACACAGCTCGAGAAAACCCATGAGACGCCTCCGTCATCGCGAGATGAGGGCCTTCTTTTTCTCCATGGAATGGACAGCAATTCCGAGTACTCTCTCCAAACTGAAGAGGAGGCTTGAATCCCTTGAGGCCACTCAGTGGGCTCCAAGAGATACGCGTCTCGACTCGAGAGGAGAGAGGACTCCTTTGCTTCTACTCGAGGCAAGGTCTGACCCACCGGGTGAGACTGGAATGCGACATGCCTCGGTGTTCTCCTCGAATGAGACAGGCGTGTCAGGGAACTTTTGGGGTGGCATCAAGGGTTACAGTACCGTTTCGCACTTCAAGATGGAACATGGGACTTCTCTTGAGACGCTGTAGTGGGCAAGGGCCTCATCTTGAGAAGAAGTTGGAAACACGTGGATTATCTCGATTTGCGGCGAGATTCTCGAGTTACGAGGGGGATTTCAGGATTCCTCTTGTGTTGGCCCAGGGAGGCCCAAACTTCCATTCGAGCTGCAAGGGAAAGCAGGGGTTGGCGGTCGAGTCACTGCAGGGCAAAAGAGACCTCATCTAGGCGTGTGTCCGGGACCTAATATTCCTCTCAAGGAAACACAGGGATCTCGGGGTTGCATTCCAGACTCCCCAGGGGAGTCAGGCCTCCTCTCGAGGGGAAGCAAAGGACTCCGCTTTCCTCTCGAGTCGCGATGTGGATCTCTTGGAGCCCACTGAGTGGCCTCAAGGGAGTCCAGCCTCCTCTTCAGTTTGGAGAGAGGACTCGGGATTGCTCTCCAGGCCATGCAGGAAAACAAGGCCCTCATCTCGCAATGACGGGGGCGTCACAGGGGTTTCCTCGAGATGCGGCGCCCTTGAGGGTTTTCTCACGAGGCACGACGATGATCTCAGGGAGCCTCTCGTGCGGCGCCAGGGAAGTCAGGTCTCCATGAGCGTGGCAAGGGGGAGCGCGTCATTGCTCTCCAGTCATGGGAGGGGACTAGGGCCACAAGACGCATTGAAGAAGGACTCTCGAGGTCTTTCTCGGGTTGCAGCGGGAAACCCTCGTTTCCCTCGACTTCTGCCGGGGACCTTAGGGAACTTCCCAGGGTGCCTCTGAGAGGTGAGGGACGCTGTGGACTTGGCGGGGTATCTTGGGACTCCGCTGGGTTTGGCGCAATGGAAGAGGGCCTCATCTCGAGGGGAGGCAGGAACCTCAGGCTTCCTCTCAGTTTCGGACTCCGACCGCAGGGTCCCTGCAGAGTTGGGACAGGAGAGTCAGGCCTCGTCTTGTCTGATGAAGGAAACTCCGCTTGCCTCTCGAGTTGTTCAGGAGGTCTCAGGCCCCTTGTCGAGCTGTGTGTGGAGCCTGAGGGATTTTCCGGACGATGCACGGGGCTGTCAGTGCCCCTTCGTGTTGTGACTTCACCCACAGGGTTGCCTTCGAAGAGGTGTCCGGGCATCGGGTTCTTATCAAGAGCGGACCGGGAAATCGGGGGCGTTCGGCATGTGGCACCACCCACGTGGCTCGTCTCGAATTTCCTCGTGAGACCGGCCTCATCCTGAGGTGCGCCGGGAAGGCCGGGAACCCCTTCCAGACAAAGCAGGGGAATCGACACGCCTGTTGTGGACAGGAGGGGAGAAGGGGCTCAGATGAAGTGGTGCCGGGACCCTCGGTGTTACCCTCGAGGGAAACCGGCGTGTGAGGGACTTTTGGGGGATGCATGAAAGGAGTCAGGTACCGTTTCGCACTTCAGGACAGAACCTAGGACTTCCCTTGAGACGCCGTAGCGGGCAAGGGCCTCATCTTGTGAGGACGTTGGAACCACGTGGTTTTTCTCGAGTTGCGGCGGGATTCTCGAGTTATGACGGGGATTTCATGCTTCCTAATGTGTTGGCCCTGGGAAGCCCAAACTTCCATTCAAATTGCGAGGGAAAGCTGGGGGTTGCTCTCGAGCCACTGTAGGGCCAAAGAGACCTCATCTAGGTGTGTGTGCAGGACCTAATACTCCTCTCCAGGGAAGACAGGGATCTCGGGGTGGCATTCCAGACTCCCCCGGGGAGTCAGGACTCATATCGAGGGGAAGCAAAGGACTCCGCTCTCCTCTTGAGTCGCGACGCGGATCTCTTGGAGCCCACTGAGTGGCCTCAAGGGAGTCAAGCCTCCTCTTCAGTTTGGAGAGAGGACTCGGGATTGCTCTCCAGGCCATGCAGGAAAAGAAGGCCCTCAGCTCGCGATGACGGGGGCGTCTCAGGGGTTTCCTCTAGCTGCGGCGCCCATGGGGGTTTTCTTGCGAGGCACGACGAAGATCTCAGGGAGGCTCTTGTGCGGCGCCAGGGAAATCAGGTCTCCATGCGCGTGACGAGAGGTAGTGCGTCATTGCTCTCGAGTCCTGGGAGGGGACTAGGGCATCAAGGCGTGTAGAAGAAGGACTCTTGAGGTCTTTCTCGGGTTGCGGCGGGAAACCCTCGTTTCCCTCGACTTCTCCCGGTGACCTGAGGGAACTTCCCAGGGTTCCTCTGAGAGGTGAGGGATACTGTGCAGTTGTCGTGGCCTCTCGGGACTCTGCTGGGTTTGGTGCAATGGAAGAGGGCCTCACCTCGAGGGGAGACAGGAACCTCAGGCTTCCTCTCCTTTTCGGACTCCAACCACAGGGTCCCTGCAGAGTTGGGACAGGAGAGTCATGCCTCGTCTTGTCCGAGTAATGGAACTCCGCTTGCCTCTCTAGATGTTCAGGGAGTCTTAGGCCCCTTGTCGAGCTGTGTGTGGAACCTGCAGGTGTTTCCGGACGATGCACGGGAGTGTCAGTGCCCCTTCGTGTTGTTCCTTCACTCACAGGGTTGCCTTCGAAGAGGTGTCCGTGCAACGGGTTCTTCTCAAGAGTGGACCGGGAAATCGAGGTCGATCGGCATGTGGCACCACCCACGTGGCTAGTCTGGAATTTCCTCTTGAGACCGGCCTCATCCTGAGGTGTGCCGGGAAGGCCGGGAACCCTTTCCAGGCAAAGCAGGCTAATCGACCCTCCCGTGCTATCAGGAGGGGATAAGGGGCTCAGAACAAGCAGTGCACAGAACCTTGGTGTTCCCCTCGAGTGAGACCAGGGTGTCAGGGAACTTTTGTGGTAACATCAAGATTTCCAATTATCATTTTAAACTTCAAGACGAAACGTGGGACTTCTCTTGAGACTCTGTAGCTGGCAAGGGCCTAATCTTGCGATGATGGGGGAACCACGTGGTTTTTCTCTAGTTGCGGCGGGATTTTCGAATTACGACGGGGAATTCAGGCTTCCTCTTGTGTTTTCCCAGGGAAGTCCATTCTTCCATTCGAGTTGCTAAGGAGAGCAGGGGATTGCTCTGGAGTCACTTCACGGCAAGTGAGACCTCATCTATGCTTGTGTCCAGGACCTAAAGTTTCTCTCCAGGGGTGACAGGGATCTCGGTGTTGCATTCCAGACTCACCTGAGAAGTCAGGCCTGGTATCGAGGGGTAGCAAAGGATTATGCTCTCCTCTCGAGTCCCGACGGGTATCTCTTGGAGCGCACAGAGTGGCCTAAACGGAGTCAGGCCACCTGTGGAGTTTGGAGAGAGGCCTCGAGATTGCTCTCCAGGCCATGCAGAAAGAGAAGGCTGTCATCTCGCCATAACAGGGGCATCTCGTGGGTTTTCTCGAGCTGCGGCGCCAGTGTGGTGTTTCTCACGAGGTAGGACAGGGACCTCAGGGAGCCTCTCTTGTGGGGCCAGGGATGTCAGGTCTCCATTCGTGTGGCGAGGGAGAATGCCTCATAACTCTTGAGTCATGGTAGAGGAACTGGCCCTCAAGATGCATTGAAGAATGACTCACGGGTCTATCTCCGGTCGCGTCAGGAAACCCTGGGTTCCCTCGACTTGTGCCATTGACCTCAGGCAACTTCTCAAGGTGCCTCTAAGAAGTCAGGGTTACTGTGATGTTGGGAAGGTCCTCTTGGGACACAACTGGGTTTGTTGCAATGGAAGACGGCCTCATCTCGAGTGGAAGCAGGAACCTCAGGTTTCCTTTCCATTTCTGACTCCAATCACAGGGTCACAGCAGAGTTAGGACAGGAGAGTCAGGCCTCGTCTTGTGTGGAGGAATGTATCTCCGCTTGCCTCTCGAGTTGTTCACGGAGTGACAGGCCACTTGTCGAGCTGCATGTGGAACCTGCAGTTTTATCCGGACGATGCACAGGGGTGTCAGTACCCCTTCGTGTTGTGACTTCGTCCACAGGTTTGCTTTCGAAGAGGTGTCCCTGCATCGGGTTCTTATCAAGGCCGGATCGGCAAATCAGGGTCTTTCTGCGTGTTGAACGACCAACGAGGCTTCGTCTCTAATTTCCTGGTGAGACCAGCCTCATCCTGAAGTGTGCCGGGAAGGTGGGGAACCCCTTCCAGACAAAGCAGGGTAATATGCCCTCCTGAGGCGATCAGGAGAGGAGAAGGGGCTCAGATGAAGTGGTGCCCAGAACCTCGGTGTTCCCCTCCAGTGAGACCGGTATGTCGGGGAACTTTTAGGGTCGCATCAAGGGTGTCAAGTACCGTTTCAAACCTCAGGACAGAACGCGGGACTTCACTTGAGACGCTGTAGCCGGCAAGGGCCTCATCTTGTGATGACACGGAATCAACGTGGTTTTTCACGAGTTGCGGTGGTATTTTTGAGTTACGCCGGTAATTCAGCCTCCTTTTGTGTTGGCCCAGGGAAGTGCAATCTTCCATTCGAGATGCGAGGGAGAGTTGGGGGTTGTGCTCAAGTCACTGCAGGGCAAAATAGACCTCATCTAGGCTTGTGTCCAGGACATAATGTTCCTCTCCAGGGGAGACAGGCATCTCGGGGTTGCATTCCAGACTCACCTGGGGAATCAGGCCTCATCTCGAGGGGAAGCAAAGGACTCCGCTCTCCTCTCGAGTCGCGACGGGTATCTCTTGGAGCACACAGAGTGGCCTAAAGGGAGTCAAGCCTCCTGTGAAGTTTAGAGAGAGGACTCGGGATTGCTCTCCAGGCCATGCAGGAAAAGAAGGCCCTCATCTCGCGATGACGGGGGCGTCTCGTGGGTTTTCTCGAGCTGCGGCGCCAGTGTGGGATTTCTCACGAGGTATGACGGGGATCTCACGGAGCCTCTCGTGTGGCGCCAGGGAAGTCAAGTCTCCATGCGCATGGCGAGGGGCAATGCGTCATTGCTCTCGAGTCATGGTAAGGGAATAGGGATTCAAGACGCGTTGAAGGAGGATATTCGAGGTCTTTCTCGGGTTGCTTCAGGAAACCCTGGGTTCCCTCGAGTTGTGCCGGTGACCTCAGGGAGCTTCTAAGGGTGCCTCTGAGAAGTCAGGGATACTGTGGATTTGGGAGGCGCCTCTCGGGCCTCCACTGTTTTTGGTGTAATGGAAGAGGGCCTCATCTCGAGTGGAGTCAGGAACCTCAGGGTTCCTCTCCATTTCTGACTCCGATTGCAGAGTCCCTTCAGAGTTGGGACAGGAGACTCAGGCCTCGTCTTGAGTGGAGGAATGGAACTCTGCTTGCCTCTCGAGTTGTTCATGGGATGACAGGCCTCTTGTCGAACTGTGTGTGGAACCTGCGGGTTTTACCAAATGATGCATGGGGGTGTCAGTGACCCTTCGTTTTGTGCCTTCATCCACAGGGTTCCTTTAGAAGAGGTTTCCGGGCATCGGGTTCTTCTCAAGAGTGGGCCGGGAAATCGGGGTATTTCAGCATGTGACACCACCCACGAGGCTACGTCTCGAATTTCCTCGTGGGACAGGCCTCATCCTGAGGTGCGCCGGGAATGTGGGGAACCCCTTCCAAACAAAGCAGGGGAATAGACCCTCCTGTCGTGAACAGGAAGGGAGAAGTTGCTCAGATGAAGTGGTGCGGGAACCTCGGTGTTCCTGTCGAGTGAGACCGGCGTGTCCGGGAACATTTGGTGTCGCATCAAGGGTGCAAAGTACCGTTTCACACTTCAAGACGGAACGTGGTTCTTTTCTTGAGACGCCATAGCAGGCAAGGGCCTCATCTTGGGATGACGTTGGAAACACGTGGTTTTTCTCGAGTTGCGGCGGGATTCTCGAGTTACGAAGGGGATTTCTGGCTTCCTCTTGTGTTGGCCCAGGGAAGCCCAATCTTCCATTCGAGTTGCGAGGGAGAGCTGGGGGTTGCAGCTCGAGTCACTGCAGGGCAAAAGAGACCTCATCCAGGCTTGTGTCTAGGACCTAATGTTCCTCTCAAGGGATGACTGGGATCTTGGGGTTGCATTCCAGACTCACCCGGGAGTCAGGCGTCATCTCGAGGGGAAACAAAGGACTTCTCTCTCTTCTCGAGTCGCGACGGGTATTTCTTGGAGCCCACTGAGTGGACTAAAGGGAGTCAAGCCTCCTCTGGAGTTTGGAGAGAGGACTCGGGATTGCACTCCAGGACATGCAGGAAAAGAAGGCCCTCATCTCACGATGACGGGGGGTCTCGGTGGTTTTACCGAGCTGCAGCGCCTGTGTTGGTTTCTCAGGAGGTACGACGGGGAGCTCAGGGAGCCTCTTGTGTGGCGCCAGGGAAGTTAGGTCTCGATGCGTGTGGCGAGGGGGAGCGCGTCATTGCTCTCGAGTCATGGTAGGGGAATCAGGCCTCTAGACGCGTTGAAGAAGGACTCTCAAGATCTCTCTCAGGTCTTGGCAAGAATACCTGGGTTCCCTCGACTTGTGCCGGTGACCTCAGGGAGATTCTCCGGGTGCCTCTGAGAAGTCAGGGATACTGTGGAGTTGGGAAAGACCTCTCGGGACTCCACTGGGTTTGGTGAAATGGAAGGGGGCCTCATCTCGAGGGGAGGCAGGAACCTCAGGGTTCCTCTCCATTTCTGATTCCGATCGCAGCCCCCTGCATAGTTGGGAGAGGTGAGTCAGGCCTCGTCTTGTGTGCAGGAATGGACCTCCGCTTGCCTCTCGAGTTGTTCACTGGGTGACAGGCACTTGTTGAGCTGTATGAGTAACCTGCGGTCTTTTCCGGACGATGCACGGGGGTGTCAGTGCCCCTTCGTGTTGTGCCTTCATCCACACTATCTTCGAATAGGTGTCTGGGCATCGCGTTCTTATCAAGAGCGGATCGGGAAATCGCGGTCTTTCGGCATGTGGCACCACCATCGAGGCTACGTCTCGAATTTCCTCGTGAGACAGCCTCATCTGAGGTGCGCGGGAGAAGGTCGGGAACCCCTTGCAGACAAAGCAGGGGAATCGACCCTCCTTTCGCGATCAGGAGGGGAGAAGGGGCTCAGATGAAGTGGTGCCAGGAACCTCGGTGTTCCCCTCGAGTGCGACCCATATGTCGGGGAACTTTTGGGGTAGCATTAAGGGTGCCAAATATCATTTCGCACTTCAAGATGGAACGTGGGACTACTCTTGAGACGCTGGAGCGGGCAAGGGCCTCATCTTGCGATGACGGGGGAACCACGTGGTTTTTCTCGAGTTGAGGCGGAATTCTCGAGTTACTACTGGGAATTCAGGCTTCCTCTTGTGTTGGCCCAGGGAGGTCCAATCTTCCATTCGAGTTGCGAGGGAGAGCTGGGGATTGCTCTCGAGTCACTGCAGGGCAAAAGACACCTGATCTAGCCTTGTGTTCAGGAGCCAATGGTCCTCTCCAGGGGCGACAGGGATCTCGGGGTTGCATTACAGACTCACCCGGGGAGTTAGGCCTCATCTCAAGGAGAAGCAAAGGACTCCACTCTCCTCTTGAGTCGCGACTCGGATCTCTTGGAGCCCACTGAGTGGCCTCAAGGGAGTCAAGCCTCCTCTTCAGTTTGGAGAGAGGACTCGGGATTCCTCTCCAGGCCATGCAGGAAAAGAAGGCCCACATCTCGAGATGATGGGGGCGTCTCGTGGGTTTTCTCGAGCTGCTGCGCAGGTGTTGGGTTTCTCACGAGGTACGATGGGGAGCTCAGGTAGCCTCTCTTGTGGCAACAGGGAAGTCAGGTCTCCATGGGCGGGGCCAAGGGGAGCCCGTCATTGCTCTCGAGTCAGGGTAGGGGAATCGGGCCTCAAGACGGGTTGAAGAAAGACTCTTGAGGTCTTTCTAAGGTAGTGGCAGGAAACCTTGGGTTCCCTTTACTTGTGCCAGTGACCTCAGGGAGCTTCTCAGGGTGCCTCTGAGAAGTCAGATACTGTAGAGTTGGGAGGGGCCTCTCGGGACTCCTCTGGGTTTGGTGCAATGGAAGAGGGCCTCATGTCGAGTTGAGGCAGGAACCTCAGGGTTCGGCTCCTGACTTCCTGGTGCTGGATCTGACTCGGATCACAGGGTCCCTGCTGAGTTGGCTCAGGAGAGTCAGGCCTCGTGTTCTGCAGAGGAATGGAATTCCGCTTACCTCTCAAGTTATTCAAGGATGACACCACTTTTCGTGCTGTGTGTGGAACCTGCATGTTTTTTGGAGATGCACGGGGGCGTCAGTGCCCCTTCGTGTTGTTCCTTCACTCACAGGGTGGCCTTCGAAGAGGTGTCCGGGCATCGGGTTCTCCTCAACTGCGGACCGGGAAATCAGGGTCGTTCAACATGGGGCACCACACACGGGGCTTGTCTCGAATTTCCTCGCGAGGCCGGCCTCATCCTGAGGTGCACAGAAAAGGTCGGGAACCCTTTCCAGACAAAGCAGGGGAATCGACCCTCCTTTCAGGATCAGGAGGAGAGAAGGGGCTCAGATGAAGTCGTGCCAGGAACCTCGGTGTTCCCCTTGAGTGAAACTGGTAGGTCGGGTAAGTTTTCAGGTTGCATCAAGGGTGCCAAGTACCGTTTCGCACTTCAAGATGGAACCTGGGACTTCTCTTGAGACGCTGTAGTGGACAAGGGCCTCATCTAGTGCTGACGGGGGACCCACGTGTTTTTTCTCGAGTTGTGGCGGGATTCTCAAGTTACGATGGGGAATACAGGTTTCCTCTTGTGTTGGCCCAGGGAAGTCCAATCTTCCATTCGAGTTGCAAGTGAGAGCTGGGGATTGCTCTCGAGTCACTGCAGGGCAAAATAGAGCTCATCTAGGTTTGTGACCAGGACCGAGTTTTTCTCTCCAAGGGCGACAGGGATCTTGGGGTTGCATTCCAGACTCACCCGGGGAGTCAGGCCTCGTTTCGAAGGGAATGAATGGACTCTGCTCTCCTCTCGAGTCACGACGGGTGTCCCTTGGAGCCCAAGAGTGGCCTGAATGGAGTCAAGCCTCCTGTGGAGTTTGGAGAGAGGATTCGGGATTGCTATCTGGCCATGCAGGAAAAGAAGGCCCTCATCTCGCCATGACGGGGGCATCTCATGGGTTTTCTCAACATGCAGTGCCTGGTTGGGGTTTCTCACGAGATAGGACAGGGAGCTGAGGGAGTCTCCTGTGGTGCCACGGAAGTCAGGTCTCCATGGGCGTGGCGAGGGGGAGCTCCTCATTGCTCTCCAGTCATGGTAGTGGAATCGAGCCTCAAGACGCTTCGAAGAACTCTCGAGGTCTTTCTCGGGATGTGGCAGGAAACCCTGGGTTCCCTCGACTTGTGCCCGTGACCTCAGGGAGCTTAGCGGGGTGCCTCTGAGAAGTCAGGGATACTGTGGAGTTGAGAGGGGCTTCTCGGGACTTCACAGGGACTGGTGCATTTGAAGAGGACCTAATCTCGGATTGAGGCAGTAACGTCAGGGTTCCTATCCATTTATGACTTGGATCGCAGGGTCCCTGCAGAGTTGGGACAGGAGAGTCAGACCTCGTCTTGTGTGGAGTAATGGAACTCCACTTTCCTCTCGAGTTGTTCACGGGATGACAGGCCACCTGTTGAGTTGTATGTGGAACCTGTGATTTTTGTGGACGATGCACGGGGGTGTCAGTGCCCCTTCGTGTTGTACCTTCATCCACAGGGTTACCTTCGAAGAGGTGACCGGGCATCGGGATCTTATAAATAGCGGACCGGAAAATAGGGGTCTTTCGGCATGAGGCACAACCCACTAGGCTACATCTCGAATTCCCTCGCGAGACTGGCCTCATCCTGAGGTTCGCCGGGATCTCTGGGAAACCCTTAAAGACAAAGCAGGGGAATCGACCCTCCTATCGCGAACAGGAGGGAAGAAGGGGTTCAGATAAACTGGTGCTGGGAACCTTGGTGTTCACCTAGAGTAAGACCGATATCTCCGGGAACTTTTGGGGTCACATCAAGGGTGTCAAGTATTGTTTCACACTTCAGGGCGGAACACGGGACTTCCCTTGAGACGCCGTAGCGGGCAAGGGCCTCATCTTGCGAAGACGTTGGAACCACGTGGTTTTTCTCGAGTTGCGGCGGGATTCTCGAATTACGACGGGGATTTCAGGCTTCCTCTTGTGTTGGCCCTGGGAAGCCCAATCTTCAATTCGAGTTGCGATGGAAAGCTGGGGGTTCTGCTCGAGTCACTACAGGGCCAAAGAGACCTCATCGAGGCGTGTGTCCAGGACCTAATATTCCTCTCAAGGGAAGACAGGGATCTCGGGTTTCCATTCCAGACTCCCCCGGGGAGTCAGGACTCGCCTGGAGGGGAAGCAAAGGACTCCGCTTTCCTCTCAAGTCGCGACACGGATCTCTTGGAGCCCACTGAGTGGACTCAAGGGTGTCGAGCCTCCTCTTCAGTTTGGAGAGAGGACTCGGGATTGCTCTCCAGGCCAGGCAGGAAAAGAAGGCCCTCATCTCGCGATGACGGGGGCGTCTCATGGGTTTCCTCAGGCTGCTGCGCCCATGGGGGTTTTCTCACGAGGCACGACGAGGACCTCAGGGAGCCTCTCGTGCGGCGCCAGGGAAGTCAGGTCTCCATGCGCATGGCGAGGGGGAGCTGGTCATCACTCTCGAGTCATGGGAAGCGGACTAGGTCCTCAAGACGCGTTGAAGAAGGACTCTCGAGGTCTTTCTCGGGTGGCGGCGGGAAACCCTCGTTTCCCTCGACTTCTGCAGGGGACCTATAGGGAACTTCCCAGGGTGCCTCTGAGAGGTGAGGGATGCTGTGGAGTTGGCAGGGCCTCTCGGGACTCTGCTGGGTTCGGCGCAATGGAAGAGGGCCTCATCTCGAGGGGAGGCAGGAACCTCAGGCTTCCTCTCCGATTCTGACTCCGACTGCACGGTCCCTGCAGTGTTGGGACAGGAGAGTCATGCCTCGTCTTGTCTGAGGAATGGAATTCTGGTTGCCTCTCGAGTTGTTCCGGGAGTCTCAGGCCCCTTGTCGAGCTGTGTGTAGACCCTGCGGGTTTTTCCGGATGATGCACGGGGGTGTCAGTGCCCCTTCGTGTTGTGCCTTCACTCACAGGGTTGCCTTCGAAGAGGTGTCCGGGCATCGGTTCTTATCAAGAGCGGACCGGAAAATCGGGGTCGTTCGGCACGTGGCACCACCCACGGGGCTTGTCTCGAATTTCCTCGGGAGGCCAGCCTCATCCTGAGGTGCACCGTGAAGGCTGGGAACCCCTTCCAGACAACGCAGGGGAATCGACTCTCCTGTCGCGATCAGGAGGGGAGAAGGGGCTCAGATGAAGCACTGCCGGGACCCTCGGTGTTCCCCTCAAGGGAGTCCGGCGTGTCGGGGAACTTTTGGGGGTCGCATGAAAGGTGTCAGGTACTGTTTCGCACTTCAGGACTGAAACTGGGACTTCCCTTGAGACGCCATAGCGGGCAAGAGGCTCATCTTGCAAAGACGTTGGAACCACGTGGTTTTCCTCGAGTTGCGGCGGGATTCTCGAGTTACGACAGGGATTTCAGGCTTCCTCTTGGGTTGGCCTTGGGAAGCCCCATCTTCCATTCGAGCTGTGAGTGAAAGCTGGGGGTTGCGCTCGAGTCACTGCAGGGCCAAAGAGACCTCATCTAGGCGTGTGTCCAGGACCTAATAGTCCTCTCAAGGGAAGACAGGGATCTCTTGGTTGCACTCCTGCTGAGGTCCAGCCCCGGCTGATTCAGGGTATTCGAAGGAGAGACGGCTAGGAGACCTATTCAAATGTTAATTAGAGACAATAAAGAGTAATAGAATGAGGATAGCTCAGTAGGAAAAATCAGTGGAGAAAAGAAGCTGAGTGGCTTGGTTTATGCAGAAAATCAATATAACCCGTGACACCAGGTTAGCTCTGACCACGGAAGCCGCAGGCGCCCTCTCGAATAGTGGAAGGTGCCCCACCTTAGACACCTTCTCGAGTGGGTCTTAGAAGCCCAGGCAAATAAATGGTCGCAGAGGATATCCTCTCTCCAGATGGACACTCAGCTGGAAGTTAAAGGGAAGAATGACATGGGGGGACCAAGCGTTGGTGAGCAAGGACCATAGCTTTATTTTCAACAGGGGCTTTTATACCCTAAGTCACACATAGAGGATAATAGCGGATGCAAAGTCAGCAGTCTTTCATGCTTATCAAAAACCAGGGTTTCTTTCCTGCAGATTTATCGTATACAAATGGTTTAGGTGATTTACATCATCTTCTGGCCAGAAGGCCTATTAACATTTTATGACTCTTGACAAGGACTTATCAACAAAGACTTATTTTCTCTAAGAGTAATTATTTTAAGGTTTGGCGCCATCTTCCGAAGATAAAATTACGTTCCTATAGGGTGGATGTGTAATGGGTTTACAAAGGAAAGAATTTATTACCTTAAGGATCTAAAGTTACTAACACCAAGGCCACTATTTATTTTTTCTACATACCAACTATATTAATTAATGCACATTCAAGGATACAATTCAGGGGATGTGAAAACTTGGCAACAAACATTGGCTCATCAATGAAATCTTTTACCAGTTTTATTCTGACAGTTTCTAATTCTCTAAGAGGCTCTAAGCTATTTGAATATCTTAAGCTTCCCGTGCCTCTGGAGGCTGGGAGACCGTAAACAATCGTATGCATAGCTGTAGGTGTCCTGGTAAACTTGTCAGGCGAGATAGAGAGCCATCTGAGGGGTTTGGATTTAAACACTCCTAATTGCCCAGGAACTTTATTAATTGGAGCTGTAAATTAACTCTTTGACAGAGAGAGCGAGATGGTGGTGCGGGACAGACCCCAGTAAAGTCAGAGGTGAGAGCACAAAGCAATAAAGTAGGCAGACTCTGGTTTTTTGGGGGTAGATGCTCGAGAATATCCGGGAGCACTCCCGAGGCTCGATCCCGCCTTTGCGTATGCTGAGCCTCCTTCCTAATGACCTTTGTCAAGAGGGGAATGACTCTCGCCGTCTCCTGGCACACTCCAGACTCCCTCGGGGAGTCAGGCCTCGCCTCGAGGGGAAGCAAAGGACTCCGCTCTCCTCTCTAGCCGGGACGCTGATCTATTGGAGCCCACTGAGTGGCCTCAAGGGATTCAAGCCTCCTCTTCAGTTTGGAGAGAAGACTCAGGATTGCTCTCCAGGCCAGGCAGGAAAAGAAGGCACTCACCTCGCAAGGACGGGGGCGTCTCAGGGGTTTCCTCGAGCTGCGGCGCCCGTGGGGGTTTTCTCACGAGGCACGACGAGGGTCTCAGGGAGCCTCTCGTGCGGCGCCAGGGAAGTCAGGTCTCCATGCGCGTGGCGAGGGGGAGCGCGTCATGGCTCTCGAGTTATGGGAGGGGACTAGGGCCTCCAGACGCGTTGAAATAGCACTCTCGAGGTCTTTCTCGGGTTGCGGCGGGAAACCCTCGTTTCCCTCGCTTCTGCCTGGGACCTGAGGGAACTTCCCAGGGTGCCTCTGAGGGGTGAGGGATTCTGTGGAGTTGGCGGGGCCTCTCGGGACTCCGCTGGGGTTGGCGCAATGGAAGAGGGCCTCATCTTGAGGGGAGGATGGAACCTCAGGCTTCCTCCTCGTTTCGGACTCCGACCCTCCGACCTCAGGGTCCCTGCAGAGTTGGGACAGGAGAGTCAGGCCTCGTCTTGTCTGAGGAAGGGAACTCCGCTTGCCTCTCGAGTTGCTCAGGGGGTCTCAGGCCCCTTGTAGAGGTGTGTGTGGAACCTGCGGGTGTTTCCGGACGATGCACGGGGATGTCAGTGCCCCTTCGTGTTGTGCCTTCTCCCACAGGGTTGCCTTCGAAGAGGGTCCGGGCATCGGGTTCTTCTCAAGAGTGGACCGGGAAATCGGGGGCGTTTGGAATGTGGCCCCACCCACGTGGCTCATCTCGAATTTCCTCGTGAGACCGGCCTCATCCTGAGATGCGCCGGGAAGGCCGGGAACCCCTTCCAGACAACACAGGGGGATCGACTCTCCTGTCGCCATCAGGAGGTGAGAAGGGGCTCAGATGAAGTGGGGCCGGGACCCTCGGTGTTCCCCTCGAGGGAACCCAGCGTGTCGGGGAACTTTTGGGGGTTGCATGAAGGCTGTCAGGTACCATTTCGCACTTCAGGGCAGAACATGGGACTTCCCTTGAGACGCTGTCGCGGGCAAGGGCCTCATCTTGCGAAGACGTTGGAACCACGTGGTTTTTCTCGAGTTGCAGAGGGATTCACGAGTTACGACGGGGATTTCAGGCTTCCTCTTGTGTTTGCCCTGGGAAGCCCAATCTTCCATTCGAGTTGCGAGGGAAAGCTGGGGGTTGCGCTCGAGTCACTGCAGGTCCAAAGAGACCTCATCTAGGCGTGTGTCCGGGACCTAATAGTCCTCTCAAGGGAAGACAGGGATCTTGGGGTTGCATTCCAGACACTCCCGGGGAGTAAGGCCTGGTCTCTAGGGGAGGCAAAGGACCCCGCTCTCCTACCGAGTTGCGACGTAGATCTCTTGGAGCCCACTGAGTGGCCTCAGGGAGTCTAGCCTCGTTTCAGTTTGGAGCGAGGACTCGGGAGGCCTCAGAGGCACCCTGGGAAGTTCCCTAAGGTCACGGGAAGAAGTCGAGGGAAATGAGGCTTTCCCGCCGAATCCCGAGAAGGACCTCGAGAGTCCTTTTCAAGGCGTCTTGAGGCCCTAGTCCCCTCCCAAGACTCGGGAGCAATGACACGCTCCCCCTCGCCTCGCCCATGGAGACCTGACTTCCTTGGCGCCGCACGAGAGGCTCCCTGAGATCCTCGTACTGCTCGTGAGAAAACCCCCACGGGCACGGCAGCTCGAGGAAACCCCTGAGGCGCCCCCGTCCTCATAAGGTGAGGGCCTTCTTTTCCTGCCTGGCCTGGAGATCAATCCCGAGTCCTCTCTCCAAACTGAAGAGGAGGCTTGACTCCCTTGAGGCCACTCAGGGGGCTCCAAAGTTCCATGTCGCGGCTCGAGAGGAGAGCGAAGTCCTTTGCTTCCCTTCGAGTCGAGGACTGACTCCCCAGGGGAGTCTGGAGTGCAACCCCGAGATCCCTGTCTTCCCTTGGAGGACTATTAGGTCCTGGACACACACCTAGATAAGGTCTCTTTGGCCCTGCAGTGACTCAAGCGCAACCCCCAGCTTTCACTCGCCACTCGAACGGAAGATGGGGCTTCCCAGGGACAACCCAAGAGGAAGCCTGAAATCCCAGTCATAACTTGAGAATCCCGCAGCAACTCGAGAAAAACCACGTGGTTCCAACGTCTTCGCAAGACGAGGCCCTTGCCCGCTACGGCGTCTCCAGGGAAGTCCTATGTTCCAAACTGAATTGCGAAACAGTACCTGACACCCTTTGTGCGACCCCCAAAAGTTCCCCGACACGCCGGGTTCCCTCGAGAGGAACACCGAGGGTCCCGACACCACTTCATCTGAGCCCCTTCTCCCCTCCTTATCGCGACAGGAGAGTCGATTCCCCTGCGTTGTCTTGAAGGGGTTCCCGGCCTTCCCGGCGCACCTCAGGATGAGGCCGGTCTCACGAGGAAAGTCGAGACGAGCCACGTGGGTGGTGCCACATGCCGAACGGCCCCGATTTCCCGGTCCACTCTGGATAAGAACCCGATGCCCGGACACCTCTTCGAAGGCAACCCTGTGGGTGAAGGCACAACACGAAGGGGCACTGAACCCCCCGTGCATTGTCCGGAAAACCCGCAGGTTCCACACACAGCTTGACAAGGGGCCTGACACCCCCTGAACCACTCAAGAGGCAAGTGGAGTTTCATTCCTCAGAAAAGACAAGGCCTGACTCTCCTCTCCCAACTCTGCAGGGACCCTGCGATCGGAGTCTGAAACGGAGAGGAAGCCTGAGGTTCCTGCCTCCACTCGAGATGAGTCCCTCTTCCATTGTGCAAACCCAGCGGAGTCCCAAGCATTCCCGCTAGCTCCACAGTATGCCTCACCTCTCAAAGGAACCCTGGGAAGTTCCCTAAGGTCACCGGCAGAAGTCTAGGGAAACGAGGGTTTCCCGCCGGAACCCGAGAAAGACCTCGAGAGTCCTTCTTCAACGCGTCTTGAGGCCCTAGTCCCCTCCCATGACTCGAGAGCGATGACGCGTGCCGGAGTCCAGCCCCAGCTGATTCAGGGTATTAGAAGGAGAGAAAGCGCAGGCGAGGGTCAGGAAACAACTGCTTAATTAAACGTTAATTAAGGATATAAAGAGTAATAGAATTAGGATAGCTCAGTAGGACAATTCAGTGGAGAAAAGAGGCTGAGTAGCTTGCTTTAGGCGGGGGACCAATAAAACTTCAATACAAGAAGCTTGCGCCACTTACGTAGGCCGCAGGCATCCTTCTGTTCTCCCGAAGGACAGGAGACACTGAGGCCTCCCCGGTCGGATCTTAGAAGCCCAGGCATAATTAGTAAGCCTGGTGGTTTCCGGGCTCCAGATGGAGACTCAGCCAGAGTGAGAGAGAGAGAGACATGGGGAGACCAATCTTTCGAGGAACTGATCCCAATTCTTTATTTTCCATGGTCTACTTTTATACACTGAGATGTTATGCAAAAGTCACGAGGGGTCAGCAGTCCTGACTTTTATCAAAGTCAGGTGCTTCATAGAAATGTATACAGAGGTGTTATGGGTGTTACATCATCTTCTGGCCAGGGGCCCTGCTGACAATTTATGACCCTCTCCTTGTGACAGTGGTCAGTCAACCAGGACACTTATTTCTCCAGGGGTGATTATTCTTAAAACAGACGCCACCCAAATAAAGTTACATACCTATAGGGTGAGGGTGTAGTGGGTTTTAGTTAAGGAAAGAATTTACTTAGCCTAAGGTCTAATGTGATTTATATCAAAGGTTAATACTTATTTCTTCTATATATTCATTAATGTGTATAAGGGCAGGAGATATGGAGACTTAGCAACAAGCATTGGCTCAACAAATGAAAAACCCTTCACCAATACAATTTCTAATCAGCCCATTATACTTATGGTTTTCTAACTTTTCTAAGGAACCTGTTTTTAGAAGGTTTAAAGCATCTCGTGCCTCTCACAGTTGGGGGTCTGTGAGCAATCACATGTGGCCGGACAAGCCTGTCAGGCAGGCTAGAGAATCTTCAGAGGAGTTTGTAGGTTGAAACGCTCCTATCACGCCCAGGAATTATTATTAACTGGAGTTCCAAGTTAACTAATTCTCCGAAAGAGGTGGTGGGGGACAGCTCCCTGTAAAGTCAGAGGTGTAGGGGACAGTGCAAAGTAGTAAACTAGGCAGGCTCTGGTTATGGGGGAGGATGCTTGAGGATTTCCAGGGGGAGTCCTGAGGATCGATCCTGCCTATGCGTATGTTGAGCCTCCTTCCTCATGACCTTTGCCATGGGCGGAGTGCCTCACACCGGCCCCCAACAGACCTGCTCCGTCTCGCCACGTGCATGGAGACCTGACTTCACTGGCGCCACACGAGAGGCTCCCTGAGATCCTCGTCGTGCCTTGTGAGAAAACCCCCACTGGCGCCGCAGCCTGAGGAAACCCCTGAGAGGCCCTTGTCATTGCGAGATGAGGGCCTTCTTTTCCAGCATGACTTGGAGAGCAATCCCGAGTCCTCTCTCCAAACTGAAGAGGAGGCTTGACTCCCTTGAGGCCACTCAGTGGGCTCCAAGAGATCCGTGTCGCGACTCGAGAGGAGAGTGGAGTACTTTGCTTCCCCTCGAGACGAGGCCTGACTCCCCGGGTGAGTCTGGAATGCAACCCCGAGATCACTGTCTCCCCATGGGAGGAATATTAGGTCCTAGACACATGCCTCGATGAGGTCTCTTTGGCCATGCAGTGACTCGAGCGCAACCCCCAGCTTTCCCTTGCAGCACGAATGGAAGATTGGGCTTCCTTGGGCCAACACAAGAGGAAGCCTGAAATCCCCGTCGTAACTCGAGAATCCCGCCGCAACTCGAGAAAAACCACGAGGTTCCATCGTCTTCACAAGAGGAGGCCCTTGCCCGCTTCGGCGTCTCCAGGGAACTCCCATGTTCCGCTCTGAAGCGCGAAACGGTACCTGACACCCTTCATGCGACATCCAAAAGTTCCCCGACATGCCGGGTTCCCTTGAGGGGAACACCGAGAGTCCCGGCACCACTTCCTCTGAGCTCCTACTCCTCTCCTGATCGCGACAGGAGAGTCGCGTCCCCTGCATTGTCTGGAAGGGGTTCCCGGCCTTCCCGGCACACCTCAGGATGAGGCTGGTCTCATGAGGAAATTCGAGACTAGCCACGTGGGTGGTGCCACATGCCGAACGAACTCGATTTCCCGGTCCACTCTTGAGAAGAACCCGAAGCGTGGACACCTCTTCGCAGGCAAACCTGTGGGGGAAGGCACAACACGAAGGGGCACTGACACCCCCGTGCATCATCCGGAAAAACCCGCAGGTTCCACACACAGCTCGACGAGGGGCCTGAGACCCCCTGAACAACTCGAGAGGCAAGCAGAGTTCCCTTCCTCAGACAAGACGAGGCCTGAGTCTCCTGTCCCAACTCTGCATGGACCCTGTGATCGGAGTCCGAAATGGAGAGGAAGCCTGAGGTTTCTGCCTCCCCTCGAAATGAGGCCCTCTTCCATTGCGCCAAACCCAGCGGAGTCCCGAGAGGCCCCATCAACTCCACAGCATCCCTCACCTCTCAGAGGCACCCTGGGAAGTTCCCTCAGGTCCCCGGCAGAAGTCGAGAGAAAAGAGGGTTTCCCGCCGCAACCCAAGAAAGACCTTGAGAGTCCTTCTTCAATGCGTCTTGAGGCCCCAGTCCCCTATCATGACTCGAAAGCATTGACAGGCTCCCCTCGCCATGCACATGGAGACCTTACTTTCCTGGCGCCACACGAGAGGCTTCCTGAGCTCTCCGACGTACTTTGTGAGAAACTCCACATTGGCGCCGCAGCTCGTGAAGACCCACGAGACGCCCCCGTAATAGTGAAATGAGGGCCTTCTTTTCCTGCATGTCCTGGAGAGCAATCCCGAATCCTCTCTCCAAACTCCACAGCAGGCTTGACTCCCTTTAAGCCACTTAGTGGGCTCCAAGAGATACCCGTCGCGACTCGAGAGGAGAATTGAGTCCTTTGCTTCCCCTCGAGACAAGGCCTGACTCACCAGGTGGGTCTGGAATGCAACCCCGAGATCCCTGTCGCCGTTGGAGAGGAACATTAGGTCCTGGAAACAAGCCTAGATGAGGTCTCTTTTGCCCTTCTGTAACTCGAGAGCAATCCCCCGCTCTCCCTGACAACTCGAATGGAAGATTGGACTTCCCTGGGCCAACACAAGAGGAAGCCTGAATTCCCCTTCGTAACTCGAGAATCCCGCCGCAACTCGAGAAAAAGCACTTGGTTCCCTCGTCATCACAAGATGAGGCCCTTGCCCGCTACAGCTTCTCAAGAAAAGTCCCACGTTCCGTCTTGAAGTGCAAAACGATACTTGACACCCTTGATGTGACCCCAAAAGTTCCCCGAAATATCGGTCTCACTCGAGGTGAACACCGAGGTTCCCGGCACCAGTTTATCTGAGCCCCTTCTCCCCTCCTGTTCGTGATAGGAGGGTCACTTCCCCTGCTTTGTTTGTAAGGGGTTCCCGACCTTCACAGGGCACTTCAGGATGAGGCCAGTCTCACGAGGAAATTCGAGACGTAGCTCGCGGGTGGTGCCACATGCCGAAAGACCCCGATTTCCTGGTCCGCTCTTGATAAGAACCCGATGCCCAGACACCTCTTCGAAGGCAACCCTGTGGGTGAAGGCACAACACAAAGGGGCACTGACACCCTCGTGCATCGTCTGGAAAAACCCGCAGGTTCCACATACAGCTCAATAAGTGGTCTGTCACCCCATGAAGAACTCGAGAGGCAAGCGGAGTTTCATTCCTCTACACAAGACGAGGCCTGACTCTCCTGTCCCAACTCTGCAGGGACTTGGCGATCCGAATCAGACCAGCGCCAGTGAAGTCAGGAGAGGAACGCTGAGGTTCCTGCCTCCACTCGAGATTAGGACCTCTTCCATTGCAGGACCTAGTGGAGTCCCGAGAGACGTGTCCCAGCTCTACAGTATCCCTGACTTCTCAGAGGCACCCTGAGAAGCTCCCTGAGGTCACCGGCACAATTTGAGTGAACCCAGGGTTTACTACCACCACCCTAGAAAGAACTCAAGAGTCCTTCTTCAACGCATTTTGAGGCCTGATTCCCCTACCATGACTCGAGGGCAATGACGCGCTCCCTCTGCTACACTCATGAAGCCCTGACTTCCCTGGCGCCACACGAGAGGCTCCCTGAGCTCCCCGTCATACCTCGTGAGAAACCCAACACTGGCGCCGCAGATAGAGAAAACCCACGAGACGCCCCCGTTTTCGCGACATGACGGCCTTCTTTTCTAGCATGGCCTGGAGAGCAATCCCGAGTCCTCTCTCCAAACTCCACAGTAGGCTTGACTCCCTTTTGGTCACTCAGTGGACTCCAAGACATACCCGTCGCGACTCGAGAGGAGAGCGGAGTCTTTTCCTTCCCCTCGAGGCGAGGCCTGACTCCTCGGGTGAGTCTGATATGCGAACCGGAGATCCCTGTCGCCCCTGGAGAGAAACATTAGGTCCTGGACACAAGCCTAGATGAGGTCTCTTTTTTCCTGCAGTGACTCGAGAGCAATCCCCAACTCTCCCTCGCAACTCGAATGGAAGATTGGACTTCCCTGGGCCAACAGAAGAGGAAGCCTGAATTTCCCGTTGTAACTCGAGAATCCCGCCACAACTCGAGAAAAACCACGTCGTTCCCTCTTCATCGCAAGATGCGGCCATTGCCGCTACAGCGTCTCAAAAGAAGTCTTACGTTCCATCTTGAAGTGCGATACGGTACTTTGCACCTTTGATGCGACCCCAAAAGTTCCCCGACACACTGGTCTCACTGGAGGGGAACACCGAGGTTCCCGGCACCACCTCATCTGTGCCCCTTCTCCCCTCCTGATCGCCACAGGAGGGTCGATTCCCCTGCTTTGTCTGCAAGGGGTTCCGACATTCCCGGCGCACCTCAGGATGAGGCCGGTCTCACTAGGAAATTCGAGACGTAGACTGGTGGGTGGTGCCACATGCGGAAAGACCCCGATTTCCCGGTCCGCTCTTAATAAGAACCCGATGCCCGGACACCTCTTCGAAAGCAAACCTGTGGATGAATGCACAACACGAAGGGGTACTGACACCCCCATGCATAGTACGGAAAAACACGCAGATTCCAAACACAGATCGACAAGTGGCCTGTCATCCCTTGAAGAACTAGAGAGGCATGCGGAGTTCCGTTCCTCCACACAAGAGAAGGCCTGACTCTCCTGTCCCAACTCTGCAGGGACCGTGCGATCGGAGTCAGAAATGTAGATGAACCCTGAGGTTCCTGCCTCAACTCGAGATGAGGCCCTCTTCCATTGTGCCATACCCAGTGGAGTCCCGAGAGGCCCCTCCCAACTCCACAGTATCCCTGACTTCTCAGAGGCACCCTGAGAAGCTCTCTGCGGTCACCGGCACAAGTCGAGGGAACCCAGGGTTTCGTGCTGCATTCCGAGAAAGACCTCGAGAGTCCTTCTTTAACGTGTCTTGAGGCCCGATACCCTACCATGACTGGAGAGAAATGACTTGTTCCCCTCGCCACGCCCATGGAAACCTAACTTCCCTGGCACCACACGAGAGGCTCCCTGCGCTCCCCATCATACCTCGTGAAAACCCCACACTTGCACCGCCGCTCGTGAAAACACACGAGACGTCCCCGTCATTGTAAGATGAGGGCCTTCTTTTCCTACATGACCTAGAGAGCAATCCCGAGTCCACTCTCCAAACTCCACTGGAGGCCTGACTCCCTTTAGGCCACTCAGTAGCCTCCAAGAGATACACGTCGCTACTCTAGAGGAGAGCGGAGTCCGTTGCTTCCCCTCGAGCCGAGGCCTGACTACTTGGGTAAGTCTGGAATGCGATCCCGAGATCCCTGTCGCCCCTGTAGAGGAACACTAGGTCCTGGACACAAGCCTAAATGAGGTCTTTTTTGTCCTGCATTGACTCAAGCGCAATCCCCAGCTCTCCCTCGCAACTCGAATGGATGATTGGACTTCCCTGGGCCAACACAAGAGGAAGCCTGTATTCCCCATCGTAATTCGAGAATCCCGCGGCAACTGGAGAAAAACAACGTGGTTCCCCCGTCATCGAAATATGAGGCCTCTGTCAGCCACAGCGGCTCAAGGGAAGTCCCATGTTCCGTCTTGAAGTGTGAAACGGTACTTGGCACCCTTGATGCGACCCCAAAATTTCCCCGACACCCCGGTCTCACTCGAGGAGAACACGGAGGTTCCCAGCACCGCTTCAGCTGAGCCTCTTCTCCCCTCCTGATGGCGACAGGAGGGTCGATTCCCCTGCTTTGTCTGCAAGGGGTTCCCAGACTTCCCAGCGAACCTCAGGATGAGGCCAGTCTCACGAGGGAATTCGAGACGTAGCCTCGTGGGTTGTGCCACATGCCGAAAGACCCCGATTTCCCGGTCCGCTATTGATAAGATCCCGATGCCTGGTCACCTCTTCGAAGGTAACCCTGTGGATGAAGGCACAACACGAAGGGGCACTGACACCCCCGTGTGTCATCCACAAAAACCGCAGGTTCCACATACAACTCGACAGGTGGCCTGTCATCCCGTGAACAACTCGAGAGGACAGCGGAGTTCCATTACTCCACACAAGACGAGGTCTGACTCTCCTGTCCCAACTCTGCAGGGAACCTGCGATCCAAGTCAGAAATGGAGAGGAACCCTGACGTTACTGCCTCAATCCGAGATTAGGTCGTCTTCAATTGCACCAGTCCCTGTGAAGTCCTGAGAAGCCCCTCTCAACTCCACAGCATCCCTGACTTCTCAGAGGCACCCCGCTAAGCTCCCTGAGGTCACGGGCACAAGTCGAGGGAACCCAGGGTTTCCTGCCACACCCCGAGAAAGACCTCAAGAGTTCTTCTTTGAAGCATCTTGAGGCCCTATTCCCCTACCGTGACTCGAGAGCAATGAGGAGCTCCCCCTCGCCACGCCCATGGAGACCTGACTTCCGTGGCACCACAGGAGACTCCCTCAGCTCCCCGTCCTATCTCGTGAGAAACCCCAACCAGGCACTGCACCTTGAGAAAACCCACAAGATGCCCCTGTCATCGCGAATGAGGGCCTTCTTTTCCTGCATGGCCTAGAGAGCAATCCCGAATCCTCTCTCCAAACTCCACAGGAGGCTTGACTCCATTTAGGCCACCCTTGGGCTCCAAGGGACACCCGTCGCAACTCGAGAGGACAGCGGAGTCCATTCATTCCCTTCGAGACGAGGCCTGACTCCCCGGGTGAGTCTGGAATGCAACCCCGAGATCCCTGTCGCCCCTGGAGAGAAAAACTCGGTCCTGGACACAAACCTAGATGAGCTCTATTTTGCCCTGCAGTGACTCGAGAGCAATCCCCAGCTCTCACTTGCAACTCGAATGGAAGATTGGATTTCCCTGGGCCAACACAAGAGGAAACCTGTTTTCCCCGTTGTAACTCGAGAATCCCACCGCAACTCGAGAAAAAACACGTGGGTCCCCCGGCAGCGCTAGATGAGGCACTTGCCCATTACAGCGTCTCAAGAGAAGTCCCAGGTTCCATCTTGAAGTGCGAAACGGTACTTGGCACCCTTGATGCAACCTGAAAATTTACCCGACTTACCAGTTTCACTCAAGGGGAACACTGAGGTTCCCTGCATGACTTCATCTGAGCCCCTTCTCTCCTCCTGATCCGAAAGGAAGGCCGATTCCCCTGCTTTGTCTGGAAAGGGTTCCTGACCTTTCCTGTGCACCTCAGGATGAGGCCGGTCTCGTGAGGAAATTCGAGACTTAGCCTCGTGGGTGGTGCAACATGCTGAAAGACCCCAATTTCCCGGTCCACACTTGAGGAGAACCTGATGCCCAGACACCTCTTCGAAGGCAAACCTGTGGATGAAGGCACAACACGAAGGGGCACTGACGCCCCCGTGCATCTCCGAAAAATATGCAGGTTCCACACACAGCACGAAAAGTGGTGTCATCCTTGAACAACTTGAGACGTAAGTGGAGTTCCATTCCTCCGCAGAACACGAGGCCTGACTCTCCTGAGCCAACTCAGCAGGGACCCTGTGATCCGAGTCAGATCCAGCGCCAGGAAGTCAGGAGCGGAACCCTGAGGTTCCTGCCTCAACTCGACATGAGGCCCTCTTCCACTGCACCAAATCCAGAAGAGTCCCGAGAGGCCCCTCCCAACTCCACAGTATCCGACTTCTCAGAGGCACCCTGAGAAGCCCCCTGAGGTCACTGGCACAAGTAAAGGGAACCCAGGGTTTCCTGCCGCAACCCTAGAAAGACCTCGAGAGTCTTTCTTCAACCCGTCTTGAGGCCCGATTCCCCTACCCTGACTCGAGAGCAATGACGGGCTCCCCTTGGCCCCGCCCATGGAGACCTGACTTCCCTGTTGCCACAAGAGAGGCTACCTGAGCTCCCCATCATACCTCGTGAGAAACCCAACACCTGCACAGCAGCTTGAGAAAACCCACGATACGTCCCCGTCATCTCAAGATGTGCGCCTTCTTTTCCTGCATGGTCTGGAGAGCAATCCCGAGTCCTCTCTCCAAACAGAAGAGGAGGCTTGACTCCCATGAGGCCACTCAGTGGGCTCCAAGAGATCCGCGTCGCAACTCAAGAGGAGAGCGGAGTCCTTTGCTTCCCCTCGAGATGAGGCCTAACTCCCCGGGTGAGTCTGTAATGCAACCCCAAGATCCCTGTCGCCCCTGGAGAGGATCATTGGCTCCTGAACACAAGGCTAGATGAGGTGTTTTTGCCCTGCAGTGACTCGAGAGCAATCCCCAGCTCTCCCTCGCAACTCGAATGGAAGATTGGACCTCCCTGGGCCAACACAAGAGGAAGCCTGAATTCCCAGTAGTAACTCGAGAATTCCGCCTCAACTCGAGAAAAACCACGTGGTTCCCCCGTCATCGCAAGATGAGGCCCTTGCCCGCTCCAGCGTCTCAAGAGAAGTCCCACGTTCCGTCTTGAAGTGCAAAATGATATATGGCACCCTTAATGCTACCCCAAAAGTTCCCTAAAATACGGGTCGCACTTGAGCGGAACACCGAGGTTCCCGGCACCACTCCATCTGAGCCCCTTCTCCCCTCCTGATCACGACAGGAGGGTCGATTCCCCTGCTTTGTCTGCAAGGGGTTCCCGACCTTCCCCGCGCACCTCAGATGAGGCTGTCTCACGAGGAATTTCGAGACGTAGCCTCGATGGTGGTGTCACATGCCAAAAGACCGCAATTTCCGGATCCACTCTTGATAAGAACCCGATGCCCAGACACCTTTTCGAAGATAGTGTGGATGAAACAACAACACGAAGGGGCACTGACACCCCCGTGCTTCGTGCGGAAAAGACCGCAGGTTACTCATACAGTTCAACAAGTGCCTGTCACCCAGTGAACAACTCGAGAGGCAAGCGGAGGTCCATTCCTGCGCAAAAGACGAGGCCTGACTCACCTATCCCAACTATGCAGGGACACTGCGATCAGAATCAGAAATGGAGAGGAACCCTAGGTTCCTGCCTCCACTCGAGATTAGGCCCTCTTCCATTTCACCAAACCCAGTGGAGTCCCGAGAGGTCCTTCCCAACTCCACAGTATCCCTGACTTCTCAGAGGCACCTGGAGAATCTCCCTGAGGTCACCGGCAAAAGTCGAGGGAACCCAGGTATTCTTGCCGCGACCCGAGAAAGACCTTGAGAGTCCTTCTTCAACACGTCTAGAGGCCCGATTCCCCTACCATGACTCGAGAGCAAAGACGCGCTCCCCCTCACCACGCGCATCGAGTCCTGACTTTCCTGGTGCCACACAAGAGGCTCCCTGAGCTCCCCGTCCTACCTCCTGAGAAACCCACACAGGCGCTGCAGCTCAGTAAAACCACCGAGACCCCCCGTCATCGTGAGATGAGGGCCTTCTTTTCCTGCATGTCCTGGAGCACAATCCCGAGTCCTCTCTCCAAACTCCACAGGAGGCTTGACTCCCTTTAGTCCACTCAGTGGGCTCCAAGAAATACCCGTTGCGACTCGAGAAGAGAGAGAAGTCCTTTGTTTCCCCTCGAGATGACGCCTGACTCCCGGGTGAGTCTGGAATGCAACCCCGAGATCCCAGTCATCACTTGAGAGGAACATTAGGTCCTGGACACAAGCCTGGATGAAGTCTCTTTTGCCCTGCAGTGACTCGAGCGCAACCTCCAGCTCTCCCTCACAACTCGAATGGAAGATTGGGCTTCCCTGGGCCAACACAAGAGGAAGCCAGAAATCCCCTTCGTAACTCGAGAATCCAGCCACAACTCGAGAAAAACCACGTGTTTCCAACGTCATCGCAAGATGAGGCCCTTGCCTGCTATGGCATCTCAGGAAAAGACCCACGTTCTGTCTTGAAGTGCGAAATGGTACTTTGCACCCTTGATGCGACACCAAATGTTCCCGGACACGCCGGACTCACTTGAAGGGAACAATGAGGTTCCCGCACCTCTTCACCTGAGCACCTTCTCCCCTCCTGTTCGCGACAGGAGGGTCTATTCCCCTGCTTTGTTTAGAAGGGATTCCCCACATTCCCGGCGCACCTCAGGATGACGCCAGTCTCACGAGGAAATTCGACACATAGCCTCGTGGGTGGTGTCACATGCCGAAAGACACCGATTTCTGGGCCGACTCTTGAGAAGAACCCAATGCCCGAACACCTCTTCAAAAGCAACCCTGTGGTGAAGGCACAACACGAAGGGGCACTGACACCCCCGTGCATAATTCGGTAAAACCGCAGGTTCCACACACAGCTCGACAAGAGGACTGTCATCCCATGAACAACTTGAGAGGAAAGCAGAGTTCCATTCCTCCACTCAAGACAAGGCCTGACTCTCCTGTCCCAACTCTGAAGGGACCCTGCGATCAGAGTCAGAAATGGAGAGGAACCCTGAGGTTCCTGACTCCACTCGAGATGAGGCCCTCTTCCATTACACCAAAAACAGTGGAGGCCCGAGAGGCGCCTACCAAATCCACAGTATCCCTGACTTTTCAGAGGCACCCTTAGAAGCTCCCTGAGGTCATCGGCACAAGTCAAGGGAACCCAGGGTTTCCTGACGCAACCTGAGAAAGACCTCGAAAATCCTCATTCAACGCGTCTTGTATCCCTATTCCCCTACCATGACTCGAGAGCAATGACGCTTGCCCCTTGCCATGGGCATGGAGACTTGACTTCCCTGGCGCCACACGAGAGGCTCCCTGAGCTCCCCGTCATACCTCGTGAGAAATCCCACACTGGTGCCCCAGCTCGAGAAAACCCACGAGACGCCCCCGTCATCACCAGCTGAGGGCCTTCTTTTCCTGCATGGCCTGGAGAGCAATCCCGAGTCCTCTCTCTAAACTTCACAGGAGGCTTGACTCCATTTAGGCCACTCTGTGGGTTCCAAGAGATACCCATCGCAACTTGAGAGGAGAGCGGAGTCCTTTGCTTCCCCTCGAGACAAGGCCTGATTCCCCGGGTGAGTCTGGAATGCAACCCCGAGATGCCTGTCACCCCTGGAGAGGAACATTATGTCCTGGACACAAGCCTAGATGAGGTCTATTTTGCCCTGCAGTGACTTGAGCGCAACCTCCAGCTCTCCCTCGCATCTCGAATGGAAGATTGCACTTCCCTGGGCCAACACAAGAGGAGGCTGAATTACCCGTCGAAACTCGAAAATACCGCCGCAACTCGAGAAAAACCACGTGGATTCCGCGTCATCACAAGATGAGGCCCTTGCCCGCTACAGAGTCTCAAGTGAAGTCCCACGTTCCATCCTGAGGTTTGAAACGGTACTTGACACCCTTGATGCGACCCCAAAAGTTCCCCGACATACCAGTCTCACTGGAGGGCAACACCGAGGTTCTGGGCGCCACTTCATCTGAGCCCCTTCTCCTCTCCTGATCGCGTCAGGAGGGTCGATTACCCTGCTTTGTCTGGAAGGGGTTCCCCACCTTCCTGGCACACTTCAGGATGAGGCCGGTCTCACCAGGAAATTAGAGATGTAGCCTCGTTGGTGGTTCCACATGCAGAAAGACCCCGATTTGCCGATCCGGTCTTGATAAGAACCCGATACAGGGACACCTCTTCGAAAGCAAACCTGTGGACGAAGTCACAACACGAAGGGGTACTGACACCCCCATGCATCGTCTGGATAAAACCACAGATTCCACATACAGCTCGACAAGTGGCCTGTCACCTCGTGAACAACTCGAGAGGCAAGCGGAGATACATTCCTCCACACAAGACGAGGCCTGACTCTCCTGTCCCAACTCTGCAGTGACCCTGCGATTGGAGTCAGAAATGGAAAGGAAACCTGAGGTTCCTGCCTCCACTCGAGATGAGGCCGTCTTCCATTGCAACAAACCCAGTTGTGTCCCAAGAGGACCTTCCCAACATCACAGTAACCCTGAATTCTTAGAGGCACCTTGAGAAGCTGCCTGAGGTCAATGGCACAAGTCGAGGGAACCCAGGGTTTCCTGACGCTTCCCGAGATAGACCTCGTGAGTAATTCTTCAAAGCATCTTGAGGGCCAATTCCCCTACCATGACTCAAGAGCAATGACGCGTTCTCTCTCGCCACACGAATGGAGACCTGACATTCCTGGCACCACAAGAGAGGCTCCCTGAGGTCCCTGTCCTACCTCGTGAGAAACACCACACTGGCGCCGCAGCTCGGGAAAACCCACGAGACCCCCCTGTTATGGCAAGATGATGGCCTTCTCTTTCTGCATGGCCTGGAGAGCAATCTCGAGGCCTCTCTCCAAACTCCACAGGAGGCCTGACTACCTTTAGGCCACTCTGTGGGCTCCAAGATATACCCGTCGGGACTCGAGAGGAGAGCGGAATCCTTTGCTACCCCTCGATGCAAAGCCTGACTTTTCAGGTGAGTGTGGAATGCAACCCCGAGATCCCTGTCGCCCCTGGAGAGGAACATTAGGTCCTGGACACAAGAATAGATGCGGTCTCACTTGCCCTGAAGTGACTCGAGAGCAATCTCCTGCTCTCCCTCACAACTCGAATGGAAGAATGGACTTCCCTGGGACAAAACAAGAGGAAGCCTGAATACCCCGTCGTAATTCGAAAATCCCTCCGCAACTTGAGAAAAACCACATAGTTCCCCCGTCATCGCAAGATAAGGCCCTTGCCAGCTACAGTGTCTCAAGAGAAGTCCCACGTTCAGTCTTGAAGTTTAAAACGATAATTGGAAACCCTGATTTTACCACAAAAGTTCCCCAACACCCTGGTCTCACTCGAGGGGATCACCAAGGTTCGGTGCACTGCTAGTTCTGAGCCCCTTATCCCCTCCTGATAGCACGAGAGGGTTGATTACCCTGCTTGTCTGGAAGGGGTTACAGACCTTCCCGGCACACCTCAGGATGAGTCCAGTCTCACGAGGAAATTCGAGATTAGCCACGAGGGTGGTGCCACATGCCGAACAACCCTGATCTCCAGGTCTGCTCTGGATAAGAACCCGATGCGCGGACACCTCTTCGAAGGCAACCCTCTGGGTGAAGGCACAAAACGAAGGGGCACTGACACCCCCGTGATTTGTCAGGAAACACCCGCAGCTTCCACACACAGCTCGACCAGGGGCCTGAGACGCCCTGAACAACTCGAGAGGCAAGCAGAGTTCCATTCTCAGACAAGACGAGGCCTGACTCTCCTGTCCCAACTCTGCAGGGACCCTGCGGTAGGAGTCCGAAACGGAGAGGAAGACTGAGGTTCCTGCCTCTCCTCGAGATGAGGCCCTCTTCCATTGCACCAAACCCAGTGGAGTCCCGAGAGGCCCCGCCAACTCCACAGCATCCCTCACCTTTCAGAGGCACCCTGGGAAGTTCCCTAAGGTCACCAGCAGAAGCCAAGGGAAACGAGGGTTTCTCGCCGCAACACAAGAAAGAACTCGAGAGTCCTTCTTCAATGCGTCTTGAGGCCCTAGTCCCCTCCCATGACTCGAGAGCCATGACGCGCTCCCCCTCGCCATGTGCATGTAGACCTGACTTCCCTGGCGCCGCACGAGAGGCTCCCTGAGATCCTCGTCGTGCCTCGGGAGAAAACCCCCACGGGCGCCGCAGCTCGAGGAAACCCCTGAGACGCCCGCGTCATTGCGAGACGAGGGCCTTCTTTTGCTGCATGGCCCGGAGAGCAATCCCTAGTACTCCCTCCGAACTGAAGAGGAGGCTTGACTCCCTTGAGGCCACTCAGTGGGCCCCAAGAAATCCACGTCATGACTCGAGGGGAGAGCGGAGTCCTTTGCTTCCCCTTGTGACGAGGTCTGACTCCCCAGGGGAGTCTGGGATGCCACCACGAGATCCCTGTCTTCCCTTGAGAGGAATATTAGGTCCTGGACACACGCCTAGATGAGGTCTCTTTGGCCCTGCAGTGACTCGAGCGCAACCCCCAGCCTTCCCTCGCAACTCGAATGGACGATTGGGCTTCCCAGGGCCAACACAAGAGGAAGCCTGAAATCCCCGTCGTAACTCGAGAATCCCGCCGCAACTCGAGAAAAACCATGTGGTTCCAACGTCTTCGCAAGAGGAGGCCCTTGCCCGCTACGGCGTCTCCAGGGAAGTCCCAAGTTCCACCCTGAAGCGCGAAACGGTACCTGACACCCTTCCTGCGACCCCCCAACAGTTCCCCGACACGCCGGGTTCCCTCGAGGGGAACACCGAGGGTCCCGGCACCACTTCATCTGAGCCCCTTCTCCCCTCCTGATCGCGACAGGAGAGTCGATTCCCCTGCGTTGTCTGGAAGGGGTTCCCGGCCTTCCTGGCGCACCTCAGGATGAGGCCGGTCTCACGAGGAAATTCGAGACTAGCCACGTGGGTGGTGCCACATGCCAAACGACCCCGATTTCCCAGTCCGCTCTGGGTAAGAACCCGATGCACAGGCACCTCTTCGCCGGCAACCCTGTGGGTGAAGGCACAACACGAAAGGGGACTGACACCCCCGTGCATCGTCCGGAAAAACCCGCGAGTTCCACACACAGCTCGACAAGGGGCCTGAGACCCCCTGAGCAACTCGATAGGCAAGCAGAGTTCCCTTCCTCAGACAAGATGAGGCTTGACTTTCCTGTCCCAACTCTGCAGGGCCCTGCGATCCGAGTCAGATCCGCCACTATGGAAGTCAGGAGAGGAACCCTGAGGTTCATGCCTCCACTCTAGTTGAAGCCTTCTTCCATTGCACCAAACCCAGTGCATCTCGAGAGGCCCCTCCCAACTCCACAGTATTCCTGACTTCTCAGAGGCATGCTGAGAAGCTTGGTGAGTCACCAACACAAGTCGAGGAACTCAGGGTTTCCTACCACAACCCGAGAAACACCTCGAGAGACCTTCTTAAATGCGTCTTGAGGCCCCATTCCCCTACCATGACTCGATCACATTGACGTGCACCCTCTCACCACCCACATGGAGACCTGACTTTCCTCGCACCACACGAGAGGCTGTCACGATCATGAAGGCAGAAGGGGCCCAGATGAAGTGGTGCAGGGAACCTCGGTGTTCCCCTCGAGGGAGACAGGTATCTCGGAGAACGTTTGTGGTCGCATTAATGGTGCCAAGTACCGTTTCTCACTTCAAGGTGGAACGTGGGACTTCTCTTGAGACGCTGTAGAGGGCAAGGGCCTCATCATGCGATGACGGGGGAACCCCGTGTTGTTTCTCGAGTTGCAGCGGGATGCTCGAGTTACGACGGGGAATTCAGGCTTCCTCTTGTGTTAGCCCAGGGAAGTCCAACCTTCCATTCGAGTTGCGAGGGATAGCTGGGGGTTGCGCTCGAGTCACTGCAGGGCATAAGAGACCTCATCTACTCTTGTGTCCAGGACCTAATGTTCCTCTCCAGGGGCGACAGGGAACTCGGGGTGACATTACAGACTCACCCAGGAAGTCAGGCCTCATATCAAGGGGTAGCAAAGAACTCAGCTCTCCTCTCTAGTCACGACGGGTATCTCTTGGAGCCCACTGAGAGGCCTAAAGGGAGTCAAGCCTCCTCTGGAGTTTGGAGAGAGGACTCGGGATTGCTCATCAGGCCATGTAGGAAAAGAAGGCCCTCATCTCGAGATGACGGGGGCGTCTCGTGGGTTTTCTTGAACTGCAGCGCCAGTGTGGGGTTTCTAGCGAGGTATGATGGGGAGCTCAGGGAGCGTCTCGTGTGGCGCCGGGGAAGTCAGGTCTCATTGTGGTTGGCGAGGAGGTGTGCTTCATTGCTCTCAAGTCATGGTAGGGGAGTCCGGCCTCAAGACGCGTTGAAGAAGGACTCTCAAGGTCTATCTCGGGTTGCGGCAGGAAACCCTGGGTTCCCTCAACTTATGCTGGTGACTTCAGGTAGATTCTCAGGGTGCCTCTGAGAAGTTAGGGATACTGTGGTCTTGGCAGGGCCTCTCGGGGCTCCACTGGGTTTGATGCAATGGAAGAGGGCCTCATCTCGAGTTGAGGCAGGAACCTCAGGGTTCCTCTCCATTTCGGACTCCGATCGCAGGGTCCCTGCAGAGTTGGGACAGGAGAGTCAAGCCTAGTCTTGTGTGGAGGAATGGAACTTTGCTTGCCTCTCGAGTTGTTCTCGGGGTGACAGGCCACTTTTCGAACTGTAAGTGGAACCTGTGGGGTTTTCTGGCACGGGGGTGTCAGTGCCCCTTCGTGTTGTGGCTTCATCCACAGGGTTTCATTCGAAAATGTGTCCGGGCCTTGGGGTCTTTTCAAGAGCGGAATGGGAAATCGGGGTCTTTTGGCCTGTGGCACCACCCAGGAGGTTAGGTCACGAATTTCCTCGTGAGACTGGCCTCATCCTGAGGTTTGCCGGGAAGGTCGCCAACCCCTTCCAGAAAAAACAGGGGAATCGACTCTCCTGTCACGATCACGAGGGGAGAAAGGGCTGAGATAAAGTGGTGCTGGGAAGCTGGGTGTTCCCCTCGTGTGATACAGGTAAATTGGGGAACTTTGGGGGTCGCATCAGGGGTGCCAAGTACCGTTTCGCACTTCAAGACGCAACGTGGGACTTCTCTTGAGACGTTGCAGCGGGTAAGTGCCTCAACTTGCGATGACGGGGTAACCACGTGGTTTTTCTTGAGTTGCGGCGGGATTTTCAAGTTACGACGGGGAATTCAGGCTTCCTCTTGTGTTGGCGTAGGGAAGTCCAATCTTCCATTTGAGTTGCGAGGGATAGCTAGGGATTTCGCTCGAGTCACTGCAGGGCAAAGAGACGTCATCTAGGCTTGTGTCCAGGACCTAATGTTCTTCTCCAGGGGCCACATGGATCTTGGTCTTGCATTCCAGACTCACCCAGGGAATCAGGCCTGTCTCGAGGTGAAGGATAGGACTCCGCTCTCATATCGACTAGCGACCGGTAACTCTTACAGCCCACTGAGTGGCCTATAGGGAGTCAAGCCTCCTGTGGATTTGGAGAGAGGACTCGGGATTGCTCTCCAGGCCATGCAGGAAAAGAAGACCCTCATCTTGGGATGATGGGGGCATCTCGTGGGTTTTCCCGAGCTGCGGCGCCAGTGTGGGGCTTCTCATGAGGTATGTCGGGGAGCTCAGGGAGCCTCTTGTTTGGCGCCAGGGAAGTCAGGTCTCCTTGCACATGGCGTGGGGGAGCGCGTCCTTGCTCTCGAGTCATGGTAGGGGAATCGGGCCTCAAGACGGGTTGAAGAAGGACTCTCGAGGTCTTTCTCAGGTTGCAGTAGGAAACCCTGGGTTCCCTAACTTGTGTTGGTGATCTAAGGGAGCTACTCAGGTTGCCTCTGAGAAGTCAGGGCTACTGTGGAGTTGGGAGGGGCCTCTCGGGACTCCACTGGGTTTGGTGCAATGGAAGATGGCCTCATCTCGAGTTAAGGCAGGAACCTCAGGGTTCCTCTCCATTTCTGTCTCTGATCGCAGTGTCCCTGCAGAGATTGGACAGGAGAATCAGGCCTCGTCTTGTGTGGAGGAATGGAACTTCGCTTGCCTATGGAGTTGTTCACGGGGTGACAGGCCACTTGTCAAGCTGTGTGTGGAACCTGTGGGTTTTTCCGGATGATGCAGAGGGGTGTCAGTGCCCCTTCGTGTTGTGCCTTCATCCACAGAGTTGCCTTGGAAGAGGTGTCCGGGCATCAGCTTCTTATCAAGTGCGGACCGGGAAATCGGAGTCTTTTGCACTGTGCCACCACCCACGAGGCTACGTTTCAAAAATCATTGTGAAACTGGCCTCATCCTGAGACACGCCGGGAAGTTTGGGAACCCCTTTCAGACAAAGTAGGGAAATCGACCTTCTTATCGTGATGAGGAGGGGAGAAGGGGCTCACATGAAGGGATGCTGGGTAACTCGCTGTTCCCTCGTGTGAGACCGGGGTGTCAGTGAACTTTTGGTGTCACTTCAAGGGTGCCAAGTACCTTTTGCACTTCAAGACGTAATGTGTGACTTCTTTTGAGACGCTGTACCGGGCAAGGGCCTCCTCTTCTGATGACGGGGGCACCACGTGGTTTTTCTCGAGTTGCGGCGGGATTCTCTAGTTATGACGGGGATTTCAGGCTTCCTCTTGTGTCGGCCCTGGGTAGCCCAATCTTCTATTCGAGTTGCGAGGGAAAGCTGGGGGTTGCGCTCGAGTCACTGCAGGGCCAAAGAGACCTCATCTAGGCGTGTGTCCGGGACCTAGTATTCCTCTCCGGGGGCGAGAGGGATCTCGGGATTGCATTCCAGACTCACCCAGGGAGTCAGGCCTCGTCTCGAGGGGAAGTATAAGACTCCGCTCTCCTCTCGAGTCGTGACGGGTATCTCTTGGAGCCCACCTAGTGGCCTAAAGGGAGTATAGCCTCCTGTGGAGTTTGGAGAGAGGACTCGGGATTGCTCTCCAGGCCATTCAGGAAAAGAAGGCCCTCATCTCGCGATGACGGGGGCGTCTGGTGGGTTTTCTCGAGCTGCGGCGCCAGTGTGGGGTTTGTCCCGAGGTACGACGGGGAGCTCAGGAGCCTCTCGTGTGCCGCCAGAGAAGTCAGGTCTCCATGCAGGTGGCAAGGGGGAGCGTGTCATTGCTCTCGAGTCATGGTAGGGGAATCGGGCTTCATGACGTGTTGATGAAGGACTCTTGACGTCTTTCACGGGTGGCGGCAGGAAACCCTGGGTTCCCTCCACTTATGCCGCTGACCTCAGGGAGCTTCTCAGCGTGCCTGTGGGAACTCGGGGAGACTGTGGAGTTTGGAGGGGCCTCTCGTGACTCCACTGGGTTTCATGCAATGGAAGCGGACCTCATGTCGAGTTGAGGCAGGAACCTCAGGGTTCCTCTCCTGACTTCCCCGGCGCCAGATCTCACTCAGATAGCAGGGTTCCTGTAGTGTTGGGACAGGAGAGTCAGGCCACTTCTTGTGTGGAGGAATGGAACTCCTCTTGCATCTCGAGTTGTTCACGTGGTGACAGGCCACTTGTCGAGCTATATATGGAACTGGCGGTTTTCCAGACAATGCACTGGGGTGTCAGTGCCGCTTTGTGTTGTGCCTTCAACCACAGGGTTGCCTTCGAAGAGGTGTCCGGGCATCGGGTTCTTCTCAAGAGCGGATCGGGAAATCGGGGTCCTTTGGCATGTGGCACCACCCATGAGGCTACGTCTCGAATATCCTCGTGAGACCGGCCTCATCCTGAAGTGTGCCGCGAAGGTCGGGAACCCCTATCAGAAAAAGCAAAGAAATCAACCCTCCTGTCTCGATCAGGAGGGGAGAAGGGGCTCAGATGAAGTGGTCCCGGAAACTTCGGTGTTACCCTCGAGTGAGACTGGTATGTCAGGAAAATTTTGGGGTCGCATCAAGGGTGCCAAGTACCGTTTCGCACTTCAATATGGAATGTGGGACTTCTCTTGAGACGCTGTAGCCGGTAAGGGCCTCATCTTGCGATGATGGGGGAACCACGTGGATTTTCGCAAATTGCGGGGGAATTCTCGAATTACGAATGGGAATTCCGGCTTCCACTTGTGTTGTCCCAGGGAATTCCAATCTTCCATTCGAGTTGCAAGGGAGAGCTGGGGACTGCTCTAGAGTCACTGCAGGGGAAAAGAGACTTCATCTAGGCTTGCGACCAGGACCTAATGTTCCTCTCCAGGGGCGACATGGATCTCGCTGTTGCAATCCAGACTCACCTGGGGAGTCAGGCCTCGTCTCGAGGGGAAGCAAAGGACTCCGATCTTCTTTCGAGTCGCGACAGGTATCTCTTGGAACCCACTGAGTGGCCTCAAGGGAGTCAAGCTTCCTGTGGAGTTTGGAGACAGGACTCGAGATTGCTCTCCAGGCCATGCAAGAAAAGAAGGCCCTATCTCGCGATGATGGGGGCGCCTTATGGGTTTTCTCGAGCTGCGGCACCATTGTGGGGTTTCTCACGAGGTACGATGGAGACCTCAGGGAGCCTCTGGTGTGGCGCCAGGGAAGTCAGGTCTCCATGTGGGTGTAGAGGGGGAGCGCGTCATTCCTCTTGAGTCATGGTAGGAAAATCGGGCCTCAAGACGTGTTGAAGAAGGACTCTGGAGGTCTGACTCGGGATGCAGCAGGAAACTCTGTGTTCCCTCGACTTGCGCTGATGACCTCAGGGAGCTTCTGAGGGTGTCTCTGAGAAGTCAGGGATACTGTGGATTTGGGAGGGGCCTATCGGGACTCCACCGGGTTTGGTGCAATGGAAGAGGGCCTCATCTCGAGTGAAGGCATGAACCTCAGGGTTCTTCTCCATTTCTGACTCCAATCGCAGGGTCCGTGTAGAGTTGGGACAGGAGACTCAGGCGTCGTCTTGTGTGGAGAAATGGAACTCCGCTTGCCTCTCGAGTTGTTCAGGGGGTGACAGGCCACTTGTTGTGCTGTGTGTGAAACCTGCGGGTTTTTCTGGATGATGCCTGGGAGTGTCAGTGCCCCTTCGCGTTGACCTTCATCCACAGGGTTGCCTTCGAAAAAGAGTCCGGGCATCGGGTTCTTATCAAGAGCGAACCGGGTAATCGGGGTCTTAGGCATGTGGCACCACCCACGAGGCTACGTCTCGAATTTCCTCTTGAGATCGGCCTCATCCTGAGGTGCGCTGAGAAGGTCGGGAACCCCTTCCAGGCAAAACAGGGGCATCGACCATCCTGTCGCACAGGAAGGGAGAAGGGGCTCAGATGAAGTGGTGCCGGGAACCTCAGAGTTCCCCTCGAGTGAGACCGGTGTGTCGGGAAAATTTTGGAGTCACATCAAGGGTGACAAATAACGTTTCACACTTCAAAACGGAATGTGGGACTTCTCTTGAAACGCTGTAGTGGGCAAGAGGCTCATTTTGCGATGACGGTGTAACCACGTGGCTTACTCGATTTGCGGCGGGATTCTCGAGTTATGACGGGAAATTCAGGCTTCATCTTGTTTTGGCCCAGGGAAGTCCAATTTTCCATTCGAGTTGTGAGGGAGAGCTCTTGATAGCTCTCGAGTCACTGCAGAGCAAAAGAGACCTCATCTAGGCTTGTGTCAAGGACCTAATGTTCCTCTCCAGGGGCGACAGGGATCTCGGGGTTGCATTCCACAGTCACCCGGGGAGTCATGCCTCGTCTCGAGCGGAAGCAAAGGACTCCGCTCTCCAGTCAATTCGCGATGGGTATCTCTTGGAGCCCACTGAGTGGCCTAAAGGAAGTCAAGCCTCCTGTGGAGTTTGGAGAGAGGACTCAGGATTGCTCTCCAGGCCATACAGCAAAAGAAGGCCCTCATCTCGTGAGGACTGGGGCGTCTCGTGGGTATTCTCGAGCTGCGGCTCCAGTGTGGTGTTGCTCACGAGGTATAATGGGGAGCTCAGGGAGCCTCTCCTGTGGCGCCAGGGAAGTCAGGTTTCTATGCGCGTGGCTAGGGGGAGCGCGTCATTGCTCTCGAGTCATGGTAGGGGAATCGCACCTCAAGACGCGTTGAAGAAGGACTCTCGAGGTCTTTTACGGGTTGGGGCAGGAAACCCTTGGTTCCCTCGACTTGTGCCGGTGATCTCAGGAAGGTCTAAGGGTGCCTCTGAGAAGTCAGGGATACTGTGCAGTTGGGAGGGGCCTCTCGGGACTCCACTGGGTTCGGTTGCAATGGAAGAGGGCCTCATCTCGAGTGGAGGCAGGAAACTCATGTTTCCTCTCCTGACTTCCCCTGGGCCAGATCTGACTCGGATCGCAGTTTCGCTGCAGAGTTCGAACAGGAGAGTCAGGCCTCGTCTTGTGTGGAGGAATGGAACTCTGCTTGCCTCTCCAGTTGTTCACGGGGTGACAGGTCACTTCTCGAGCTGTGTGTGGTACCTGCGGGTTTCTCCGGACGATACCCGGGGGTGTCAGTGCCCCTTCGTGTTGTGCCTTCATCAAAAGGGTTATCTTCAAAGAGGTGTCCGGGCATTGGGATCTTATCAAGAGCGGACCGGGAAATCGGGGTCTTTCGGCATGTGTCACCATCCACGAGGCTATGTCTCGAATATCCTCGTGAGACCGGCCTCATCCTGAGATGCACCGGGAAAGGCGGGAACCCCTTCAAGACAAAACAGGGGAATCGACCCTCCTGTCGCGATCAGGAGGGGAGAAGGGGCCCAGATGTAGTGGTGCCGGGAACCTCGGTGTTCTCCTCGAGTCAGACCGGTGTGTCGAGGAACTTTTGAGGTCGCATCAAGGGTGCCAATACCGTTTCGCACTTCAAGATGGAACGTAGGACTTCTCTTGAGACGCTGTAGCGGGCAAGGGCCTCATCTTGTGATGACGAGTGAACCACGTGAATTTTCACGAGTTCTGGCGGGTTTCTCGATTTACGACGGGGTATTCAGGCTTCCGCTTGTGTTGGCCCAGGAAGTCCAATCTTCCATTCTAGTTGCGAGGGAGAGCTGGGTGTTGCACTCGAGTCAGTGCAGGGCAAAGAGACCTCATCTAGGCTTCTGTCCAGGACCCAATGTTCTTCTCCAAGGGTGACAGGGATCTCGGCATTGCATTCAAGACTCAACCGGGGAGTCAGGCCTCATCTCGAGGGGAAGCAAAGTACTCCGCTCTCTTCTCGAGTCACGACGGGTATCTCTTGGAGCCCACTGAGTGGCGTAAAAGTTGTCAAGCCTCCTGTGGAGTTTGGAGAGAGAATTCGGGATTGTTCTCCAGGTCATGCAGGAAGAGAAAGCCCTCTTCTCGCGATGACGGGGGCGTCTTGTGGGTTTTGTCGAGCTGCGGCTCCAGTGTGGGGTTTCTCACGAGGTACAACCGGGAACTCAGGGAGCCTCTCGTGTGGCGCCAGGGAAGTCAAGTCTCCATGCACGTGGCAAGGGGGAGCGCGTCATTGCTCTTGAGTCATGGTAGGGGAATCGGGCCTCAAGATGTGTTGAAGAAGGACACTCGAGGTCTGTCTCGAGTTGCGGCAGGAAAGCCTGGGTTCCCTCGACTTATGCCGTTGACCTCAGGGAGCTTCTCAGGGTGCCTCTGAGAAGTCAGGTATACTGTGGAGTTGGGAGGGGCCTCTCAGGACTCCACTGGGTTTGATGCAATGGAAGAGGGCCTCATCTCCAGTTGAGGCAAGAAACTCAGGGTTTCTCTCCTGACTTCCCTAGCGCCGGATTTGACTTGGACCACAGGGTACCTTCAGATTTGTGTCAGGAGAGTCAGGCCTCGTCTTGTGTGGAGAAATGGAACTCTGACCGCGTCTAGAGTTGTTCACGGGCTGACAGGCCACTTGTCGAGCTGTGTGTGTAACCTGCCCGTTTTTCCGGATGATGCACAGGTGTGTTAGTGCCCCTTCGTGTTGTACCTTCATACTCAAGGCTGCCTTCCAAGAGGTGTCCGAGCATCGGATTCTTATCAAGAGCGGACCGGGAAATTGGAGTCTTTCAGCAAGTGGCACCACCCACAAAGCTACGTATCGAATTTCCCCATGAGACCGGCCTCATCCTGAGTTGTGCAGGGAAGGTCGGGCCCCCTTGCAGACAAAGCAGGGGAATCGACCCACCGGTCACGATCAGGAGGGGAGAAGGGGCTTAAATGAAGTGGTGCCGGGAACCTCGGTGTTCCCCTTGAGTGAGACCGGCGTGTTGGGGGACTTTTGGGGTCGCATCAAGGGTGCCAAGTACCGTTTCGCATTTCAAGACGGAACCTGGGACATCTTTTGAAACGCTGTAGCGGGCAAGGGCCTCATCTTGCGATGACGGGAGAACCACGTGGTTTTTCTCGAGTTGCGCAGGATTCTCGAGTTATGACGGGGAATTCAGGCTTCCTCTTGTTTTGGCCCAAGAAGACCAATCTTCCATTCGACTTGCGAGGGAGAGCTAGGGGTTGCGTTCGAGTCACTGCAGGGCAAAGAGACCACCTCTAGGCTTGTGTCCAGGACCAAATGTTCCTCTCCAGTGGCGACAGGGAGCTCGGGGGTGCATTTCAGACTCACCCGGGGAGTCAGGCCTCATCTCGAGGGGAAGCAATGGACTTCACTCTCCTCTCGAGTTGCACCGGCTATCTCTTGGAGCCCACTTAGTGGCCTAAAGGGAGTCTAGCCTCCTGTGGAGTTTGGAGAGAGGACTCTGGATTGCTCTCCAGGCCATGCAGGAAAAAAAGGCCCTCATCTGGCGATGACGGGGGTGTCTCAGGGGTTTTCTCGAGCTACGGCGCCAGTGTGGGTTTTCCCACAAGGTACAACGGGGAGATCAGGGAGCCTCTCGAGTGTCGGCAGGGAAGTCAGGTCTCCATGCGCGTGACGAGGTGGAGCGCGTCATTGGTTTCGAGTCATGGTAGGGGAATCGGGCCTCAAGACGCATTGAAGGACTTTCGAGTCTTTTTCGAATTGCGGCATGAAACCTTGGGTTCCCTCGACTTGTGCCGGTGAGTTCAGGGAGCTTCTCTGAGTTCCTCTAAGAAATCAGGGATACTATGGAGTTGGGAGGGCCCTCTCGGCACTCACCGGGTTTGGTGCAATGGAAGAGGGCCTCATCTCCAGTAGAGACAGGAACCTCAGGGTTCCTCTCCATTTCTGACTCGGATCGCAGTGTCCCTGCAGAGTAGGGACAGGAGAGTCAGGCCTCGTCTTGTGTGGAGGAAAGGAACTCCGCTTGCCTCTCGAGTTGTTCACAGGGTAACAGGCCACTTGTTGAGCTGTATGTGAAACCTGTGGGTTTTACCGGACGATGCACGGGGGTGTCAGTGCCCCTTCGTGTTGTGCCTTCATTCACAGCGTTGCCTTCGAAGAGGTGTCCGGGCATCGGGTTCTTATCAAGAGCGTACCGGAAAATTGGGGTCTTTCAGCATGTGGTACCACCCACGAGGCTACGTCTCGAATTCCTCGGGAGACCGGCCTCATCCTGAGGTGCGCCGGGAAGGTAGGGAACCCCTTGCAGACAAAGCAGGGGAATCGACCCTCTTGTCGCGATCAGAAGGGGAGAAGGGGCTCAGATGAAGTGGTGCCGGGAACCTCGGTGGTCCCCTCGAGTGAGACCGGTATGTCACGGCGACTTTTGAGGTCGCATCAAGGGTGCCAAGTACAGTTTCGCACTTCAAGACGGAACGTGGGAATTCTCTGGAGATGCTCTAGCGGGCAAGGGCCTCATATTGCGATGACGAGGGAAACACGTGGTTTTTCTCGAGTTGCGGCGGGATTCTCGAGTTACGACGGGGAATTCAGGCTTCCTCTTGTGTTGGCCCAGGAAGTCCAATCTTCCATTCAACTTGTCAGAGAGAGCTGGGGGTTGCTCTCGAGTCACTTCAGGGCAAAGAGTCCTCATCTAGGCTTGGGTCCAGGACGTAGTGTTCCTCTCCAGGGGCGACAGGGATATCGGGGTCGCATTCCAGTCTCACCCGGTGGGTCACGCCTCGTCTCGAGTGGAAGCAAAGGACTCCACTATCCTCTCGAGTCGCGACGTGTAACTCTTGGAGCCCAATGAGTGGCCTAAAGGGAGTCAAGCGTCCTGTGTAGCTTGGACAGAAGGTTCACGCTTGATCTGCATACCATGCAGTTAAAGATGGCCCTCCTCTCGTGATGACGGGAGCATCTCATGGGTTTTCTCGAGCTGCGGCGCCAGTGTGGGGTTTCTCACGAGATATGATGGGGAGCTCAGGGAGCCTCTCGTGCGGCGCCAGAGAAGTCAGGCCTCCATGCGTGTGGCCAGGCAGATCGCGTCATTGCTCTGGAGTCATGGGAGGGACTAGGGCCTCAAGACGCATTTAAGAAGGACTCTCGAGGTCTTTCTTGGGTTGGGGCGGGAAACACTCGTTTCCCTCGACCTCTACAGGGGACCTTAGGGAACTTCCCAGGTGCCTCTGAGAGGTGAGGGATACTGAGGAGTTAGAGGGGCCTCTCGGGACTCCACTAGGTTTGACGAAATGAAAGAGGGCCTCATCTCGATTGGAGGCAGGAACCTCAGGCTTCCTCTCCATTTCTGACTCCGACCGCAGGGTCCCTGCAGAGTTGGGACAGGAGAGTCAGGCCTCGTCTTGTCTGAGTAACGGAACTCTGCTTGCCTCTCGAGTCGTTCAGTGGGTCTCAGGCCCCTTGTCGAGCTGTGTGTGGAACCTGCGGGTGTTTCCAGAAGATGCATGGGGGTGTCAGTGCCCCTTCAGTTTGTGCCTTCCCCCACAGGGTTGCCTTCAAAGAGGTGTCCGGGCATCGGGTTCATTTCAAGAGCGGACCGGGAAATCGGGGTCAGTTCGGCATGTGGCACCACCCACGTGGCTCATCTCGAATTTCCTCGTGAGACCAGCATCATCCTGAGGTGCGCCGGGAAGGCCGGGAACACCTTCCACACAAAGTAGGGGAATCGACTCTCCTGTCGCGATCAGGAGGGGAGATGGGGCTCAGATGAAGTGGTGCCGGGACCCTCGGTGTTCCACTCGAGGGAACCCGGCGTTTCAGGGAACTTTAGGGGTCGCATCAAGGGAGCCAAGTACCGTTTCCCACTTCAGGACGGAACATGGGACTTCCCTGGAGACGCTGTAGCGGGCAAGGGCCTCATCCTGTGAAGACGTTGGAACCACGTCGTTTTTCTCGAGTTGCAGTCGGGATTCTCGAAAACGACAGGGATTTCAGGCTTCCTCTTGGGTTGGCCCTGGGAAGCCCAATCTTCCATTCGAGTTGCGATGGAAAGCTGGGGGTTCTGCTCGAGTCACTACAGGGCCAAAGAGACCTCATCGAGGCGTGTGTCCAGGACCTAATATTCCTCTCAAGGGAAGACAGGGATCTCGGGTTTCCATTCCAGACTCCCCCGGGGAGTCAGGCCTCGCCTCGAGGGGAAGCAGAGGACTCCGCTTTCCTCTCAAGTCGCGACACGGATCTCTTGGAGCCCAATGAGTGGACTCAAGGGTGTCGAGCCTCCTCTTCAGTTTGGAGAGAGGACTCGGGATTGCTCTCCAGGCCAGGCAGGAAAAGAAGGCCCTCATCTCGCGATGACGGGGGCGTCTCATGGGTTTCCTCAGGCTGCGGCGCCCGTGGGGGTTTTCTCACGAGGCACGACGAGGACCTCAGGGAGCCTCTCGTGCGGCGCCAGGGAACTCATGTCTCCATGCGCATGGCGAGGGGGAGCTGGTCATCACTCTCGAGTCATGGGAAGTGACTAGGGCCTCAAGACGCGTTGAAGAAGGACTCTCGAGGTCTTTCTCGGGTGGCGGCGGGAAACCCTCGTTTCCCTCGACTTCTGCAGGGGACTATAGGGAACTTCCCAGGGTGCCTCTGAGAGGTGAGGGATGCTGTGGAGTTGGCAGGGCCTCTCGGGACTCTGCTGGGTTCGGCGCAATGGAAGAGGGCCTCATCTCGAGGGGAGGCAGGAACCTCAGGCTTCCTCTCCGATTCTGACTCCGACTGCACGGTCCCTGCAGTGTTGGGACAGGAGAGTCATGCCTCGTCTTGTCTGAGGAATGGAATTCTGGTTGCCTCTCGAGTTGTTCCGGGAGTCTCAGGCCCCTTGTCGAGCTGTGTGTAGACCCTGCGGGTTTTTCCGGATGATGCACGGGGGTGTCAGTGCCCCTTCGTGTTGTGCCTTCACTCACAGGGTTGCCTTCGAAGAGGTGTCCGGGCATCGGGTTCTTATCAAGAGCGGACCGGAAAATCGGGGTCGTTCGGCACGTGGCACCTCACACATGGCTAGTCTCGAATTTCCTCCTGAGACCGGCCTCATCCTGAGGTGCACCAGGAAGGCCGGGAACCCCTTCCAGAGAAAGCAGGGGAATCGACTCTCCTGTCGCGATCAGGAGGGGAGAAGGGACTCAGATGAAGTGGTGCTGGGAACCTCCATGTTCCCCTTGATTGAGACCGGGGTGTCGGGGAACTTTTGTGGTCGCATCAAGGGTGCCACATACCGTTTCGCACTTCAAGGCAGAATGGGACTTCTGTTGAGATGCTGTAGCAGTCAAGGCCCACATCTTGCGATGATGGGGGAACCACGTGGTTTCTCTCTAGTTGCGGCGGGATTCAAGTTGCAAAGTAGAGCTGGGGATGCTCTTGAGCATCTCACTGCAGGGCCTGATAGAGTCATTTCCTAGGCAGGTTGATAAGAAATCTAGGGGTCCCCAAGGAGAGAGGGATCTCCAAATGGAGGAACTAGCCTGCAAGTGTCAGACATTTTTATCTCTCTTAGGCGGCAGAAGGAAACCAACTAGCAATATTTTTTTTCTTCTCTATACAAATTTAAAGAATGGTTTTTCTTAAAATACTGTGTTGCAATAATGACACCTGGTTTCACCTGAAGTTAGCTATTCTTGAGCCTAGAGATAACCAATGCCTTTTTCTTATGGAAATGTTTGTCTTAAGCTAATGTACTATGCCTTTACCCCAAACTCTGTCTCCAAGTCGATTCCGCCTCTTGGCCCAGAACCTACTTGACAAACCAGTATGTTATACTCAGATATTGTTCCCCTAATCTATGTAAATGAAACTATTTGTATGGTGGTCTGACCTTCTTTAAGATTCAAGTTAATTATTTTACGGCCCAAGATAAACCATTTGGTGCCATTCTAAATTTTAAGACATTCCTTTCTTTTATTAACAGACTGCTAGTGACTATATAACATCCAGCTGAAGGCTAGCAGGGGGGTACTCTTTCTGCCCTATTCTGATGCCTATGTCAGAAGCTTTCTCTATCTCCTTTATACTTTAATAAAACTTTATTACACAAAAGCTCTGAGCAATCAAGCCTCGTCTCTGGCCCCGGATTGAATTCTTCTGCTCAGACAAGAATCCCGGTGTATTTGCATGATTCAACAACAACCTTTCAGACCAAAGAGACTTCATCTAGGCTTGTGTCAAGGACCTAATGTTCCTCTCCAGGGGCGACAGAGATCTCTGGGTTGCATCCCAGATTCCCCCAGGGAGTCAGGCCTCGTCTTGAGGGGAAGCAAAAGACTCAGCTCTCTTCTCAAGTCGCGACGGGTACTTCTTGGAGCCCACTGAGTGGCCTAAAGGAAGTCAAGCCTTCTGTGGCATTTGGAGAGAGGACTCGAGATTGCTATCCACGCCATGCAGGAAAAGAAGTCCCTCATCTCGCAATGACGAGGGCGTCTCGTGGGTTTTCTCGACCTGCGGCGCCAGTGTGGGGTTTCTCACGAGGTACAACAGGGAGCTCAGGGAGCCTCTTGTGTGGCACCAGGGAAGTCAGGTCTCCATGCCCATGGCAAGGGGGAGCGCGTCATTGCTCTCGAGTCATGGTAGGGGTATCGGGCCCCAATACTTGTTGAAGAAGGACTCTCGAGGTCTTTCTCGGGGTGTGGCAGGAAACCCTGGGTTCCCTCGACTTCTGTCGGTGACCTCAGGGAGCTTTGTAGGGTGCCTCTGAGAAGTCAGGGATACTGTGGACTTGGGAGGGGCCTCTCGGGATTCCACTGGGTTTGGTGCAATGGAAGAGGGCCTCGTCTCGAGTTGAGGTGGGAACCTCAGGGTTCCTCTCCATTTCTGACTCCGATCACAGGGTCCCTACAGAGATGGGACAGGAGATTCAGGCCTCGTCTTGTGTGGAGGCATGGAACTCCGCTTGCCTCTCGAGTTATTCTCGGGGTGATAGGCCACTTGTCAAGCTGTTCGTGGAAACTGCGCTTTCCCGATCTTCCTGGCACGCCTTAGAATGAGGCCAGTCTCACGAGGAAATTTGAGACGTAGCCTCCTTGGTGGTCCAACATGCCGAAAGACCCTGATTACCCGATCCGCTCTTGATAAGAACCTGATGCCTGGATAACTCTTCGAAGGCAACCCTGTAGATGAAGGCACAACACGAAGGGGCACTGACATCCCCTGCATCCTCCAGAAAAACCCGCAGGTTACACACACCTCGACAAGTGGTCTGTGACCCTGTGAACAACTCGAGAGGCAAGCGGAGTCCATTCCTCCACACAAGACGAGGCCTGACTCTCCTGTAACAACTTTCCAGGGACCCTACGATCCGAGTCAGATCCTGTGCCAGGGAAGTCAGGAGAGGAACACTGAGGTTCCTGCCTCAACTAGAGATGAGGGCCTATTCCAATGCACCAAACCCAGTGGAGTCCGGAGAGGCCCCTCCCAACTCCACAGTATCCCTGACTTCTCAGAAGCACCATGAGAATCTCCCTGAGGTTACTGGCACAAGTTGAGGGAACACAGGGTTTCCTGCCGCAACCCGAGAAAGACCTCGAGAGTCCTTTTTCAATGCGTATTGGGGCCTAATTCCCCAGCATGACTCGAGAGCAATGATGCGCTCCACCTCGCCATGCGCATGGAGACCTGACTTCCCTGGCGCCACACGAGAGGCTCCCTGACCTTCCCGTCGTACCTGGTGAGAAACGCCATACTGGTGCCAAAGCTCGACAAAATCCACGAGACGCCCCCGTCATCCTGAGATGAGGGCCTCCTTTCCTGCATTGCCTGGAGAGCAATCCCGAGTACTCTCTCCAAACTCCACAGGAGGCTGGACTCCCTTTAGGCCACTCAGTGGGCTGCAAGAGATATCCGACCCGAATCGAGAGGAGAGCAGAGTCCTTTGCTTCCCTCGAGATGAGGCCTGACTCCCCGGGTGAGTCTGGAATGCAAACTCGAGATCGCTGCCGCACCTGGAGAGGAACATTAGGTCCTGGAAACAAGCCTACATGACGTCTACTTTGCCCTGCAGTTACTCGAGAGCCATCCCCAGTGCTCCCTCGCAACTCGAATGGAAGATTGGAATTCCCTGGGCCAACACAAGAGGAAGACTGAATTCCCCATCGAAACTCGAGAATCCCTCTGCAACTCGAGAAACACCACGTGGTTCCCCTGTCATCGCAAGATGATGCCCTTGCCCACTACAGCGTCTCATGAGAAGTCCTACTTTCCATCTTGAAGTGCGATACGGTACTTGGAACCCTTGATGCGACCCCAAAAGTTTCCCAACATACAGGTCTCACTCGAGGAGCACACCGAGTTTCCGGGCACCACTTCATCGGAGCTGCTTCTCCCCTCCTGATCGCGACAGGAGGGTCGATTACCCTGCTTCTGTCTGGAATGGGTTCCCGACCTTCCTTAAGCACCTCAGGATGAGGCCTGTCTCACGAGGAAATTCGACACGTAGCCTCGTGGGTGGTGCCACATGCCAAAAGACCCTGATTTCCCAGTCCACTTTTGATAAGAACCCAATGCCCGGGCACCTCTTGAAAGGCAACCCTGTGGATGAAGGCATAATACATAGGGGCCCTGACATCCCAGTGCATAGTCCGGAAAAACCCACAGATTCCACACACAGCTCGACAAGTGGCCTGTCACTCCGTGAACAACTCGAGAGGCAAGCGGAGTTCCATTCCTACACACAAGACTAGGCCTGACTCTCCTGTCCCAACTCTGCACGGACCCTGCGATCGGAGTCAGAAATGGAGAGGAAGCCTGAGGTTCCTGCCTCCCCTCGAGATGAGGCCCTCTTCCATTGCACCAAACCCAGTGGAGTCCCGAGAGGCCCCTCGTAAATTCACAGTATCCCTGACTTCTCAGAAGCACCCTGAGAAGCTCCCTGAGGTCACCGGCAGAAGTTGAGGGAACCCAGGGTTTCCTGCCGCACCCCGAGAAAGACCTCGAGAGTCCTTCTTCAATGTGTCTTGAGGCCCTAGTCCCCTCCCATGACTCGAGAGCAATGACGCACTCCCGCTCGTCACGTGGATGAAGACCTGACTTCCCTGACGCCACACGATAGGCTCCCTGAGCTCCCCGTCGTACCACGTAAGAAACACCACACTGGAGCCGCAGCTCGAGAAAACCCACGAGACGCCCCCGTCATCGCGAGATGAGGGCCTTCTTTTCCTGCATGGCTTGGAGAGCAATCCCGAGTCCTTTCTGCAATCTCCACAGGAGGCTTGACTCTCTATAGGTCACTCAGTGGGCTCCAAGAGATACGTGTCGCGACAAGAGAAGACAGCGGAGTCCATTGCTACCCCTCGAGACGAGGCCTGACTCCCGGGTGAGTCTGGAATGCAACCCCCGGATCCCTGACGCCCTTGGAGGGGAACATTAGGTCCTGGACACAAGCCGAGATGAGTACTCTTTTGCCCTGCAGTAACTCGAGAGCAATCCCCAGCACTCTTTCGCATTTTGAATGGAAGATTGGACTTCCCTGGGCCAACACAAGAGGAAGCCTGAATTCCCCATCGTACCTCGAGAATGCCGCCGCAATTCGAGAAAAACCACGTGATTCCCCCATCATCGCAAGATGAGGCCCTTGCCCGCTACAGAGTCTCAAGAGAAGTCTCACATTCCGTCTTGAACTGCGAAACGGTATTTGGCACCCTTGATGCGACCCCAAAAGTTCCACGACAGGCCGGACTCACTCGAGGGGAACTCCGAGGTTTCTGGCACGACTTCATGTGAGCCCCCTTCTCCCCTCCTCATCGGGACAGGAGGATCGATTCCTCTGCTTTGTCTGGAAGGGGTTCCCGCCCTTCCCGGCACACCTCAGGATGAGGCCAGTCTCACAAGGAAATTCGAGACGTAACCTCGTAGGTGTTGCCACATGCCGAAAGACCCCGATTTCCCGGTCCACTCTTGAAAATAGCCTGATGCCCAGACACCTCTTCGAAGGCCACCCTGTGGATGAAGGCACAAAACGAAGTGGCACTGACACCCCCGTTCATAATCTGGAAAAACTCGCAGGTTTCACGCACAGCTCGACAAGTGGCCTGTCACCCCGTGAACAACCCGAGAGGCAAGCGGAGTTCCATTTCTACACACAAGACGAGGCCTGACACTCCTGTCCGAAATCTGCAGGGACCCTGCGATCCGAGTCAGAAAAGGAGAGGAACCCTGAGGTTCCTGTCTCAAATCGAGATGAGGCCCTCTTCCATTGCACCAAACCCAGTGGAGTCCTGAAAGGCCCCTTTCAACTCCACAGTATCCCTGACTTCTCAGAGGCACCCTGAGAAGCTCCCTGAGGTCACTGGTGCAAGTCAAGGGAACTCAGGGTTTCCTGCAGCAACCTGAGAAAGACCTCGAGAGTCCTTCTTCAACTCGTCTTGAGGTCCGATTCCCCTACCATGACTCGAGAGCAATGACGCGCTCCCCCTCATCACGCGCATGGCGACCTGACTTCCCTGGCACCACACGAGAGGCTCCCTGAGCTCCCCATTGTACTTCGTGAGAAACCCCACACTGGCTCCACAGCTCGAGAAAACCCATGAGATGCCCTCGTCTTCGCGACACGAGGGCCTTCTTTTCCTGCATGGCCTGGAGAGCAATCCCGAGTCCTCTCTCCAAACTCCACAGGAGGCTTGACTCTGGTTAGGCCACACAGTGGGCTCCAAGAAATACCCGTCGCGGCTTGAGAGCACAGCGGAGTCCTTTGCTTCCCCTCGAGATGAGACCTGAGTCCCCAGGTGAGTCTGGAATGCAACCCCGAGATCCCTGTCGCCCCTGGAGAGGAACATTAGGTCTTGGACACAGGCCTAGCTGAGGTCTCTTTTTCCCTGCAATGACTTGGGAACCATCCCCAGCTCTCCCTCGCAACTCGAATGGAAGATTGGACTTCCCTGGACCAACACAAGAGGAAGCCTGAATTCCCCATCGTAACTCGAGAATCCTGCCGCAACTCGAGAAAAACCACGTGGTTCCCCCGTCATTGCAAGATGAGGCCCTTGCCCACTACAGCGTCTCGAGAGAAGTCCCGCATTCATTCTTGAAGTGAGAAACGGTACTTGGCACCTTATGCGACCCCAAAAGTTCCCTGACATAGCGGTCTCACTCGAGGGGAATACCGAGGTTCCCAGCATCGCTTCATATGAGCCCCGTCTCCCCTCCTGATTGCGACAGGAGGGTCGACTCCCCTGCTTTGTAAGGAAGGGGATCTCAACCTTCCCGGCGCACCTCAGAATGAGGCCGGTCTCAGGAGGAAATTCGAGACGTAGCCTCGTGTGTGGTGCCACATGCTGAAACCCCGAGTTCCCGGTCTGCTCTTGATAAGAACCCGATGCCCGGACACTTTTACGAAGGCACAACACGAAGGGGCCCTGACACCCCCGTGCTGACGCACGGAAAAACTCGCAGGTTTCACACAAAGCTTGACAAGTGGCCTGTCAACCCATGAACAATTTGAGAGGCATGCAGAGTTCAATTCCTCCACACAAGACGAGGCCTGACTCTCCTGTCCCAAATCTGCAGGAACCCTGTGATCAGAGTCAGAAATGGAGAGGAACCCTGAGGTTCCTGCCTCAACTCGAGATGAGGCCCTCTTCCATTGCACTAAGCCCAGTGGAGACCCGAGAGGCCCCTCCCAACTCCACAGTATCCCTGCCTTATAAGCTGCACCCTGAGAAGCTCTGCGAGGTCACTGGCACAACTCCAGGGAACCAAAGGTTTCCTGCAGCATCCCGAGAAAGACCTCAAGAGTCCTTCTTCAATGCGTCTTGAGGTCGATTCCCCTACCATGACTCGAGATCAATGGCGCGCGCCCCCTCACCACGCACATGGAGACCTGACTTCCCTGGCACCACACGAGAGGCTCCCTGAGCTCCCCGTCGTACCTCGTGAGAAACCCCACACTGGTGCTGCAGCTTTGAGAAAACCCACTGAAAAGTTGTTGTTGAATCACGCGAATACACCAGGATTCTTGTCTGAGGAGAAGAATTCAATCCGGGGCCAGAGACGAGGCTTAATCGCTCAGAGCTTTTGTGTAATAAAGTTTTATTAAAGTATAAAGGAGATAGAGAAAGCTTCTGACATAGGCATCAGAAGGGGGCAGAAAGAGTACCCCCCTGCTAGTCTTCAGCTGGATGTTATATTGTCACTAGCAGTCTGTTAATGAAAGAAAGGAATGTCTTAAAATTCAGAATGGCACCAAATGGTTTATCCTGGGCCATAAAATGATTAACTTGAATCTTAAAGAAGTGCAGACCACCTTACAAATAGTTTCATTTACATAGATTAGGGGAACAATATCTGAGTATTACATACTGGTTTGTCAAGTAGGTTCTGGGCCAAGAGGCGGAACCGACTTGGAGACAGAGTTTGGGGTAAAAGCATAGTACATTAGCATAGCTTAAGACAAACATTTTCATAAGAAAAAGGCATGGTTATCTCTAGGCTGAAGAATAGCTAACTTCAGGTGAAACAAGGTGTCATTATGGCAACACAGTATTTTAAGAGAAACCTCTCTTTAAATTTGTATAGAGAAGGAAAAATATTGCTAGTTTGTTTCCTCCTGCCGCTTAAGAGAGATAAAAATATCTGACACTTGCAGGCTATTTCCTCCATTTGGAGACCCCTCTCTCCTTGGGGACCCCTAGATTTCCTATCAACCTGCCTAGGAAATGACTCTCTCATTCCCCTCTTTTGTTTTAGAATTATGTTGCCTAAGGAAAAGGGGCATTGTTCTCATTCCATAACTATTTCCGAGCTGACAAGGGGCGTTGTCCCTAAATTGGTGAGGCAACATATTCTCCTAATATTCAATTGAGAATATCTGATCCAGGGGCCCCAAATAGTAGCTGGAGGAAGCTACAGCAGTAGCAGGAGTTTGAACAACCATTTGTAACTTAAAAGCTTTCATGTGGCTAGAAACAAATCCAGTTATACAATTACAGATGCAGGGAGCAAACAGCAAGAAAAAAACAACCAGAATTATTGTAATTAAGATAGTTGTCCACCATGGGGAACTAGTTAACGTCTCCCAAAGTAAGGCAATTGAGGCTTCAGGAGTATCCATGGCCCTAATCATCTTGTTCATGTGGTTAGTAAAATGAGTAACATTCGTGTTCATATCAGGTATATATGTACAGCATTGGGTATGCATAATGGCACAAGTTCTTCCTTGTGCAGCTGTCAGAATATCTAGAGCCAATCTGTTTTGTAAAACCACCTTTCTAATTTGTGCTTGTTCAGCATTAAGAGCTGAAATAGCCTTTTGAGAATCTTGTAATGCCTTTTGAGTAAAATTAGTCAAAGCATCCACTCGTAACATAACATCTGTAGTTCCCAAAGAGGGAACAAACGCTGCAGCCAAATATTCATACCACTGAAATACAGACCTTGCCCACCGAGTTTTAAGGTGGGGTAAATTAGCAGGCTTTTCTGGAAGCTTTGAAAATATAAAGCCATGAGTAAAGGCTAGACCCAGGGTGCATCTCCCTATCCAACAAGGGGGAAGCCATGCCCATAGGTAAGAGCCAAATAGCCAATAAGTCTCATTTGGAGCAAGCCAGCATGACTGAGATATCCAGTCCCAATTCGTGCCTGGCCAGACAAAGGGAGAACCTGAACTGGGATTGGAAAACATGGGAATGATTACATTGCATGTTTCCTGAGACAAATATCCCACTTGTTTTCAGTCATTGTAATTAAGTTGTTGGCTAACTTTTGGGGACGGCTCTGTTTGTTCCCAGCATATAGAGACAGTAGATATTAAGCGTCCTTTTTCAGGAGTTAGCCATGTAACCTCATCTCATATTTGATAAACGTCAGGTAAAAAACCATTAGATCTAGACCTATTTACCTTATATGTAGCAAAATAGTCATTGAACCGAGACAATGTATAATCAAAATTAAAAGTCACATTATGTCCATAGTTAGAGTACAAAGTGTTGCACCAGTCCATTTTAGGGTTGGTAGATGTCATCAGATGAAGAAGATGCATCGCATGTGATTGTTTTCGAAGATATTCACAGACTTGGAGAAAGTCTTTTCCTTGAAGTGGGGATGTCCACCACGGGAAGCCTTCCACTGACGAAGAGGGGAGAGCTCCACAGACCCAGCAGTTAGACTGATTGTGGAATGCAGCATAGGAGTGAGCCCAGGACAGGAAGACATTGTCTTGAGGATCCAACGACAGACTCAGGATATTTGGAGTCAGCAGAAGTAAGCTCGCATAGGTTATCAGGTACATCTAAAAGGTACAAAGTCAGAGCATAGAAAGTAAAGACATAAAATGAAGTCACTTAATTTTGGTCAGGGTGCCACCTCTTAACTCGAGTATGATGTACCCACCAATCAATTCCTGGCACTTTGACAGCTGTGGGACAAGAAAGAATAACCTGGTAAGGACCTTCCCAGAGATGCTCGAGGGATGGGCCCCCAGATCCCAATGTTTTTATGAGGACCTCAGTTCCTGGCTCAAATAGAGGCTTGCTTGTCTCAGAGGCTGGGTCAGGAGTCATCTCCCGGAGTTCTCTTAATGCCTGTTGAAAAGCTGAGAGCTGAGTTACATAATTAGTTAATTCCAAGGCTTCAGGGTCTATAACAATGTCTGTGCGTACGAAAGGCCTTCCATAAATACATTCAAAGGGGGACAGTCCCTCCTTTTGGCGGGTAGTTCGAGCCCTCATTAAAGCTATGGGTAGGGCCTTAATCCATTTGTCCTGCGTCTCTTGAGTTAATTTGTGCAGATGAATTTTGATAATGTCATTAGCTTTTTCAACTTTTCCGGAGGATTGGGGTCTCCAGGAACAGTGTAAGTGATATTCTATTCCTAGAGCTTTAGATACCCCCTGAGTTACAGCAGCTTTAAAGGCGGAGCCATTGTCACTCTGAAGGCTCCATGGCAGCCCTAACCTGGGGATAATTTCATGGATTAAAATCTTTATAACCTCCTTAGCCTGTTCACTATGACAGGGAAAAGCCTCAATCCATCCAGTAAAAGTATCTACCCAAACTTGTAAGCAAGAATATCCATTAGCTTTTGGCATATGAGTAAAATCAATTTCCCAATCCTCTCCAGGATACTTCCCACTTCGTTGTAATCCAGATTTTGCTAGCGTTTCAGTCTTTGGGTTATTTTTTTGACAAATCTCACAGCTTTTGATAATATTTTTAAAAGTTTTCATTACATTTTTACCTTCAAACAAACGAGAAACCATTTGGTAAGTATTCTCGGCACCCAAATGAAAACTCTGATGTAAACCCTTAAGAATTTTCCACTGAGCAGTTTCAGGAATTATTAATCGTCCATCCTCAGACTGTAACCATCCTTTATCAGTAATCTTTGCTCCTCGTTTCTCATATCTTTCTAATTCTTCCTCAGTATATTGTGGTTTTTCTTGTTCCACAGGACCTGTCCAGATCAAAGGCGTCTGTAGTGAAGGGGTTTCGTAAAGTGCCGCTTTTCTGGCTTGACAGTCAGCCAGATGATTACCTTCAGCTATTTTACTCCCATCCCTGCTGTGCCCTTTGCAGTGCATAACAGCTACTTCTTTAGGACAATATATAGCAGTTAAAAGTCTCTCAATCTCTCTGAAATACTTAATAGGTTCTCCTGTTGCTGTTTTAAAGTGTCTCTCTTTCCATATTGCAGCATGACCATGCAAAGTCAAATAAGCATACTTAGAATCAGTGTAGATATTTACCCGCTGCCCTTTGCTTAACTCTAGAGCTCGGGTCAGGGCCACAAGCTCTGCTAACTGAGCACTGGTTCCCTGGGGGAGAGATTTTGCTTCCAAAACCTGTTCAGCAGTCACCACGATGTAACCTGCTTTATGCTTTTCATCCTGAACAAAAGAACTGTCATCTGTAAATATTTTCATGTCAGGATTCTCTAATGGGGTATCTTTTAGATCCTCCCGAGCTGCATAGTTCAAAGTTAGGAATTGAGAACAATCGTGATCAGGTGTTTCATTTTCCTTCTCAGGAAGGAAAGTGGCAGGATTTAAATTTCCACAAACTTTAAGCTTAGTTACTGGTCTTTCTAACAACAATGACTGATAATTAAGAAGCCTACTGTCTGTCATCCAAATATTAACCTTATAATTTAAGATTCTACTCACATCATGAGAAGTCAGTACAGTAAGGTTTCGTCCATTAATTAGTTTTAAAGCTTCAGGTGCTAATAAAGCCGCTGCCCCAATTACGCTTAGGCAGTGGGGCCACCCACGTGAAACTACATCTAATTTTTTGCTTAGATAAGCAATAGGTTGCTGGTGAGGCCCTCGGGGTTGTGTCAAAACTCCCAATGCCACACCTTTTCTTTCAGTGGCAAACAAATTAAATTCTGACCCTGTGGGCAAGCTCAGAGCTGGACCTTGCAGGAGAGCAGTCTGAAGAACCTTAAAAGCCTTTTGAGTTTCTGGAGACCAAACCAGTTTGTCGGTTTGGGCCTGCTGAGTTTCAGCTATAAGTTTATATAAAGGCCAGGCAAGTTTCCCATAACCTGGAATCCAAATGCGACAGTAACCTGTAATTCCCCAAAATCTTCTCAATTGTCTTGAAGTCATAAGTAGGGGGTGATTTAGTATAGGTTTAATTTTCTCAGGGCCTATGGCCCTAGTACCTTCTGATATGATTAGGCCCAGATATCTAACAGATTCTTGACAAAGCTGAGCCTTTTCTCTTGATGTCTTGTAACCACAGTCTGCCAGAAAGTTTAAGAAATCTTCTGAGGCTCGCGAACAAGCTTCCTCTGTCTCAGCACAGAGCAAAATATCATCTACATATTGTAACACCACTGTTTCAGAGCTATTAAAGTTTTGTAGATCCCGTGACAAACTTTGTCCGAATAAGTGAGGACTGTCACGAAATCCCTGGGGCAAAACTATCCAGGTTAACTGAGAAGCTGGCTGTGTAGGGTCTTCAAAGGCAAATAGGAATTGACTTTCTTCCGCCAAAGGCACTGAATAGAAGACATTCTTTAAATCAATTACTGAGAAATATTTGGCCCATTCAGGAATTTCAGACAATAGAGTATAAGGATTAGGCACCACGGGGTGTAAAGGAACTACAGCCTCATTTATTATTCGTAAATCTTGAACTAGTCTCCATTTACCATTCGATTTCTTTATACCCAAAATAGGAGTGTTGCAAGAACTGTTACAGGGAATTAATAGTCCCTGCTCCTTTAAATTTTCGATGATGGGTTTTAACCCTTCCTTAACTTCAGGTTTCAGTGGATACTGCTTCTTATGTGGAAATACGTGTGGGTCTTTAAGCTTAACAACTACAGGAATAGCATTTTGTGCTCAACCCACAGATTTTCCATCAGCCCATACGCTAGGATTTACATTTTGTTCAACTAAAGGGAGAGAAAGGGAGGGCTCCATATTCATGAAAACAGAGGCATGGACCTTGCTCAGTATATCCCTTCCCAAAAGGGGTGAGGGAGATTCTGGCACAATCAGAAACTCGTGTGAAAACAGCACAGAACCCCAGTTGCAAGATAAAGAATTACTGAAATAATACCTTTTGGTTCATCCAGACCGTCCCATTACGGAAGCGGATCAGGAAGAAAGTGGGCCAGGGGCTTCAGTAAGCACAGAATAAGTTGCCCCACTATCTAAAAGGAAATTGATGGATTGGCCCCCACAATTATTAATACCCGGGGTTCCTCAGGTGTAATTAGGACGGGAGCTTGTGTGGGGACCCCCAGGCACCTTCAGTCCTGATTGTCTTGAGAGTCCAACCCGGGAGACCTACGCCTCTGGGGGCAGTCTCTCTTCCAGTGTGGTCCTTTGCAGACTGGACATGGAGCCGGGGGCGGCTTAGATGCCTGAGGGCAATCCTGCTTGAGGTGCCCCTCCTTTCCACAGTAATAGCAAGCCCATCCCTTTTCACCTGGGCCCCTCTGGGCATTTTTCTCAGGCTGTTTAAGAACGTTTTTCATAGCCATGGCGAAGGCTTCCACCTTTTCCTTTGTCTTTTTTTGTCTTTCTTTCTTTTCCTCATATTCCCTACCATAATAGACTGTCTGAGCCAGTTGTAACAGAGTATCTAAAGACTGATTTGTTCCATATGCCTGTTTTAATAGCTTATGGCGGATATCTGGAGCCAACTGAGTGAGAAATCTATCCTTTAAGATCACTTTTCCCTCTTCACTTTAGGGATCAATCTCAGTGAATCTGCGAAGGCCTTCTCTCAGTCTATCTAGGAATTTACCAGGAGCTTCTTTCTCCTCCTGTTTTATATCTGCCAATTTGCCATAGTTTAAAGGCTTAGAACGTGCCTGCCTAAGTCCTTCAAGAATACATCTAACAAAATGACTCTGATCTCATCTTTCTTTAGCTGTGTTGTAGTCCCAGTCTGGTTCTATAGTTGGGACTGCCTGATTCCCAGTGGGGAGGACCGTGATCTCGTTCTCCCTCTTCCCTACTGATTCATTACCAAGCCATTCATCTCCATAAGCAAACGCTTTTCCCAAAACTCGAGTCTTTGACTCGGGAGTCAGCATTTGTCCCAAGATATACATCACATCCTTTCAAGTGAGGTCATAGAGCAGAGTAACACCTTTAAAAGCTCTAATATATTTTTCTGGGTCCTCTAAATAGTCTCCCAGATCCTCCTTGATTCTTTGTATTTCTTGATAAGAAAAAGGCTTATTAACTCTCACAGACTGATTATTTCTCCCGGTGGGTGTTTCATAAAGAGGCAACAGCTTGTGTGGCTGTTCCTCAGTCTCTCTAGCTGCTCTGCGCATATGATCCCAGGGATAGATTGGAGAAACCTGTTTTTGCTCTTCTCTTTGTCTCCTGTCCTCCATCTCATCTCTTACTTCGATGGTCTGGGTTTCTACTGAAACCAGAGTAGTCTGAGGTCGTACTGAGACAGAAGTTGTTTGGACCTCCATGTGGGCAGTTTGAATCCCAGTTTGGAGTCCCCAGTATGGGTGCAAAGTAAGAGGACAGGAGGGAGCTGAAGATTTCATGCCCAAATCTATACCCTTAGGACATAAGTCTGGCATATTTCGCAGAGAGAAAAAGGGCAACACATATGCTATTTCTACCCATTTCCCTTGTTCCTTACAGAACCGGTCTAATTGTAGAACAGTATTATACTTAAGAGACCCTCCATCTGGCCACCATTCGCCGTCCTCCAATGGATACCATGGTCATGCAGTATCACATAGGAAGACCAGGTGTGTCTTCTTTAAGCCCTGGGGATCAAATCTATCCCAGTTTTTCAGGATACAGTTCAAAGTAGTGAGGCTGGAATTGTTAGCTCCCATCTGTAAGAGAAAAAAAAGCGACCAGAGCCATTTTTTCTACCGGAGGCATCCCTCCCTGCTCTAGATGGGGGTGTAGACAGACGTTACACCAAAAGCTTTTCTTTCCTGGTCGGACTTAGTCTGTCCCTTACTGACGCAGGTGCTGTACTCGTCCCTCCCGGTTCTACCACCGAGATGGGGTGGGGATGTACCAGGGGTAGACTTGATAGCATCCCTACTTGACGTCCAGCTCTTCACCCTTAACCTTGCTTGCCTCTGATGTCACCCGGGGTGAATCAGAGTAACCTTCCGGAATGCCTCCCAAGCTAAGACTACCAGGGGAAACATTCGTCACCTGAGTGCCTGTGCATGACTGTGAGTATTTCCTGACCACAATAAGACCCACGCGAACATAAAACAGATGTTCTTTCCAAGCATCTCCACCCCAGTATAACAGCCTCCTCTGATCCACTAAGAGCCGGCATTACCAAAGGGAAAAAACCCATCACAGTCCCAATCTGAGTAACCTTTAACCTCAGAGATGTTCTGGGAGCTAGAGCTCCATCTAGCTTCCGAACTTTCGATTTCTAGCGAGGCTAGGCACTTTCTTGACTACCAATCCAAGTTTGGGACCTAAGTCACAGTATACAGTAACAGTATAGATCACAAGTCCCTTGAAAGTATATTATCCGATAGATTAGGTTAGTACTTCTAATTCTCAAGGAGTTATGAAATGGTCAAAGAGACCGAAAAGTTTGACTGAGAAAGGAGAGTTCGGTCCACACACTTTGCCCATTTCTGGTCGGTTCCTGAAGGATACACTGGATGTCTTTTGGCATTGGCAGGTCGGTATAATGCCCCGACAGGTTTCTGCCATAAGCCCTATGAGATCACCGTGGAACCACAGAGCAGGGCTTCTTACTTGCTTCATGCAGGGCATGCCATTCATTCACACAAGCACACGGTAGAGTTAGTAAGGCACAGCAGAAAATGTGTTCGCTAAGAGAACAAAGAACTAAAGCTCCAAGCATCCTTACCTTGTCCTGAAGGATCCCGGATGAGCCCCCAAGATGAAAGGTTGTTGTTGAATCACGCAAATACACCAGGATTCTTGTCTGAGGAGAAGAATTCAATCCGGGGCCAGAGACGAGGCTTAATCGCTCAGAGCTTTTGTGTAATAAAGTTTTATTAAAGTATAAAGGAGATAGAGAAAGCTTCTGACATAGGCATCAGAAGGGGGCAGAAAGAGTACCCCCCTGCTAGTCTTCAGTTGGATGTTATATAGTCACTAGCAGTCTGTTAATGAAAGAAAGGAATGTCTTAAAATTCAGAATGGCACCAAATGGTTTATCCTGAGCCATAAAATGATTAACTTGAATCTTAAAGAAGGGCAGACCACCATACAAATAGTTTCATTTACATAGATTAGGGGAACAATATCTGAGTATTACATACTGGTTTGTCAAGTAGGTTCTGGGCCAAGAGGCGGAACCGACTTGGAGACAGAGTTTGGGGTAAAGGCATAGTACATTAGCATAGCTTAAGACAAACATTTTCATAAGAAAAAGGCATTGGATATCTCTTGGCTTAAGAATAGCTAACTTCAGGCGAAACCCAGTGTCATTATGGAAATACAGTATTTTAAGAGAAAACTCTCTTTAAATTTGTATAGAGAAGGAAAAAAATATTGCTACTATGTTTTCTCCTGCCGCTTAAGAGAGATAAAAATGTCTGACACTTGCACGTTATTTGCTCCATTTGGAGACCCCCTCTCTTTGGGGACAACAAGATTTCCTATCAACCTGCCTAGGAAATGACTCTCTCACTATGAGACACCGAGTCATCCCGAGATGAGGGCCTTCTTTTCCTGCATGGCCTGGAGAGCAATCCCGAGTCCTCTCTCCAAATTCCACAGGAGGCTTGACTTCCTTTAGGCCACTCAGTGGGCTCCAAGAAATAACCGTCACGACTCGAGAGGAGAGCGGAGTCCTTTGCCTCCCCTCGAGACGAGGCCTGACTCCCCGGGTGAGTCTGGAATGTGACCCCAAGATCCCTGTCGCACCGGGAGAGGAGCATTAGGTCCTGGACACAGGCCCAGATGAGGTCTTTTTTGCCCTGCAATGACTCGAGCGCAATCCCCAGGTCTCCCTCACAACTCTAATAGAAGATTGGACTTTCCTGGGCCAACACAGAGGAAGATTGAATTCCCCGTCGTAACAGGAGAATCCCGCCGAAAGTTGAGGAAAACCACGTGGTTCCCCCGTTATCACAAGATTAGGCCCTTTCCCACTACAGCGTTTCAAGAGAAGTCCCACGTACCGTCTTGAAGTTCAAAACGGTATTTGGCACCCTTGGTGCAACCCCAAAAGTTCCCCGACATACCAGTCTCACTCGAGGGGAACACTGAGTTCTAGGCACCACTTCATGTGGGCCCCTTCTCCCCTCCTGATCGAAACAGGAGGGTCGATTCAACTGCTTTGTCTGGATGGGGTCCCAGGCCTTCCCAGCGCACCTCAGGATGAGCCCAGTCTCAAGAGGAAATTCGAGAGGTAGCCTCGTGTGTGGTGCCACATGCCAAAAGACCCCGATTCTCTGGTCCTCTCTTCATAAGAACCCATGCCCGGACACCTCTTCGAAGGCAACCCTGTGTTTGAAGGCACAAAACGAAGGGGCACTGACAACCACGTGCATCGTCCGGAAAAAACCGCAGATTCCACACACAGCTCAACAAGTGGGCTGTCACCCCATGAACAACTCGAGAGGCAAGCGGAGTTCCATTCCTCCACACAGCACGAGCCCTGAGTCTCCTGTCCCAACTCTGCAGGGACCCTGCGATAGGAGTCAGAAATGGAGAGGAACCCTGAGGTTCCTGCCTCCACTCAGGACGATGCCCTCTTCCATTGCACCGAACCCAGTGGAGTCCCGAGAGGTCCCTCCCAACTCCACAGTATCCCTGACTTCTCAAAGGCACCCTGAGAAGCTCCCTGAGGTCATCAGCGCAAGTCGAGAGAACCCAGGGTTTCCTGCTGCAACCTGAGAAAGACCTCGAGAGTCCTTCTTCAACGCGTCTTGAGGCCCGATTCCCCTACCATGACTCGAGAGCAAGGACGTGCTCCCCCTCGCCACGTGCATAGGGACCTGACATCCATGGCACCACAAGAGAGGCTCCCTGAGCTCCCTGTCGTACCTCGTGAGAAACCCCACACTGGTGTCGCAGCTCGAGAAAACCCATGAGACGCCCCCGTCATTGCGAAATGAGGGCCTTCTTTTACTGCATGGCCTGGAGAGCAATCCCGAGTCCTCTCTCCAACTCCACAGGAGGCTTTACTCCGAGTAGGCCACTCAGTGGGCTCCAAGACATACCCGACGCGACTCGAGAGGAGAGCGGAGTCCTTTGCTTTCCTTCGAGAAGAGGCCTGACTCCCTGTGTGAGTCTGGAATGCAACTCCGAGATCCCTGTCACCCCTGGAGAGGAACATTAAGTCCTGGATACAAGCCTAGATGAGGTCTCTTTTACCCTTCAATGACTAGAGAGCTATCCCCAGCTCTCCCTTGCAACTCAAATGGAGATTGGACTTCCCTGGGCCAACACAAGAAGAAGCCTGAATTCCCTGACGTAACTCGAGAACCCGGCCGCAACTCGAGAAAAACCATGTGGTTCCCCCGTCATCGCAAGATGAGACCCTTGCCCACTACAGCGTCTCAAGAGTAGTCCCACGGTCCATCTTGAAGCTAAAAACGGTACTTGGCACCCTTGCTGCGACCCCAAAAGTTCCCCAACATACCAGTCTCACTCGAGGGGAACACCAAGTTTCCCGGCACCACTTCAGCTCAGCCCCTTCTCCCCTTCTGATTGCAACAGGAGGGTCGATTCCCCTGCTTTGTCTGGAAGGGGTTCCCGACCTTCCCGGTGCACCTCAGGATGAGGCCGGTCTCCCGAGGAAATTTGAGACATAGCCTCGTGGGTGGTGCCACATTCCGAAAGACTCCGATTTCGCGGTCCGCTCTTGACAGGAACCCGATGCCCGTACATCTCTACAATGGCAACCCTTTGGATGAAGGCACAACACGAAGGGGGACTGACACTCCTGTGCATCATCCGCAAAAACCCGAAGGTTCCACACACAGCTCCACAAGTGGCCTGTCACCCCATGAAAAACTAGAGAGGCCAGCGGCATTCCATTCCTCCACACAGGACGAGGCCTGACTCTTCTGTCCTAAATCTGCAGGGACCCTGCAAACGGAATCTGTAATGGAGAGGAACCCTGAGATTCCTGCCTCAACTCGAGATGACACCCTCTTCCAATGCACCAAACCCGTGGAATCCCGAGAGGCACCTCCCAATTCCAGAGTATCCCTGACTTCTCAGAGGCACCCTGAGAAGCTCCCTGAAGTCACCGCCAAAAGTAGAGAGAGCCCAGGGTTTCCTGCCTCAACCCGAGAAGGACCTGATGCATCCTTCTTCAATGTGTCTTGAGGCCCGATTCCCCTACCATGACTCGAGAGCAATGACGCGCTCCCCCTTGCCACGCGCATGGAGACCTGACTTCCCTGGAGCCAGAGGAGAGGCTCCCTGAGCTCCACGTCGTACCTCGTGACAAACCCCACTCTGGTGCCGCAGCTCGAGAAAACCCACTAGACACCCCCATCATCGCGAGACGAGGGGCTTCTTTTCCTGCATGGCCAGGAGAGCAATCCCGAGTCCTCCCTCCAAACTCCATAGGAGGCTTGACTCCCTGTAGGCCACTCAGTGGGCTCCAAGAGATACCCGTCATGACTCAACAGGAGACCGGTTTCCTTGGCTTCCCCTCGAAACGAGGCCTGACTCCCCAGGTGAGTCTGGAATGCAACCCCGAGATCCCTGTCACCCCTGGTAAGGAACATTAGGTCCTGGACACAAGCCGAGATGAGTTCTCTTCTGCCCTGCAGTAACTCGAGAGCAATCCCCAGCACTCTTTTGCATTTCAAATGGAAGATTGGACTTCCCTGGGCCAACACAAGAGGAGCCTGAATTCCCAGTCGTAACTTGAGAATCCCACCGCAACTCGAGAAAAACCACGTGGTTCCCCCGTCATCGCAAGATGAGGCCCTTGCCTGCTACAGAATCTCAAGAGAAGTCCCATGTTCCGTCTTGAAGTGCAAAACAGTACTTGGCACCCTTCATCAGACTCCAAAAGTTCCCTGACATACCGGTCTCACTCGAGGGGAACCCCGAGGTTCCCAGCACCACTTCATCTGAGCCCCTTCTCCCCTCCTGATCGCGACAGGAGGGTCGATGCCCCTGCTTTGTCTGGAAGGCTTTCTCGACCTTCCCAGCGCACCTCAGGATGAGCCCAGTCTCAAGAGGAAATTCGAGAGGTAGCCTCATGGGTGGTGCCACATTTCGAAAGACCCCGATTTCCCAGTCCGCTCTTGATAAGAACCCTATGCCCGGATGCCGGGAGCCGGCGAGAGACATTACACTTATGACAAATGTCATCAGGAAGGAGGCTCAGCATACACAAAGGCGGGATCAATCCTCAGGAGTGACCCCGGATATTCTCGAGCATCTACCCCCAAAAACCAAAGTCTGTCTACTTTATTGCTTTGTGCTCTCACCTCTGACTTTACTGGGGGCTGTCCCCCACCACCATCTCGCTCTCTCTGTCAAAGAGCTAACTTACAGCTCCAATTAATAAAGTTCCTGGGCAATTAGGAGTGTTTAAATCCAAACGCCTCAGATGGCTCTCTAACTCGCCTGACAAGTTTACCCGGACATGTACAGCTATGCATATGATTGTTTACAGTCTCCCAGCCTCAAGAGGCACAGGAAGCTTAAGATATTCAAATAGCTTAGAGCCTCTCAGAGAGTTAGAAACTGTCGGAATAAAACTAGTAAAAGATTTCATTGATGAGCCAATGTTTGTTGCCAAGTTTCCACATCCCCTAAATTGTATCCTTGAATGTGTATTAATTAATATAGTTGGTATGTAGAAAAAATCAGTAGTGGCATTGGTGTTAGTAACTTTCGACCCTTAAGGTAATAAATTCTTTCCTTTGTAAACCCATTACACATCCGCCCTATAGGAATGTAATTTTATCTTTGGAAGATGGCGCCAAACCTTGAAATAATTACTCTTAGAGAAAATAAGTCTTTGTTGATAAGTCCTTGTCAAGGGACATAAAATGTTAATAGGCCTTCTGGCCAGAAGATGATGTAAATCACCTAAACCATTTGTATATGATACATTTGCAGGAAAGAAACCCTGGTTTTTGATAAGCATGAAAGACTGCTGACTTTGCATCCGCTATTATCCTCTATGTGTAACTTAGGGTATATAAGCCCCTGTTGAAAATAAAGCTATGGGCCTTGCTCACCAACGCTTGGTCTCCCCATGTCATTCTTCCCCTCAATTTCCAGCTGAGTGTCCATCTGGAGCGCGGATATCCTCTGCGACCATTTACTTGCCTGGGCTTCTAAGACCCACTCTAGAAGGTGTCTAAGGTGGGGCACCTTCCGCTATTCAAGAGGGTGCCTGCGGCCTCCGTGGTCAGAGCTAACCTGGTGTCACGGGTTATATTGATTTTCTGCATAAAACAAGCCACTCAGCTTCTTTTCGCCACTGAATTTTCCTACTGAGCTATCCTCTTTTTATTACTCTTTATATCTCCAATTAACATTTGAGTAGGTTGCCTAGCGGTCTCTTCTTCGAATACCCTGGATCAGCTGGGGCTGGACCTCGGCACCCAGACACCTCTTCCAAGGCAACCCTGTGGATGAAGGCACAACACGAAGGGGCACTGACACCCACATATATCATCCAGAAAAACCCGCAGGCTCCACACAGAGCTCGACAAGTGGCCTGACACCCCATGAACAACTCGAGAGGCAAGTGGAGTTCCATTCCTCCACAGAAGACGAGGCGTGACTCTCTTGTCCATACTCTGCAGGTACCCTGCGACCCGAGTCAGAAATGGAGAGGACCCCTGAGGTTCCTGCCTCCATTCGAGATGAGGCCCTCTTCGATTGCACCAAACCCAGTTGAGTAACGAAAGGCCCCTCCCAAATCCACAGTGTCCCTGACTTCTCAGAGGCACCCTTAGAAGTTGCCTGAGGTCACCGACACAAATCGAGGGAACCCAGGGTTCCCTGCCGCAACCCGAGAAAGACCTCGAGAGTCCTTCTTCAATGCGTCTTGAGGCCCGATTCGCCTACTATGACTCGAGAGCAATCACGCACTCCCCTTCACCACACGCACGGAGACCTGACGTCCCTAGCACCACACGAGAGGCTCTCTGAGCTCCCCGTTGTACCTCGTGAGAAATCTGATACTGGCGCCGCAGCTGGAGAAAACCCACGAGATGCCCCCGTCATCGCGAGATGAGGGCCTTTTTTCCTGCATGGCCTGGAGAGCAATCCCGAGTCCTCTCTCCAAACTCCACAGGAGGCTTGACTCCCTGTAGGCCACTCAGTTGGCTTCAAGAGATACCCGTCTCGACTGGAGAGAAGAGGGGAGTCCTTTGCTTCCCCTCGAGACGAGGCCTGACTCCCCGGGTTAGTATGGATTGCAACCTCGAAATCTCTGTCACCCATGGAGAGGAACATTAAGTCCTGGACACAAGCCTAGATGACGTCTATTTTGCCCTGAAGTGACTCGAGAGCAATCCCCAGCTCTCCCTGGCAACTCAAATAGAAAATTGGACATCCTTGGGCCAACACAAGAGGAAGCCTGAAATCCCCGTCGTAACTCGAGAATCCCGCGACAACTCGAGAAACACCACGTGGTTCCCCCGTCATCATAAGATGAGGTCCTTGCCCACTACAGCATAACAAGACAACTCCCACGTTCCGTCTTGAAGTGTGAAACGGTATTTGGCACCCTTGATGTGACAACAAAAGTTCCCCGACAAAAAGGTCTCACTCAAGGGGAACACCGAGGTTCCTGGCACCACTTCATCTGAGCTCCTTCTCCCCTCCTGATCACGACAGGAGGGTCATTCCCCTACTTTGTCTAGAAGGGGTTCCTGACCTTCCGAGCACACTTCAGGATGAGGCCTGTCTCATGAGGAAATTCGAGACGTAGTCTCATGGATGGTGCCACATGCCAAAAGACCCCGATTTCCCGGTCTGCTCTTGATAAGAATCTGAAGCCCGGACTCTCTTCGAAGGCAACCCTGTGGATTAAGCCACAACATGAAGGGGCACCTACACACCCATGCATCGTCTGGAAAAACCCGCAGGTTCCACACACAGCTCGACAGGTGGCCTGTCACCCCGTGAACAACTCGAGAGGTAAGCGGAGTTCCATTCCTCCACACAAGACAAGGCCTGACTCTCCTATCCCAACTCTGCAGGGACCCTGCAATTGGAGGCAGAAATGGAGAGGAACCCTGAGGTTCCTGCCTCAACTCACGATGAGGCCCTCTTTCATTGCACCAAACCCAGTGGAGTCCCGAGAGGCCCCTCCCAACTCAACACTATCCCTGACTTCTCAGAGGCACACTTAAAGCTCCCTGAGGTCACCAACACAAGTCGAGGGAACCCCGGGTTTCCTGCCGCAACCCGAGAAAGAACTTGAGAGTTCTTCTTCAACGCGTCTTGAGGCCCAATTCCCCTACCATGACTTGAGAGCAATGACTCGATCCCCCTTGCCACGTGCATGGAAACTTGACTTCCCTCATGCCACACAAGATGCTCCCTGAGCTCCCCGTCGTACCTCGTGAGAAACCCCACACTGGCGCCGCACCTTGAGAAAGCCCGTGAGACACCCCCGTCATTGAGAGATGAGGTCCTTCTTTTCTTGCATGGCCTGCAGAGCAATCCCGAGTGCTCTCTCCAAACTCCACAGGAGGCTTGACTCCCTTTAGGCCACTCAGTGGGCTCCAAGCATTACCCGTCGCGAGGCGAGAGGAGAACGGAGTCCTTTGCTTCACCTCAAGGCGAGACATGACTACCCTAGGTGAGTCTGGAATGCAACCCCAAGATTTCTGTTGCCCATGGAGAGAAACATTACATCCTGGACACAAGCCAAATGAGGTCTCTTTTGCCCTGCAGTGACTCGAGAGCAATCCCCAGCTCTTCCTCCCAACTGGAATTGAAGATTGCACTTACGTGGGCCAACACAAGAGGAAGCCTGAAATCCCCGTCGTAACTCCAGAATCCTGCCGCAACTCGAGAAAAACCACGAGGTTCCCTCGTCATCGAAAGATGAGGCCTTGCCCACTACAGTGTCTCAAGAGAACACCCACGTTCCATTTTGAAATGTGAAATGGTACTTGGCACCCTTGATGCGACCCCAAAAGTTCCCTGACATACCGGTCTCACTTGAGGAGAACACCAATGTTCCCAGCACCACTTCATCTGAGCCCCTTCTCCCCTCCTGATCGCGACAGGAGGGTCGATGCCCCTACTTTGTCTGGAAGGGGTTCCGGACCTTCCCAGCGCACCTCAGGATGAGGCCGGTCTCACGAGGAAATTCGAGAGGTAGCCTCGTGTGTGGTGCCACATGCCGAAAGACCCCGATTTCCTGGTCCGCTCTTCATAAGAACCCGATGCCCGGACACCTCTTCGAAGGCAACCCTGTGGATGAAGGCACAACACGAAGGGGCACTAACACCCCTGAGTATCTTAGTGAAAAACCGCAGGTTCCACAAATAGCTCGACAAGTGGCCTGTCACCTCGTGAACAACTTGGGAGGCAAGCAGAGTTCCATTCCTCCACACAGCACGAGCCCTGAGTCTCCTGTCCCAACTCAGCAGGGACCCTGCAATCGGAGTCAGAAATGAAGAGGAACCGTGAGGTCCTGCCTCAACTCGAGATGAGGCCCTGTTCCATTGCACCAAACCCAGTGGAGTCCCGAGAGGCCCCTTCCAACTCCACAGTATCCATGACTTCTCAAAGGCACCCTGAGAAGCTCCCTGAGGTCGCCGGCAGAAGCCGAGGGAACCCAGGGTTTCCTGCTAAACCAGAGAAAGACCTCGAGAAAGACCTCGAGAGTCCTTCTTCAACGCGTCTTGAGGCCCGATTCCCCTACCATGACTCGAGAGCAATGATGCGCTCCCCCTCGCCACGCGCATGGAGACCTGACTTCCCTGGCGCCACACGAGAGGCTCCCTGAGCTCCCTGTCGTACCTCGTGAGAAACCCCACACTGGCGCCGCACCTCGAGAAAACCCACGAGACGCCCCCGTCATTGCAAGATGAGGGCCTTCTTTTCCTGCATGGCCTGGAGAGCAATCCCGAGTCCTCTCTCCAAACTCCACAGGAGGCTTGACACCCGTTAGGCCACTCAGTGTGCTCCAAGAGATACCCATCACGACTCAAGAGGAGAGCGGAGTCCTTTGCTTCCCCTCAAGACGAGGCCTGACTCTCCGGGTGAGTCGAGAATGCAAACCCGAGATCCCTGTCGCCCCTGGAGAGCAACGTTAGATCCTGGACACAAGCCTAGATTAGGTCTCTTTTGCCCTGCAGTGACTCTAGCGCAATCCCCAGCTCCCCCTCGCAACCCGAATGGAAGATTGGATTTCAAGGCCAACAAGAGGAAGCCTAAATTCCCGGTCATAACTCGAGAATCCCGCCGCAACTCGAGCAAAACCACGTGGTTCTCCCGTCATCGCAAGATGAGGCCCTTGCCCGCTACAGCGTTTCAAAAGATGTCCCAGGTTCCGTCTTGAAATGCGAAACGGTACTTGGCACCCTTGATGCGACCCCAAAAGTCCCCCAACACGCCGGTCTCACTCAAGGGGAACACCGAGGTTCCCGGCACCACTTCATTTAAGCCCCTTCTCCCCTCCTGATCGTGACCGGTGGGTCGATTCCCCTGCTTTGTCTGCAAGGGGGCCCGACCTTCCCTGCACAACTCAGGATGAGGCCGGTCTCATGGGGAAATTCGATACGTAGCCTCGTGGGTGGTGCCACATTCCGAAAGACCCCCATTTCCCGGTCTGCTCTTGATAAGAACCCGATGCCCAGATACCTCTTCCAAGGCAACCCTGTGGATGAAGTACAACACGAAGGGGCAGTGACACCCCCATGCATCATCCGGAAAAAAACCGCAGGTTCCACATACAGGTCGACAAGTGGCCTGTCACCCCGTGAACAACTCGAGAGGCAAGAGGAGTTCCCTTCCTCCACACAAGACGAGGCCTGACTCTCCTGTCCCAACTGTGCAGGGACCCTGCGATCGGAGTCAGAAACAGAGAGCAACCCTGGAGTTCCTGCCTCAACTCGAGATAAGGCCGTCTTCCAATGCACCAAACCCAGTGGAGTACCGAGAGGCCCCTCACAACTCCACAGTATCCCTGACTTCTCAGAGGCACGCTGAGAAGTTCCCTGAGATCACTAGCACAAGTCGAGGGAACCCAGGGTTTCCTGCAGAACCTGAGAAAGACCTCGAGAGTCCTTCTTCAAGGTGTCTTGAGGCCCGATTCCCCTACCATGACTGGAAAGCAATGACGTGCTTCCCCTCGCCACCCGCATGGAGACCTGACTTCCCTGGCACCACATAAGAGGCTCCCTGAGCTCCCCGTCGTAACTCGTTTCAGGTGCCAGCCAGCAAAGTCGATCAGGTCCCGAGAATGTGCATGGCAGGGCTGAGAAAGCATACTAAAGCAAGAGAAATCTACAACAAAAATGGGGTCGAGAGGTTCAGACACGTCTCCACGAAGGGACGCAGTCTGACACCAATTTTATTCAGCATCTCATATTTATACAGAAGAGCGTGAGAAAGACAAGACAGTTAACATTTTCTTTGTTTGACCCACACATCTTAGAAACAGTCACAAGAAATCTTGAGAGCATGGGAATGGCACCCTGTTATTATTTCTTACACCAGATAACATTTCTCTGTGCGTGAGAAGTTTGCACAGAACTCCAGGTGCCTGCAGTAAATAAGCGCCTAATCTCTGGGGTGGCAGTTCAGAGAGCTATGTTTGCAAGCAAACCCTCAAGGACTGAGGCAGTTCCCAGAGCTGTGTCCTTCGGACAAAGGACCTCGTTCTCATGGGCAGCTCCCCGCATCTCCCCCTTTCTTTTTATATAGGCGCACGCTTATGTTCCTTTAACCGCAGACCATTTCCATAGATGGAAGCCTTTATCATCCATAGATCATCAATCAGTTTTTTAATTAAACAAGGTGCAAGAAATAAAACAGTTAAAATTATTAAGAATAGTCTTCCTATGGCTGCTCCCAAGTACCAAATACTACTGACAGTAGGTACATGTCGAAAAAGTTTTTTAACAAAAGCCTCAGCTCTTTTTGCAACATCCAAGTCAGGTCTAGGCGCATTTTCAATGTTCATTATTTCCTGATGTAGATGCAGCAAATCTAAGGAAATGTTTTCATTATGCCAAGTACTTTCTAAATGAGCTTTCACCTTATCCCAAGCAGTTATACTACCATTATATTTTTTGGGGGTAACACAGATCCATTGAAAATTGGCATGACATTGTACCCATAATCTCAACTTTATGCTTGGTTTTACAACATCAAAAAGGGCATTTAATCGATCCTCTAGCTTTTTTTCAATATCTTTTTGAGTCCCCAGGGTAATGGATACATTTTGTGCTAGATTAATAACAAAAGTTGCAGTTTGCACTGATTGTGCCAGGGTCAGGGCTGCAGTAATCGAGAAAGCAATAAGGGTTACCAAAGCTACAAATCCCAGAGTTATTAACCCTATTCCCCAACCATAACGCATTAAAGCACCCTCTACTTCTCTCCAAAGTTCAAGTCCTCTTTCATCTAACCAAGACCCATTAATCTTTACAGGAACCATAACAAAAGCAGGCTGTCTGAAGACTAGAACCCTAGTTTGATTAGTAATTCCCCTAATGCAATTAGTTAAGGTACAATTGTTACAAGTTACATCATAATTTCGTAACCCAGGTTGTATGTTTACAGATCTTACTAGTAAAGCATAAGAGTGAGGCACACATGCACGAGGGTACCTCACGGTGAGATTCCATAAATAACCGTGTCTCACTTTCGATCCCACCTGAAAGTAGGAACCCTCACATCCAAGGGCAGCAGCTAATTTCCAGATTTCTGTTTGGAACACTTTAGAGCCGCCCAAGTTCCAAATACAGGATGCAAAGTTCCTATTGTCCTGAGGTCCAGGGTTTCAGGCCGAGTCTGGAGACCAGTCCCACAATAACTCATTTGCCCCAAATATGTTATAAACCGTAGCAGGTCCATCTCGACACAGTTTCCATGGTGCAGCAGTGATTCTTCCCCTTGTTCCAAAGTCACAGAAAGGGATATCTAAAGGACCAGTTCCATTACGACGTTGAGGAATTCCAGATTCTTTCGTTACTCCAGGAATGTATAGGCTCCAACCATTGTCATGATCAGCATATCCTGACTCCCCAACAAAAAGACATCCTGTTGAATTAAAATATCTAGACAGACAAATAGGTAAGCGACCAAACACTCCATGATAAGAGAAATTAACTTGATTAGGAATAATATGTTTATCTGAAAAACCACCCAAAGCCACAGTACCATTAGTGTATATGGGAATGGACCGACCCTCCCAGCCCACCGGTTGGAGAAGGGGAGGATCGGGAAAATAAGCCCAGTAAGCATTTGATTATTCTTCAGAATGTGCAGTATTAATCTGATTTAAGACAATTAATAACGTTATCAGGAAGCTTAAAGGTGATATCGGATCGCCCTGCACAGCAACACGATTCTGTGCCTCTCGCATCAATGCCTGAAGTTGTTGCCGAGATGGTAGTTCATCATGCTTTTGAATCATCAATCTCCTCATCTGGTTTACTAGAGATCGTCTCCGCCGTGCGTACCAAACTTTCCGGCAGCCAGCGCGGCGCTTTGGCATCCTGTGGGAAAACACAAACATGCCCTCGTCCCCAGGTTAGTACAGGATCTGGTCCATACCATTTTCCCACAAGTGGGTCTTTCCAAAAGACTTTAGGTCTCATTGTTTGTGCATCAAAGTTCCAAAATCGCTGTGCTGCTGAACGGCCACTTATATCCAATTGTAAAAAATTTAGAACAAATAAAGCATGGTTTAGAGAGTTGGAGGGGGTATTGGGATACAATTCCCCCTTTTTTAGTTTTTGCAATTGATGTTTGAGAGTTTGATGTGCCCATTCAATGATTCCTTGACCTTGAGGCTTATAAGGGATACCTGTTTTATGTGAGATAGACAATTGCGTACAAAACAGTTGAAAAATTTTTCCAGCGTATCCTGGACCATTGTCTGTTTTTATGGTCTTAGGGGTTCCCATAACAGCAAAACATTTAATGCAATGAGCTATACAATGTTTGCTAGCTTCTCCGGATTGTAAAGAGGCATGTAAAAAGCCGGAGAAGGTGTCAATAGTAACATGAATAAATTTTTGTTTACCAAATTCAGGAATATGGGTAACATCCATTTGCCATATATCGTTTGGAAACAATCCTCGGGGATTAACTCCATAATGGGGGACACTAAAAAATTGAGGACATGTTTGACATTGCTTAACAATCTGTCTGGCAGCGTCTCGAGTAATGTCAAATTGAAGTCTCAAGCTATTGCTGTTTTGATGGTGTAAGCTGTGGGAAGTTTTTGCCATTTGTTCCAATGAAGGAAATATCATACGTGTAGCTTCATCAGACAAAGCATTACCTCGTGCTAAAGGTCCAGAAAGTCCAGAGTGAGCACGAATATGATCAAAATAGCATTGATTAACTCTGGAGCAAATTAAATTTTGTATATCACGAAAAAGAGTTTGGATAGTAGAATTCAGGGTACCAATAAATGGAACAGTTTCAATAGTGTTTAAGGCTCTTATGATATATTGACTGTCAGAATATAAATTAAATGGAGCAGAGATTTGTAATAAAGCCTGCAAAACAGCAAATAGTTCTACTTCTTGAGCTGACTTATAATTAGTACGCCAGGCAGTGGTATTGTCCTGTATAATCAAACTAGCTATTCCATTAGAAGAGCCATCAGTAAATACAGTTAGGGCGTCAGCAAGGGGCTGAGAAACGGTTTTTAGGAAGAGAAATTGGTGATAGTGAGCAAATTGCAAAATTTTGTCCCTTATCTCGCTTTTGTTGCTGATATAGTACTTCTTTGACTGTCTTTCCTTGTAATGTCGCGGCCAAAGTTATGCCTTGAACGTACGAAGGGCCAATATCAGCACAAATCTGTACATAATCGGATAAGCCTCCTTTTTTCTGTAAGGTCTCAAGGCAGCTTGACAAGGCGAATGGGCATTCTCATAAGCAAGCTGTTTAGCCAACACCATCCCCGCCTGTTCATCCCCTATCACTTTACCAATTGCCTCAAGCAGGCGGGCAACAAAATCCTGATATGGTTCATCTGACCCCTGGCGAATTTTAGATAAATCTTCAGTCTTTTTATCAGAATTTGGAAGCTTTTTCCATGCTCGTAAAGCCACAGCACTAATCTGAGGGTAGGCTCCAGGCAAATAATTAAGTTGACTATTAGTGTCTTGATACTCTCCCTCTCCCACCATCATTCCATAAGTGGTGTTCAGTCCCTGTCGCCGATTGATATCGGCTGTGATCCCACACTGCTCAGCAAACTCAGATTTCCATAGTAAATAATCTCCTCCAGATAAACAAGCCCGAGCAACCTGTTTCCAATCATTAGGTGGCAGATTTTGATTTCCTAAAGCCTCTATAATAGCCTGAATAAACGGCGCAGTTGGGCCATATTGTGCACAAGCCATTTTTAATTCTTTTAGTTGCTTAAAGGGCAGCGGTTTATAATACCTCTGCTGTTGAGCATTTTCAAACACTGGATAGATTCCTGAAAACCCGGGAATATGTTCTCCTTCTTCATTAGCTCGCTTAATCGCTTGTTGAAGAGGAGATAATAATATCTCACTTCTAATTTTTACGTTTTCACCGGGCAAAGAAGCAGGGATAGATATAAGCTCTCGCAGTTCTATGAAAGGCAGAGGTGGATCGAGTCCAGCAAGAACCAGAAAGCTGGAGGCACAGGCTGGATGGAGTGGGAGTCTCCCTGTGCCTCCTTTTTTACTGCTATAACAATCTTCTGAATTAAATTCTCCAGCTGTTCTTCAGAAAGCCCTGAATGCTTTAATTCCCCTTTTCCCAAGGGGAATTGCATGTTAACCATCATTTCCCAAGGCATATCCTCTCTATAGTACTGAGCCCCTTCCTTTAACTCTTTCTGTTCATCAGAGCTTAACACATCATCACTCCCTCCAGCCTTACAAGCTGTTCCCTCAGGTACAGCATAAAGCAGCTCAGGCAGAGGGGCAAAAGGCTCTGCAACTTCGGGTTCTGTGGAATCCCTAAGAGCCGTTTGAATTTTATATCCCTCATGTTCAGGATCCAGACAGTCTCTTTTGAGAGTCCACAAAGAAAAAGCATCCACAGGAGCACGATTCGGACCATGTAAGGAGTAATATGTCTGCAATTGTTTTCCTACTTTTTTCCAAGTTTCCAGACTAACTGTTACTTCCTCTGGAAACCAGGGACAAACCTCTTCGATAAAAAGTAAAAACTTCTCTAGCTGTAATTATTTACATGAATTCCCCTACCTTTTAACATAGTTTTCAACATATGTACAAATAACTGGCAGCTATTGCATGCCCCATGATTTATTACTCTCAACAGTAACACTCCCTGCCCTTTTACTTCATTTAATTAATTAGGAATTCCTTGTCACTTACCTCAATCTTGGCGGGCAGCGGCCGTCTTCGCACTCCGATTCCCAAGTCCCTGTTTCGGGCGCCACCTGCTGGTGCCAGCCAGCAAAGTCGATAAGGTCCCAAGAACGTGCACGGCGGGGCTGAGAAAGGAAACTAAAGCAAGAGAAATCTACAACAAAGATGGGGTCGAGAGGTTCAGACATGTCTCCACGAAGGGATGCAGTCTGACACCAACTTTATTCAGCATCTCATATTTATACAGAAGAGCGTGAGAAAGACAAGACAGTTAACATTTTCTTTGTTTGACCCACACATCTTACAAACAGTCACAAAAAGTCTTGAGAGCATGGGAATGGCACCCTGTAATTATTTCTTACACCAGATAACATTTCTCTGTGTGTGAGGAGTTTGCACAGAACTCCAGGTGCCTGCAGTAAAAAAGCGCCTAATCTCTAGGGTGGCGGGACAGAGAGCTATGTTTGCAAGCAAACCCTCAAGGACTGAGGCAGCTCCCAGAGCTGTGTCCTTCGGACAAAGGACCCGGTTCTCACAGACAGCTCCCCTCACCTCGTGAGAAACCCCACACTGGCGCCGCAGCTCGAGAAAACCCACGAGACGCCCCCGTCATCGCGACATGATGGCTTTCTTTACCTGTATGGCTTGGAGAGCAATCCCGAGTCCTCTCTCCAAACTCAACAGGAGGCTTGACTCCCTGTAGGCCAATCAGTCGGCTCCAAGAGATACCTGTTGCGACTCGAGAGGAGAGCGCAGTCCTATGCTTCCGTCAAGACGACACCTGACTACCCGGGTGAGTCTGGAATGCAACCTCGAGATCCCTGTCACCCCTGGAGAAGAACATTAGGTCCTGGATACAAGCCGAGATGAGGTCTCTTTTGCCCTGCAGTGACTCGAGAGCAATCCCCAGCTCTCCCTCTCAACTCGAATGGAAGGTTGGACTTCCCTGGGCCAACAAAAGGGGAAGCCTGAATTCCCCATCATAACTCGAGAATCCTGCCGCTACTCGAGAAAAACCACGTGGTTCTCCCATCATTGCAAGATGAGGCCCTTGCCCGCTACAGTGTCTCTAGAGAAGTCCCATGTTTCGTGAAGTACAAAAAGGTACCTGGCACCCTTAATGCGACCCCAAAATTTCCCCGACACACTGGTCTCACTCGAGGGTAACACAGAGGCTGCCGGTACCACTTCACCTGAGCCCCTTCTCCCCTCTTGATCTCGACAGGAGGGTCGATTCCCCTGCTTTGTCTGCAAGGGGTTCCCGACCTTCCCGGTGCACCTCAGGATGAGGCAGGTCTCATGAGGAAATTCGAGACGTTTCCTCGTGGTTGGTGCCACATGCCTAAAGAACCCGAATTCCAAGTCTGATCTTGATAAGAACCCTAGGGCTGGACACCTCTTCGAAGGCAATGCTGTGGATGAAGGCACAACACGAAGGGGTACTGAAATCCCCATGCATCGTCCTGAAAAAGCCGCAGGTTCCAAACACAGATCAACAAGTGGCCTGTCACCCCGTGAACAACTTGAAAGGCAAGTGGTGTTCCATTCCTCCACACAAGACGAGGCCTGACTCTCCTGTCCGAACTCGGCAGGGACCCTGCGATCGGCGTCAGAAATGGAGAGGAACCCTGAGGTTCCTGACTCAATTCGAGATGAGGCCCTCTTCCATTGCACCAAAGCCAGTGCAGTCCCGAGAGTGCCCTCCCAACTCCACAGTATCCCTGACTTCTCAAAGGCACCCTGAGAAGCTCCCTGAGGTCACCGGCACAAGATGAGGGAACCCAGGGTTTCCTGCCGCAACCTGAGAATGACCTCAAGAGTCCTTCTTCAATGCATCTTGAGGCCCCATTCCCCTACCATGACTCGTGAGCAATGACACGCGCCCTCTCGCGACTCACTCCCTCTCGCAACGCGCATGGAGATCTGACTTCCCTGGCGCCACACGATAGGCTCCCTGACCTCCCCGTCGTACCTCGTGAGAAACCCCACACTGGCACCGCAGCTCGAAAAAACCCACGAGACGCCCCCATTATCCCGACGTGACGGCCTGCTTTTTCTGCATGGTCTGGAGAGCAATCCCGTGTCCTCTCTCCAAACTCCACAGGAGGATTGACGCCCTTTAGGCCACTCAGTGGAATCCAAGAGATACCCGTCACGACCCTAGAGGAGACTGGATTTCTTTGTTTCCCCTCAAGATGAGGCCTGAGTCCCCGAGTGAGTCTGGAATGCAACCCTGAGATCCGTGTCACCCCTGGAGAGGAACATTAGGTCCTGGACACAAGCCTAGATGAGGTCTATTTTGCCCTGCAGTGACTCGAGAGCAATGCCCAGCTTTCCCTCGCAACTCGAATTGAAAATTGGACTTCCCTGGGCCAACACAAGAGGAAGCCTGAAGTGTCCGCCGCAACTGGACAATCCCCCCACAACTCGAGAAAAACCACGTGGTTCCCCCACAATCGCAAGATGAGGCCCTTGCCCGCTACAGCGTCTCAAGAGAAGTCCCACGTTCCGTCTAGAAGTGCGAAACGGTACTTGGCACCCTTGATGTGACACCAAAAGTTCCCTGACATACCGGTCTCACTCGAGGGGAACCCCGAGGTTCCCAGCACCACTTCATCTGAGCCCCTTCTCCCCTCCTGATCGCGACAGGAGGGTCGATTAACCTGCTTTGTCTGGAAGGGTTTCCTGATGTTCATGGCGCACCTCAGGATGAGGCTGGTCTCACGAGGAAATTCGAGATGTAGCCTCGTGGGTGTTGCCACATGCCAAAAGACCCCGATTTCCCGGTCCGCTCTGGATAAGAACCCGATGCCCGGACACCTCTTCGAAGGCAACCCTGTGGATGAAGGCACAACACGAAGAGGCTCTGACACCACCGTGCATCGTCCACAAAAACTCGCAGGTTCCACACACAGCTCAACAAGTCGTCTGTCACCCAGTGAACAACTCGAGAGGTAAGTAGAGTACCATTCCTCAGACAAGATGAGGCCTGACTCTGCTGTCCCAACTCTGCAGGGACCCTGCGATCCGAGTCAGAAATGGAGAGGAACCCTGAGGTTCCTGCCTCCACTCGAGATGAGGCCCTCTTCCATTGCACCAAACCCAGTGGAGTCCCGAGAGGCCCCTCCCAACTCCACAGTATCCCTGACTTCTCAGAGGCACCCTAGAAACTCCCTGAGGTCACCGGCACAAGTCGAGGGAACCCAGGGTTTCCTACTGCACCCGAGAAATACCCCAAAGTTCTTCTTCAATGTGTCTTGAGGCCAGATTCCCCTACCATGACTCCAGAGCAATGACGCACTCCCCCTCACCATGCACATGGAGACCTGACTTCCCTGGCACCACACGAGAGGCATCCTGAGCTCACTGTCCTACCTCGTGAGAAACACCACACTGGCACTGCAGCTCAAGAAAACCCACGAGACGCCCCCGTCATTGGGAGATGAGGGCCTTCTTTTCCTGCATGGCCTGGATAGCCATCCCGAGTCCTGTCTCCAAACTCCACAGGAGGCTTGACTCCCTTTAGGCCACTCAGAGGGCTCCAAGAAATACCCGTCGTGACTCCAGAGGAGAGCAGAGTCCTTTGCTTCCCCTCGAGACGAACCTTGACTCCCTGGGTAAGTCTGGAATGCAACCCCGAGATCCCTGTCGCCCCTGGAGAGAAACAATAGGTCCTGGACACAAGCGTAGATGAGGTCTATTTTGCCCTGCAGTGACTCTAGCGCAATCCCCAGCTCTCCCTCGCAACTCGAATGGAAGATTGGACTTCCATGGGACAACACAAGAGGAAGCCTGAATTCCCCGTCGTAACTCGAGAATCCTGCCTCAACTCGAGAAAAACCACGTGTTTCCCTCGTCATCGCAAGATGAGGCCTTGCCTGCTACAGCGTCTCAAGAGAAGTCCCACGTTCCGTCTTGAAGTGCGAAACTGTACTTGGCACCCTTGATGCGACCCCAAAAGTGCCGTGACATACCGGTCTCACTCGAGGGGAACACCGATGTTCCCGGCAGCACATTCTGAGCCCCTGGTCCCCTCCTGATCGCGAAAGGAGGGTCGATTCCCCTGCTTTGTCTGCAAGGGGTTCCCGACCTTCCCGGCGCACCTCAGGATGAGGCCGGTCTCACGAGGAAATTCGAGACGTAGCCTCGTGGGTGGTGCCACATGCCGAAAAACCCTGATTTCCCTGTCCTATCTTGATAAGAACCCGATGCCCACACACCTCTTCAAAGGCAACCCTGTGGATGAAGGCACAACACGAAGGGGCACTGACACCCCCGTGCATCGTCCGGAAAAACCCGCAGGTTCCACACTCAGCTCAACAAGTGGCCTGTCACTCCGTGAACAACTCGAAAGGCAAGGGGAAATCCATTCCTCCACAGAAGACGAGGCGTGACTCTCTTGTCCATACTCTGCAGGTACCCTGCGACCCGAGTCAGAAATGGAGAGGACCCCTGAGGTTCCTGCCTCCATTCGAGATGAGGCCCTCTTCGATTGCACCAAACCCAGTTGAGTAACGAAAGGCCCCTCCCAAATCCACAGTGTCCCTGACTTCTCAGAGGCACCCTTAGAAGTTGCCTGAGGTCACCGACACAAATCAAGGGAACCCAGGGTTCCCTGCCGCAACCCGAGAAAGACCTCAAGAGTCCTTCTTCAATGCGTCTTGAGGCCCGATTCGCCTACTATGACTCGAGAGCAATCACGCACTCCCCTTCACCACACGCACGGAGACCTGACTTCCCTGGCGCCACACGAGAGGCTCCCTGAGATCCCTGTCGTACCTCGTGAGAAACCCCACAGTGACCCCACAGCTCGAGAAAACCCACAAGACGCCCCCGTCATCGCGAAACGAGGGCCTTCTGTTCCTGCATGGCCTGGAAAGCAGTCGCGAGTCCTCTCTCCAACCTCCACAGGAGGCTTGACTCCCTTTAGGCCACTCAGTGGGATCCAAGAGATACCCATCGTGACCCTAGAGGAGACCGGATTTCTTTGCTTCCCCTCAAGGCGAGGCCTGAGTCCCCGGGTGAGTCTGGAATGCAACCCCAAGATCCGTGTCGCCCCTGGAGAGGAACATTAGGTCCTGGACACAAGCCTAGATGAGATCTCTTTTGCCCTGCAGTTACTCGAGAGCAATCCGCAGCTCTCCCTCGCAACTTGATTGGAAGTTTTGACTTCCCTGGGCCAACACAAGAGGAAGTCTGAATTCCCCGTCATAACTCAAGAATCCCGCCGCAACTCGAGAAAACAACGTGGTTCCCCCGTCATCGCACGATGAGGCCCTTGCCCACTACAGCGTGTCAAGAGAATTCCCACCTTCCGTCTTGAAGTGTGAAACGGTACTTAGCACCCTTGATGCAACCCCAAAAGTTGCCGCACTTACCGGTCTCACTCTAGAGGAACACCGAGGTTCCCGTCACCACTTCATCTGAGCCACTTATCCCCGCCTGATCGCGACAGGAGGGTGGATTTCCCTGCTTTGTCTGGAAGGGGTTCCGGACCTTCCCAGCGCACCTAAGGTTGAGGCCGGTCTCACAAGGAAATTGGAGACGTAGCCTCGTGAGAGGTGCCACATGCCGAAAGAACCCAATTTCCCGGTCCGCTCTTGAGAAGAACCCGATGCCTGGACACCTCTTCGAAGGCAGCCCAGTGGATGAAGGCACAACACGAAGGGGCACTGACACCCCCGTGCAGCTTCTGGAAAAACCCGCAGGTTCCACATACAGCTCGACACGTGGCCAGTCACCCCGTGAACAACATGAAAGGCAAGCAGAGTTCTGCCGGGAGCAGGCATATTGCATATTGAGTGCATATTGCATATTGCATATTGAGTGCAGCACTTTCCACAGCATCATCTTTCAGGATCTGGAATAGCTCAACTGGGATTCTATCACTGCTGGGAGCCAGTGTGAGGAGCTCCACCCATGACAAAGGTCATGAGGAAACCAGAGTCTGCCTACTTTCTGCTTTGTGCTCTCACCTACACCTCTGACTTTACGGGGGGCTGTCCCGCACTACCTCTCTCTGAAAAAAGAGTTAACTTACAGCTCCTGTTAATAAAGTTCCTGGGTGTGATCGTGTTTCAACCTACAAATTCCTTTGGAAGTCCTCTAGCCTGCCTGAATAGGTTTTTCCGGCCACATGTGATTGCTCAGAGCCTCCTAACTGTGAGAGGCATGAGGTATTCTAAACTGTCTAAATACAGATTCCCTTGAGCAGTTAAAAGATTGATTAGAAATTGTATTGATGAAGGGATTTTCACTTGTTGGGCCAATGTTTGCTGCTAAGTTTCCATATCCCTTACCTGCTGTGTCCCTGGCAGTGTATTGATTAATATAATTGGTGTAAGTAATAGTTTTAATGTTTGTAACCTGGGACCCTTGAGTTAATTCTTTTTCTTGTTATAGCCCACCACACCTCTGCTCTGTAGGAATGCAACTTTATCTAATGCTTTTGGAGGGTGGCTCCTGACCAATCACCTTTAGAGAAAAATAAGTTTTCTGAAGAAAGGGTCTTAAAATGTTAACAGGTCTCCGGGCCAGAAGATGATGCAAATCACCTAAGCTTTTGCATATGATAAGTTTTTAGGAAGAAAGCCTGGCTTGCTGCATGACTCTACCCCTTCCCCCATTATCCTCTATGCATAACTTAAGGTATAAAAACTACTTTGGAAAATAAAGTGCGGGCCTTGTTCACCGAAACTTGGTCTCCCTATGTCGTTCTTTCTCTCACCTTCTGGCTGAGTTATTCAGCCTCTCTTCTCCACTGAATTTCCTCAATGAGCTATCCTTATTCTATTACTCTTTATATCCTTAATTAACATTTAATTAAGCAGTTGTTTCCTGATCCTCGCCAACGCCGTACCTGCTTCGAATTCCCTGGATCCACCGGGGCTGGAACCCGGCAAGTGGCGCCCGAACAGGCTAATTCGAAGGTAGGTACCTCAGAAAAAGTGTTGAGAAAGTGTTGAGTTGAGAAAGTGTTGAATTGAAAAAGTGTTGAGAAAGTGTTGAATTTATGGGACGGATAGGCCCCCACCCAGGGTGCCGCGGACCCCCCTGTAAGACAGACAGGGCGAGTAGTGGTGGGAAGTGTTAAAGGGGTTTGAGAGAAAACCCGGTTTTTATTGAAAGTGTCAAAGGGGTTTGAGAGAAAACCCGGTTTTTATTGAAAGTGTCAAAAAGGTTTGAGAGAAAACCCAGTTTCTAGAGTTAAAAGGCCAAAGAAAAGCCTGATCTTTTAAAAGCTAAAAGCTTTATCTTCTATTATACTTAATTTTCTGACATGGGTAACACTGAAACTAAAAATGGCAACTCTTTATACAAGTAATCTTGAAACTGTTAAAGAGGCTACTGTTAATTTAGATACTTGGGTGAAGGTAAAAAACAACTAAAAACTTATCCTATAAATATGATTAAAAATGTTCTGGACCCCCGTCGTAAGGCTGTGGGATAGCCTATGGGTGAAGCTATAGCGGTGGATGGTAGTGGGTCTCCACCTTCTGTGCAGATCATATTTTCTGCCCTTGAAGAAGAAAAGGAGGGAGACTGTGCTCTACCTCCGGAGGAAGGAGAGGGCTTACAGGACGCTGCGGCCGGGCGCCCTGGTGAGCCCCCTCCCCCTCTACACAAACCTTTAAAAATTTATCCAACAATTTCTGATTTAAGGGGACTACCCCACCTCCGCTTGCACCTCCCAGGGCCTAGGAGTTCCCCAGTTTACATCCAAAGCCTCCCAGACCATTGCCTAAGGCTGAAAAAGATTTAAAAAAAAATTTTTTTTCTTTTAAACAAAGGAGCTTTTAAAGAATACACAATATACAGAGCCTGCTCCTTGCAGAAAACCCCCTCGGGGGGGCCTCACCCAAGCGAAAAAAAAGAAAAAAGAAAAAAAAGTGAAAAAGAAAAAGAAAAAAGGAAAGAAAATAGATAAAGATCTAAAGATAGAGAAAGAGTTAAAGAGTGAAAAGGAGAGAGGAACGGAGAAGGAAGGAATCAGGGAACGCAGCAAGATTGAGAAAGGAAGTTAGAAAAAGAGATACAGAGAGAAAGAGAGGGAGGAGGGAAGAAAAAGAGAGAAAGAGGGTAAAGGGAAAGAAACGAAGGAAAGAGAAGGGTAGCGAAAAAGGAAGGGGGAGAGAAAAGTGAGAAAGGCAGGAAGAGAGGGGGAGAGAGAGAGAGACAGTAAGAGACGCTGTGACCAGGCGCCCAGGCAAGCTCCCTCCCGCTCTGCACAAACCTTTAAAAAAAAAAAAAAAAACCTTACACACCACTTTCTGATTTAAGGCGATCGCTGCCGCCTCCGTTTGCGCCTTCCAGGGCCCAAGAGTTCCCCACTTTGCCCCCAAAGCCTCTCAAAGTGTTGCCTAAGCCTGAGGAAGATAAAAAGTTGTTTTCAACAGTGGAGCTTCTAAAACAGACTGCGTGCACAATGTGCAGAGCGTGCTCCTTGGAAAAACCCCCTCGGGGGGTCTCACCCAGTCTAAGAAAAAAGCGGACCAGTAAGGGGATTTAGCAACAATATTAACCCCTGACTTGCCGGTTGCTCCGATTCCAATGGGAGTGGCTGGCCCCCTGCCTGAGGGCATTGTAGGACTTGTGCTAGGGCGTAGCTCGCTTTCTTTTCAAAAAATTTTGGTGGTGCACGGTGTAGTAGATTCTGATTATATTGGAGAAATTGAAGTTTTGATCTCGCCACCTACCAAAACTGTGCAAATTAATAAAGGTCAAAGAATAACACTGTTTTTGCTTTTACCTTACTATCAGACAAGAAAACTCTTGACTTCTCAAGCTAAGAGCCGCAGAGCATTTAGATCTAGTGATCTAGCCTTTTGGGTACAGGAAATTACAGCTCCAAGGCCTTTAAAAGATCTTTTAATTCAAGAAAGTAAAATGTCAGGGCTATTAGACACAGGAACAGACGTCTCTTCACATTTCTGGGAAAGACTGACCCAGCTCCTGGCCAACACATACTACTGAAAATGAGTTGGTAGGATTAGAGAAAGTGGTATGCAGGGTGGAAATGCTGTAGAGAAAAAGGTGAGGGGGAGTTTAAAACCTTTAAGAGTAGTGAGTTCCCCGTTGCTGGAAGTATTCAAGCAAAGATTAAATGGTTGCTTGTTATCTAAAAAGCTATAGACCAAATTTACTTTACAAAACGATAACTGGAAAAGCTTATAAAGATGTTGTGTGACACCTCTTGACTTGCTTCTCATATTTAGGTCTGCCAAAAGTTTTGAAAACTGATAATGCCCCTTTGAAACTGTGGAGAAATTGTTTACTAACTATAAATGATTTCCAAAAATTATTAGGGGGCATTAATTGGATACGCCTACATTTAAAACTGACTACTGCAGATTTAAAGCCTTTGTTTGATTGCTTAAAAAGCGATCCTAATTCCAGTTCTAAGAGAAAGTTGACTAATGAGACAGAGTCGGCTCTTGTTAAAGTAGATGAGACTTTAAATGATCAGTTAATTAGGATTAATATTGCCAAAAGATGAGATTAAATTATTCTTGCCACAAAACATACACCTACAAGGTGCTTGTGACAAAAAGGCCCATTGGTTCCATCTACCAGTGACCCCAAGAAAAATAGTTTTATCTTATCCCAGCTTGGTGACACAATTAATTATAAAAGGAGGAAAAAAGAAGTGTGGAGCTTTTTAGAAAAGAAGTAACAAATATAATAATTCCATTCAATAAGGATCAACTGCAAGTCTTTTACAAAATAGTGATGATTGGCAAGTTTCCCTGATAGATTTCAGGGGTCAAATTTTGTTTCATTTGCCCTCAAGCCCCCACAGTAGTTAAAAGTTCAAAAATGTTAGATTGGCAGTTTGAGGATACCTGTGGAACTTTCCAACCCTATGTAGTTCCTACGCTCCCCTTTACCCTATGGGGGAGGGACGTGCTGTCTCAAATAGGAGATACTCAGAGAAGGGTTTTCTCAATTTCTTAGTTATCAACAGGTGGTACAATTAACAATACTTTATATATTGTTATAAATATGTAATATAAATGTATTTGCCTAATTACAGTTTGCCTAATTAGGTATGGGTATAAATAAAATATAATAAAGGTATATCTAATTCTATTTATAGATCTATACTTAATTAATTTGTATATAAATTAATATGTATACTATATACACATATATATATACTGTATAATTAAATATATATGGCAGTAATATAATGTGTGTGTGGCTGATATTAATTGGTATGGATTGATGTGCTGTGATGATATATGTTCTATATACTGTATAATTATATATGTGTGACATGTACTATTGCAGTACATTGGTTTGTGTTGGTTGGTATTAGCTGTGTACATGTTGTATTGCTGCAATATATATATTAATTACTATATTAATTATAAAGATTAATTCAAGTATATTGATTTATATATATTATATGTCAATAAGTTCATACTTGTTGCCATATATAAATACATATATAAATACATTTTGCATTTAGGTATATCTGTATACCAAAATGAGATAAGGAGGTTATACATTTATTATTTAAATTTATACAGAGACCTAAACTAAACATTACACCTAAATTAACATATCCCTAACTTTATGTTGTTAAAATATAAATTTTAAAAATTTTAAAAATTAAATTGACAACTGCTTGACAATTCCTTTGCCATAAAACCCCCATAGGTGTAACTGGGGAAGCCAGGCAAAAAATTGGTTTTATGGCAAAACGGCTCCCTAGAATGGGTCCATCTCCCCGCCCAGGCTAAAAAAGTAGTGGCCTCTTATCCAGGACTGATAGCTACGTTGATATTGAAAGGGAAAAAACGTAGCATTGAATTGTTTGGTAAAGAACCATCAGAAATTGTAATTCCATATAATAAAGAACAACTTGATGCTCTTCTAATGTTTGATGAGGATTGGCAGATTGCTATAGAAAACTATTTTGGTCAAATTTTTACATGATTTATCTTCACATGTTTTGCTGAATTGTATATCCAGACATCCAGTTATTTTTCCTGTCAGATATAAACAATCTCCTGTTCCAAATATTCAAATAGTTTTTACTGACGGGTCAGCAAATGGTAAAGCCTCCATAGTTACTAAAAATCACCAAAAGGTTTTAGAAACACAGGAAACTTCAGCTCAAAGCACTGAAATAACAGCAGTCATAGAGGCTTTTGCTATGTTTGCAGATGAGAAATTTAATCTTTACTCTGATTCTCAGTATATTGTCAGGTTGATTCCACACATTGAAACTGTGGTTTTGCCTGAAAATAAAACTACCATATTTCATTTGTTAACTAAATTACAACAACAAATTTGGAAAAGAAATAAAATATTTTTAATTGGACACATTTGGGCTCATTCCGGGTTGCCCGGCCCTTTACATGCCTTTAATGATTTGGCTGACTTGCTAACCAGAAATACAGTGGCTACTGTGATTGAGGAGGCCAGAGCCTCTCATTTACTTCATCACCAAAATGCTACTGCCTTAAGATATCAATTCCAAATTCCCAGAGAGACTGCTCTAGAGATTGTGCGTTCTTGCTTACACTGCACCACTGTTTATAATAGTCTACCTATGGGAGTTAATCCTCGTGGTCTCAAACCTAACGTACTCTGGCAAATAGATGTAACTCATGTTTCTTCATTTGGAAAACTGTCCTTTGTTCATGTAACTGTAGATACCTTTTCTCACGTTATTATTGCAACTGCTCGTACCATAGAGGCAGTTAAAGATGTGATACAACATCTCTTTACTTGTTTTTCATATTTGGGCCTGCCAAAAGCTCTGAAAACTGACAATGCTCCTGCTTACACGTCTAAGTCTTTTCAGGAATTTTGTATAAAGTTTGAAATTAAACATAATACAGGCATCCCTTATTATCCACAGGGACAAGCCATTGTGGAAAGAGCACATCAAACATTAAAAATCCAAATTCAAAAATTAAAAGAAGGGGAGTTTAAGTATAGCTCTCCCCATCAAATCTTGCAACATGCTCTTTTCGTAATAAATATTCTAAAAACTGATCTGGCTGGAACTACTGCAGTGCTTTGTCATTGGTGCCTGGAGCAATTAAATGCAAAACCATTAGTCAAATGGAAGGACCTCCTCTCAGGACAATGGAAGGGTCCTGACCCATTAACTAGTGGTCGAGGATGTGCCTGTATTTTTCCACAGGATGCAGATTCTTCAATTTAGATCCAGGACAGGCTGATTCACCATGTTGCAGATGCCCAGACATCCAGTTCCCCCATTGCTTTGATCACAAAAGAGGAGCCTGCTGGAAGGGGAGGCAAGATAAACATCGAGATCCCGGCGAGACTGATGGGGCTGCTGCAGCATGAACTCCAACCAGAAAATAATTCTACTTATTCTGTTTTGGCTTGTCTACCCTCTCCTTATGTTTTTCTCTTTACCAACGATTCTGGAAAACTTAATGTACATATGACTTTCACTGGTGGACCCAATGTAGTGACTTGTGAACAGTGTATGCTCTCATCTTGTTTAAACCCTCAATATAATGTTTGCTCCTTTGTAGTGTTACAACGTCCACCTTATCTTATGATGTAACCACTTATTGATATATTAATTATGGTCTCGCTGTGTTACAACAACTACAAGATTTAATGTGATCGTGATGGTTTGTGGGCCTACTTATTTTAGGAATATCAGCTTTAATAGCAGCAATTACTTCTGTTACTGTGGCAGCAATATCATTGACTCAACAAGTGCATACTGCCCAATATGTTGATACCATGTCTAAAAATGTTTCTTTAACCCTAGCAACACAGGAAGCTATAGATAAGAAATTAGAGATGAGAGTAGACGCCTTAAAAGAGGCAATAATGCATATTGGGACTGAGTTACAGGCTTTAAAAGTGAAAATGGCTTTGTCTTGCCACGCTGATTACCGGTGGATATGTGTGACATCTTTAAAGGTAAATGAGACAGATTATGAATGGGAGAAAATAAAAAATCATATCTCAGGTGTTTGGAACAGCTCTGACATTGGCCTGGACTTAGGGAAACTTCATAATCAAATACAGACCCTGCAACATTCTTGACTGGATTTTACCACCGATGGAGCAGCTAATGACTTTTTTCACACCTCCTCTAACTTTATTTCTGGAAAAAATATTTGTCTAATCTTCTCATAATCATTCTTCCTTGTATTGTCAGGATTCTTCGGCAGAACATTCAGAAGCTCGTGACTGACTGCATCTGGCTGTTTTAAGAAATAAAAAAGGGGGAGATGCCGGGAGCTGGTATATTGCATATTGAGTGCATATTGCATATTGCATATTGCATATTGAGTGCAGCACTTTCCACAGCATCATCTTTCAGGATCTGGAATAGCTCAACTGGGATTCTATCACTGCTGGGAGCCAGTGTGAGGAGCTCCACCCATGACAAAGGTCATGAGGAAACCAGTCTGCCTACTTTCTGCTTTGTGCTCTCACCTACACCTCTGACTTTACGGGGGGCTGTCCCGCACTACCTCTCTCTGAAAAAAGAGTTAACTTACAGCTCCTGTTAATAAAGTTCCTGGGTGTGATCGTGTTTCAACCTACAAATTCCTTTGGAAGTCCTCTAGCCTGCCTGAATAGGTTTTTCCGGCCACATGTGATTGCTCAGAGCCTCCTAACTGTGAGAGGCATGAGATATTCTAAACTGTCTAAATACAGATTCCCTTGAGCAGTTAAAAGATTGATTAGAAATTGTATTGATGAAGGGATTTTCACTTGTTGGGCCAATGTTTGCTGCTAAGTTTCCATATCCCTTACCTGCTGTGTCCCTGGCAGTGTATTGATTAATATAATTGGTGTAAGTAATAGCTTTAATGTTTGTAACCTGGGACCCTTGAGTTAATTCTTTTTCTTGTTATAGCCCACCACACCTCTGCTCTGTAGGAATGCAACTTTATCTAATGCTTTTGGAGGGTGGCTCCTGACCTTTAGAGAAAAATAAGTTTTCTGAAGAAAGGGTCTTAAAATGTTAACAGGTCTCCGGGCCAGAAGATGATGCAAATCACCTAAGCTTTTGCATATGATAAGTTTTTAGGAAGAAAGCCTGGCTTGCTGCATGACTCTACCCCTTCCCCCATTATCCTCTATGCATAACTTAAGGTATAAAAACTACTTTGGAAAATAAAGTGCGGGCCTTGTTCACCGAAACTTGGTCTCCCCATGTCGTTCTTTCTCTCACCTTCTGGCTGAGTTATTCAGCCTCTCTTCTCCACTGAATTTCCTCAATGAGCTATCCTTATTCTATTACTCTTTATATCCTTAATTAACATTTAATTAAGCAGTTGTTTCCTGATCCTCGCCAATGCCGTACCTGCTTCGAATTCCCTGCATCCACTGGGGCTGGAACCCGGCTGAGTTCCATTCCTCCACACAAGACGAAGCCTGAATCTCCTGTCCCAACTCTGCAGGGACCCTGCGATCAGAGTCAGAAATGGAGAGGAACCTGAGGTTCCTGCCTCAACATGAGATGAGGCCCTCTTTCATTTCACCAAGCCCAGTGGAGTCCCGAGAGGCCCCTCCCAACTCCACAGTATCCCTGAATCTCAGAGGAACCCTGAGAAGCTCCCTGAGGTCTCCAGCACAAGTCGAGGGAACCCAGGGTTTCCTGCCACAACCTCAGAAAGACCCCGAGAGTCCTTCTGCATGCATCTTGAGGCCTGATGCCCCTACCATGACTCAAGAGCAATGATGCACTCCCCCTCACCATGCGCATGGAGACCTGACTTCCCTGGCACAACATGAGAGGCTCCCTGAGCTGCCCGTTGTACCTCCTGAGAAATCCCACACTAGCGCCGCAGCTCGAGAAAACCCACAAACGCCCCCGTCATCGCGAGATGAGAGCCTTCTTTTCCAGCATGGCCTAGACAGCAATCCCGTGTCCTCTCTCCAAACTCCACTGGAGGCTGGACTACCTTTAGGTCACTCAGTGGGCTCCAAGAGATACCTGTCGTAACTCGAGAGGAAAGCGGAGTCCTTTGCTTCCCCTCGAGACGAGGCCTGACTACCCGGGTGAGTCTGGAATGCAACCCCGAAATCCCTGTGCCCCTGGAGAGGAACATTAGGTCCTGGACACAAGCCTAGATGAGGTCTATTTTGCCCTGAAGTGACTCGAGAGCAATGCCCAGCTCTCCCTCGCAGTACAATGGAAGATTGGACTTCCCTGGGCCAACACAAGAGGAAGCCTGAATTCCCCGTTGTAACACGAGAATCCCGCCGCAACTCGAGAAAAACCACGTGGTTCCCCCACAATCGCAAGATGAGGCCCTTGCCCGCTACAGCATCTCAAGAGAAGTCCCACGTTCCGTCTGGAAGTGCGAAACGGTACTTGGCACCCTTGATGTGACCCCAAAAGTTCCCCAAAATACCGGTCTCACTCGAGGGGAACACCGAGGTTCCCGGCACCACTTCATCTGAGCCCCTTCTCCCCTCCTGATCGCGACAGGAGGGTCAATTCCCCAGCTTTATCTGAAGGGGTTCCCCACCTTCCCGCCACACCTCAGAATGAGACCCGTCTCATGAGGAAATTCGAGAGGTAGCCTCGTGTGTGGTGCCACATGCCAAAAGACCCCGATTCTCTGGTCCTCTCTTCACAAGAACCCATGCCCGGACACCTCTTCGAAGGCAACCCTGTGGATGAAGTCACAACACGAAGGGGCATTGACAACCCCGTGCATCATCCAGAAAAACCCGCAGGTTGCACACACAGCTCGACAAGTGGCCTGTTACCCCGTGAACAACTCGAGAGGCAAGCAGTGTTCCATTCCTCCACACAAGACGAGGCCTGACTCTCCTGTCCCAACTCTTCAGGGACCCTGCAATCCGAGTTAGAAAAGGAGAGGAACCCTGAAGTTCCTGCCTCAACTCGAGATGAGGCCCTCTTTCATTGCACCAAGCCCAGTGGAGTCCCAAGAGGCACCTCCCAACTCCACAGTATCCCTGACTCTCAGAGGCACCCTTAAAAGCTCCCTGAGTTCACCAGCCCAGGTCGAGGGAACCCAGAGTTTCCTGCCGCAACCCGAGAAAGACCTCCAGAGTCCTTCTTCATCGCGTCTGGAGGCCCGATTCCCCTACCATGACTTAAGAGCAATCACTCGCTCCCCCTCGCCACGCGCATGGAGACCTGACTTCCCTGGCGCCACACAAGAGGCTCCCTGAGTTCCCCGTCATACATCCTGAGAAACCCGCTGCAGTTTTTCTCGAGTCATGATGGGGAATTCAGGCTTCCTCTTGTGTTGGCCAAGGGAAGTCCTATCTTCCATTCGAGTTTAAAGGGAGAGCTGGGGATTGCTCTCGAGTCACTGCAGGGCAAAATAGACCTCATCTAGGCTTGTGTCCAGGACTTAATGTTCGTCCCTAGGGGCGACAGGGATCTGGGGGTTGCATACCAGACTCACCCGGGGAATCAGGCCTCGTCTCGAGGGGAAGCAAAGAACTCCGCTGTCCTTTTGAGTCGCGATGGGTATCTCTTGGAGCCCACTGTGTGCCCTAAAGGGAGTCAAGCCTCCTGTGGTGTTTGGATAGAGGACTCGGGATTCCTCTCCAGGCCATGCAGGAAAAGAAGGCCCTCATCTCGCGATGATGGCGGCGTCTCGTGGGTTTTCTAGACTGCGCGCTAGTGCCGGGTTTCTGACGAGGTACGAGAGGGAGCTCAGGGAGCCTCTCGTGTGGCGCCAGGGAAGTCAGGTCCCCATGAGATGGCTAGGGGGAGCTCGTCATTGCTCTCGAGTCATGGTAGGGTAATCGGGCCTCAAGACGGGTTGAAGAAGGACTCTCGAGGTCTTTCTCGGGTCACTGCATAAAACCCAGGGTTCCCTTGACTTGTGCCTGCGACCTCAGGGAGCTTCTCAGAGTGCCTCTGAGAAGTCAGGGATACTGTGCAGTTTGGAGGGGCCTCTCGAGACTCCTCTGCATTTGGTGGAATGTAAGAGGGACTCATCTCGAGTTGAAGCAGGAACCTCAGTGTTCCTCTCCATTTCTGACTCAGATCGCAAGGTCCCTGCATGTTGGTACAGGAGAGTCAGGCCTCGTCTTTTCTGGAGGATGGGACTCCTCTTGCCTCTCGAGTTGTTCTCGAGGTGACAGGCCACTTGTCGAGCTGTGTGTGTAACCTGCCCGTTTTTCCGGATGATGCACAGGTGTGTTAGTGCCCCTTCGTGTTGTACCTTCATACTCAAGGCTGCCTTCCAAGAGGTGTCCGAGCATCGGATTCTTATCAAGAGCGGACCGGGAAATTGGAGTCTTTCAGCAAGTGGCACCACCCACAAAGCTACGTATCGAATTTCCCCATGAGACCGGCCTCATCCTGAGTTGTGCAGGGAAGGTCGGGCCCCCTTGCAGACAAAGCAGGGGAATCGACCCACCGGTCACGATCAGGAGGGGAGAAGGGGCTTAAATGAAGTGGTGCCGGGAACCTCGGTGTTCCCCTTGAGTGAGACCGGCGTGTTGGGGGACTTTTGGGGTCGCATCAAGGGTGCCAAGTACCGTTTCGCATTTCAAGACGGAACCTGGGACATCTTTTGAAACGCTGTAGCGGGCAAGGGCCTCATCTTGCGATGACGGGAGAACCACGTGGTTTTGCTCGAGTTGCGGCGGGATTCTCGAGTTATGACCGGGAATTTAGGCTTCCTCTTGTTGGCCTTGAAATCCAATCTTCCATTCGGGTTGCGAGGGGGAGCTGGGGATTGCGCTAGAGTCACTGCAGGGCAAAAGAGACCTAATCTAGGCTTGTGTCCAGGACATAATATTCCTCTCCAGGGATGACAGGGATATCGGGGTTGCATTCCAGACTCACCCGGGAAGTAAGGCCTCGTCACGAGGGGAAGCAAAGGACTCCACTCTCCTCTCCAGTCGTGACGTGTATCTCTTGGAGCCCACTGAGTGGTCTAAAGGGAATCAAGCCTCCTGTGGAGTTTGGAAAGAGGACTCGAGATTGCTCTCCAGGTCATGCAGGAAAAGAAGGAGCTCATATCGTGATGATGGTGGCATCTCATGTGTTTTCTCGAGCTGCGGCGCCAGTGTGGGGTTTCTCACGAGGTACGACGGGGAGCTCAGGGAGCCTCTCGTGTGGTGCCAGGGAACTCAAGACTACATTTGCGTGGCGAGGGGGAGGGTGTCATTGCTATTGAGTCATGGTATGGGATTCGGGCCACAAGACGCGTTGAAGAAGGACTCTCGAGGTCTTTCTTGGGTTGCAGAGGGAATCCTGGGTTTCCTCCACTTGTGCGCGTGACCTAAGGGAGCTTCTCAGGGTGCCTCTGAGAAGTCAGGGATACTGTGGAGTTGGGAAGGCCCTCTCGGACTCCACTGGGTTTGGTGCAATGGAAGAGGTCCTCATCTCGAGTTGAGGCAGGAACCTCAGTGTTCCTCTCCATTTCTGAGTCTGATGACAGGGTCCCTGCAGAGTTGGGACAGGAGAGTCAGGCCTCGTCTTGTGTGGATTAATGGAACTCCGCTTGCCTCTCGAGTTGTTCATGGGGTGACAGGTCACTTCTCGAGCTGTACGTGGAACCTACGGGTTTTTCCGGACAATGCATGGGGGTTTCAGTGCCCCTTCGTGTTGTGCCTTCATCGACAGGGTTGCCTTCGAAGAGGTGTCCGGGCATGGGTTCTTATGAAGAGAGGACCAGAGAATCGGGGTCTTTCGGCATGTGGCACCACACACGAGGCTACGTCTCGAATTTCCTCCTGAGACCGGCCTCATCCTGAGGTGCGCCGGGAAGGTCGGGAACCCCTTCCAGATAAAGCAGGGGAATCGACCCTCCTGTCGCAATCAAGAGGGGAGAAGGGGCTCAGATGAAGTGGTGTCAGGAACCTCGGTGTTGCCCTCGAGTGAGACCAGTGTGTCGGGGAACTTTTGGGGTCGCATCAAGGGTGCCAATTACTGTTGTGAACTTCAAGATGGAACGTGGGACTTCTTTTGAGACGCTGTAGCGCGCAAAGTCATCATCTTGTGCAGAGAGCTGCCCGTGAGAACGGGGTCCTTTGTCCAAAGGACACAGCTCTGGGAGCTGCTTCAGTCCTTGAGGGTTTGCTTGCAAACATAGCTCTCTGAACCGCCACCCCAGAGATTAGGCGCTTATTTACTGCAGGCACCTGGAGTTCTGTGCAAACTTCTCACACACAGAGAAATGTTATCTGGTGTAAGAAATAATTACAGGGTGCCATTCCCATGCTCTCAAGATTTCTTGTGACTGTTTGTAAGATGTGTAGGTCAAACAAAGAAAATGTTAACTGTCTTGTCTTTCTCACGCTCTTCTGTATAAATATGAGATGCTGAATAAAGTTGGTGTCAGACTGCGTCCCTTCGTGGACACATGTCTGAACCTCTCGACCCCATCTTTGTTGTAGATTTCTCTTGCTTTAGTTTGCTTTCTCAGCCCCGCCATGCACGTTCTCAGGACCTTATCGACTTTGCTGGCTGGCACCGGCAGGTGGCGCCCAAACAAGACTCGGGAATCTGAGCGCGACGACGGCCGCTGCCCGCCAAGATTGAGGTAAGTGACACGGAATTCCTAATTTATTAAATGAAGTAAAAGGGGCAGGGAGTGTTACTGTCGAGAGTAATAAATCATGGGACAAGGCAATAGCCGCCAGTTATTTGTACATATGTTGAAAACTATGTTAAAATGTAGGGGAATTCATGTAAATAAGTTACAGCTAGAGAAGTTTTTACTTTTTATAGAAGACGTTTGTCCCTGGTTTCCAGAGGAAGTAACAGTTAGTCTGGAAACTTGGAAAAAGATAAGAAAACAATTGCAGACATATTATTCCATACATGGTCCCAATCGTGTTCCTGTGGATGCTTTTTCTTTATGGACTCTCATAAGAGACTGTCTGGATCCTGAACATGAGGGGCATAAGATTCAAACGGCTCTAAGGGATTCCACGGGACCGAAGTTGCAGACCCTTCCGCCCCTCCGCCTGAGCCACTTTATGCTGTGCCTGAGGGAACAGCTTGTAAGGCTGGAGGGAATGATGATGTGTTAAGCTCTGATGAACAGGAAGAGTTAAATGAACAAGCGGCTCAGTACCATAGAGAGGATATGCCTTGGGAAATGATGGTTAACATGCAATTCCCCTCAGGTAAAGGGGAATTAAAACATTGAGGGCTTTCTGAAAAACAGCTGGAGAATTTAATTCAGAAGATTGTTATAGCAGTAAAAAAGGAGGCACAGGGAGACTCCCACTCCATCCAGCCTGTGCCTCCAGCATATCCTCCCTCGGTTCTTGCTGGACTCGATCCACCTCCGCCTTTTGTAGAACCGCAAGAGCTTATATCTATCCCTGCTTCTTTGCCCGGTGAAAACGTAAAAATTAGAAGTGAGATATTATTATCTCCTCTTCAACAAGCGATTAAGCGAGCTAATGAAGAAGGAGAACATATTCCCGGGTTTTCAGGAATCTATCCAGTGTTTGAAAATGCTCAACAGCAGAGGTATTATAAACCGCTGCCCTTTAAGCAACTAAAAGAATTAAAAATGGCTTGTGCACAATATGGCCCAACTGCGCCGTTTATTCAGGCTATTATAGAGGCTTTAGGAAATCAAAATCTGCCACCTAATGATTGGAAACAGGTTGCTCGGGCTTGTTTATCTGGAGGAGATTATTTACTATGGAAATCTGAGTTTGCTGAGCAGAGTGGGATCACAGCCGATATCAGTCAGTGACAGGGACTGAACACCACTTATGGAATGATGGTGGGAGAGGGAGAGTATCAAGACACTAATAGTCAACTTAATTATTTGCCTGGAGCCTACCCTCAGATTAGTGCTGCGGCTTTACGAGCATGGAAAAGGCTTCAAAATTCTGATAAAAAGACTGAAGATTTATCTAAAATTCGCCAGGGGTCAGATGAACCATATCAGGATTTTGTTGCCCGCCTGCCTGAGGCAATTGGTAAAGTGATAGGGGATGAACAGGCGGGGATGGTGTTGGCTAAACAGCTTGCTTATGAGAATGCCCATTCGCCTTGTCAAGCTGCCTTGGCTATCTGATTATGTACGGATTTGTGCCAATATCGGCCCTTTGTACATTCAAGGCATAACTTTGGCTGCGACATTACAGGAAAAGACAGTCAAAGAAGTACTGTATCAACAACAAAAGCGATATAAGGGATAAAATTTTGCAATTTGCTCACTATCACCAATTTCTCTTCCCAAAAATTATTGTTTCTCAGCCCCTTGCTGACGCCCTAACTGTATTAACTGATGGCTCTTCTAATGGAATAGCTAGTTTGATTATACAGGACAATACCACCGCCTGGCATACTAATTATAAGTCTGCTCAAGAAGTAGAACTATTTGCCATTTTTCAGGCTTTATTACAAATCTCTGCTCCATTTAATTTATATTCTGACAGTCAATATATCATAAGACCCTTAAACACTATTGAGACTGTTCCATTTATTGGTACCCTGAATTCTACTATCCAAACTCTTTTTCGTGATATACAACATATAATTTGCTCCAGAGTTAATAAATGCTATTTCGGTCATATTCGTACTCACTCTGGACTTCCTGGACCTTTAACACGAGGCAATGCTTCGGCTGACGAAGCTACACGTATGATATTTCCTTCATTGAAACAAATGGCAAAGACTTCTCACAGCTTACACCATCAAAACAGTAATAGCTTGAGACTTCAATTTGACATTACTCGAGAAGCTGCCAGACACATTGTTAAGCAATGTCAAACATGTCCTCAATTTTTTAGTGTCCCTCATTATGGAGTTAATCCCCGAGGATTGTTGCAAATGATACATGGCAAATGGATGTTACCCATATTCCTGAATTTGGTAAACAAAAATTTGTTCATGTTACTATTGACACCTTCTCCGGCTTTTTACATGCCTCTCTACAATCTGAAAAAGCTAACAAACATTGTATAGCTCATTACATTAAATGTTTTGCTGTTATGGGCACCCCTAGGACCATAAAAACAGACAATGGTCCAAGATACACTAGAAAAAATTTTCAACTATTTTGTACGTAATTGTCTATCTCACATAAAACAGGTATCCCTTATAAGCCTCAAGGTCAAGAAATTATTGAACGGGCACATCAAACTCTCAAACATCAATTACAAAAATTAAAAAAGGGGGAATTGTATCCCAATACCCCCTCCAACTCTCTAAACCATGCTTTATTTGTTCTAAGTTTTTTACAATTGGATATAAGTGGCCATTCAGCAGCACACCGATTTTGGAACTTTGATGCTCAAACCATAAGACCTAAAGTCTTTTGGAAAGACCCACTTGTGGGAAAATGGTATGGACCAGATCCTGTACTAATCTGGGGAAGAGGGCATGTTTGTGTTTTCCCACAGGATGCCGAAGCGCCGCGCTGGCTGCCGGAAAGGTTGGTACGCACGGCGGAGACGATTGCTAGTAAACCAGATGAAGAGATTGACGATTCAAGAGCATGATGAATTACCATCTTGGCAACAACTTCAGGCATTGATGCGAGAGGCACAGAATCGTGTTGCTGTGTAGGGTGATCCGATATCGCCTTTAAGCTTCCTGATGACCTTATTAATTATTTTAAATCAGATTAATACTGCACATTCTGAAGAATAATCAAATGCTTACTGGGCTTATTTTCCCGATCCTCCCCTTCTCCAACCGGTGGGCTGGGAGGGTCGGTCCATTCCCATATACACTAATGATACTGTGGCTTTGGGTGGTTTTTCAGATAAACATATTATTCCTAATCAAGTTAATTTCTCTTATCATGGAGTGTTTGGTCGCTTACCTATTTGTCTGTCTAGATATTTTAATTCAACAGGATGTCTTTTTGTTGGGGAGTCAGGATATGCTGATCATGACAATGGTTGGAGCCTATACATTCCTGGAGTAACGAAAGAATCTGGAATTCCTCAACGTCGTAATGGAACTGGTCCTTTAGATATCCCTTTCTGTGACTTTGGAACAAGGGGAAGAGTCACTGCTGCACCATGGAAACTGTGTTGAGATGGACCTGCTACGGTTTATAACATATTTGGGACAAATGAGTCATTGTGAGACTGGTCTCCAGACTCGGCCTGAAACCCTGGACCTCAGGACAATAGGAACTTTGCATCCCGTATTTGGAACTTGGGCGGCTCTAAAGTGTTCCAAACAGAAATCTGGAAATTAGCTGCTGCCCTTGGATGTGAGGGTTCCTACTTTCAGGTGGGATCGAAAATGAGACACGGTTATTTATGGAATCTCACCATGAGGTACCCTTGTGCATGTGTGCCTCACCCTTATGCTTTACTAGTAAGATCTGTAAACATACAACCTGGGTTACAAAATTATGATGTAACTTGTAACAATTGTACCTTAACTAACTGCATTAGGGGAATTACTAATCAAACTAGGGTTCTAGTCTTAAGACAGCCTGCTTTTGTTATGGTTCCTGTAAAGATCAATGGGTCTTGGTATGATGAAAGAGGACTTGAACTTTAGAGAGAAGTAGAGGGTGCTTTAATGCATTATCGTAGGGGAATAGGGTTAGTAATTCTGGGATTTGTAGCTTTGGTAACCCTTATTGCTTCCTCGATTACTGCAGCCTTGACCCTGGCACACTCAGTACAAACTGCAACTTTTGTTAATAATCAGCACAAAATGTATCCGTTACCCGGGGGACTCAAAAAAATATTGACAAAAAGCTAAAAGATCGATTAAATGCCCTTTATGATGTAAAATTTTTAGGTAAAGAGGTTCAAAGTATAAAGTTGAGATTACGGGTACAATGTCATGCTGATTTTCGATGGATCTGTGTTACCCCAAAAAAATATAATGGTAGTATAACTGCTTGGGATAAGGTGAAATCTCATTTAGAAAGTATTTGGCATAATGAAAATATTTCCTTAGATTTACTGCATCTACATCAAGAAATAATGAGCATTGAAAATGCACCTAGACCTGATTTGGATGTTGCAAAAAGAGCTGAGGCTTTTGTTAAAAAACTTTTTTGACATGTACCTACTGTCAATAGTATTTGGTACTTGGGAGTGGCCATAGGAGGACTATTCTTAATAATTTTAACTGTTTTATTTCTTGCACCTTGTTTAATTAAAAAACTGATGGATGATCTATGGATGATAAAGGCTTCCATCTATGGAAATGGTCTGTGGTTGAAGGAACATAAGTGTGCACCTATATAAAAAGAAAGGGGGAGATGCAGGAAGCTGCCCATGAGAACGGGGTCCTTTGTCCAAAGGACACAGCTCTGGGAGCTGCCTCAGTCCTTGAGGGTTTGCTTTAAAACATAGCTCTCTGAACCGCCACCCCAGAGATTAGGCGCTTATTTACTGCAGGCACCTGGAGTTCTGTGCAAACTTCTCACGCACAGAGAAATGTTATCTGGTGTAAGAAATAATAACAGGGTGCCATTCCCATGCTCTCAAGATTTCTTGTGACTGTTTCTAAGATGTGTGGGTCAAACAAAGAAAATGTTAACTGTCTTGTCTTTCTCACGCTCTTCTGTATAAATATGAGATGCTGAATAAAGTTGGTGTCAGACTGCGTCCCTTCGTGGAGACGTGTCTGAGCCTCTCGACCCCATCTTTGTTGTAGATTTCTCTTGCTTTAGTTTCTTTTCTCAGCCCCACCGTGCACATTCTTGGGACCTGGTCAACTTTGCTGGCAGGCACCGGCAATCTTGCAATGACGGGGGAACCACGTGTTTTTTCTCCAGTTGCAGTGGGATTCCCCGGTTACGATGGAGAATTCAGGTTTCCTCATGTGTTGGCCTAGGGAAGTCCAATCTTCCATTCGAGTTGTGAGGGAGAGCTGCAGATTCCTCTCCAGTCACTGCAGGGCAAAATGCACCTCACCTAGGCTTGTGTCCAGGACCTAATGTTCCTCTCCAGGGGCGACAGGGATCTAGGGGTTGCATTCCAGACTCACCCGGGGAGTTAGGCCTCATCTTGAGGGGAAACAAAGGACTCCACTCTCCTCTCCATTCGCGTCGAGTAACTCTTGGAGCACACTGAGTGGTCTAAATGGAGTCAAGCCTCCTGTGGAGTTTGGAGCGAGGACTCGGGATTGCTCTCCAGGCCATGCAGGAAAAGAAGGCCCTCAACTCGCGATGACGGGGGCGTCTCGTGGGTTTTCTCAAGCTGTGTCACCAGTGTGGTGTTTCTCACGAGGTACGACAGGGAGCTCAGGGAGCCTCTCGTGTGGTGCCAGGGAAGTCAGATCTCCATGCGCGTTGCGAGGGGGAGCTCGTCATTGCTCTCTATTCATGGTAGGGGTATCGGGCCTCAAGACGCATTGAAAAGGACTCTCGAGGTCATTCTCGGTTTGCAGCAAAAAACTCTGGGTTACCTCGACTTGTGCCGGTGACCTCAAAGAGCTTCTCAGGGCGCCTCTGAGAAGTCAGGGATACTGTGGAGTTGGGAGGGGCCTCTCAGGACTCCACTGGGTTTGGTGCAATGGAAGAGGGCCTCATCTCGAGTTGAGGCAGGAACCTCTATGTTCCTCTCCATTTCTGACTCCGATCACAGGTTCCCTGCAGAGTTGGGAGAGGAGAGTCAGGCCTCCTCTTGTGTGGAGGAATGGAACTCCATTTGCATCTCGAGTTATTCACTGGGTGACAGGCCACTTGTCGAGCAGTATGTGGAATCTGCGGGTTTTTCCGGGCGGTGCATGGGAGTGTCAGTGCCCCTTCATGTTGTGCCTTCATCCATAGGGTTGCCTTCAAAGAGGTGTCCAGGCATCGGGTTCCTCTCAAGAGTGGACCAGGAAATTGGGGTCTTTTGGCTTGTGGCACCACCCACGAGGCTACGTCTCGAATTTCCTCGTGAGACCGGCCTCATCCTGAGGTGCGACGGGATGGTCAGGAACCCCTTCCAGACAAAGCAAGGGAATCGACCCTCCTGTCAGGATCAGGAGGGGAGAAGGGGCTCAGATGAAGTGGTGCCGGGAACCTCGGTTTTCCCCTCGGGTGAGACCAGTATGTTGGGGAACTTTTGGGGTCCATCAATGGTGCCAAGTACCGTTTCGCACTTTAAGACAGAACGTGGGAATTCTCTTGAAACGCTGTAGTGGGCAAGGGCCTCATTTTGCGATGCCGGGGGAACCACATGGTTTTTCTCGAGTTGAGGCGGGATTCTCGAGTTACGATAGGAAATTCAGGCTTCCTCTTGTGTTGGCCCAGGGAAGTCCAATCTTCCATTCCAGTTGCAAGGGAAAGCTGGGGATTACTTTCGAGTCACTGCAGGGCAACAGAGGTCTCATCTAGGCTTGTGTCCAGGACCTAATTTTCCTCTCCAGGGGTGACAGGGATCTCGGAGTTGCATTCCAGACTCACCCAGGGAGTCAGGCCTTGTCTCGAGGGGAAGCAAAGGACTCTGCTCTACTCTTGAATCATGACGGGTATCTCTTGGAGCCCACTGAGTGGACTAAGGGGAGTCAAGCCTCCTGTGGTGTTTGGAGAGAGGACTCGGGATTGCTCTCCAGGCCAAGCAGGAAAAGAAGGTCCTCATCTCGCGATGACGGGGGCGCCTCATGGATTTTCTCGACCTGCGGTGCCAGTGTGGTGTTTCTCACGAGGTACGACGGGGAGCCTCTCGTGTGGCTCCAGGGATACCAGGTCTCCATGCACATGGTGAGGGGGAGCGCGTCATTGCTCTCCAGTCATGTAGGGGAATCGGGCCTCAAGATGCATTGAAGAAGGACTCTCCCGATTTTTCTCGGGTTGCTGCAGGAAACCCTGGGTTCCCTCGACTTGTGCTGGTGACCTCAGGGAGCTTCTCAGGGTGTCTCTGAGAAGTCAGGGTTACTGTGGAGTTGGGAGGGGCCTCTTGGGGCTCCACTGGGTTTGGTCCAATCCTAACCCTAACTCTAACTTAGTGGGCATTGGGAGAGCTCCTGCAGTAGCCCAAAGTGCAAAAATTTTAGACTGGCAATTTGAGGACACCCGTGGAACATTCCAAGCATATGTGATTCCTTCGCTGCCCTTCTCGCTGTGGGGGAGGGATGTGCTGTCTCAGATGGGCATGTTACTTTTTAGCCCTAATGATAAAGTAACTTCTCAAATGCTACAAATGGGCTATGATCCTTCAAAAGGTTTAGGTAAACAGCACACAGGAATAATTGAGCCAATTTGCCTGGCTCCTCGAAAATTCTGTACTGGATTGGGGTATCCAAATTTTTGATGGAGGCCATTGTTTTTGCTGCCGACCCCATTACGTGGAAATCTCATGACCCGGTGTGTGTAGAACAATGGCCTCTGACTAAAGAAAAACTTCTGGCAGCTAAAACATTAATTTTTGAACAACTAGAATTGGGACATATCGAGCCCTCCAATAGCCCCTGGAATACTCCTATTTTTGTTATTAAGAAAAAGTCTGGTAAATGGAGACTTTTACAAGATTTAAGAGCTATTAATGCCACCATGGAGGACATGGGGGCCCTACAACCTGGGCTCCCTTCCCCAGTAGCCATTCCAGAGGGACACAATGTAATTGTAATTGATTTACAAGATTGCTTTTTCACCATTCCCTTAAATACTGAGGATAAAAAGCGATTTGCCTTTAGTCTTCCTTCAGAAAGCCTTAAACAGCCTTATCTACGGTTTCAATGGAAGGTTTTGCCTCAAGGAATGAAAAATAGCCCCACCCTATGTCAAAAGTTTGTTAGTGCTGCTTTAGAAGATGTTAGAAGTAAATATGAACAAGTCTATATGATCCATTATATGGATGACATCTTAATTGCCCACCCTGATAGGGCTCATTTACAAACTGTCCTCCAGGATTTGACCCAGGCATTAACAGACAGAGGCTTAAAAATCGCCCCAGAGAAAATTCAAGTCAATCCGCCCATAACCTACTTAGGATGGGTTATCAGTTCAGAAACTGTAACTCATGCCCCATTAAAATTGAGAAAAGATCACCTTGTTACTTTAAATGATTATCAAAAAATTTAGGAGATATTAATTGGATCAGACCTCATTTAAAATTAACCACTGCTGAATTAAAGCCTCTTTTTAATATTTTATGTGGGAATCTTGACCCAACTTCTAAAAGACAATTAACTGCTGAAGCTCAGAAAGCTTTAGACAAAGTAGAAGCACCCCTATCTGATAGCTATGTAAAAAGAGTTAATTTACAGACAAACTGCAATTCCTCTGCTTAGCTACTCCAACTGTGCCTACAGGAGTTTTATGGCAAAATGGCCCCCTAGAATGGGTCCATCTCCCCGCCCAAGCTAAAAAAAATAGTGGCCTCTTATCCAGGACTGATAGCTATGTTGATATTAAAAGGGGAAAAACGGAGCATTGAATTGTTTGGTAAAGAACCAGCAGAAATTGTAATTCCATATAATAAAGAACAACTTGATGCTCTTCTAATGTTTGATGAGGACTGGCAGATTGCCGTAGGAAATTATTGTCAAATTCTGCATCATTTACCTTCGCATGCTTTGCTGAATTTTATATCCAGACATCCAGTTATTTTTCCTGTGAGATATAAACAATCTCCTATTCCAAATGCTCAGATAGTTTTTACTGATGGGTCAGCAAACGGTAAAGCCTCCATAGTCACTAAAAATCACCAAAAAGTTTGAGAAACACGGGATACTTCAGCTCAAAGAGCTGAAATAATAGCAGTCATAGAGGCTTTTGCTATGTTTGCAGATGAAGAATTTAACCTTTATTCTGATTCTCAGTATATTGTCAGGTTGATTCCACACATTGAAACTGCGGTTTTGCATGAAAATAAAACTACCATATTACATTTGTTAAGTAATTTACAGCAAAAAACTTGGAAAAGAAATAAAATATTTTTCATTGGACACATTCGGGCTCATTCCGGATTGCCCGGCCCTTTAAATGCCTTTAATGATTTGGCTGACTTGTTAACCAGAAATACAGTGGCTACTGTGATTGAGGAGGCCAGAGCCTCTCACTCACTTTATCATCAATATGCTACTGCCTTAAGATATCAATCGCAAATTCCCAGAGAGACTGCTTGAGAAATTGTGCGTTCTTGCCTACACTGCTCCACTGTTTATAATAGTCTACCTATGGGAGTTAACCCTCGCGGTCTCAAACCTAACGTACTCTGGCAAATGGATGAAACTCGTGTCTCTTCATTTGGAAAACTGTCCTTTGTTCATGTAACTGTAGATACCTTTTCTCATGTCATTATTGCAACTGCTCATACCAGAGAGGCAGTTAAAGATGTTATACAACATCTCTTTACTTGTTTTTCATATCTAGGTCTGCCAAAGGCTTTGAAAACAGATAATGCCCCTGCTTATACTTCTAAGTCTTTTCAGGAATTTTGTTTACAGTTTCAAATTAAACACAATTCAGGCATCCCTTATAATCCCCAGGGACAAGCCATTGTGGAAAGAGCACATCAAACATTAAAGCTTCAAATTCAAAAATTAAAAGAAGGGGAGTTTAAGTATAGCTCTCCCCATCAAACCTTGCAACATGCTCTTTTTGTAATAAATATTTTAAATGCTGATTCATCCAGAACAACAAATACAAAGCTGTTGGTAAAATGGAAGGACCTCCTCTCCGGACAATGGAAGGGTCCTGACCCCATTATTAACTAGCGGTCGAGGATGTGCTTGTATTTTTCCACAGGACGCAGATTCTCCAATTTAGATCCCGGACAGGCTGATTCGCCATGTTGCAGACCCCTAGACATCCAGTTCCCCCATTGCTTCCATCACAAAAGAGGAGCCTGCTGGAAGGGGAGGCAAGATAAACATCGAGATCCCAGTGAGACTGACAGGACTGCTGCAGCATGAACTCCAACCAGAAAATAATTCCACTTATTCTGTTTTAGCTTGTTTACCCTCGCCTTATGTTTTCCTTTTTACTAATGACTCCAACAAACTTAATGTACACATGAATTATTCAGGTGGACCTAACGTGGTAACTTGTGAACAATATATGCTTTCATCCTGTTTGACCCCTCAATATAATGTTTGCTCTTTTGTGGTGTTGCGATGCCCACCCTATCTCATGATACCCGTGACAGTGACCTCCCACTGGTATGACAATTATGGTCTCACCATGTTACAACAACTACAGGATTTAATGCGATCGCGACGGTTTGTGGGCTAACTTATTTTAGGAATATCAGCTTTAATAGCAGCAATTAGTTCTGTTACTATGGTAGCAATATCATTGACTCAACAAGTGCATACTGCCCAATATGTTGATACCATGTCTAAAAATGTTTCTTTAACTCTAGCAACTCAGGAAGCTATAGATAGGAAATTTAAGATGAGAGTAGACAGCTTAGAAGAGGCAATTATGCATATTGGGACTGAGTTACAGGCTTTAAAGGTGAAAATGGCTTTGACATGCCACGCTGATTACAGGTGGATATGCGTGACATCTTTGAAGGTAAACGAGACAGATTATGAATGGGAAAAGATTAAAAATCATATCTCAGGTGTTTGGAATAGTTCTGATATTGGCCTGGACTTAGGGAAACTTCATAGTCAAATACAGACCTTGGAACACTCTCGACTGGATTTTACCACCGATGGAGCAGCTAATGACTTTTTTCATACCTTCTCTAACTTTATTTCTGGAAAAAATATTCTGTCTAATACCCCTAGTTATGCTGTCATTGGTGCTCTAATCCTACTTCTCATAATCATTCTTCCTTGTATTGTCAGGATTCTTCTACAGAGCATTCAGAAGCTTGCAACTGAGCTGCATCTGGCTGTTTAAAGAAATAAAAAAGGGGGAGATGTTGGGGCCAGAGTGAGGCACTCCGCCCGTGGCAAAGGTCATGAGGAAGGAGGCTCAACATATGCAAAGGCAGGATCGAGCCTCAGGAGTACCCCTGGAAATCCTCGAGCATCTACCCCCATAACCAGAGCCTGCCTGCTTTACTACTTTGTGCTCCCACCTACACCTCTGACTTTACAGAGGGCTGTCCCCCACCACCTCTTTCGGAGAAGGAGTTAACCTAGAGCTACAGTTAATAAGAACTCCTGGGCGTAACAAGAGTGTTCTAACCTACAAACTCCTCTGAAGTTTCTCTGGCCTGTCTGACAGGCTCGTCTGGCCACATGTGATTGCCCACGGCCTCCCAACCGTGAGAGGCATGAGATGCTTTAAACCTTCTAAAAACAGGTTCCTTAGAAAAGTTAGAAAACTATTAGTATAAGTATAATGGGCTGATTAGAAATTGTATTGGAGAAGGGTTTTTCATTTGTTGAGCCAATGTTTGTTGCTAAGTCTCCTTATCCCCTGCCCTTACACACATTAATGAATATATAGAAGAAATAAGTATTAACCTTTGATATAAATCATGTTAGACCTTAGGCTAAGTAAATTCTTTCCTTAACTAAAACCCACTATACCCTCACCCTATAGGAATGTAACTTTATTTGGGTGGCGTCTGTTTAAGAATAATCACTCCTGGAGAAATAAGTGTCCTGGTTGACTGACTGCTGTCACAAGGAGAGGGTCATAAATTGTCAGCAGGCCCCCTGGCCAGAAGATGATGTAACACCACTACGACCTCTGTATACATTTGTATGACGCACCTGACATTGATAAAAGTCAGGACTGCTGACCCCACGTGACTTTTGCATAACATCTCAGTGTATAAAAGTAGACCATGGAAAATAAAGAATTGGGATCAGTTTCTCGAAATACTGGTCTCCCCATGTCTCTCTCTCTCACTCTGGTTGAGTCTCCATCTGGAGCGCGGAACCCACCAAGCTTACTAATTTTGCCTGGGCTTCTAAGATCCGACCGGGGAGGCCTCAGTGTCTCCTCTCCTTCGGGAGAATGGAAGGACGCCTGCAGCCTACATAAGTGGTGCAAGCTTCTTGTCTTGAAGTTTTATTGGTCTCCCGCATAAACCAAGCTACTCAGCCGCTTTACTCCACTGAATTTTCCTACTGAGCTATCCTCATTCTATTACTCTTTACATCTTTAATTAATATCTAATGGAAGCTATTGCATCCTGATCCTCGCCGACGCCATCCCCGCTTCGAATACCCTGGATCAGCTGGGGTTGGACCCCAGCAGAAGAGGGCCTCATCTCGAGTTGAGGCAGGAACCTCAGGGTTCCTCTCCATTTCTGACTCCGATCGCAGGGTCCCTGCAGAGTTGGGACAGGAGAGTCAGGCCTCGTCTTGTGTGGAGGAATGGAACTCCGCTTGCCTTTCGAGTTGTTCTCAGGGTGACAGGCCACTTGTCGAGCTGTATGTGGAACCTGTGGGTTTTTGCAGACGATGCACGGGGGTGTCAGTGCCCCTTCGTGTTGTGCCTTCATCCACAGGGTTGCCTTCAAAGAGGTGTCCGTGCAACGGGTTCTTCTCAAGAGTGGACCGGGAAATTGGGGTTTTTCGACATGTGGCACCACCCATGAGACTACGTCTCGAATTTCCTCGTGAGACTGGCCTCATCGTGAGGTGCGCCGGGAAGGTCGAGAACCCCTTCCAGACAAAGCAGGGGAATCAAAACACCTGTCGCGATCAGAAGGGGAGAAGGGGCTCAGCTGAAGTGATGCCGGGAACCCCGGTGTTCCCCTCGAGTGAGACTGGTGTGTCGGGGAACTATTGGGGTCACATCAAGGGTGCCAAGTACCATTTCGCACTTCAAGACGGAACGTGGGACTTCTCTTGGGACGCTGTAGCAGGCAAGGGCCTAATCTTGCAGTGACCCGGTAACCACGTGGTGTTTCTCGAGTTGCAGTGGGATTCTCGAGTTACGACGGGGAATTCAGGCTTCCTCTTTTTTTGGCCCAGGGAAGTCCAATCTTCCATTTGAGTTGCGAGGGAGAGCTGGGGATTGATCTCGAGTCACTCCAGGGCAAAATAGACCTCATCTAGGCTTGTGTCCAGGACCTAACGTTCATCTCCAAGGGCGACACGGATCTCGAGGTTGCATTCCAGATTCACCCTGGGAGTCATGCCTCGTCTTGAGGGGAAGCAAAGGACTCCGCTCTCCTCTCGAGTCACGACGGGTACCTCTTGGAGCCCACTGAGTGGCCTAAAGGGAGTCAGGACTCGTGTGGAGTTTGGAAAGAGGACTCGGGATTGCTCTCCAAGCCATGCAGGAAAAGAAGGCCCTCATCTCGCGATGATGGGGGAGTCTCGAGGGTTTTCTCCAGCTGCGGCGCCAGTGTGGGGTTTCTCACGAGGTACGACGGGGAGCTCAGGGAGCCTCTTGTGTGGCGCCAGGGAAGTCAGTTCTCCATGCGTGTGGCGACGGGGTGCGCGTCATTGTTCTCGAGTCATAGTAGGCGAATCGGGCCTCAAGACGCATTGAAGAAGGACTCTCGAGGTCTTTCTCGGGTTGCGGCAGGGAACCCTGGGTTCCCTCGACTTGTGTCGGTGACCTCAGGCAACTTCTCAGGGTGCCTCTGAGAAGTCAGGGACACTGTGGATTTGGGAGGGGCCTTTCGTTACTCAACTGGGTTTGGTGCAATCGAAGAGGGCCTCATCTCGAATGGAGGCAGGAACCTCAGGGGTCCTCTCCATTTCTGACTCGGGTCGCAGGTACCTGCAGAGTATGGACAAGAGAGTCACGCCTCGTCTTCTGTGGAGGAATGGATCTCCGCTTGCCTTTCGAGTTGTTCACGGAGTGACAGGCCACTTGTTGAGCTGTGTGTGGAACCTGCGGGTTTTTCCGGACGATGCACGGGGGTGTCAGTGCCCCTTCGTGTTGTGCCTTCATCCACAGGGTTGCCTTCAAAGAGGTGTCCGGGCATCGGGTTCTTTTCAAGAGCGTACCAGAAAATTGGGGTCTTTCAGCATGTGGTACCACCCACGAGGCTATGTCTCGAATTTCCTCGGGAGACCGGCCTCATCCTGAGGTGCGCCGGGAAGGTTGGGAACCCCTTGCAGACAAAGCAGGGGAATCGACCCACCGGTCGCGATCAGAAGGGGAGAAGGGGCTCAGATGAAGTGGTGCCGGGAACCTCGGTGGTCCCCTCGAGTGAGACCGGTATGTCACGGCACTTTTGAGGTCGCATCAAGGGTGCCAAGTACAGTTTCGCACTTCAAGACGGAACGTGGGAATTCTCTGGAGATGCTGTAGCGGGCAAGGGCCTCATATTGCGATGACGAGGGAAACACGTGGTTTTTCTCGAGTTGAGGCGGGATTCTCGAGTTACGACGGGGAATTCAGGCTTCCTCTTGTGTTGGCCCAGGAAGTCCAATCTTCCATTCAACTTGTCAGAGAGAGCTGGGGGTTGCTCTCGAGTCACTTCAAGGCAAAGAGTCCTCATCTAGACTTGGGTCCAGGACGTAATGTTCCTCTCCAGGGGCGACAGGGATATCGGGGTCGCATTCCAGTCTCACCCGGTGGGTTCACTGCCTCGTCTCGAGTGGAAGCAAAGGACTCCACTATCCTCTCGAGTCCCGACGCGTAACTCTTGGAGCCATATGAGTGGCCTAAAGGGATTCAAGCGTCCTGTGTAGCTTGGACAGAAGGTTCACGCTTGATCTGCATACCATGCAGTTAAAGATGGCCCTCCTCTCGTGATGACGGGGGCGTCTCATGGGTTTTCTCGAGCTGCGGCGCCAGTGTGGGGTTTCTCACGATATATGATGGGGAGCTCAGGGAGCCTCTCGTGCGGCGCCAGAGAAGTCAGGCCTCCATGCGTGTGGCCAGGCAGATCGCGTCATTGCTCTCGAGTCATGGGAGGGACTAGGGACCTCAAGACGCATTTAAGAAGGACTCTCCAGGTCTTTCTTGGGTTGGGGCGGGAAACACTCGTTTCCCTCGACCTGTGCTGGTGACCTCTGCGAGCTTCTCAGGGTGTCTCTGAGAAATCAGGGATACTGTGGAGTTGGGAGGGGCCTCTCGGGACTCCACCAGGTTTGGTGCAATAAGAGGGCCCCATCTCGAGTTGAGGCAGGAACCTTAGGGTTCCTCTCCATTTCTGACTCCGATCGCAGGGTCCCTGCAGAGTTTGGACAGGAGAGTCAGGCCTCGTCTTGTGTGGAGGAATGGAACTCCGCTTGCCTTACGAGTTGTTCTTGGGGTGACAGGCCACTTGTCGAGCTGTATATGGAACCTGTGGGTTTTTCCAGATGATGCACGGGGTTGTCAATGCCCCTTCGTGTTGTGCCTTCATCCACAGGGTTGCCTTCGAAGAGGTGTTTGGGCATCGGGTTCTTATCAAGAGCAGGCCGAGAAATCGGGGTCTTTCTGCATGTGGCACCACACACGAGGCTACCTCTCGAATTTCCTCTTGAGACTGGGCTCATCCTGAGGTGCGCTGGGAAGGTCGAGAAAGCCTTCCAGACAAAGCAGGGCAATCAACCCTACTGTCGCAATCAGGAGGAGAGAAGGGGCTCAGATGAAGTGGTGCCGGGAACCTCGGTGTTCCCCTCGAGTGAGACCGGAGTGTCGGGGAACTTTTGGGGTCGCATCAAGGGTGCCAAGTACCGTTTCGCACTTCAAGACGGAACGTGGGACTTTTCTTGAGACGCTCTAACGTGAAAGGGCTTCATCTTGAGATGAGGGGGGAACTACGTGGTTTCCTTCGAGTTGCAGCAGGATTCTCGCGTTACAACGGGGAATTCGGGCTTCCTCTTGTGTTGGTCCAGGGAAGTCCAATCTTCCATTCGAGTTTCGAGGGAGAGCTGGGATTTCTCTCGAGTCACTGCAGGGCAAAATATACTTCATCTAGGCCTGTGTCCAGGACCTAATGTTCCTCTCCAGGGGCGACAGGGATCTCGCGGTTGCATTCCAGACTCACCCGGGGAGTCAGGCTTTGTCTCAAGGGGGAGCAAAGGACTCTGCTGTCCTCTCGAGTCATGACGGGTATCTCCTGGAGCCCACTTAGTGGCCTAAAGGGAGTCAAGCCTCCTGTGGAGTTTGGAGAGAGGACTTGGGGTGCTCTCCAGGCCATCCAGGATAAGAAGGCCCTCATCTCGCAGTGACGGAGGCGTCTCATAGGTTTTCTCGAGCTGCGGCGCCAGAGTGGATTTTTACACGAGGTACGACTGGGAGCTCAAGGAGCCTCTCGTGTGGCGCCAGGGAAGTCAGGTCTCCATGCGTGTGGCGAGGGGGAGCTCGTCTTTGCTCTCGAGTTATGTTAGGGGAATCGGCCTCAAGATGCATTGAAGAAGGACTCTCGAGGTCTTTCTCGGGCTGCACCAGGAAACCCTGGGTTCCCTCGACTTGTTCCGCTGACCTCAGGGAGCTTCTCAGGGTGCCTCTGAGAAATCAGGGATACTGTGGAGTTGGGAGTGGCCTTTCGGGACTCCACAGGGTTTGGTGCAATGGAAGAGGGCCTCAACTCGAGTTGAGGCAGGAACCTCAGGGTTCCTCTCCGTTTCTGACTCTGATCGCAGTGTCCCTGCCGAGTTGGGACAGGAGAGTCAGTGCCCAGATCCGGCATATTGCATATTGAGTGCATATTGCATATTGCATATTGAGTGCAGCACTTTCCACATTATCATCTTTCAGTATCTGGAATAGCTCAACTAGAATTCTATCACTGCTGGGAGCCAGCATGAGGCACTCCACCTGTGGCAAAGGTCATGAGAAAGGAGGCTCAGCATACGCAAAGGCGGGATCAAGCCTCAGGTGTCCCCCTGGAAATTCTCGAGCATCTACCCCCAAAACCAGAGTCTGCCTGCTTTCTGCTTTGTGCTTTCACCTACACCTCTGACTTTATGGGGTCTGTCCCCCACTACCTCTCTCTGAAAAAAGAGTTAGCTTACAGCTCCAGTTAATAGTTCCTGTGTGTGACAGTGTTTCAACCTACAAACTCCTTTAGAAATCCTCTAGCCTGCCTGAATAGGTTTTTCCGGCCACATGTGATTGTTTAGAGCCTCCCAACTGTGAGAGGTGGGGGATGTTCTAAACTGTCTAAACACAGATTCCTTTGAGTAGTTAAAAGATTGATTAGAAATTGTATTGGCGAAAGGTTTTTACTTATTGGGCCAATGTTTGCTGCTAAGTCTTCATACTCCTTACCTATTGTGTCCTTGGCAGTGTATTGATTGATATAATGGGTGTATAGAAATGCAAGTAGTAGCCTCAATGTTTGTAACCTTGGACCCTTGAGTTAATTCTTTCTTTGACTGAGCCCACCTCACCTTTGCCCTATAGGAATGCAGCTTTGTCCAATGCTTTTTTGGAGACTGGTGCCTGACTTTGGAATAATCACCTTTAGAGAAAGATAAGTTTCTTAAAATGTTAACAGGCCTCCTGGCCAGAAGATGATGTAATTCACCTGAACTTTTGCATATGATAAGTGTGCAGGAAGAAAGCCTGGCTTCCCCCATTATCCTTTATGCATAACTTAAGTTATAAAAACTACTTTGGAAAATAAAGTGTGGGCCTTGTTCACTGAACCTTGGTCTCCCCATGTCACTCTCTCTCTCAAATTCTGGCTGAGTCTCCATCTGGAGTGCGGAACCCACCATGCTTGCTAATTATGCCTGGGCTTCTAAGATCCAACTGGGGAGGCCTCAGTGTCTCCTCTCCTTCAGGAGAAAGGAAGGACGCCTGCAGCCTACGTAAGTGGTGCAAACTTCTTGTCTTGAAGTTTTATTGGTCTCCCGCATAAACCAAGCTACTCAGACACTTTTCTCCACTGAATTTTCCTACTGAGCTATCCTCATCCTATTACTCTTTATATCTTTGATAAAATATTTAAATAAATAGGTCGCCTATGCCGTCTCTCCTTCGAATACCCTGGATCAGCCGGGGCTGCACCCCGGCAGGTGGCGCTCAAGACAGGCTGTTCGAAGGTAAGCTCCCCAAAGCAATCAGGGTCATCAGCCCTATTGCCCCCCTTCTCTGAACAATCTGGGTCATCAGCCCTCTTGTTCCCCCTCGGAACAGTTTGGGTCATCAGCCCTACTGCTCCTCCCTCGGAACAGTTTGGGTCATCAGCCTACTGTTCCTCCCTCAGAACAATCTGGGTCATCAGCCCTATTGTTCTTCCAGTGTTCGGGACGGCTAGGACCCCACTCAGGGTGCTGTGGACCCCCCTGTAGAATAGACAGGGCGAGAGGAGTGGGAAGTGTTGAACGTGTTAAAGAGTTAGAGAGAGAAAACGGTTTCTGAAGTTAAAAGGCCAAACAAAAGCCTGATCTTTTAAAAGCTAAAAGCTTTATCTTCTATTATACTTAATTTTCCGACATGGGTAACACTGAAACTAAGAATGGCAACTCTTTATACAAGTAATCTTGAAACTATTAAAGAGGCTAATGTTAATTTAGATACTTGGGTGAAGGTAAAAAAACAACTAAAAACTTATCGTATAAATATGATTAAAAATGTTCTGGACCATCATCATGAGGCTGTGGGATAGCCTATGGGAGAGGCTATAGAGGTGGATGGTAGTGGGTCTCCACCTTCTGCGCAGATCATATGTTCTGCCATTGACTAAGAAAAGGAGGGAGACTGTGCTCTACCTCCCGAGGAAGGAGAGGGCTTATAGGATGCTGAGGCCGGGCACCCTGGCGATCCCCCTCCCCCTCTACACAAACCTTTAAAAATTTATCCAACAATTTCTGATTTAAGGGGACTACCCCATATGTTCTGCCATTGACTAAGAAAAGGAGGGAGACTGTGCTCTACCTCCCGAGGAAGGAGAGGGCTTATAGGATGTTGAGGCCGGGCACCCTGGCGATCCCCCTCCCCCTCTACACAAACCTTTAAAAATTTATCCAACAATTTCTGATTTAAGGGGACTACCCCACCTCCGCTTGCACCTCCCAGGGCCTAGGAATTCCTGAGTTCACATCCAAAGCCTCCCAGACCATTGCCTAAGGCTGAAAAAAGATTTTAAAAAAATTTCTTTTAAACTAAGGAGCTTTTAAAAAATACACAATATACAGAGCCTGCTCATTGCAGAAAAACCCCTCAGGGGGGCCTCACCCAAGCAAAAAAAAAGAGAGAGAGAGAAAAAAAAGTGAAAAAGAAAAAAGGAAAGAAAATAGAGAAAGATGTAAAGAAAGAAAAAGAGCTAAAGAGTGAAAAGGAGAGGAACGGAGAAGGAAGGAATCAGGGAACACAGCAAGATAGAGAAAGGAAGTTTAAAAAGGAGATACAGAGAAAAAGATAGAAAAAAAAGATTAGGGAAGAGAAAAGGGTAAAGGGAAAGAAACGAAGAAAAGAAAAGGGTAGCGAAACAGGAAGGGGGAGAGAAAAGTGAGAAAGGCAGGAAGAGAGGGAGAGAGAGAGAGAGAGACTGTAAGAGACGCTGTGACCAGGCGCCCTGGCGAGCTCCGTCCCCCTCTGCGCAAACCTTTAAAAAACAAACAACAACAACAACAAAAACTTATCCACCACTTTCTGATTTAAGGCCATCGCTGCTGCTTCTGTTTGTGCCTTCCAGGGCCCAAGAGTTCCCCACTTTGCCCCCAAAGCCTCTCAAAGTGTTGCCTAAGCCTGAAAAAGATAAAAAGTTTTTTCAACAGTGGAGCTTTTAAAACAGACTACATGCACAATATGCAGAGTGTGCTCCTTGGAGAAAACCCCCTCGGGGGCGGTCTCATCCAGGCTAAGAGAAAAACAGAACAGTTAGGGGATTTAGCAACAATATTAACCCCTGACATGCCAGTTGCTCCGATTCCAATGGGAGTGGCTGGCCCCCTGCCTGAGGGCATTGTAGGACTTGTGCTAGGGCGTAGCTCGCTTTCTTTTCAAGAAATTTCGGTGGTGCGTGGTGTAGTAGATTCTGATTATATTGCAGAAATTAAAGTTATGATCTCGTTGCCTACCAAAACTGTGCAAATTAATAAAGGTCTAAGAGTAACACAGTTTTTGCTTTTACTTTACTATCAGACAAGAAAAACCTTGACTTCTCAAGCTAAGAGCCACAGAGCATTTAGATCTAGTGATCTAGCCTTTTGGGTGCAGGAAATTACAGCTCCAAGGCCTTTAAAAGATCTTTTAATTTAAGAAAGTAAAATGTCAGGGCTATTAGACACAAGAACAGACGTCTCTTCACATTTCTGGGAAAGACTGACCAAGCTCCTGGCCAGCACATACTACTGAAAATGAGTTGGTGGGATAAAAGAAAGTGGTATGCAGGGTGGGAATGCTGTAGAGAAAAAGGTGAGGGAGAGTTTAAAACCTTGAAGAGTAGTGAGTTCCCCATTGCTGGAAGTATTCAAGCAAAGATTGGTTGCTTGTCATCTAAAAAGCTATAGACCAGATTTAGGTTACAAAACGATAACTGGAGAAGCTTATAAAGATGTTGTGCAACACCTCTTTACTTGCTTCTCATATTTAGGTCTGCCAAAAGTTTTAAAAATTGATAATGCCCCTTTGAAGCTGCGGAGAGATTGTTTACTAACTTTAAATGATTTCCAAAAATTATTAGGGGACATTAATTGGATATGCCCACATTAAAACTGACTAATTCAGATTTAAAGCCTTTGTTTAACTGCTTAAAAAGCGATCCTAATTCCAGTTCTAAGAGAAAGTTGACTAATGAGACAGAGTTGGCTCTTGTTAAAGTAGATGAGACTTTAAATGATCAGTTAATTAGGATCAATATTACCAAAAGATGAGATTAAGTTATTCTTGCCACAAAACATACACCTACAAGGTGCTTGTGACAAAAAGGCCCATTGGTTCCATCTACCAGTGACCCCAAGAAAAATAGTTTTATCTTATCCTAGCTCGGTGGCACAATTAATTATAAAAGGAGGAAAAAAGAAGTGTGGAACTTTTTAGAAAAGAAGTAGCAAATATAATAATTTCATTCAATAAGGATCAACTACAAGTCTTTTACAAAATAGTGATGATTGGCAAGTTGCCCTGATAGATTTCAGGGGTCAAATTTTGTTTCATTTGCCCTCAAGCCCCCACAGTAGTTAAAAGTTCAAAAATGTTAGATTGGCAGTTTGAGGATACCTGTGGAACTTTCCAACCCTATGTAGTTCCTACGCTCCCCTTTACCCTATGGGGGAGGGACGTGCTGTCTCAAATAGGAGATACTCAGAGAAGGGTTTTCTCAATTTCTTAGTTATCAACAGGCGGTACAATTAGCAATACTTTATATATTGTTATAAATACATAATATAAATGTATTTGCCTAATTACAGTTTGCCTAATTAGGTATGGGTATAAATGAAACATAATGAAGGTATACCTAATTCTATTTATAGATCTATACTTGATTAATTTGTATATAAATTAATATGTATACTATATATGCATATTATATATATACTGTATAATTAAATGTATATTGCAGTAATATAATGTGTGTGGCTGATATTAATTGGTATGGATTGATCTGCTGTGATGATATATGTTCTATATACTGTATAATTATGTGTGTGTGACATGTATTATTGCAGTACATTGGTTTGTGTTGGTTGGTATTAGCTGTGTACATGTTGTATTGCTGTAATATATATGAATTAATATATTAATTGTAAGATTAACTCAAGTATATTGATTTATATATATTGTATGTCAATCAGTTTATACTTGTTGCCATATATAAATACATATATTTCTGACTTTGATAGCAGGGTTCCTGCAGATTTGGGACAGGAGAGTCAGGCCTCGTCTTGTGTTGAGGCATGGAACTCTGCTTGCCTCTTGAGTTGTTCACGGGGTGACAGGCCCCATGTCGAGCTGTATTTGGAACCTGCGGGTTTTTCTGGACTATGCACTGGGGTGTTAGTGCCCCTTCGTGTTGTAACTTCATCCACAGGGTTACATTCGAAAAGCTGTCCGGGCATCGGGTTCTTATCAAGAGCGGACCGGGAAATCGGGGTCTTTCGGTATGTGGCACCACCAACGAGGCTACGTCTCGAATTTCTTCATGAGACCAGCCTAGATCTGAGGTGCAATGGGAAGGTAGGGATCCCCTTTCAGTCAAAGCTCAGGAATCGACCCTCATGTCGAGATCAGGAGGGGAGAAGGGGCTCAGATGAAGTGGTGCTGGGAACATCAGTGTTCCTCTCGAGTGAGACCGGTTTGTCCAGGAAAGTTTTGGGTCGCATCAAGGTTGTCAAGTACCGTTTCGAACTTCAAGACAGAACGTGGAATTTCTCTTGAGTCGCTGCAGCGGAAAAGGGCTTCATCTTGCAATGACGGGGGAACCTCGTGGTTTTTCTCGAATGTGCGGCGGGAAACCCTGGATTCCTTTGACTTGTGCCGGTTACCTCAGAGAGCTTCTCAGGGTGCCTATGAGAAATCAGGGATACTGTGGAGTTGGGAGGGGCCTCTTGGGACTCCACTGGGTTTGGTGCAATGGAAGTGGGCCTCATCTTGAGTTGAGGCAGGTACCTCAGGGTTCCTCTCCATTTCTGACTCCGATCGCAGGGTCCCTGCAGAGTTGGGACAGGAGAGTCAGGCTTCGTCTTGTGTTAAGGAATGGAACTCTGCTTGCCTCTCGAGTTGTTCACGGGGTGACAGGCCACTTGTGGAGCTGAATTTGGAATGTGCTGGTTTTTCCAGGCATTGTACTGGGGTGTCAGTGCCCCTTCGTGTTGTGACTTCTTCCACAGGGTTACATTCGAAGAGGTGTCTGGGCATCAGGTTCTTATCAAGAACAGACCGGGAATTCAGGGTCTTTCAGAATGTGGCACCACCCACGAGGCTACGTGCCGGGCTCCAGCCTCAGCTGATCCAGGGAGTTTGACGCAGGGTCATCGTCAGCGAGGATCAGGATACAAGAGCTTCCATTAGATATTAATTAAAGATGTGAAGAGTAGAGGATAGCTCAGTAGGAAAATTCAGTGGAGAAAAGTGTCTGAGTAGCTTGGTTTATGCGGGAGACCAATAAAACTTCAAGAGGAGAAGCTTTCACCACTTACATAGGCTGCAGGCATCCTTCAGTTCTCCCGAAGGAGAGGAGACACTGAGGCCTCCCCGGTCAGATCTTAGAAGCCCAGGCAAAATTAGTAAGCTTGGTGGGTTCTGCACTCCAGATGGAGACTCAGCCAGAGTGAGAGAGACATGGGGAGACCAGTATTTCGAGAAACTGATCCCAATTCTTTATTTTCCATGGTCTACTTTTATACACTGAGATATTATGCAAAAGTCACACGGGGTCAGCAGTCCTGACTTTTATCAAAGTCAGGTGCTTCATACAAATGTATACAGAGGTCTTAGGGATGTTACATCATCTTCTGGCCAGGGGGCCTGCTGACAATTTATGACCCTTTCCTTGTGACAGTGGTCAGTCAACCTGGACACTTATTTCTCCAGGAGTGATTATTCTTAAAACAGACGCCACCCAAATAAAGTCACAGTCCTATAGGGTGAGGGTGTAGTGGGTTTTAGTTAAGGAAAGAATTTACTTAGCCTAAGGTCTAACATGATTTATATCAAAGGTTAATACTTATTTCTTCTATATATTCATTCATGTGTGTAAGGGCAGGGGATAAGGAGACTTAGCAACAAACATTGGCTCAACAAATGAAAAATCCTTCACCAATACAATTTCTAATCAGCCCATTATACTTATACTTACAGTTTTCTAACTTTTCTAAGGAACTTGTTTTTAGAACGTTTAAAGCATCTCGTGCCTCTCATGGTTGGGAGGTTGTGAGCAATCACATGTGGCAGGACAAGCCTGTCAGGCAGGCTAGGGAACCTTCAGAGGAGTTTGTAGGTTAAAACACTCTTGTCACGCCCAGGAGTTCTTATTAACTGTAGCTCTAGGTTAACTCCTTCTCCGAAAGAGGTGGTGGGGGACAGCCCTCTGTAAAGTCAGAGGTGTAGGTGGGAGCACAAAGTAGTAAAGCAGGCAGGCTCTGGTTATGGGGGTAGATGCTCGAGGATTTCCAGGGGTACTCCTGAGGCTCGATCCTGCCTTTGCATATGTCGAGCCTCCTTCCTCATGACCTTTGCCACGGGCGGAGTGCCTCACTCTGGCCCCAACATCTCCCCCTTTTTTATTTCTTTAAACAGCCAGATGCAGCTCAGTCGCAAGCTTCTGAATGCTCTGCAGAAGAATCCTGACAATACAAGGAAGAATGATTATGAGAAGTAGGATTAGAGCACCAATGACAGCATAACTAGGGGTATTAGACAGAATATTTTTTCCAGAAATAAAGTTAGAGAAGGTATGAAAAAAGTCATTAGCTGCTCCATCGGTGGTAAAATCCAGTCGAGAGTGTTCCAAGGTCTGTATTTGATTATGTCCAGGCCAATATCAGAACTATTCCAAACACCTGAGATATGATTTTTAATCTTTTCCCATTCATAATCTGTCTCGTTTACCTTCAAAGATGTCACGCATATCCACCTGTAATCAGCATGGTATGTCAAAGCCATCTTCACCTTTAAAGCCTGTAACTCAGTCCCAATATGCATAATTGCCTCTTCTAAGCTGTCTACTCTCATCTTAAATTTCCTATCTATAGCTTCCTGAGTTGCTAGAGTTAAAGAAACATTTTTAGACATGGTATCAACATATTGGGCAGTATGCACTTGTTGAGTCAATGATATTGCTGCCATAGTAACAGAACTAATTGCTGCTATAAAAGCTGATATTCCTAAAGTAAGTAAGCCCACAAACCGTCACGATCACATTAAATCCTGTAGTTGTAACATGGCAAGACCATAATTGTCATACCAGTGGGAGGTCACCATCACAGGTATCATGAGATAGGGTGGACGTCACAACACCACAAAAGAGCAAACATTATATTGAGGGGTCAAACAGGATGAAAGCATACATTGTTCACAAGTTACCACGTTAGGTCCACCTGAATAATTCATGTGTACATTAAGTTTGTTGGAGTCATTAGTAAAAAGGAAAACATAAGGCGAGGGTAAACAAGCTAAAACAGAATAAGTGGAATCGTTATCTGGGCGAGATACAGAAACGGGGGCAGTAGCAGCAAGGGCTCTCCAAATCTCAGGTTGCCAATAGGTTTTGCTTTCAGCTGTATAAGACAGCATAGGAGGAACAAATTGGTGAATATGCCATCTAGTGGCTTGCGTAGGCCAAAGAAGAGGAATCCTATTCCAATTCTCAAATCTGCCTTTCAATGTTATCTTGATCAATGGATCCTTGCCGGGAGCCGGCATATTGCATATTGAGTGCATATTGCATATTGCATATTGAGTGCAGCACTTTCCACAGCACCATCTTTCAGGATCTGGAATAGCTCAACTAGAATTCTATCACTGCCGGAAGCCAGAGTGAGGCACTCCACCCATGACAAAGGTCATGAGGAAGGACGCTCGGCATATGCAAAGGCGGGATCAAGCCTCAGGAGTCCCCCTGGAAATTCTCGAGCATTTACCCCCAAAACCAGAGTCTGCCTACTTTCTGCTTTGTGCTTTCACCTACACCTCTGATTTTACGGGGGGCTGTCCCCGACTACCTCTCTCTGAAAAGAGAGTTAGCTTACAGCTCCGGTTAGTAATTCCTGGGTGTGACAGTGTTTAACCTACAAACTCCTTTGGAAATCCTCTAGCCTGCCTGAATAGGTTTTTCCAGCCACGTGTGATTGTTCAGAGCCTCCCAACTGTGAGAGGCAGGAGATGTTCTAAACTGTCTAAACACAGATTCTTTTGCGTAGTTAAAAGATTGATTAGAAATTGTATTGGTGAAGGGTTTTTCACTTATTGAGCCAATGTTTGCTGCTAAGTCTCCATACTCCTTACCTACTGTGTCCTTGGCAGTGTATTGATTGATATAATGGGTGTATAGAAATGTAAAATGCAGCTTTGTCCAGTGCTTTTTTGGAGGCTGGTGCCTGACTTTGGAATAATCACCTTTAGAAAAAATAAGTTTCTTAAAATGTTAACAGGCCTCCGGGCCAGAAGATGATGTAATTCACCTGATCTTTTGCATATGATAAGTTTGGAAGCCTGCCTTCGATTAGGACCAGGAACTGCTGTCCTTGCATGACTCCACCCCTTCCTCCATTATCCTCTATACATAACTTAAGGTATAAAAACTACTTTGGAAAATAAAGTGTGGGCCTTGTTCACTGAAACTTGGTCTCCCCATGTCACTCTCTCTCTCAAATTCTGGCTGAGTCTCCATCTGGAGTGCGGAACCCGCCATGCTTGCTAATTATGCCTGGGCTTCTAAGATCCAACCGGGGAGGCCTCAGTTTCTCCTCTCCTCCGGGAAAGCGGAAGGATGCCTGCGGCCTACGTAAGTGGTGCAAACTTCTTGTCTTGAAGTTTTATTGGTCTCCCGCGTAAACCAAGCTACTCATCCTCTTTTCTCCACTGAATTTTCCTACTGAGCTATCCTCATTCTATTACTCTTTATATCCTTAATTAATGTTTAATTAAGCAGTTGTTTCCTGACCCTCGCCTATGCCGTCTCTCCTTCGAATACCCTGGATCAGCTGGGGCTGGACCCCGGCAGATCCTCACCCGGATTCGGGTTGCTCCAGTCCTGAATAGTATAATTCCCACCGCCTGGTATCCTATAATCAGTCCTTGAACTATAAGTACAAGTTGTCCAAGTCGGATACCCAGTACAGCCACCTATGGTCTTCCACACTTCATCTGAAGGAGCAATCTTATAACACTGGATAACCAGGAGTGAGTGTAAAGTGCAGGGTCACATAAGGGTCACGGATGCCGGGCAAGCAGACCACTAATACCCAAACTACCTGATGATGTAAAGACTGGGAATCTATTTTTGAGGAATCTGTTATAATTATTTTTGTAGAGGCCCCAATGCACCCTTCTTTAGTGGGTGTAATAAAACTCTTTGGACTATTGGGGAAGTTAAAGCAAACAGGAAGATCATCTATTAATCCCCTGAAGGTATAATTAAAATTAATAGGATATTTATCTTTAGTGTAAGAAGTATAGAATCCTCCCAAAAGCTGAGGTTGGTCTGTGTTGACTGTATAGGCTTATTATTCCAGGAAACAACCTGGAAAGTTGGAGGATCTAGGAGATATGCCCAATACTTAGCTGGAATAGGAGAGGCGCTTACCTGGCAGGAAAGCAAGGCAAGCATGGCAATAAATATTTTCTCAGGAGAAGCTGGAGATCCCTGGGAGGAAGTCATTCCTCATGCCTGGTGACAGAGTGTTTTTATTTGTCCCCAAGTGGGTATGGGGGCATTCCGGGTCGCCTGAGTTAGGTGGCCTGGGATGTTTCTGCGGCGCAGGGAATCAGGGGGAGTAGTGTCCCGTATGTGAAGCTGAGACATCTGTTTGGTGGGTGGATCCATTCCTTGCTCATCCGAGGTCCCTGAAGTCAATTGTCTTGATGTTGGCCACGTCTCCCATGCTGGCAGGGGAAGCGGAGGCAGAGGGGGCCCCTTCCTCTTGCGGGGTCGCAGCAGCCGTGGAGTCCGGTATCTGAGGTGCTGAGACATGATGAATCAATCTGTCTGGAACCCAAATTGGAGAATCTGCATCCTGTGGAAAAACACAAGCATATCCTCTACCACTGGTTAACAACTGGTCGGGACCCTTCCATTGTCCGGAGAGGAGGTCCTTCCATTTGACTAATGGCTTTGCATTCAATTGCTCCTGGCACCAATGGCAAAGCATTGCAGTAGTTCCGGCTGAATCAGCATTTAAAATATTTATTACAAAAAGAGCATGTTGCAAAATTTGATGGGGAGAGCTATACTTAAACTCCCCTTCTTTTAATTTTTGAATTTGAGGCTTAATGTTTGATGTGCTCTTTCCACAATGGCTTGTCCCTGGGGATTATAAGGGATGCCTGTATTGTGTTTAATTTGAAACTGTAAACAAAATTCCTGAAAAGACTTAGAAGTATAAGCAGGGGCATTATCAGTTTTCAAAGCCTTTGGCAGACGTAGATACGAAAAACAAGTAAAGAGATGTTGCATAACATCTTTAACTGCCTCTCCGGTACGAGCAGTTGCAATAATGACATGAGAAAAGGTATCTACAGTTACATGAACAAAGGAAAGTTTTCCAAATGAAGAGATATGAGTTACATCCATTTGCCAGAGTATGTTAGGTTTGAGACTGCGAGGGTTAACTCCCATAGGTAGACTATTATAAACAGTAGGGCAGTGTAAGCAAGAATGCACAATCTCTCAAGCAGTTTCTCTGGGAATTTGGAATTGATATCTTAAAGCAGTAGCATTTTGATGATGAAGTAAGTGAGAGGCCCTGGCTTCCTCAATCACCGTAGCCACTGTATTTCTGGTTAACAAGTCAGCCAAGTCATTAAAGGCATTTAAAGGGCCGGGCAATCCGGAATGAGCCCGAATGTGTCCAATGAAAAATATTTTATTTCTTTTCCAAGTTTTTTGCTGTAAATTACTTAACAGATGAAATATGGTAGTCTTATTTTCAGGCAAAACCGCAGTTTCAATGTGTGGAAACAACCTGATAATATACTGAGAATCAGAATAAAGGTTAAATTCTTCATCTGCAAACATAGCAAAAGCCTCTATGACTGCTGTTATTTCAGCTCTTTGAGCTGAAGTTTCCCGTGTTTCTAAAACTTTTTGGTGATTTTTAGTGACTATGGAGGCTTTACCATTTGCTGACCTATCAGTAAAAACTATCTGAGCATTTGGAATAGGAGATTGTTTACACCTGACAGGAAAAATAACTGGATGTCTGGATATAAAATTCAGCAAAGCATGCGAAGGTAAATGATGCAGAATTTGACCACAGTAATTTCCTACGGCAATCTGCCAGTCCTCATCAAACATTAGAAGAGCATCAAGTTGTTCTTTATTATATGGAATTACAATTTCTGCTGGTTCTTTACCGAACAATTCAATGCTCCGTTTTCTCCCTTTTAATATCAACATAGCTATCAGTCCTGGATAAGAGGCCACTATTTTTTTTAGCTTGGGCGGGGAGATGGACCCATTCTAGGGGGCCATTTTACCATAAAACTCCCATAGGAGCAGTTGGAGTAGCTAAGCAGAGGAATTGCAGTTTGTCTGTAAATTAACTCTTTTTACATAGCTATCAGATAGGGGTGCTTCTACTTTGTCTAAAGCTTTCTGAGCTTCAGCAGTTAATTGTCTTTTAGAAGTTGGGTCAAGATTCCCACATAAAATATTAAAAAGAGGCTTTAATTCAGCAGTGGTTAATTTTAAATGAGGTCTGATCCAATTAATATCTCCTAAATTTTTTGATAATCATTTAAAGTAACAAGGTGATCTTTTCTCAATTTTAATGGGGCATGAGTTACAGTTTCTGAACTGATAACCCATCCTAAGTAGGTTATGGGCGGATTGACTTGAATTTTCTCTGGGGCGATTTTTAAGCCTCTGTCTGTTAATGCCTGGGTCAAATCCTGGAGGACAGTTTGTAAATGAGCCCTATCAGGGTGGGCAATTAAGATGTCATCCATATAATGGATCATATAGACTTGTTCATATTTACTTCTAACATCTTCTAAAGCAGCACTAACAAACTTTTGACATAGGGTGGGGCTATTTTTCATTCCTTGAGGCAAAACCTTCCATTGAAACCGTAGATAAGGCTGTTTAAGGCTTTCTGAAGGAAGACTAAAGGCAAATCGCTTTTTATCCTCCGTATTTAAGGGAATGGTGAAAAAGCAATCTTGTAAATCAATTACAATTACATTGTGTCCCTCTGGAATGGCTACTGGGGAAGGGAGCCCAGGTTGTAGGGCCCCCATGTCCTTCATGGTGGCATTAATAGCTCTTAAATCTTGTAAAAGTCTCCATTTACCAGACTTTTTCTTAATAACAAAAATAGGAGTATTCCAGGGGCTATTGGAGGGCTCGATATGTCCCAATTCTAGTTGTTCAAAAATTAATGTTTTAGCTGCCAGAAGTTTTTCTTTAGTCAGAGGCCATTGTTCTACCCACACCAGGTCCTGAGATTTCCACATAATGGGGTCGGCAGCAAAAACAATGGCCTCCATCAAAAATTTGGATACCCCAATCCAGTATGGAATTTTCGAGGAGCCAGGTAAATTGGCTCAATTATTCCTGTCTGTTTACCTAATCCTTTTGAAGGGTCATAGCCCATTTGTAACATTTGAGAAGTTACTTTATCATCAGGGCTAAAAAGTAACATGCCCATCTGAGACAGCACATCCCTCCCCCACAGTGGGAAGGGCAGCGAAGGAATCACATACGGTTGGAATGTTCCACGGGTATCCTCAAATTGCCAGTCTAAAATTTTTGCACTTTGGGCTACTGCAGGAGCTCTCCCAATGCCCACTAAGTTATTTGCAGTAGTATGTTTGAGCCAGGAATTGGGCCAGTCTGTCCCAGAAATACAGGAAACGTCAGCTCCTGTGTCTAATAGCCCTTCAATAGACTTGCCACTAACAAGAATAGATTTCATGGGATGCTTTTTAGTAATTTCTGTTACCCAAAAAGCCATGTCACTAGACCCAAATCCCTTGTCACGTCTTTCATTTTGGGCGGCTGTTTTTCCAATTGCAGTATGATAAGGAAAAAGTAAAAGTTGGGCTATTCTCTGTCCCTGATGTATTTGGAAAGTTTTAGTCGGGGGTGAAATCATTATTTGAATTTCTCCTATATAATCTGAATCAATTACTCCAGGAATAACTGTAAGACCTTTCATAGCTAGGGAACCTCTGCCTAGTATAATTCCTACCAGGCCAGTTGGTAATGGCCCTTTAATTCCTGTAGGAATTTTTACAGTGGGGCTATCTGGAGTTAATATTGTTGAGGTGGTGGAACTGAGGTCCAGTCCTGCACTGCTTGGGGTTGCTCTAAGAAGCTCTACAATGGGACGAAGGGAATGAATGGGTTCAGTGAGTCTTCCCCAATCGTTGTCAGGGCCTGGGGCTGGCCCCTCAACCCGTTTCCGGAGTGCTGGTTGGGGCCTAAAAAAACTCCATTTCTATGGAATCGTGACCTACAGTCCCTTGCCCAATGATATCCTTTCTGACAGCGAGGGCAAAGAGACCTAGTATTCATGGGCCGGGGAGGGGGGTGGGGGGCAGGGTCTTGCAGAGCAGACACAGCTGGTTGGGCCGGATTAGGCAGATAAGAACCAGGTGTTCTTTGAGGGCAATAACGAGAAGTGTGTCCCTCCTGGCCACAGGAAAAACAAGTTCTAGGGGATGCATTCCTGCCTTGGTTATTGGGATCACCTTGTGATGGCTTATTCTTGTTAGTAAAAAAAGTTTGGATTGCCTGCTGATAAGAATTCCCTTTTATTGCTGCAGCTATAGAAACACCCTGTAGCATTGACAGTCCTACATCTGCACACTGTTTCATATAATCAATTAAAGATCCAGTTCTTCTAATAGGGCGTAATATAGCCTGGCAGGTGGAATTAGCATTTTCAAAAGCCAAGTGATTTGTTAATAATTTAGCTGCCTCAGAATCAGAAATTATTCTCTGGACAGCTTCTGAGAGTCATGAGACAAACTCTTCAAATGGCTCTTCTGACTTTTGTTTAATATCAGATAGAGCAGTACCTGATGCCTTACCATCGGGCAGTGAATGCCAGGCAGTAAAGGCACAATCAGCCACCTGTTGTATAGCAGTTCTATCTAATTTCATCTGTTGGTCATATGAGGGGTAGTCGGCCTGACCAAGTAATATAGGTTCAGTGATATGTTTAAGGTCTCCATTTTGGTTAGAAAAAGCATATATACGAGCGAGATCATCACATTCAGATTTCCAAAGTATAAAATGTCCTCCGGACAGGCAGGCCCTAGCAATTGTTTTCCATTCTCGAGGTGTTAACCATTGGCCTGCTAAATTTTCTACTAGCTACATCATATATGGGGCTTTAGGCACATATGAAATACATGCATTTTTAAGTTCTTTTACTAATTGAAAAGAAACAGGCTCCCAGTCAATAGCCTTTTGTTCCCTTTCATCATTGTCAAAAATTAAAGGGAAACAAGCCTGAAGTTGGGGATCGAATTTCTCACCAGCGGCAGAAAAGGCCCGTCTCCTTGGGATCAATATTGGAAATTTCCCACTTCGATAAGAAGGTGGCGGCAATCTTGTGGGGTTAATAGGACCTGTACGGCTTGGTATGGGAGGTGGTATCAGTGGCATAGGTTCCATATCCTCTGCTCTATACTCTGGAGCTCTTTGAATTGTTTGGTATCCAGAGGTTATATATGGATTAAATGGGAAGGTCTCTTGGGAATTCCTACTTTTCCCTTAAGACTTTTCCCTTAAGCTCCTTGGAGCTGATGGCCTGACAGGGGAAGTTTCTCTTAGGCTTTTTGGGGCATCTTTCATCAGAGCCAATTTTCATCAGAGCAATATTTAGCTGTTATCTTGTCTAAATTCTCTTTTTCTTTCGGGGGAAGCTGATCTTGTTTCTCATCCCTATCTTTAAGCTGCTCCTGAGTAGTCATAACTGCTAACATCTTTCTTAATTGCCGATAGTCAGGCAGGTCTTCGTTTTTCTCATTTTCCTCAGGTTTAACGTTTCATCCTCATTTTCCTCTTTAAAAGTTACTCTTTTAGATTCAGAGGCAGGTTTAGCTACAGCATTTTCTTCACTATCCCCTTTAAGATGTACTTTTTCTGAATCTGGGGCAGGGTCTAAGACATCTCTAATGATATTCCATAAGGAAAAGGCATCATTAGGCACCTTTTCTGAGCCATGTTTGGCATGGTAAGTTTTTAGCTGTTTTCCTACTTTCTCCCAGACATCTAAGTTAACAGTGCCTTCATCTGGAAACCAGGGATAGTGCTCTTGTACAAATGAAAAAAATGATTGAATGCTGGATTTTTTAACTTTGATTCCTCTTTTACTTAGTAAGTATAAAATTACTCCTATAAAGAGCTGTCTTTCATTTGATTCAGTGTTACCCATGTCAGAAAATTAAGTATAATAGAAAATAAAGCTTTTAGCTTTCAAAAGATCAGGCTTTTCTTTGGCCTTTTAACTTCAGAAACCATTTTTTTCTCTCTAACTCTAACTCTTTAACACTTTCAACACTTCCCACTCCTACTTGCCCTGTCTATCCTACAGGGGGGTCCGTGGCACCCTGAGTGGGGTCCTAGCCTTCCCTAAAATTCAACACAGGGGGAATAGGGTTGGGGACCTACCTTCGAATCACCTGTCTCGGGCGCCACCTGCCTGGATCCAGCCCCGGCTGATCCAGGGAGTTCGAAGCAGGGATGGCGTCGGCGAGGATCAGGATACAATAGCTTCAATTAGATATTAATTAAAGATGTAAAGAGTAATAGAATGAGGATAGCTCAGTAGGAAAATTCAGTGGAGAAAAGAGGCTGAGTAGCTTGGTTTACGCGGGAGACCAATAAAACTTCAAGACAAGAAGCTTGCACCACTTATGTAGGCCACAGGCATCCTTCCATTCTCCCGAAGGACAGGAGACACTGAGGCCTCCCCGGTCGGATCTTAGAAGCCCAGGCAAAATTAGTAAGCTTTGTGGGTTCCCCGCTCCAGGTGGAGACTCAGCCAGAGTGTAAGAGAGAGAGCAACATGGGGAGACCAGTATTTTGAGAAACTGATCCCAATTCTTTATTTTCCATGGTCTACTTTTATACACTGAGATGTTATGCAAAAGTCACGTGGGGTCAGCAGTCCTGACTTTTATCAAATCAGGTGCTTCATACAAATGTATACAGAGGTCTTAGGGATGTTACCTCATCTTCTGGCCAGGGGGCCTGCTGACAATTTATGACCCTCTCCTTGTGACAGCAGTCAGTCAACCAGAACACTTATTTCTCCAGGGATGATTATTCTTAAAACAGACGCCACCCAAATAAAGTCACAGTCCTATAGGGTGAGAGTATAGTGGGTTTTAGTTAAGGAAAGAATTTACTTAGCCTAAGGTCTAACGTGATTTATATCAAAGGTTAATACTTATTTCTTCTATATATTCATTAATGTGTGTAAGGGCAGGGGATAAGGAGACTTAGCAACAAACATTGGCTCAACAAATGAAAAACCCCTCCCCATACAATTTCTAATCAGCCCATTATACTTATACTAATAGTTTTCTAACTTTTCTAAGGAACCTGTTTTTAGAAGGTTTAAAGCATCTCGTGCCTCTCACAGTTGGGGGTCTGTGAGCAATCACATGTGGCCGGACAAGCCTGTCAGGCAGACTAGAGAAACTTCAGAGGAGTTTGTAGGTTAAAACACTCTTGTCACGCCCAGGAGTTTTTATTAACTGGAGCTCTAGGTTAACTCCTTCTCCGAAAGAGGTGGTGGGGGACAGCCCGCCATAAAGTCAAAGGTGTAGGTGAGAGCACAAAGTAGTAAAGTAGGCAGGCTCTGGTAATGGGGGTAGATGCTCGAGGATTTCCAGGGGGACTCCTGAGGCTCGATCCCACCTTTGTGTATGTCAAGCCTCCTTCCTCATGACCCTTGCCACAGGCCAAGTGCCTCACTCTGGCCCCCAACAGAAGACCAAGTATTAAAATCAGTATTACATACAATACTCAAAACCTTTCATCATTCTACAACCTGGTTAATCACTTTTCTCTCCTCTGCCACAAAACAGCCCAAGCTTCAGGTATTGAAGCCTTCCCTGCCTATGAGTGACTTTGAATGAGAGTTAAGGAAAGCCTTGTGACAAAAAGAGTCATAGCTATTGTAATTTTTAAAATAACTCTTCTACCACTGCACTTTACATTTTTCTTTTTAAAAGAATTTCTCATGAAGAACTGCCATCATTGAAATCATAAAGACTGCTTTTATCATTGTAGTTATAACAATATTAATTATGCAGTTTATTACTATATTAAATGTAGAGGGTTTCTACTTCAAGTAAACATGTTAAGAACCTACTATTCATATTTCAAAAGGATTCTTCAATTCAAAAAGGACTCACTGCAGTTTTTCTATAAAAAAAATCCCCATGGTTTTAAAAATAATTAAAAAATTTTAATTTAGACATAATTTTCAGGAACTCTTCTATTATACAAAACGATGTGCAACTCTGCATGTATATAGATCATGCCATAAAGAAAAAGCTCATAAAAATTTCCCATTAGTTATCTAATTAACTGTGTCTATAAGGATGAACATAAACATTGGTTACAATGCGTAGAAAACCACTAGAAAAATTTATGCTCATACTATTTACTGTTTACGATTCTATGTAAGGACTTTACATTGCTAGTTTCTAAAGTACAAAGAACTTTAATATGCCCATTATGCCCTTTCCTAATTGCTAATTTTTTGAAAACTTTTCTTTATAAATGATAGAAACATAAACTTCAGTTTGCCTGGTAGAATCACAGAAAATTTGAATTAGTTAAGTAAAATTTGATGACCCATAAGTAATAAATACTGCACATTACCCACAGAATCCCAGTGTCAGAATTGTGTACTGTAGGCATCAGAGACACAGAAATCCAGGAATCTGGAAGGAATGAAGAGCTCCAAGTCCTAACCTGGGTGGAGTGTCAGATGACTTTCAACTAACATGGATATCTTGAAAAGAGCTGTTAAGTTCTTAGAACAAGGGAATTTTGTAATCATGGTATATTTCTTTTGAACCAATGGCCTTCTCCAACTTAGTTCTAGAATTCCTAAGTAGCTGATGTTAGTAATTCTGTTGCTTCTTTTCCAAATTTACCTTGGGTTTGGTAACATGGAGTTCTTTCACCATTTGAATATAATGCTTCTTCCATACACCCTGCTCATAGGGAGTTGGGGAGACATTGATGTACCAGTTAAACTGTAAACATTTTAGAATCCAGAGCTGATTCAGTTCAGTTAAATTCTTCCAATGCATGCTCACCTGGAAAAACAATGTTAAAAAACTATTCAGTTTACATGTCCACTTTCTCTAGGTTTTGAGCTGTCACCCTGGCACTGAGAGAACTTCTTTATTTTTTTTTCTGGAGTGGGTTGCCATGCCCTCCTCCAGGGGATCTTCCTGACCCAGGGATCGAACCCATTTCTCTGAGTTTCCTGCACTGCAGGTGGGTTCTTTACCACTGAGCCACTGGGGAAGTCCATGAATGAATCAGAGCAAACATAATTTTAACTAGATAAACCAGGCCTGGAATTCACAACTAGTTTCTTTTTGGTCCTTTTCCTCCAAATCACAACCAAGTTACCTCCTACCTGAAGTGCTTCCTAACCAGGCAGGAGGTTTTTTTTTTTTAATTTTTTTATTTATTTATTTTAATTGGAGGATAATTACTTTACAACATTATGATGGTTTTGCCATACATTGGCCATAGGTATACATGTGTCCCCTCCAACCTGAACACCACTTCCACCTCCCTCCCCAACCCATCCCTCCAGGTTCTCACAGAGGACTGGCTTTGGGTACCACTTTTTCTTTTTTTTTAATGTTAATTCAGGCAGAATCCAAGTCAACTAATATTTATTGAGCACCTATTAACCATCCTCATCACAACCTGAAGGGTAGTATAATTAATATTCTCCCCTTGCAAATGCAGAAACTAAGCTTCAGATAAGACTTTGGAGCTTCATAAAGGTCTATGGCTATGCCAAAGCCTTTGACTGTGTGGATCACAATAAACTATGGAAAATTCTGAAAGACATGGGGATACCAGACCACCTGACCTGCCTCTTGAGAAATCTGTATGCAGGTCAGGAAGCAACAGTTAGAACTGGACATGGAACAACAGACTGGTTCCAAATAGGAAAAGGAGTACGTCAAGGCTGTATATTGTCACCCTGCTTATTTAACTTATATGCAGAGGACATCATGAGAAACGCTGGGCTGGATGAAGCACAAGCTGGAATCGAGATTGCTGGGAGAAATATCAATAACCTCAGATATGCAGATGACACCACCCTTATGGTAGAAAGTGAAGAAGAACTAAAGAGCCTCTTGATGAAAGAGGAGAGTGAAAAAGTTGGCTTAAATCTCAACATTCAGAAAACAAAGATCATGGCATCCAGTCCCATCACTTCGTGGCAAAATAGATGGAGAAACAGTGGAAACACTTTCAGACTTTATTTTTCTGGGCTCCAAAATCACTACAGATGGTGATTGCAGCTGTGAAATTAAAAGATGCTTACTCCTTTTAAGGAAAGTTATGACCAACCTAGACAGCATATTCAAAAGCAGAGACATTACGTTTCCAACAAAGGTCCATCTAGTTAAGGCTATGGTTTTTCCAGTAGTCATGTATGGATGTAAGAGTTGGACTATAAAGAAAGCTGAGCGCTGAAGAATTGATGCTTTTGAACTGTGGTGTTGGAGAAGACTCTTAAGAGTCCCTTGGACAGCAAGGAGATCCAACCAGTCCATTCTGAAGGAGATCATCAGTTCTGGGTGTCTATTGGAGGGACTGATGTTGAAGCTGAAACTCCATTGCTTTGGTCACCTGATGCAAAGAGCTGACTCATTTGAAAAGACCCTGATGTTGGGAAATATCCAAGGCAGGAGGAGAAAGGGACGACAGAGGATGACATTGCTGGATGGCATCACTGACTTGATGGACGTGAGTCTGAGTGAACTCCGGGAGTTGGTGATGGGCAAGGAGGCCTGGCATGCTGCGATTCATGGGGTCACAAAGAGGTGGACACGACTGAGCAACTGATCTGATCTGATCTGAGATGAATGCAATTGTGTGGTAGTTTGAGCATTCTTTGGCATTGCTTTTCTTTGGTATTGGAATGAAAATTGACCTTTTCCAGTCCTGTGGCCACTGCTGAGTTTTCCAAATTTGCTGGCATATTGAGTGCAGCACTTTCACAGCATCATCTTTCAGGATTTGGAAGAGCTCAACTGGAATTCCATCACCTCCACTAGCTTTGTTTATAGTGGTGCTTTCTAAGGCCCACTTGACTTCACATTCCAGGATGTCCGGCTCTAGGTCAGTGATCACACCATCGTGATTATCTGGGTCGTGAAGATCTTTTCTGTATAGTTCTTCTGTGTATTCTTGCCATCTCTTCTTAATATCTTCTGCTTCTGTTAGGTCCATACCATTTCTGTCCTTTATCGAGCCCATCTTTGCATGAAATGTTCCTTTGGTATCTCTGATTTTCTTGAAGAGATCCCTAGTCTTTCCCATTCTGTTGTTTTCCTCTATTTCTTTGCATTGATTGCTGAAGAAGGCTTTCTTATCTCTTCTTGCTATTCTTTGGAACTCTGCATTCAGATGTTTATATCTTTCCTTTTCTCCTTTGCTTTTCCCTTCTCTTCTTTTCACAGCTATTTGTAAGGCCTTCCCAGACAGTCATTTTGCTTTTTTGCATTTCTTTTCCATGGGGATGGTCTTGCTCCCTGTCTCCTGTACAATGTCACGAACCTCATTCCATAGTTCATCAGGCACTCTATCAGATCTAGGCCCTTAAATCTATTTCTCACTTCCACTCTATAATCATAAGGGATTTGATTTAGGTCATACCTGAATGGTCTAGTGGTTTTCCCTACTCTCTTCGATTTAAGTCTGAATTTGGCAATAAGGAGTTCATGGTCTGAGCCACAGTCAGCTCCTGGTCTTGTTTTTGCTGACTCCATCTTTGGCTGCAAAGAATATAATCAATCTGATTTCAGTGTTGGCCATCTGGTGATGTCCATGTATAGAGTCTTCTCTTGTGTTGTTGGAAGAGGGTGTTTGTTATGACCAGTGCATTTTCTTGGCAAAACTCTATTAGTCTTTGCCCTACTTCATTCTGTATTCCAAGGCCAAATTTGCCTGTTACTCCAGGTGTTTCTTGACTTCCTACTTTTGCATTCCAGTCCCCTATAATGAAAAGGACATCTTTTTGGGGTGTTAGTTCTAAAAGGTCTTGTAGGTCTTCATAGAACCATTCAACTTCAGCTTCTTCAGCATTACTGGTTGGGGCATAGACTTGGATTACTGTGATATTAAATGGTTTGCCTTGGAAACAAACAGAGATCATTCTGTCATTTTTGAGATTGCATCCAAGTACTGTATTTCGGACTCTTTTGTTGACCATGATGGCCACTCCATTTCTTCTGAGGGATTCCCGCCCGCAGTAGTAGATATAATGGTCATCTGAGTTAAATTCACCCATTCCAGTCCATTTCAGTTCGCTGATTCCTAGAATGTTGACATTCACTCTTGCCATCTCTTGTTTGACCATTTGCCTTGATTCATGGACCTGACATTCCAGGTTCCTATGCAATAGTGCTCTTTACAGCATCGGACCTTGCTTCTACCACCAGTCACATCCACAGCTGGGTATTCTTTTGCTTAGGCTCTATCCCTTCATTCTTTCTGCAGTTATTTCTCCACTGATCTCCAGTAGCATATTGGGCACCTACTGACCTGGGGAGTTTCTCTTTCAATATCCTATCATTTTGCCTTTTCATACTGTTCATGGGGTTCTCAAGGCAAGAATACTGAAGTGATGCCATTCCCTTCTCCAGTGGACCACATTCTGTCAGATCTCTCCACCATGACCCGCCCATCTTGGGTTGCCCCACGGGCATGGCTTAGTTTATAATTAAAACTAAAACTAGAGAATGAAATAATTGTCAAAAGAACTGTAGCAGAAGTTCTCAGGGACAGCTACAACAAATCATCTCTTAATGTTGCTGATTTGAGGCTGGAACTGGGAAGATGGGCATTAATAATCCTAGTAAGATATGTTCACATTCCTTCATTATATCAGTCAATGATTTAAAATGTTCAACACTAAAGGAGGGGATAAAGACATGGGAGGTTAGTCCAGACACACTAATATAATGCAATTGTATGGACTGTGGGTAATTCTGAAAATAACTTCTAAAACTTTTCTTCACTTTTATATCCATACATATTTTCTTTTAAAAATTCAAATTGACATAGATTTAGCTGTTAGAATGTAGCTATGTAATGGATGAAATAATGCAAAGCAAATTATTTTGGATCAAATTTGCTAAGTAGAACATGCAAATACATGCAAAGCAAACCGGTTAAGATGAGTAGTAAGGTACTCTTTTATCACGCACTTAGAGAACAAAATCTATGAATCCTCTTCTTTGGGTTTTATGATTGGAGTAATTTCATGTGAGTTTATAGTGGATAAGCAAATATGCTCCCAATAGTACTGGTTCTCTGAAAAAATCTAGATGTTTTTGCTAGCAGTCTGATGTTGGCACTAGCAATATTCATTTACCCATTCACTCATTCAATCCCTCTTTCAAACATCCAATTTTCAACAGCTAGTAGTCATTTTCTGTGCTATAGAATCAAAGAATGCCAACAAATGCAAGTGTGGAGATAGAGATAATTATTTAGATAAACAAACATATATTTCCCAGTATATGTAAGCCAAAAAACTTAACTGATTCAATTTTGTTTTAGCTTTTTTAATATGTTAATTACTATATAATTCATGAAGCAGGATTATTCCTTAGGCATGGAGGATTGATTACTCACTTATCTGGTATATATCCAAGCCCAGTAAATTATGGATTAGTTTTCTAAAGTATTCATAAGTGCATCTCAGAATAGAAGTGGTTAACTCCTTAAAGAGGGATGATAGAAGCTGAAAATGTTTCTCTGTTAACTGTTTAGCAAACAGTTAAAACATTTATAATTAAAATCATCACATTATTTTTCAAGTAATAATTTTCTCAGTGCTGTAATCACATCCTTGTTCCAAAGGCTGTATATCATGGGATTGAACATCGGAGTCACTATGGTGTAGAACAGAGAGAAGAGTTTGTCAGTTCCTGCAGAATGACTGGATTTTGGTCTTGAGTAGGTAATGGCAGCAGATCCGAAGAATAACATCACAACCAACAGGTGAGAAGAGCATGTGGAGAGGGCTTTAGCCTGTCCTCTGGCTGTTGGCAACCTCAGAATAGTGGAAATGATTTGGCTATAGGAGGCAAGGATCAACAAAAAAGAGATGGAAGCAAAAACAGAGCTACTGCATAGACTGAGAGCTCATGTGCAAAAGTGTCTCCTCAGGCTAGCTTCAGAATGGGGGGTATGTCACAGAAGAAGTGGTTAATTTTATTCGAATGACAGAAACACAGAGAGAAGATCTGGCATGTTTGCCCTATCTGCACTGGAATTCCACTGACCCAGGAGCCCACAGCCAGCTGGAGGCACACCTTTGGGGTCATGACCAGGGGATAGTGCAGAGGGTCACAGACGGCCACACAGAGGTCATAGGCCACACCGCCAGGAGGAGACACTCAGTGGCTCCGAGGATAAGGAAGAAGCACATTTGGGCAGCACAGTTCAGCACAGAAATGCTTCTGTCCTGAGTCCAAAGGTTCACCAGAATCCTAGGTAGAGTGATGGACACGTAACAGATTTCCAAGAAGGAAAATTTGCCAGGAAGAAATACATGGGTTTGTGCAGGGCAGGGTCAAGTGTAGTTACTATTATAAGACTCTTTCCAGTAAAGATAATGATGTAAATGATGGAGAACACCCCAAATAATAGCCCTTCGAGGTTTAGAAGGTCAGAAAACCCTAGAAGTACAAATTGCATCACTGTGGACATGTTGTCTTCTGCTTCCCTCTCTTCATATTGCATCTGTGGCAATGATTCAATCAAAGGTACTGTTATTTCACTTTCTTTGGCTTTTGTTTCCTTATATATATAAAAGATGGTACACCATTCATTTTTTCCAATTCGATTAGAAAACAAACCTATAATTTGCTAGGTGTCTAAAAGATTGTGAATTACATTTTTCATTATTATTAAATCCATTTGTAAGAAAAGTTATCCTTTTAATCTTTATTTTCTACCATGAATTATCACTTTTTCTGAAGATTTTGCTCTTCATCTGAATGCTCAAAAATGCAAAAATTTGAGTTAAATTCATTTACATTAGTGATTTTGCTCTTACGGCCTGTGTTTTTCTCTTCACCTCTCAATTCTCAATTCACCTCTCAATGTTTAATTATTATCAATTGAAAGTTAATTTGATTGCATGGTGAAATATATTGTAAGTGACCTAAGATAGTTTTAGGGATGAATGTAGTGGCAACCCACTCCAGTACTCTTGCCCGGAAAATCCCATGGGTGGAGGAGCCTGGTGGGCTGCAGTCCATCGGGTCGCAAAGAGTCGGACATGACTGAGCGACTTCACTTTTCACTTTCATCCATTGGAGGAGGAAATGGCAACCCACTCCAGTGTTCTTGCTTGCAGAATCCCAGGGATGGGGGAGCCTGGTGGGCTGCGTCTCTGGGGTTGCACAGAGTCGGACACAACTGAATCGACTTAGCAGCAGCAGCAACATAGTTAATTTTTAAAGTGTTGGTTTTCCTGTGGTATTTCCAAAGTCTTGTTTGGGACTGATATTCTACATATTTCATTTTTTTCTTATAAATAAAATTGATGAGCTGACTATATAATATTACGGGATGTTACTAGTTTTCAGACGTGTATATTGGTGTAAAGTCTATAAATCAGTAGTGATAAGTTCTATTCAGATTTCTCAGTTGAGAGAAAAGGAATTTTAAGCTGTTCTTTTGGCCCAGGAACAGTTGAGACATAAGAGGCAAGTACATTCAGGTTTATGTTCACGAAAGCAGTTCTAGCTAGAATGTTCACCTCTCACTCATTTACTACATGAAAGAGATACCACCCACAACTCATCTGTGAGATCTTCCTAAATTACCCACATCCTCAATAATTGCTGTTTTACTGATGATCCCATTCAACTTATTCATTCTTTATTTTTTGCATGCGTTTGTGTTAGTCATGCATGTGAATGCAATAGGTTGAGATCTCCCATCTTTTTTGCATTTTTCTTATTATTTTAACTATATTACTAGCTTCTTTTGTTTGTTTGTTTGTTTTTCTGTAGATCTTTTTGGGCAATGCTTAGTACATTTCTTCCACTAAATGTGATTCATTATCTTCTAGAATACATTAAAGATGAATCAATTTGATTGCTTCTTTGGAATTTCCCCCAAAGTGTAAGAGCCCGGATAGCTCAGTCAGTAGAGCATCAGACTTCTAGTCTGAAGATCCAGGGTTCAAGTCCCTGTTCAAGCGGAGATTATTTCAGGCTTCCCTGAGAGCTCAGCTGGTAAAAAATCTGCCTGCAATGCAGGAGACCCCTGTTTGATCCCTGGGTTGGGAAGATCCCCTGGAGAAGGGAAAGGCTACCCACTCCAGTATTCTGGCCTGGAGAATTCCATGGACTGTATAGTCCATGGGGTCACAAAGAGCCAGACAAAACTGAGAGATTTTTCACTTCATTTCCAAAGTATAAACATGGATTCCCACTTAAAATGTAAATCCCTCCTTCCTCTCTTTCCTGTTAGAGATCAAGCATACTTTTAGTGTGGTGTGCATGTGTGTATATTTAGAAATTACACTCTTTTAACTCATTCTTGCAGAAGTAGTAAATTGCTTCATTGTTTTCAGCATGTTATACATGTATTTTCATATTACATGTTAACTTTTTTGAAAGCCAATATAAAATAAGTAACTGAAAATAAGATACACAACTAACTACATATTCTAAGGGTATTCAGTTCAATTCAGTTCAGTTCAGTTGCTCAGTCGTGTCCGACTTTGTGCGACCCCATGAATCGCAGCATGCCAGGCCTCCCTGTCCATCACCAACTCCCGGAGTTCACTCAGACTCACGTCCATTGAGTCGGTGATGCCATCCAGCCATCTCATCCTCTGTCGTCCCCTTCTCCTCCTGCCTCCAATCCCTCCCAGCATCAGAGTCTTTTCCAATGAGTCAACTCTTCGCATGAGGTGGCCAAAGTACTGGAGTTTCAGCTTTAGCATCATTCCCTCCAAAGAAATCCCAGGGCTGATCTCCTTCAGAATGGACTGGTTGGATCTCCTTGCAGTCCAAGGGACTCTCAAGAGTCTTCTCCAACACCACAGTTCAAAAGCATCAATTCTTCAGTGCTCAGCCTTCTTCACAGTCCAACTCTCACATCCATACATGACTACTGGAAAAACCATAGCCTTGACTAAACAGACCTTTGTTGGCAAAGTAATGTCTCTGCTTTTGAATATGCTATCTAGGTTGGTCATAACTTTCCTTCCAAGGAGTAAGCATCTTTTAATTTCATGGCTGCAGTCAGGAGCTGACAGTGGCTCAGATCATGAACTCCTTATTACCAAATTCAGACTTAAATTGAAGAAAGTAGGGAAAACCACTAGACCATTCAGGTATGACCTAAATCAAATCCCTTATGATTATACGGTGGAAGTGAGAAATAGATTTAAGGGCCTAGATCTAATAGATAGAGTGCCTGATGAACTATGGAATGAGGTTCGTGACATTGTACAGGAGACAAGGAGCAAGACCATTCCCATGGAAAAGAAATGCAAAAAAGCAAAATGACTGTCTGGGAAGGCCTTACAAATAGCTGTGAAAAGAAGAGAAGCAAAGAGCAAAGCAGAAAAGGAAAGATATAAGCATCTGAATGCAGATTTCCACAGGATAGCAAGAAGAGATAAGAAAGCCTTCTTCAGCAATCAATGCAAAAAAATAGAGGAAAACAACAGAATGGGAAAGACTAGCGATCTCTTCAAGAAAATTAGAGAAACCAAGGGAACATTTCATGCAAAGATGGGCTCGATAAAGGACAGAAATGGTATGGACCTAATAGAAGCAGAAGATATCAAGAAGAGGTGGAAAGAATACACAGAAGAACTATACAGAAAAGATCTTCACGACCCAGATAATCACGATGGTGTGATCACTGTCCTAGAGCCAGACATCCTGGAATGTGAAGTCAAGTGGGCCTTAGAAGGCATCACTACAAACAAAGCTAGTGGAGGTAATGGAATTCCAGTTGAACTATTTCAAATCCTGAATGATGATGCTGTGAAAGTGCTGCACTCAATATGCCAGCAAATTTGGAAAACTCATCAGTGGCCACAGGACTGGAAAAGGTCTGTTTTAATTCTGATCCCAAAGAAAGGCAATGCCAAAGAATGCTCAAACTACCACACAATTGCACTCATCTCACATGTTAGTAAAGTAACTCTCAAAATTCTCCAAGCTAGGCTTCAGCAATACGTGAACCATGAACTTCCTGATGTTCAAGCTGGTTTTAGAAAAGACAGAGGAACCAGAGATCAAATTGCCAACATCCGCTGGATCATGGGAAAAGCAAGAGAGTTCCAGAAAAACATCTATTTCTGCTTTATTGACTATGCCAAAGCCTTTGACTGTGTGGATCACAATAAACTGTGGAAAATTCTGAAAGACATGGGGATACCAGACCACCTGACCTGCCTCTTGAGAAATCTGTATGCAGGTCAGGAAGCAACAGTTAGAACTGGACATGGAACAACAGACTGGTTCCAAATAGGAAAAGGAGTACGTCAAGGCTGCATATTGTCACCCTGCTTATTTAACTTATATGCAGAGTACATCATGAGAAACGCTGGACTGGAAGAAACACAAGCTGGAATCAAGATTGCCGAGAGAAATATCAATAACCTCAGATATGCAGATGGCACCACCCTTATGGCAGAAAGTGAAGAGGAACTAAAAAGACTCTTGATGAAAGTGAAAGTGGAGAGTGAAAAAGTTGGCTTAAAGCTCAACATTCAGGAAATGAAGATCATGGCATCCAGTCCCATCACTTCATGGGAAATAGATGGGGAAACAGTGGAAACAGTGTCAGGCTTTATTTTTTTGGGCTCCAAAATCACTGCAGGTGATGACTGCAGCCATGAAATTAAAAGATGCTTACTCCTTGGAAGGAAAGTTATGACCAACCTAGATAGCATATTCAAAAGCAGAGACATTACTTTGCCAACAAAGGTCCATCTAGTCAAGGCTATGGTTTTTCCTGTGGTCATGTATGGATGTGAGAGTTGGACTGTGAAGAAGGCTGAGTGCCAAAGAATTGATGCTTTTGAACTGCAGTGTTGGAGAAGACTCTTGAGAGTCCCTTGGACTGCAAGGAGATCCAACCAGTCCATTCTGAAGGAGATCAGCCCTGGGATTTCTTTGGAGGGAATGATGCTAACGCTGAAACTCCAGTACTTTGGCCCCCTCATGTGAAGAGTTGACTCATTGGAAAAGACTCTGATGCTGGGAGGGATTGGGGGCAGGAGGAGAAGGGGACGACAGAGGGTGAGATAGCTGGATGGCATCACTGACTCGATGGACATGAGTCTGAGTGAACTCCAGGAGTTGGTGATGGACAGGGAGGCCTGGAGTGCTGCGATTCATGGGGTCGCACAGAGTCGGACACGACTGAGTGGCTGAACTGAACTGAACTGAACTGAATGTTAATTTTTGGTGACTTACTCTAGTAAGTCGGGCTTCCCTGGTGGCTCAGATGGTAAAGTGTCTGCCTGCAGTGCAGGAGACCCGTGTTTGATCCCTACTTTGGGAAGATCCCCTGGAGAAGGAAATGGCAACCCACTCCAGTACTCTTGCCTGGAAAATTCCATGGATGGAGAAGCCTGGTAGGCTACAGTCTATTTGATCGCAAAGAGTCGGACATGACTCAGCGACTTCAGTTTCAGTTTCAGTATAAAGGTAAGCATTGCATTTAGCTTCAATTCAAACAGGTAAGCATGAATCATTTTTTCCAATAGCAAATTTAGCTTTAAAGGCATTCATTTCAGAAGAATTAAAAATAGGCCATTTCTCCTTACTGTTAATTAATTTAGAAAACCCTGATTCAGATAATCTTTTTACTTTTTTCATTCTCATCATTATATTATTAAGTGAGAAATTACAGAGTACTGTGTAATACACATGTGCGCTCAGTAGCTTCAGTCTTCTGAGTCTTTGGGAACCTATGGACTGTAGTCCACCAGGCTCCTCTGTCCATGGCATTCTCCAGGCAAGAGTACTGGAGTAGGTTGCCATGCCTTTCTCCAGGAGATCTTTCTGCTCCAGGGATCAAACCCATGTCTCTCATTTCTTATATTCCAGGCAGATTCTTTACCACTGAGCCACCAGGAAATGTCTTGTAATATATTTGGCCAATATATCAAAATTACAACCTCATTATCATTATCATCAGTCATCTTAAGTATTAAGATTTATTAAGTGATTACTACATAGTAAGCATACATTTAAGTAGTTTCATGTAGCATTAAATCAGGATATAGCACAAAAAAATTTTAAAAATTAACTAAGGCGTTATTAAAATGTGTTTTCATCCAATACCAAGGGAATCATTTGTTTGTTAAAATTAAATTCTATGGCAAATGTAGGAGAAACTATTAAAGTAATATTGGTATGTTTTCCTTTTTATCCTAAAGGAAGCAGGCTTCTGAACTTCATTTACCAATTTTAGATTTCCATTTCCTATTTCAAATTGATTTCATAAACTTGCTCTAAACAGTATTAAGTGCATTGTGATATAGCTGATTTACATGATATCATAATCCCTACATCAAAGAAAATTGCCATTTCAGTGGAAATACCAGAACAATAAACATGAATTATTTGAGAAAAAAACAAAAGTGGCTCTATTTAGATGAATTATATAGTGATTTTTCTCTTTGAGTTGTATAAAGAGAAACATTGACAGTTTTTAGAAGTAAGAGAAACCAACAAATATGTCACAAGATTTGAGGAAATCTTTAAACCTGAGACTGAGTTTAGAATAAGTACAGTTTATAGAATTTGAATAATTATAGTATTTCTTACTTTAGAAATGGTTTTATACTGACAATTCCATTTACTATTCATAAAAAGTTTCCATTTGACAAATAAAAAGTTGAGACAAAAAATATTTTAATAAATGTGAAACACTCCATTCTTGATATTAAGTTTTGCTTTCTTACTTTTTCGGGATTTTCTTTGACATCTTAGTTTCAGTATGCTTTTCAAATGTACTATCCTACCTGAACAGCAAGAAATAATTTACAAAAGGGATTAAAAAATGAGAAAAAACCTTAAATACATAAACAGCAGATAAAATAAAAAGAATAAAGCAGATGGCAGTTTCTGCGGGAAATGGGTGGCTCATCAAATGTACGGTGCATGCTGCTTGCTGAAAGGATTGATTCATTAATAAGCAATTTTAATCAGTATCCAAGTACTACACTCTACATTGATTTAAATATATGAATAAAATTTTGTAAAGGTGTTGGGATAAGATATTGAAAAAAAGGAGGCATGATTGCACACACTCATATACAATGCATCTGTCAGCCACTAGCTTCTGACCATTTAAAAGACTCATTCACAGCATTTTTACATTTCTAACAATCACATTTTTATTAAGAGATTTGTATAATAATGGAAAAAATTGGAATATCTTTAGTACTTTAATGTGTAGTTTAAGATATTGTAGATGGTACATATATAAACAGTATATGGATTCCCTGATGGCTCAGATGATTAAGAATCTGCCTGCCATGCAGAAGACCTGGGTTTGACCCCTGGGTGGGGAAAATCCCCTGGAGAAGGGAATGGCAACCCACCCCAGTAGTGTTGTTTTTGCATGGACTATTGGTTCTACCCCATGTTTGTCTACATTTTTGAGCAGAAATCTTGACTTTTGTCCTCACTTAATATATCTGAAGTGATATTGGAGCCCAAAAAAATAAATAAAGTCTGACACTGTTTCCACTGTTACCCCATCTATTTCCCATGAAGTTATGGGACCAGATGCCATGATCTTCGTTTTCTGAATGTTGAGCTTTAAGCCAACTTTTTCACTCTCCACTTTCACTTTCATCAAGAGTCTTTTTAGTTCCTCTTCACTTTCTGCCATAAGGGTGGTGCCATCTGCATATCTGAGGTTATTGATATTTCTCTCGGCAATCTTGATTCCAGCTTGTGTTTCTTCCAGTCCAGCGTTTCTCATGATGTACTCTGCATATAAGTTAAATAAGCAGGGTGACAATATGCAGCCTTGACGTACTCCTTTTCCTATTTGGAACCAGTCTGTTGTTCCATGTCCAGTTCTAACTGTTGCTTCCTGACCTGCATACAGATTTCTCAAGAGGCAGGTCAGGTGGTCTGGTATCCCCATGTCTTTCAGAATTTTCCACAGTTTATTGTGATCCACACAGTCAAAGGCTTTGGCATAGTCAATAAAGCAGAAATAGATGTTTTTCTGGAACTCTCTTGCTTTTCCCATGATCCAGCGGATGTTGGCAATTTGATCTCTGGTTCCTCTGTCTTTTCTAAAACCAGCTTGAACATCAGGAAGTTCATGGTTCACGTATTGCTGAAGCCTAGCTTGGAGAATTTTGAGAGTTACTTTACTAGCATGTGAGATGAGTGCAATTGTGCAGTTGTTTGAGCATTCTTTGGCATTGCCTTTATGCACTACTAAAATCATGTCAACAGGAAGACAATTTAAGCTACAAAATTCCTAACATTTCATATGAATACAACTATTTCTTCCTGCCCTAATCAATACCCTGAATCTGTACAAGTGTTCTGTAGATCAGCTGTATCCTTTGATGACTAAGAAAACAATAAAAAAAAATAGTAGAAGAAAGCTCTGGAAAAGAACAAAGTTGTCAGGGCAGATGAGATGGTCATCCAAAAGGAAAGAAACTTTCCTTTCAAATTCACTGGATATTAGGATTGAGAAGCAGGAAGTCTGGGTAACAGTCTAGACAGAATAACAAGCCAGGGACAACTCTTCCTTAAAAGACAGGAAAAAAGTGAGACCTTTTTTGTTTTCGCAATTAGGCCATTTACATTTATTTGGAACAGATGTTAACCACAGTCTATAATATGTTCCTTGTCATAAAAAAATAGTGCTCTTTAAATAGAAAATATTCTTTACTCTTGGGATCAGCTTATTTCCCATGTCACTTCTTAATTAAACTAAACCTTTCTGTCTGCCACTGGAAGTTTGGTATGACAAGCAAAATCATATCTGTCCATAGTATTCCTAAAAATTTTCTACCTCTCTTCCTGTATTTTGTGATTATTAAGAAATGAGAGAATTGTAAAGTCAGAAATTTATGATTGCATATTACTGATGCTATAAAATAAAGATGTTCTAAAAAAGATGTAAATAAATAATGTCTTGAAGAGAATTGTCTTTGTCATTAAAAATTCAAAAGTAAGAAATCTAGAAGACTTGGGACAATTAGGTCATGTTCAACATGAATTTTCCATCTCCACATTCACACTAACCATGTAGACCTAACCATCTCCTAGACTACAGAAAGGGGAATGAGGAGAAGGGGAATACACACTTATTCCTTTTCAGGTATACAAGCTGAAAGCAGGAGCCCAGTGGGCTACAGTCCAAAGTGTCACAGAGACAACTAAGCATGCACAGATGTAAGCAGGAATAAACAGACTTGTATAAAAAATAATGGAAAGAAAGTTAGAACAATAAATTTTAGAAATATTTTGTCCATGTATTGAAAGCTATCACTACTGAAGGGTGATTTGTCATGTAACTTTTCAAGTATCTGGAGGTCTTCCTCTCATTGATCTACATTTTTACTTAATATAAATGTAATGTATTATAATCTATGAGATGCAGCCAAAGCAGTACTTAAATAAAATATTATAGTACTGAACACTTAGAACATTAAAATAACATCTTAAGTCAATAAATTAAATTTTAACCACAATAAATTCTAAAAGTCATAGTAAAATAAATACAAATCAATCAGAAAGAAGAAAAAACAAAAGGAGTAGAAGTCATCAAAACTAAAAAATAAAAAATAAAATAGAGAAAGGCAATCAAGTAAAAAGCTGATAGTTTGTAAATTTTATAAAGTAGATATGATTTTAAAAAATAGACAATGAAAAAAGACATATCACATGTATTAAACACAAAGAATGAGAGTTGGCACATTGACATCTATAGATATTATTAAAAGGTTAATAAAGATACTTTTAACAACTCTGTGTCTATAAAATTGCCAGTAAGATGAAATGGACTGATTCCTCAAAACTCACAAACTATCAGGGGATCTTTCCGACCCAGGGATTGAACCTGCATCTTTTAGGTCTCCTGTATTAGCAGATGGATTCTTTACCACTAGCACCACCTGGGAAGCCACAGGATATTTATATCTGTATCTGTATCTAGATATATAATCTATGTCTGTATCTGTTAATATATATTAATTTTAAAATATTCAATTGTTAAATTTAATGAGAAACTGCAGCAAACCAATTGGGGCAGCCTGAGGATCACAAAGAATCAGACAGGACTGAAGCAACTGAGCACACACACACGCACACACAGCCCCCCGAATCACACATCCAGTTTCTGGAAACGCATCTCTATGTGTTTGTGTGTATATGTGTGCATGTTTGCAAAAGACTGAGCAATAGGGAGGGCAAGAGGGAAAGGGAGCAACAGAGGATGAGATGGTTGGATGGCATCACCAATTCTCTCCCTCATTTGATCAATTTTGAGTTAATTTTTAAATAAGGTTTTATGGTTTATATAGAAGGTCAGGGTTGTTTTTCTTGTTGTAGTTGTTTATTTCTTTGGATTTACATGTGCAATGTTTTAATAACTTTTTTAAGACGATATATTTTTTCTTAAATATATTGAATGATTTTGAACCTTTGTCAAAAATCAATGTTACTTGTGTTGGGAAATTTTTTAAATGTCTTAGATTCCATTGCTCCATCAACATTAGATGTCTTAATTCCCCTAAGATATTTATGTGCTTGTGTACTAAGTAGCTTCAGTCATGTCCGACTCTTTGTGACCCAGTGGACTGTGGGCCTCCAGTTTCCTCTGTCCATGGGATTCTCCAGGCAAGAATCCTGGAGTCAGTTGGCTTGTTATTTAAATCACTACAGAATAGAGTAAGACATCACTGAAAATGAATGCTACAGCCAAGGGCCTTTTTGGTTGCTTTCCAGAATATTTGAATGGTTAGTATAATGAGCTGGTTCAATTATACATTGATACAGGAGAGAACTAATTCCCAAGGCCAAAAGAAATCTATTTCTACTTAAAGGGCACTATTTGCTTCAGAGGGAAAAAAATGATTTAGAAAGACATTTGCAACACCTAACATTCAAATTGTTTAAAATTGAATATCAATAGGACAGCATTTAAAATACTCTATATCAAAGAAAGAAATAACTTCATTCCAATCCAGGAAGGTAAGCGTGAACTCTTACATCAAAAGTGTTCTTTACATTTTAGATTGATTTTCTTAGTTAATCACATTTTAATATCACAGTTTATAGCAAAGCCTTAATATTTACAGGCTATTAAGATAATATATTAAATTTGACAAGTTAAACTATATTTCAGGCAACATCTTCATCATTCTGTTCAAAAATTAGTGAGATAAATGACTAAAATAATTTTGAAAAGTATTGTTAGTTTTAATGTAACAAAAGTTATTAAAATAGTTGAGGCAGTTTTGAAGAAAATTTTAAATGTAGGAAAACTTACTGAAGAAGGCAGTAATTGGCTTCTTTTAAAATGTTTTAAAAGTGTTTGCATACTACCATCAATGAAATGCAGTATTATTTCTGAAGAAACACTATTTTGGAAAGTATTAGTTGCTCAGTTGTGTCCAACTCTTTGTTCTCATGTACTGTAGACCGCCAGGCTCCTCTGTCCATGGAATTTTCCCGCAAGAATATTGCAGTTGTCAGTACCCATTCCCTTCTCAAGGGGATCTACCTGACCCAGGGGTCAAACCCAGGTCTCCTGCACTGCAGACAGACTCTTTACCATCTGCTGCTGCTGCTGCTGCTAAGTCACTTCAGTTGTGTCCGACTCTGTGCGACCCCAGAGACAGCAGCCCACCAGGCTCCCCCGTCCCTGGGATTCTCCAGGCAAGAACACTGGACTGGGTTGCCATTTCCTTCTCCAATGCATGAAAGTGAAAAGTGAAAGTGAAGTCGCTCAGTCGTGTCCAACTCCTAGCGACCTCATGGACTGCAGCCCACCAGGCTCCTCCGTCCATGGGATTTTCCAGGCAAAAGTACTGCTTTACCATCTGAGCCAACAGAAAAGTCCTTTTGCAAAGGAATCTAACATTTTATGGCATTAAAAGAAAAATCATTGATGTTATACTTTTCTGACTAAACAAATACTACAAAATCAGACTACAAATATAACTGTCTTTGTCCTCATTCAGAGGGAGTTAGAGCCCTGAGGTCATTAGCTAAGTAAAAGAGAAATTGGCCTGTGTCACTAAGAAAAGAAGCCAACCTAAAGTAAAAACAAACAAACAAAGCCTCAATTAAAAGAATCAAGCCTGTTTACTGTTCACTTGGAAGGACTTCTGTTAAAGAAAAGTTTGAGTAGAATTAATTTTAGAGTAGTGAAGTGACAGTGCCTTTCTCTATCTACAGTGAAGGGATATAAGTATACAATCAAACCACAATACTAATCTCATCTCCAGTATTAGGTGTAGTTTGAAAACACTGGTGGTGGTTGAGTCACTGTCTTGTCTGACTCTTGCGATCCCCATGGACTGCAGCCCACAAGGCTCCTCCATCCGAGAGATTTCCCAGGCAAGAATACTGGAGCGGGTTGCCATTTCCTTCTCCAGGAGATCTTCCTGACCCATGTCTCCTGCATTACAGGTGGATTCTTTATCGCTGAGCCACCAGGGATTCACTAAGGTGAATATTTTGTTAGGAAAATACTGAGAATAATTCATAGGTTGTGGCTTTTCCATCTCTCTCTCCCTTCCTTCTTTCTTTACCTCCCTCTCTCCTTCCCTCCCTTCTTCCCTCTTTCTTTCCTCCTTCCCCTCTCTCCCCCTCCCTTTCTCTGGTCCTCTTTTTCCTTTTTTCTCTTTATGTTGCTTGAATTTCATCCAGCTCACAATCGTTTTATTGCTTAAGTATCATTTGAGAAAATAAAATGTGGAGAACCTTATAGTAGATGTGGTAGATAATACCACCATATGTATTGCATGTGTGAATGCATGCTCAATTGTGTCTGATTATTTGCAATCTCCTAGACTGTAGCTCTTGGAGAAGGAAATGGCAACCCACTCCAGTGTTCTTGCCTGGATAATCCCAGGGACGGGGGAGCCTGGTGGGCTGCCATCTATGGGGTCACACAGAGTCAGACATAACTGAAGCAACTTAGCAGTAGCAGACTGTAGCCCATCAGGCTCCTCTGTCCATGGAATTTTCCAAGCAAGAATGCTGGAGAGGGTTGCTATCTCCTCCTCCAGGCAATCTTCCAGACCCAGGGATCGAACCTGCAACTCTTGCATCTCCTGCACTGGCAGGTGGATTATTTACCACTAGTGCCATGTGGGAAACCTCTCTTATTGCAGAACACTGTAATTTCAATAAACTATTTTGGAAAGTAAACATAAAATTATTTAACACAAATAGAAACTGTTAATCAAAGTCTGAAATAAATAGTGGACTTAGAAGGGAATTTATAGTAACCAACAGTTTGGTTTGTACACTTTTTATTTTAACTCCATTCTCAGTGTTTTAGGTTATTAAAACAGAAATAATATGAGTCCAACAAAATGTGTGATCAATATATACATCTTTTGCTGTCATAGATGAATATTTTTCAGTATTATAATAAAGCCATGTATGAATGGTATCCCTGACACCACCTGGAAAGCATTCCAAATTCATGGAGAAAATCCTCAGTATTTTTATATGAAGGAAAGATTTTATGCTACTATAATACTTAAGCAGAGAATTAGAAATTGGATAGAAATTGCTTAATAACTTCTCTACATTTCAAAAGGTTTTATCATGCAATTTCTATTTAATATTCACAATATGTGTGGAAATTTCAAAAATTACTTATCATCGCATCTTATTAAGAACTTGTCTCGGGAACACATGTATACCTGTGGTGGATTCATTTTGATATTTGGCAAAACTAATACAGTTATGTAAAGTTTAAAAATAAAATAAAATTAAAAAAACAAACAAAAACAAAAACAAAAAAAAAAAACACAATAATGAGAACAGTGCATCCCATACCAATCATTAGTGGAGAATACAGTAATCTAATTAATATTGGATATTGTTATCCATTCGTAAATCAAATACTTATTGGGTTATTATATATGTTAGTTCCCAGGAAGGAGAAGTATATACAAATGATACATTCTATGTTCCCCTGAAATTATCTGTTGCAGTAAAAGTAACTTGGATTTTGAGTTATACATGCCTAAAATTCCATCCTAATAATGCCTTTTATTTGCTTTGATCTTAATCGATTTAAACAACATTTTTAAGTTGAAATTTATTGAAAGCATGGCTGTTGATTGCAGGAATTACCACTCAAATGCAAAATCAGTGTTTGAGATTTGATAAAAATCTCTTTGGCTGAGTTCTTTATGACTCTTTCAATTGAAATAAACTAACTATACCAACTATTATAACACAAAAAAATCACAAAGATCATCCCCCAAATCACTTTTTCTATCTTATTTTTTAATTATAGTTGCATGATGACTCAAAATATTTGGATAGCTTAAATCAAAGTATAAGTAAATGCAATTAATTAAAAGAAATAACATGAGAAAGGAGAATTGATGGAAAGGTCATTCTAAATAAAATTGTCAGATTTCTTGCTATATATTCGTCTCTCGAAGCTGAATAACAAAATGCAGCATCAATTATTTCATTATCAGTAACAGGAAAATATATCCATCTATCAGCAGACCTAATTCCTGATATTACTCTTTTCTGATGGATTATTTTTTGTGAAAGAATGAACTTCTTTAAACTACAGCTTAATATCAAATTTAGATGCTTTTCTAGGACTCAAATTAGTGAGTTTTGAAAGTGCAGTGTACATTTTATCACTTAGCAAACTGCAACTCAGAGAGATAGAGGACTTTACATTGGTTTTGTTTTTTTGCAGATGCTTCCAGGAGACCAAACAGCAGAAGGCAATTTCTCTTCAGTCATGGCATTTGTTCTGGGATTTTCGGATCTTCCTACCTCCAGGGACTTCTATTTGGAATTTGCTTTCTCATCTATATATTCATCCTAACAGGAAATAGTCTTATTATAATAATCACGAGGGTAGACCCTGTGCTCCAGACACCCATGTATTTTTTCCTTGCAAATTTCTCGTCACTGGAAATTGTTATGTATCTGTGACTCTCCCTAGGATTCTAGTGAACCTTTGGACCCAAGACAGAAGAAGCGTTTCTTCGCTGAGCTGCGGCATCAGACGCGCTTCTTCCTTGCTCCGGGAGCCCCGGGGCGCTCCTCCTGGGGGCGAGGCCTGGGCCCTGTGCGTTCACGTGCAGCCTCTGGGCCGCCCTCTGCTCACGACCCACAGGATGGGCCTGCAGTCGTCTGCTGGCACCTGGGTGTGGGAATTCCAGTCCCGACAGCACAGACATGCCAGCTGTCCTCACTGCTCTTCTGTGCTTCACACCAGATCAACCGCTTCTTCTGTGACATCCCCCGATGATCACTGGCCTATGGGGACACTGTGCTTAATGAAATGTGTGTCTATGCGGTTGCTGCGCTGTTTGCCACGATTCCTTTCCTCCTGATACTGGGCTCTGATGTCAAAATCATTTCTGCCATCTGAAATCTGCGCTCAGCCACAGGCCGGTCCAAAGCCTTCTCCACTTGCTCTTCCCATCTTACCGTTGTGCTTTTATTCTTTGGCTCCGTGACTGTTGCTTATTTATGCCCCAAATCAAATCATTCCCCAGGAACCGTCAAAATGCTCTCTGTTTTCAACACTGTCGGGACGCCAGTGTTTAACCCCTTGATATACAGTCTTAGGACTAAGGATGTGATTGCAGCTTTGAAGAAACTATTGCTTAAGAAAATACTGCAAAGATGTGAACACTTTTTAATGTTTGTCTCAGAGGGCTCACAGAAATATGATTTAATTTCACTCTTCCTATATTCACTGATAGTGTAATTATTCCCAATGATTATGTTGTCATTTACAATTATTACATATTTTGGGTTTTCTGCCTGAAGTCAGTTTGACTACATTTTAAATAAGAAAATTTATTAATTGTGTTTTATTAAGACAAATCCAGTTTTTCATAGCCATTTTATAAAATTTACCCAACTCTAACACTTTCAGATAAGTAAACCGCTAGAATTTTGTTTAAAATGTGTAGAAAAAATATACTTTGCCTTGATAACTGGTAAATTATTTACAAATATGCTGGTACCACCATTTGTATTTGTGACACATTCATTTCTCATGGGAGATTTTTTATTAGATATGTGATGAGGAATGAACACAAGACTAAATTATAAGTCATATGTTTGAGAATAGTTTTAAAATAGAATGAAAACCTTTCACTGCATCCACTTTCTCAGTATAAATTAAGAAATTTGTTCCATGTGTAACCAGAGGGAGCTGAATATCTGGATCTTTTCTTCCTACTTCTTCCAAGAGTGATAAAAATTGAATATCAAACATCTGACAGCGCTGTCATACTGCTTTCATTACTGTGCTTTATATCAATTTCCAAAATGCATTTCCTACTTAGAATCTTTGCTAGAGCTTACTTGAATTAACAAAGTTGCAATGAAAAAGAAAATCTATGTATGGATTCTTTTTTTTACACTTAATATCAAGGAACAGATTAGTAATTTAGATGAAAACTCGGAGCTTCCCTGATAGCTCAGTTGTTAAAGAATCTGCCTGCAATGCAGGAGACCTCATTCAATTCCAGGGTCAGGAAGATACCCTGGAGAAGGGATAAGCTACCCACTCCAGTATTCTTGGACTTCCCTTATGGCTCAGCTCATAAAGAATCTGCCTGCAATGTGAGAGACCTGGGTTCGATCCCTGTGCTGGGAATATACCCTGATGAAGGGAAAGGCAACCCATTCCAGTAGTCTGGCCTGGAGAATTCCATGGACTGCATAGTCTATGGGGTTGCAAAGAATCCGACATGACTGAGCGACTTTTACTTTCCAAGCAAAGATTCACATACAATTACTTAATATCACAAATAGTAATATATGCATAAAAATGCCTAACACTGCCTGCCTATAAGCTGTTTTTAAATTAATATAAATATAATTAACCTTTACCAGTTTATCTTTCAGTAATGTATATGAAATTAACCAGAGAGTACAGATAAAATCAACAATTATTCCATCATAAATATCCTAACAGGAAAGAAAATAGAGAATTTATCAACACTTCACTATACAGCTGCTTCTTTCTTTCAAATGTGTAATTCAAGGGATACTCAGTCTCTATAACTAAAAATTATTACTAATACTTGTAGAAAACATCACTTATTTATCTAATGATAATGTCACTTTATAGGTTTAACTTCTTTTGTAGATTTTGTTCCTTCAGATTAATTTCTCTTTAAAAGAGTTAACGGTTTAATTATAACATTTGATTTATAAATTTGGATTTTTATTTTTCTAGGGCTTGTGGGGATTCCTAGGTGGTTCATTGGTATAGAATTTGCCTGCCAATGAAGGAGATGCAGATTCGATTCCTGGGTTGGGAAGACCTCCTGGAGAAGTAAATGGCAACTCACTGCAATATTCTTGCATGAAAAATTCCATAGACAGAGGAGGCTGGTGGGCTATATAGTCCATGGGTTGGCAGGAGTCAGACATGACTGAGTGACAAAGTATGCACACATGGCACATGTGAGTGTAAATATCTTAACCTACTTCATCTATTTTTTGTATGTGTCAAAAATTAAATACATTACTGATGGTGATAAAGAAACTGAAGGTATAATAGTTATGTGAGTGCTATTCTTTCCCTTTCAAACTGTGATGCTAAAGAAGTCTCATAGATGCAAGGAGGTCAAACCAGTCAGTCCTAAAGGAAATCAACCCTGAATATTCATTGGAAGGACTGATGCTAAATTTGAAGCTCCAATACTGGCCACCTGATGCAAAGAACCAACTCATTGGAAAAGACCCTGATGCTGGGAAAGATTGAAGGCAAAAGGAAAAGGAGGTGGCAGAGGATGAGATAATTAGATAGCATCATGGACTCAATGGGCATGAACTTGAGCAAAGTCTGGGAGACAGTGGGGACAGAGGAGCCTGCCATACTACTGTCCATGGGGTCACAAACAGTTGGACATGACTTTGAGACTGAACAACAATAGTAATTCTTTCTCTTAACTCTTAGATAAGCAAATTGTAATGAAATGAAACAGTATCAGCCCTATAATTAAGATAACTGATTTTTGTTTTGAATTTATTATAATCTGTGCATTCTCAAGTATCTCAACTGTTCTTTTTGTATCAATTTCTGTCTATAAAATAGCAATAATGCCTACTATCATTAATTATGTCAAAGCAATGAACACAATATCTTGGATTCAAGGAGTCTTTTTGGAAATTTTAAAAATCTTGGAGAAGGAAGCATTTGCCAACATCTAGTTTTCCATAGAATAAAGGCTACTCATTTAAATATTGAAATTATTTTTAACAATATTATTAATACAAGTTCTCTTACAACAACGTTCACACTTCTCTGCCTTCTTAAACCTTCAGGAAGAGTTCATTCTGCCTTAGTGTCTCATGATATGCATGCATGAATAAATACCTGCTATTATCCTTGGCTTACAGCACCTGCCACTATTTGCTGACATGGAACATTTAATTTTGTACTGAATTTCTATAGAACACATATTCTTCTATCTCCTTTCTTTTCTTGATTCTCATCACTTGATTTTCAAGATTCTAGAAACATTCTTTAATTCATTAACTATTTTTTCCTAATGTGTTTTTCATTGTCATCTATCATTCTTTATCTCACTGAAAGAGAGTAGTTAGTTTTTTGTTAGTCATTTGATTTTACTTACAATTCTAAATGAGACCTCACTTGAAAGAAAAGGACAGAGATTATCTCAAGGCTCTTTCTCTTTTTATTTGATCTAAGATATTCAGTGGTTTGCTAATGTTTAAACATACTTTCAGTATGGAAATGCAATATATGAGGCAGTTATTAATTGATTCTCTATTTTTTCAAGTATGTTGCCTGTCACAGAATAATGATCCTCAAAGACATATTTTATAAGGAAGGCTGAGTGCCAAAGAATTGATGCGTTTAAGCTGTGGTGTTGGAGAAGACTCTTGAGAGTACCTTGGGCTGCAAGATCAAACCAGTCAATCCTAAAGGAAATCAATCCTGAATATTCATTGGAGGGACTGATGCTGAAGCTAAAGCTCCAATACTTTGGCCACCTGATGGGAAGAGCTGACTCATTAGAAAAAACCCTGATGCTGGGAAAGATTGAAGGCAGTAGGAGAAGGGGACAACAAAGGACAAGATGGTTGGATGGCATCACCAATTCTATGGACATGAGTTTGAACAAGCTCTGGGAGATGGTGAAGGACAGGGAGGCCTGGGGTGCTGAGTCCATGGGCTCACAAAGAGTTGGACATGCCTGAGCGACTGAATAGCAACAACTATATATATATATATATATATATATATATATATATATATATATATATGACAACCTTGTGTGTGCATGCTAAGTCACTTCAGTTGTGTCTGATTGTGCCACCCAGTGGACTGTAGCCAGCCAGGCTCCTCTATCCATGGGATTCTCCTGGCAAGAATACTGGAATGGGTTGCCATGCCCTTCTCCAAGGTATCTTCCCAATCCAGGGATCAAACCCACATCTTCTGCAGCTCCTGCACTTCAGGCAGATTCTTTACCTCTGAGCCACTGGGGAAGGCCATATATGACCGCCTTAATCATTCTAAATATAATTACTTCAATGAATCCACCTAGAAAAGTTCGCATGTGTGTTATTGCATGCATATACACAAAGTCTTTTTATCTGTGTATCTATCATCTATCTAAATGCTTTAAACACAAAATATAAATGTACATATATAAGTATGTATATCTATGTATAAAGCTTATTATGGCAAAGCTCAATCATCTTCCTTTTTGAAATTTCAACATCATCTCTCTAAAAGTTTGTTTCATAATTTATATTTTTTCCAACTCTTCCCTTAGACCATATGTTCACCTTCTCTTTATATTGAATTCTATTATTCTATTTCCATATATGTTCTCTGTACTAATTATATGATAGTGAAATAAGCTTACATGCTTTCATGTCACAGCTAAAGAAATAGTTTATCGATATAAAGGTTACATATAGTAAAACACTATTCCAAGAAACAATTATATGTATGATACCTATATAAATATAAATATGCAGATACCTTTAAAAGAAGGAAAGAAAGAGAGGATGTCTACCATTATTCCCTGAATATTCTTTTCCAGCAAAGAATCCAAGCTATTAATACAATCCAGATGCACAATGAAGACATATTCACTTTTCACTTTCCCTGAATCAGGCTATTAATCTTGGAAAGATTTAGCACATATTATTGACCTTCCCATCCTTCATTGTCAGAGGTAAAGAATCTGCCTGAAGTGCAGGAGCTGCAGAAGATGTGGGTTTGATCCCTGGATTGGGAAGATACCTTGGAGAAGGGCATGGCAACCCATTCCAATATTCTTGCCAGGAGAATCCCATGGATAGAGGAGCCTGGCTGGCTACAGTCCACTGGGTGGCACAATCAGACACAACTGAAGTCCACAAGAGCAATATTCTCCTAAAATACACACACAGACACACACAGACAAGCATGTGTTCCTACATAAATGAATATCTGTTTTCGTGTCTCTAAATAATAAAATTGTGTGTGCTTAGTTTCTCAGAATTATAAGTGACTTGTTCTGGGAATAGTGCAATTAAAAGTATTAACAAAAGATTATCTTGCTAATAAATATATTTATAATTTACAAAGCAGTGATAGTATTTGCACACATTCATTGTGTTTTAAAAACAAGTGATACAGATACAGATTTTTAGCAAGCTATTACTACTGAATGTGAGAACTAGTTTAGATATGGTTTGTTAGTTGCCAAACCAAAGAGAAAATAATTTGTGAAGCTCTCTACTGACATTTTTAGCTTGTGGAACTTCAGATTACCCAAAAAAAGTCATAATACTCCAAGATATCACTCTTATTTGCCCTTCTCTATAAAAGGAGAGGGATCCAGTCACATCTGTTCGATATATCAATATTTTTAAATGTTGCCCTCCTCCCCGTTAGTTATCTCTTCTCTCTAAAAAAAAATTTTTTTTAATTAGGCAGGAGGGAGAGAAAAAAGAGAGGATTTCTTAATTTCTGTCTCAATCTTTTCAACATATGATAGTTTCAGGATTTATCCAACTTCTTCCTAGAAATTTTCCTGGAATTTTGTTGTTGCTGTTACTATAGTTCTCTTTCTTTTAAACTCCCCTGTATTCAATTGTTTCTATTGGATTTTACTAGGTTATGATGGCTGTATTATCTAAGAATCTTGGTGATTTATTGTTTACTTGGTTCTCAATAAGAGTTGGTTTTTCCTTCTTCACTTTATTATCAGAATTGGTCACACATCATCTGGTTGCTTTCTCCCAAGGAGAAAGTGGTACTGCACCTCCCTATCCATCTGGAAATAGCCAGCTCCATATAAATGTGAACAAAACTGACATATATTTTTATGGGAATAAACTTTAAAAGCAACTGTTCAAGCTTCATCATATATTTTGAGTACTGGTAACAAGTCATATTTCTGCAATGATCTGTTGCCTGTCTATATGAAGGATTATTATATATACACATGCAATTTTGAAAATTATATAACTACAGAAAGAGCACACACAACTAATAATTGTGATTTTCCTTGTCCAGAATGAATACAAATTTATTGTTTGCTATTTTGATTACCTGAATAGCACAAGCTTATTGTAATAAACTGCAGAATTTCAATAAAACAAAGGGAAAATAGAATGATTTACCCTGTGATTTCCATAATTAACAACAATGATTATTTTTGTATTGACCATTTCTAATATGTGTATGTATGTAAGGTTTAAGGTGTAAAATACTTGTGCTTTTATAGCAGATACTTACTTTTACAAAAATTTAAATCCTTTGTCTTTTCCTCTAACTTTCCTATTCCCCACTATCATCTCTAGGAAAAATATATTAAAAAAACCAGGACTTGTGACTATTCCATCACTTTTTCCAAGCTCATCTATTATATGTAAAGATTTCAATAATAACTTTTGTTTTATCAACTCAACAAATCATATTATGGATTTAATCTGATATACACGTAAATGACACCTAATAATTACTAATATCATTGTACAACATCATTTAATAAACTACATTCCCAATGAAAGCTACTTTTCACTCTAAGAAATTATTTCTCGTAGAATAATTGCTAGGCCAAACTATACATAACATTTTAATTAATGCCCATTACTAACTTAGTTTTAAAAATTTCTGTGACAACTCTACGGAAGTGAATAATATACTTTCAAATAAGTGATATAACTGAGTCTGTATTACAACTGGGCCTATTATAGCAATTCTTGGCTAAAGTTCTTACTACAAGAGAACATTTAACAATAAGGTTATAGAATTCCAAGTGAATGATTTGCTATTTGTTTACCCACACAACTGTATAACTGGAGACAGAAAGTTTCCTCAGTGTTACAAGTAATTTTTATTTTGGTAATAACTACCACTTTCTAGACAGATAAATTGAGTTTAAGATAAATATTGAAAATTTATAACTAATATATAAGAAATCAAGTTCTGAAATACAAGTCAGTTTTTCAATGAACTAAGGTGTTTGCATGGCCATTGTCTCAGTGCCATCATGACATCCTTGTTCCTTAGACTGTATATCATGGGGTTAAACACAGGCATCACAATCGTGTAGAAGAGAGAAAGCATTTTGTCAGTTCCTGCTGAGCCTTGGGTCTTGGGTCTTAAATATGTGACAAGGCCTGATCCGAAGAACAACGCCACAACCATAAGATGAGAGGAGCAGGTGGAAAAGGCTTTGCCCCGACTTGTGGCTGATGGCAATTTAAGGACTGTGGAGATGATTTTGCCATAGGAGACAAGTATCAACAGAAATGGACCCAAAACAAACAGCGCAGCAACTGTGAAGACTGACATTTCATTCAGAAAAGTGTCCCCACAGGCCAGCTTGAGTATGGGAGGGATGTCACAGAAGTGGTTGATGAGGTTAGAACCACAAAAGGGCAGAGAGAAAATCTGGCCTGTCTGGCCTAGTTGGACTGGGATTCCACTGATCCAGGAGCCAGCCACTAGCCGGATAAACACCCTGTAGTTCATAACTAGAGGATAGTGCAGAGGGCTACAAATGGCCGCATAGCAATCATAGGCCATCACGGCCAGAAGGAAGCACTCGGTGGCCCCCAAGTATAAGAATGAAGCACATTTGTGTGGCACAAGCAACTAAAGAAATCGTTCTTCTTTGTGTCCAAAGACATGTGAGCATTCTGGGGAGCGTAACAGACACATAGCAGGTTTCCAAAACAGAAAAATTGCCAAGGAAAATATACATGGGGGTCTGGAGACCAGGGTCTAGTTTTGTTATCAGAAATATGATGCCATTGCCATCGAGATAACTATATAGATGAGTAAAAAGAGTCCAAATAAAAACCCCTGGAGATGAGGAACATCAGCAAAGTCCAGGAGAACAAACTCCATCAGTTTAGTGAGATTACCTTCTGGTGCTTTTTCTTGGTGTTCCATCTGTGAAAAAGGGTAAATGTATTATCTGCTTTTTATTTTTACCATCAGGGGTCAGTGCCTGTTTTATAAATTGTATCATGATATCCAGATTGATTTCCATGATCAATGCAATTGTTTCTAATTTAAGAATTTTATTATGTATGCATTTCCCCTTTCTCAGTTTATAATCCATGTGTTATCACCATACACTCTCCCTTGAAATATATTTTAGGGCATTCTTTCCAAATACAGTCCAATGTCAAAAAAGTTAAAGTGTTAGTTGTTCAGTCATGTCTGACTCTCTGTTCCCATGGACTGTAGCCAGCCAGGCTCCTCTGTCCATGGGATTTCATAGGCAAGAATACTGGAGTGGGTTGTCATTCCTTCTCCAGGGGATCTTCCCCACCCAGGGACCAAACCCGGTCTCCTGCATTGCAGGTGGATTCTTTACTACCTGAGCCACCAGGGAAGCCCCACATGCTCTGATTGGCACAGGCATTGGACAAATTGATAGTTATTGAAGATAGAACCACAACTTTGCCATATGATCTCAGTTTAAAATATTTACATCATTTTGTGGCCATGTTTCACAGTTTGTGGGATCTTAGTACCCCAACCAGACATTGAACCTCAGGCTGACAGCGGGGAAAGTACAGCATCCTAATCATTGAACTGCTAGGGAATTCCCTTAAATATTTACATTTTTTGACAATTTTATTGTATTTCTCTATGACTTTACATACTTCAGTAGAACTATTAATATAACAGAAATTATCTTCCTTATATATATTAAGCTACTATTTAAACTCTTAATTTCCCTCCCATCACTTGATGATCTTGATCATACATGTTCTTATATACAATTCACATTATTAGGCAGTTTACAAAAAAAAATTAGAGAATATTTTATTTTTTGTACATAGGGAAATAAAATACATATATTTCAGTAAGATACTATGTGGGGGCTATCAGATGTTTTTATTCTGGAAAAGTTGTGTGGGAATAGACACAGATAGAAACAATTAAGAGGGTCACTCTGGGAAAACAGGGGTCACCTGGAATGTGTTCACTAGCTGTGTAAGATACTTCCTGTCATGCTTTACTCTGTGTTCTGTATGCATCTTTGATGTCTTTGTTGTTCCTCAAAAAATAATAATAATTCAGATAACAGTTTCTAAACTCACTTTTCTTGAGCTTTATTTATTTATTGAGATTTAGCAATGATGGATTCATTGATCATTTGCACATTTATTTTGTGATTGCAAATCAGTGCGTATTTTTTAAATCATACTTAAGTTTGAATCTTAACTCCATTATTTATCATTTGTTATATTAAGCAATTGTTTAAGTTTTCTGTTTGCTTTCTTATTTGAGATAGTTAAATATTATATTGTTGATAAAATTACCTATCACTTTTAATATGTTTATGTATAAAATATGGTCCTATAATTATAATTATTAATGTGGTATAATGTTCTTAAATCTTTAGTTGCCAGGGTTGTAACACACTCCCTAGAAAAATTGTTTTTGGTAGAGTTATTGAGTTACTCACTGATGATTATTTTTTTCCATTTTTTTCCTTTCATCAGAGCCAGGAGTAGAATACAGTCTTACCTAAATAAGGAATGAAACTCCTCTAGTACAGAATCTCAGAGCATGCACTCAGTTTCAGGGCTGACTCTGCACTGCACCATTGTTAAAGTGATTGCCTTCTTAAATATTACACTCCAGGCATCACTTGACTCAACATGAGTCCCAGCCCTGCTTCTCATTTCCCCACCCTTTATGTTTCAAGTTTTTCCATGCAAGCATAGTCTAAATACAGTGCCATGGATGAAAAATACAATCCTGACAAGATGGCCTGCAGTTGAATCATGGCTTCACTTGCCAGTTGTATGACAATGCAAACTGCTTAATCTTCCTGTGCCATAGATTACTAGGCTGCAAAACTAACAGTTGTACCCATAGTTAGGATTGTTATATGAATTAATTCATTTGATACATGCAAAGAAACTTAAAGTTGTTTTGGTATTCATAGAAAATCTATTTGAAAGCTAGCTATTATTGTTTTTATTAAAAGTTAAATTTTATTCTTCTAAATTTTACTGTTTGCTTTTTTTTTAATTTTATTTTATTTTTAAACTTTACATAATTGTATTAGTTTTGCCAAATATCAAAATGAATCCGCCACAGGTATACACAGTATGAAAAACTGCTCTCTAATTTACCTTGATTTGGTATCACATGGTTAATGTGGGAATGAAATAAGATATTAAAACAATCATCACAGTGTTATAAAAATCCCAGACTCTTAGATGTGAATTCTCCATGAATTTTCTGCCAATGATTTAATAATATTATCACCTCCACTCTGTAGAACTAACAGGGAGAGCACACATGACTTTGGAGCACAGAGTGTTGCAATTTGGCTCATTCCTTTCATATACTGTTTTTCTTTCCCACTGATATTACATGATCTAGGATCTAAGGACTGAGACCTAGGAAAATAGTTACTACATGATCTAGGAAAATAGTCCTAGTTCCTACCTGGAAACAATATAGATCTTAGAAAATGCTTGTTTACTTAATATAGTGTTCATTATTTGATTCTGAAATTGAGTAAAGGAACAGACACTTTTAATTTAAAATCGTCAATCTTAAAAGAGAGTAAAAGATTAATATACAAAAGAATAGAACTGTAATCTTTATCATTTTTATGAATAAAATCATTTAGCATTTCACTCATTACTTGAATAAAATTATTTCCAGTGCTATATAAAATATAATTTCTAATTGTACAGATATGACATTTTGGTGATGAAATCTTGTATAACATGAAATAGGTAAGACTTGAGCTTGAATTTCTCAAGAGTAAAACAAGGTATACTTCAAGTATATTTGTATATTTGATAAAAATTGGTAATTCAGAGGAGGAGCCAAGATGGCGGAGGAGTAGGACGGGGAGAACACTTTCTCCCCCACAAATTCATCAAAAGAGCATTTAAACGTCAAGTAAATTCCACAAAACAACTTCTGAATGCCGGCAGAGGACATCAGGCACCCAGAAAAGCAACCCAACTCTTCGAAAGGAGGTAGGAAAAAAATATAAAAGACAAAAAAAGAGACAAAAGAGGGAGGGATGGAGTTCCATCCCAGGAAGGGAGTCTTAAACAGAGAGAAGTTTCCAAACACCAGGAAACTTTCTCACTGCCGAATCTGTGCCGAGCTTTGGAAGCACAGAGGGCAACATAAAAGGGAGGAAAAAAAAATAAATAAACAATTAAAAATCACAGATTGTGAGCCCTACGGTAACTCCCCCAGCGGAGAAGCAGCGCAGACGCCTGCACATGGCATTAGCAAGCGGGGGCTGGGCAGGGAAGCGCGGCGCGGGCTGTGTCCCTTAGAGTAAGAATCGGCCCGAATGTCCTGAGCGCTATCTGAGCGAAATAATTTGGGCTAGCAAACTAGACTGTGGGATATCTACCACGCGAAAAGCCAGCCCTAACCTAAGACACCGCCAGGCCCGCGCACAGAACAAAGGACTGAACTGAGATAGCCGGTTACAGACCTTCCCCTTCCAGTGACAGGCAGCCAGAGCCAGAAGGGGGCAATCGCAGCCCAAGAGAGACACTATCTATAAAACTGTAAGCAGGCTTCTTTGCTAACTAAAACTTCTTGGCGGTCTGGACGGTCAGCATCTGCCTGAGAAGGTGCGCCGGTTTTACACCCAGATAACCGAGTGGCGGGGAGGCGATAAGTCGCAGCATTGGTGCCCGCCAAACACATCACCTAAGCTGCTCGGATCTGGGAAGAGCACAAAACGCAGGCCCAACCGAGTCTGCGCCTCTGAGGACTACCCGAGTGCCTGAACCTGAGCGGCTTGGACCTGGGAGCTCAGCCCAGGGCCGGCCTCTGATTGTTCCTGGCGGAACAAACTAGAGCCCAAGCAGTGTGGGCAGGGAGGCTACATGCACCGTGAGCGGGGGCAGACCCAGTGTGGCTGAGGCACTGCAAGCGCACGCCAGTGTTATATGTTTGCAGCATCCCTCCCTCCCTCCCCACAGCGCGGCTGAACAAGTGAGCCTAAATAAAATTAAAAAAATAGTGTCCTCCACCGTCCCCTTTGTGTCAGGGCAGGAACCAGACACTGAAGAGACCAGCAAACAGAAGAAGCTATAACAGAGGGAAACGCCTTGGAAGCTACAGGCCATAGATTAAAACCCTGTGGTTACTACGGACTACATAGGATCTTGAGAAATATAAGTCAGACCAAGGAACTAGCCAAAAATGAGCTGAACCCACAATACTCACAACAAAACCAGAGAAAGACCTAGATATATTTTTACTATTTTTACGATCAATCTTTCTTTCTTTTTTTTCTTTTTTTATTAAAAAAAAATTTAAGTCCTCTATTGTCCTTTAATTTTCACTTTCATAACTATTACTTTGCAAAAAAAAAAAAAGACCCTATTTTTTTTTTCTTCTTCAGCAAACTTCATATATATATTTTATAATTTTTTGACCGTGTTTTTTTTTTTTTTTCTTTTTCTTCTTTTCTTTAACATAGTATTTTTGAAATTCCAAACTCGACTCTAGATTTTTAATTTTAGCCTTTTGGTATATGTTATCAATTTTGTACCTATAGTTTTTTTCATAATTTCTGTGACTTTTTTTTCCTCTGTTTCTTTCTCTTCTTCTTTTGTATAACATCATATGTCTGCAATTCCAAACTCTACTCAAGATTTTTAATTTATGCTTTTTGGTATTTAATATCAATTTTGTACCTGTATTTTCTTTATAATTTTTGCGACATTGTTTTTGTTGGTTTGTTGGTTTTCTCTTTTTATTTTTCTTCTTTTTTTTAACATTGTATTTTTGAAATTCCAAACTCTACTCTAGATTTTTAACTTTTGCTTTTTGGTATTAGTTATCAATTTTGTACTTGTAGTTTCTTTATAATTTTCGCAACCTTGTTTGTTTTTCTTTGTTTGTTTTTTCTCTCTTTCTTTTCCTTCTTCTTTTCTTTAACATCATATTTTTGAAATTCCAAACTCTACTCTAGATTTTTAATTTTAGCCTTTTGGTATATGTTATCAATTTTGTACATATAGTTTTTTTTTATAATTTCTGTGACTTTTTTTTTCTTTTTTTTTCCCTCTGTTTCTTTCTCTTCTTATTTTATATAACATCATATATCTGCAATTCCAAACTCTACTCAAGATTTTTAATTTATGCTTTTTGGTATTTGATATCAATTTTGTACCTGTATTTTCTTTATAATTTTTGCGACATTGTTTTTGTTGGTTTGTTGGTTTTCTCTCTTTATTTTTCTTCTTCTTTTTTTTTTAACATTGTATTTTTGAAATTCCAAACTCTACTCTAGATTTTTAATTTTTGCTTTTATGTATTTGTTACCAATTTTGTACCTTTAAGAACCCAATCTTCAGGACCCATTTTTCACTAGAGAACGAGATTACTGGCTTGACTGTTCTCTCTCCCTTTGGACTCTCCGTTTTCTCCACCAGGTCGCCTGTATCTCCTCCCTAACCCCTCTCTACTCTACCCAACTCTGTGAATTTCTGTGTGTTCCAGACGGTGGAGAACACTTAGGGAACTGATTACTGGCTGGATCTGTCTCCCTCCTTTTCATTTCCCCCTTTTATCCTTCTGGCCACCTCTGTCTCCTGCCTCCTTCTTCTCTTCTCTGTATAACTCCGTGAACATCTCTGAGCGGTCCAGTTGTGGAGTGCACATAAGGAAGTGACTACTGGCTAGCCCACTCTCTCCACTATTGATTCCACCTCATCTCATTTGGATCAACTCTAACTCCCTCCTCCCACTTCTCTTCTCCATGTAATGCTGTGAACCTCCCTGAGTGACCCTCACAGTAGAGAAACTTTTCATCTTTAACGTAGATGTTTTATCAATGGTGCTGTATAGAAGGAGAAGTTTTGAAACTACTGTAAAAATAAGACCGATAACTGGAAGTAGGAGGCTTAAATCCAAACCCTGACTCCAGGGAACTCCTGACTCCAAGGAACATTAATTGACAGGAGCTCATCAAACGCCTCCATACCGACACTGAAACCAAGCACCACACAAGGGCCAACAAGTTCCAGGGCAAGACATACCAAGCAAATTCTCCAGCAACAAAGGAACACAGCCCTGAGCTTCAAGATACAGGCTGCCCAAAGTCACCCCAAAACCATAGACATCTCATAACTCATTACTGGACATTTCATTACACTCCAGAGAGAAGAAATACAGCTCCATCCACCAGAACATCAACACAAGCTTCCCTAACCAGGAAACCTTGACAAGCCACCTGTACAAACCCACACACAGTGACGAAACGCCACAATAAAGAGAACTCCACAAACTGCCAGAATACAGAAAGGATACCCCAAACTCAGCAATTTAAACAAGATGAAGAGACAGAGGAATACCCAGCAGATAAAGGAACAGGATAAATGCCCACCAAACCAAACCAAAGAGGAAGAGATAGGGAATCTACCTGATAAAGAATTCCGAATAATGATAGTGAAATTGATCCAAAATCTTGAAATTAAAATGGAATCACAGATAGATAGCCTGGAGGCAAGGATTGAGAAGATGCAAGAAAGGTTTAACAAGGACTTAGAAGAAATAAAAAAGAATCAATATATAATGAATAATGCAATAAGTGAAATTAAAAACACTCTGGAGGCAACAAATAGTAGAATAACAGAGGCAGAAGATAGGATTAGTGAATTAGAAGATAGAATGGTAGAAATAAATGAATCAGAGAGGATAAAAGAAAAACGAATTAAAAGAAATGAGGACAATCTCAGAGACCTCCAGGACAATATTAAACGCTACAACATTCAAATCATAGGGGTCCCAGAAGAAGAAGACAAAAAGAAAGACCATGAGAAAATACTTGAGGAGATAATAGTTGAAAACTTCCCTAAAATGGGGAAGGAAATAATCACCCAAGTCCAAGAAACCCAGAGAGTCCCAAACAGGATAAACCCAAGGCGAAACACCCCAAGACACATAGTAATCAAATTAACAAAGATGAAGCACAAAGAACAAATATTAAAAGCAGCAAGGGAAAAACAACAAATAACACACAAGGGAATACCCATAAGGATAACAGCTGATCTTTCAATAGAAACTCTTCAAGCCAGGAGGGAATGGCAAGACATACTTAAAATGATGAAAGAAAATAACCTACAGCCCAGATTATTGTACCCAGCAAGGATCTCATTCAAGTATGAAGGAGAAATCAAAAGCTTTTCAGACAAGCAAAAGCTGAGAGAATTCTGCACCACCAAACCAGCTCTCCAACAAATACTAAAGGATATTCTCTAGACAGGAAACACAAAAATGGTGTATAAATTCGAACCCAAAACAATAAAGTAAATGGCAACGGGATCATACTTATCAGTAATTACCTTAAACATAAATGGGTTGAATGCCCCAACCAAAAGACAAAGACTGGCTGAATGGATACAAAAACAAGACCCCTACATATGTTGTCTACAAGAGACCCACCTCAAAACAGGGGACACATACAGACTGAAAGCGAAGGGCTGGAAAAAGATTTTCCATGCAAATAGGGACCAAAAGAAAGCAGGAGTAGCAATACTCATATCAGATAAATAGACTTTAAAACAAAGACTGTGAAAAGAGACAAAGATGGTCACTACATAATGATCAAAGGATCAATCCCAGAAGAAGATATAACAATTATAAATATATATGCACCCAACACGGGAGCACTGCAGTATGTAAGACAAATGCTAACAAGTATGAAAGGAGAAATTAACAATAACACATTAATAGTGGGAGACTTTAATACCCCACTCACACCTATGGATAGATCAACTAAACAGAAAATTAACAAGGAAACACAAACTTTAAACGATACAATAGACCAGTTAGACCTAATTGATATCTATAGGACATTTCATCCCAAAACAATGAATTTCACCTTTTTCTCAAGCCCACATGGAACCTTCTCCAGGATAGAGCACATCCTGGGCCATAAAGCTAGCCTTGGTAAATTCAAAAAAATAGAAATCATTCCAAGCATCTTTTCTGACCACAATGCAGTAAGATTAGATCTCAATTACAAGAGAAAAACTATTTAAAATTCCAACATATGGAAGCTGAACAACACGCTGCTGAATAACCAACAAATCACAGAAGAAATCAAAAAAGAAATCAAAATTTGCATAGAAACGAATGAAAATGAAAACACAACAACCCAAAACCTGTGGGACACGGTAAAAGCAGTCCTAAGGGGAAAGTTCATAGCAATACAGGCACACCTCAAGAAACAAGAAAAAAGTCAAATAAATAACCTAACTCTACACCTAAAGCAACTAGAAAAGGAAGAAATGAAGAACCCCAGGTTTAGTAGAAGGAAAGAAACCTTAAAACTTAGAGCAGAAATAAATGCAAAAGAAACAAAAGAGATCATAGCAAATATCAACAAAACCAAAAGCTGGTTTTTTGAAAGGATAAATAAAACTGACAAGCCATTATCCAGACTCATCAAGAAACAAAGGGAGAAAAATCAAATCAATAAAATTAGAAATGAAAATGGAGAGATCACAACAGACAACACAGAAATACAAAGGATCATAAGAGAGTACTATCAACAATTATATGCCAATAAAATGGACAACGTGGAAGAAATGGACAAATTCTTAGAAAAGTACAACTTTCCAAAACTGGACCAGGAAGAAATAGAAAATCTTAACAGACCCATCACAAGCACGGAAATTGAAACTGTAATCAAAAATCTTCCAGCAAACAAAAGCCCAGGTCCAGACAGCTTCACAGCTGAATTCTACCAAAAATTTAGAGAAGAGCTAACACCTATCCTGCTCAAACTCTTCCAGAAAATTGCAGAGGATGGTAAACTTCCAAACTCATTCTATGAGGCCACCATCACCCTAATACCAAAACCTGAGAAAGATCCCACAAAAAAAGAAAACTACAGGCCAATATCACTGATGAACATAGATGCAAAAATCCTTAACAAAATTCTAGCAATCAGAATCCAACAACACATTAAAAAGATAATACACCATGACCAAGTGGGCTTTATCCCAGGGATGCAAGGATTCTTCAATATCCGCAAATCAATCAATGTAATACACCACCTTAACAAATTGAAAAATAAAAACCATATGATTATCTCAATAGATGCAGAGAAAGCCTTTGACAAAATTCAACATCCATTTATGATAAAAACTCTCCAGAAAGCAGGAATAGAAGGAACATACCTCAACATAATAAAAGCTATATATGACAAACCACAGCAAACATTATCCTCAATGGTGAAAAATTGAAAGCATTTCCTCTAAAGTCAGGAACAAGACAAGGGTGCCCACTTTCACCATTACTATTCAACATAGTTTTGGAAGTTTTGGCCACAGCAATCAGAGCAGAAAAAAAAATAAAAGGAATCCAAATTGGAAAAGAAGAAGTAAAGCTCTCACTGTTTGCAGATGACATGATCCTCTACATAGAAAACCCTAAAGACTCCACCAGAAAATTACTAGAACTAATCAATGACTATAGTAAAGTTGCAGGGTATAAAATCAACACCCAGAAATCCCTTGAATTCCTATACACTAATAATGAGAAAACAGAAAGAGAAATTAAGGAAACAATTCCATTCACCATTGCAACGGAAAGAATAAAATACTTAGGAATATATCTACCTAAAGAAACTAAAGACCTATATATAGAAAACTATAAAACACTGGTGAAAGAAATCAAAGAGGACACTAACAGATGGAGAAATATACCCTGTTCATGGATTGGAAGAATCAATATAGTGAAAATGAGTATACTACCCAAAGCAATATATAGATTCAATGCAATCCCTATCAAGCTACCAACAGTATTCTTCACAGAGCTAGAACAAATAATTTCACAATTTGTATGGAAATACAAAAAACCTCGAATAGCCAAAGCGATCTTGAGAAAGAAGAATGGAACTGGAGGAATCAACCTACCTGACTTCAGGCTCTACTACAAAGCCACAGTTATCAAGACAGTATGGTACTGGCACAAAGACAGAAATATAGATCAATGGAACAAAATAGAAAGCCCAGAGATAAATCCACGCACATATGGACACCTTATCTTTGACAAAGGAGGCAAGAATATACAATGGATTAAAGACAATCTCTTTAACAAGTGGTGCTGGGAAATCTGGTCAACCACTTGTAAAAGAATGAAACTAGAACACTTTCTAACACCATACACAAAAATAAACTCAAAATGGATTAAAGATCTAAACGTAAGACCAGAAACTATAAAACTCCTAGAGGAGAACATAGGCAAAACACTCTCTGACATACATCACAGCAGGATCCTCTATGACCCACCTCCCAGAATATTGGAAATAAAAGCAAAAATAACCAAAGGGACCTAATTAACCTTAAAAGCTTCTGCACATCAAAGGAAACTATTAGAAAGGTGAAAAGACAGCCTTCAGAATGGGAGAAGATAATAGCAAATGAAGCAACTGACAAACAACTAATCTCGAGAATATACAAGCAACTCCTACAGCTCAACTCCAGAAAAATAAATGATCCAATCAAAAAATGGGCCAAAGAACTAAACAGACATTTCTCCAAAGAAGACATACAGATGGCTAACAAACACATGAAAAGATGCTCAACATCACTCATTATCAGAGAAATGCAAATCAAAACCACTATGAGGTACCATTTCACACCAGTCAGAATGGCTGCGATCCAAAAGTCTACAAGTAATAAATGCTGGAGAGGGTGTGGAGAAAAGGGAACCCTCTTACACTGTTGGTGGGAATGCAAACTAGTACAGCCACTATGGAGAACAGTGTGGAGAGTCCTTAAAAAACTGGAAATAGAACTGCCTTATGATCCAGCAATCCCACTGCTGGGCATACACACTGAGGAAACCAGAATTGAAAGAGACACGTGTACCCCAATGTTCATCGCAGCACTGTTTATAATAGCCAGGACATGGAAGCAACCTAGATGTCCATCAGCAGATGAATGGATAAGAAAGTAGTGGTACATATACACAATGGAGTATTACTCAGCCATTAAAAAGAATAGAATGAATCAGTTCTAATGAGGTGGATGAAACTGGAGCCTATTATACAGAGTGAAGTAAGCCAGAAAGAAAAACCAATACAGTATACTAACGCATATATATGAAATTTAGAAAGATGGTAACAATAACCCTGTGTACGAGACAGCAAAAGAGACACTGATGTATAGAACAGTCTTATGGACTCTGAGAGAGAGGGAGGGAGAGGGTGGGAAGATTTGGGAGAATGGCATTGAAACATGTAAAATATCATGTATGAAACGAGCTGCCAGTCCAGGTTCGATGCAGGATACTGGATGCTTGGGGCTGGTGTACTGGGACGACCCAGAGGGATGGAATGGGGAGGGAGGAGGGAGGAGGGTTCAGGATGGGGAACACATGTATACCTGTGGTGGATTCATTTTGATATTTGGCAAAACTAATACAATTATGTAAAGTTTAAAAAATAAAATTAAAAAAAAATTGGTAATTCAATCTTTGAAAATAATTTAAAAACATTGTTGAAACTAAAGCTATCTTTATTATTTTATAAATCCTGAATTCTATAATGTTTTTCAAAATAATTGTTCTTTGAATTCCCCAATGGGTAAAACTTTATTTTATGTATTACTTTATTTTAAATCTCTTATTATAAAACTGAATAGACATATGTAATCTTTTTTGTTACAATATGTGGGCTCAAATGAAGTTTTCTTTAATATTATCTATACTTAGAATTTAGCTATTACATTTTTTGGCATTTCAAAGTGACTTAGTACCATTATTTATTATAATTATTTGATTGTAAATTTTATTTAATAGAATAATAAATATATAGAAGTTTCTTTAATGAACAAAAATATTTACTACCATGTGTAAAATTAATAATTTACACATTAAAAACCTGTGTACATGATTAATTTTAAACTTAAGATAAGAATTAAGCCTTATTATCATTTTCATATTTACCTTTCTTACTTGAAATGTTGCTGATTTTTCTCACTAGAGAGACTTTGAATATTTATTGTAAGTGGAATTACTTGTTTTATCAAAGTAATTCAATTGGCCTTAAAATATTCTATTCTTTCTAAACAAAGTTCTCTTAAATAAAAGTAGTTATCTCTACCCAAGGGATCTCTGCCACCTGGCACATTTAAATTTATAATTAAAATCATCACTTTCTGAATTTTCTGATTTGTTGTTTTGTTGTGTTTTGTGTTTTTTTTTTAATTTTTTTCAGATAGCTCTTACTCTACTCAGAATATTTTTTTTTCTTCAGCCTCTCCAGGGAAGAGGACACAGTGCATTTTATTTCTTAGATGTGAACAGGGTACTAACTAATATTATTTGTGGGCTCCCCAGGTGGCACAGTTGGTAAAGAATTGGCCTGCCAATGAAAGAGATGCAAGAGGCCAATGCAGGAGATGCAAGAGACACAGGTTTGATCCCCGGGTCAGGAAATTCACCTGGAATAGGAAATGGCAACCCACATCAGAATCCTTGCCAGGAGAATTCCATGGACAGAGGAGCCTGGGGGGCTACAGAGTTGGACATGACTGAACACACACACACACACACACACACACTCACACACAATATTATTTGCATCGATCAAATAGACACACATTCAATTCTTTCCTTAACTGTTATGAATGCATTATGCACAGCCTCTGTATGATATGTTCCAAGATTACTTTAGTTAGAGGACAAATCTGTGTATTGTTATAATACATATTCTGATGGCAATATTTTTATTTGCAAAATTAGTGTGTTATCGATTTCTTAAGCAACCTGAGATTTAGCTGATGAATGTATTAAACACACATCAAAATTTAAAAATTTAACCCAAGGTTAATCTTAATAGGAGAAAAAATTTTCCCCTCTTTTGCAGCCTACCACCAATTTTTCCCAAATTTATTTTACATGTTCATGGTGTAAATATTTTCAGACTCTAGTTACAATAAAATGAGAATCTGGAATAAGTCCAGCTGAGATCATAGGAAAGATGCTAAGCAAAAAGTTTATGAGTTATACATTTCAAATGTGGAGAAATTTCTCCAACATAAAGATTGTTTAAAATTTTTGGCTTAAAGCCAGTTTCTAATGACCCCCAAAATTGGATATTGTTTCCTGCTGCTGCTGCTGCTGCTGCTAAGTCGCTTCAGTCGTGTCCGATTCCTTGCGACCCCATAGAGGGCAGCCGACCGGGTTCCTCCGTCCACAGGATTCTCCAGGCAAGAATACTGGAGTGGGTTGCCATTTCCTTCTCCATATTGGTTCCAATTATTTAGTAAATAGTGATTTCTTAAGATTTATGATTATGAAGAGAAAAAATTTACAAGAGGGATATACACATACTATATATGTATATAGTAATGTGACAGTGAGAGTGATTTGGAAGGTTAATTAAAAAGTATCAGGAGCCTCATGGCAAAGATCACAGAAGGCCTGTGAGTAGTGGGTGGTGGGACAGGCTTCTCAGGGGGACCGGATGTGATAAAGGACAGAAGGGGAGTGAGAGGCCAGCAGGCTGAGCTCCTGCAGGGGCTCATCCAAGAAATAGCTAGTGCTGGGAAGGAGTTACAAGACCTCGTGATTCGCAGAGTGCAGTATTATGCATGGGCTTCTCAGGTAGCTCAGTGGTAAAGAATCTGCCTACCAAGGCTGGAGAGGCCAGGGTAGCCTGGCGGGCTATCGTCCATGGCATCTGACAAAGAGTCCGAGGCAGCTGAGCGACTGAGCACAGCTCAGCGCAGTATCATGCGTAAATAAAGAAGCCTTCTGCTGGCATAGAATAGAAATTCCAGAAAAGGCTCAAATATACGTGAACATTTGTCATTGACTAAAATAGCCTACCAAATTGGTAAAGCGTGGGCATTTAAAATAACTGTTATTCGGACAACTGGGCAGCCTTAGAGGGAAAAAAACAAACAATATATGTATTTTTGATAACTATCCCACAGCAGGATAAACTGCAAATGATACACAATTTTGTATATTTTAGAGTGAAATGATGAAAGTATTCTAAGAAATGTGTTTTATAATTTTGAAGTAAAGAAAGTTTAACTCATTAAAATTTAGAATGCAGGACACACACACACATACACAAACTGTGTAAAAATAAATGATTCTAGATGCTAAAAAGCAAGCCCCATAAGTATCAAATATAATTAATATAAGGTAAAAATTATTACAACTGATTTCAAATAAAGTAATCTTGGCTCCTTTTTTAATACGGAGGAAAAGTCCAAAGTATAAATTTTAAAAAATGGGTAAAACAGATGAATTAACAATTCACAGAAGAAAATTATCTTTCAACATACAGACAACAGCTTCATTTGAAAAAAAATAATAATAATAAGTAAATTGTAATCTGAACGATGATACGGTATTAAAAAATCAGAGACATTTTCCTATGTGCTGTGTATGTGTGGAGAAGAATATCCAATCGACCAATATCACAATTGTGATCATCCTCTGAATTAATCAGTAAGCATGCATACATACTAAGATATGCAGTAACATGATACTGCAATAAAGTGGCTTGAAAAAGTGTGAATATTTTATGGCTTAATGAACCTTGATTTCAATATTGTCATCTATTCTTTTTTCTCCCACAGTTATATGATACCTTTAAAATATGTTCTATCATTTATCAAAAATGTCTAGTGCTTGAAACTAGACTGACTTGTTGTGACCCGGTGCCTCTTAAACACAAATGAAAGTTATTTTTTTGCTGTTGTTGTTTTAGAAGTTGGGAAATTAAACTTGGCTTTAAGTATGTCCTTTTATAAAGATGTTAATTTATTTTTTGAAGCAATTAAGTGGCATCACCAGTCTTGAGTCATATTTTTGTTGCTTGATTACTACTTTTTTATAATAAAAGGTAATTCATTTTTCTGAATTTTCAGAAAAAAAAAGAAGCATAGCCAAAAATAAAAAAGCATAATACTTTTTTCCATGATAGAATATGTTCATTAAATAACATTTAAGAAATAGGGGGAATTATGTCTATATATATGATAAATGGTGTTCTAAATATGGCTTTTTAGCTTAACGAAAAGGATATGTACATATGATTATGATTTGGTTTGCTTAAAAATATGCTTAATCCATGGTGTATGCAATTGTGTTTTATTCATTTCTATAACTCCTTGGTTTTCCTCTGTGTGAATTTTTCACAATTACATATAATTCTAGTTTGATAAAGATTTGACATTATGAATGATGCAAAATGAGCATTCTCAGATGCGTTCCTTGGCACACATGTGCACACATTTCTTCTGGTACATGATTAAAGGTAAGATTTTCTTCATGAAGGCAGGCTGTGTGCTAATGTGGTGTACAATTCACATACCAGCATCAGGCGAGAGCTTTCATTACTCCACATCCTTTATGTATGTGATAGGGTGAGTCTTTTTATTTATTTCATCCTTGTAATGAATGTGTCATAGATTTCATTTGGTTTTAATTTGCATTTACTTGTTGCTAATTAGTTATTATCTTCTTTTTTCTGGTCATTTAGATTATTCTGTCTTGTGAAATGCACCTTTAAGTCTGTTGTCAATTTTTCTCCTGAATTTTTTATCCTTTTGATTTAGAGCACTCCTTTAACTATAGTGTATTTAAATTTTTTATGTTGAAAAATTTCACTCTGCATAGCAGTATTTCTTCGTCCAGGAAGCTCAACTGATTAATGTTTACATTATGACTAATAATTTTATCAAAAACACTTTTCTCACACCAACATCATGAAGTTAATAAATATTATCTTGGTAAAGACTCATTGTTATGCATTTTTACTTAAGTTTACAAATTTTCTGAGATTACATTTTAAAATAAATTTTGTGAAATGAGGGTCAGCTATCTTTTTTTTGCAACTTTATATATATTTAAATTAATATAATTTATTAAAAGACCATCTTTTCTACATTTTCTGCAGTATGAACTTTTGCTTATTCAAGTGTGCCAATGTTCTACAGTTATTCAACAAGTATTTTCTAAAGCTTTCCATATGCAATAATCTTTGCTAGCTGAAATCTTCTGGTTTTAAGTAAGTTATAAAAATACAGAGGGAGACAAACTAGAATATACATTATGAATTTTGGATAAAAATATCGGGAGGCCAATTGATAGATAAAATATACTATATTGTTTTAGTACTTTGGCCACCTGATACAGAGAGCCAACTCAATGTAAAAGACCCTGATGCTAGTAAAGCTGAAGGCAAAAAGGAGGACACAGCAGAGGATGAGACGGTTGGATATTAATAGTGTCACTGATTCAATGGACGTGAATCTGAGCAAATTCCAAGAGACAGTGGAGGACTGAGGAGCCTGGTGTGCTACGGTCCATGAAGATACAGAGTCTGACATGACTTACCAACTGAACAACAACAAATCAAATAAGCAGTGAATTTTTGCTGACAGAGACTAGTCCATTAAATATGAGATCAGCAAAAAAATTAATTTCTTATAAATACAAACATTAGGGAGATAATCCTGATATCAGAAAGTCAAGCATAAAATGGGAACACGTGTACACCCGTGGAAGATTCATGCTGATGTATGGCAAAACCAATACAATATTGTAAAGTAATTAGCCTCCAATTAAAATAAATAAATTTAAATTTTTTAAAAAATGGCAGGATCATGAGGATAATCAATTTATATTAATGTGGGAAGCAAAATTCCAAATAATGTCTGATTAAGACACTGTAGAACTAAGTGGGGGAAAAGATCACTAGCTCAAAGCAGTGGATAAGATGTTAAACATTAAGGCAGTCATTTTCTCAAGGCTGTTGTGACATCCTTATTCCTCAGAGTATATATCATGGGATTAAGCATCAGGGTAACACGGTATAGAAAGGAGAAAAAAATCTTTCCTGTAAAAATGTTGGAATCATGTCATAAATATGTAATGGTTCTGGGTCCACAAAATAAAGGCTCAACTATGGTGCTTCCCAGGTGGCACTAATGGTAAAGAACCTACCTGCCAATGCAGGAGACATAAGAGATACAGGTTTGATCCCTGTGTAGGAAAGATCCCATGGAGAAGGGCACAGCAGCCATTCCAGTGTTCTTGCCTGGAGAATCCCATGGACACAGGAGCCGGCTGGGCTACAGTCTACAGGATTGCAGAGCAACTTAGTGCACATGCGTGATGTGAGGTGAGCAGGTGGAGAAAACTTTGGCTCATCCCGTTGCTGATGGCAGCATAGGATGGAGAAGTGATTTTACTGTAGGAGCCAAGTGTCAACTGAAAAGGGATCATGACAAACAATTCACTAATAGTACAACTATAGAGACTGACCTCTCATTCAGAAAAACATAGCCACAGCCCAGCTTGTAGTTAGATCCAAAAATGACTGAGGGGAAATCTGGCATGTTTGCCTTATCCTGGCTGTAACACCACTGATTCAAGAGCCAAGCATCATCAGCTGAATACAGAGCTCCTGGTTTATAAGTAGGGGAAGTTGCGGAAGTTACAGTTGGCCACATAGCAGTCACAGGACATAACGGTCAAGACCAAGTATTCTGTGTCCCCAAGAATACAAATAAAATATATCTTTGTAGTTCCTTTCAAAAAAAATGTATATATATATATATTCTGACTGAAGGTTTATGGATATTCTAGAAAGAGTGACAGATACATAACAGATTTCCAAGAAGGAAAAGTTACTGAGGAAAAGATACATGGGAATTTGAGAGCCTGGTCAACTCTGTTTATAAGAATATTGATGTTGCTTCTCACCAGGATAATCACATAAAAAAGAAAATATTACAAAAAGAAACACTCAGACATTGGGAATACAGAAAAATCCCCAAAGAACTAATGTTATCACTGAAGTGAGATATGCTTCTGAGTTGTGTGTGTGTTTCATGTTCTCTCTGCAAAAAGAGTGAAATCAGTCATTTTTATACTTTTGTATAGATATATATAAATATATATTTGTTGTTGTTGTTCAGTCTTCCAGCCGTGTCCAACTCTTCACATCCCTATGGACTGCAGCACTCCAGGCCACCCTGTCTCTCACCATCTTCTGGAGTTTGCCTAAGTTTATGTGCACTGAATCCGTGATGCCATCCAGCCATCTTATCTTCTGATGCCCTCTTCTCCTTCTACCTTCAGTCTTTCCCAGGATCAGGGTCTTTTCTAATGAGTCAGCTGTTTGCATCAGGTGGCCAAAGTATTGGAACTTCAGCTTCAGTATCAGTCCTTCCAATAAATATTGAAATATATATGTTTATATGATATATAATGTATATTATACATATGCAATAGTGCCTATGTACATATATATCCATTTCATAATCTTAAATTTATCTCTATTTGTAACTATTATTAAAGCTATTTTTGTCCTTTTTTAAAATAAATGATCAAATATTATATATTCTGATTCTGTTTAGTTCATAAAAAATGTGTTATTTCTTTAAAATATTAAAGATTATTTGGCTGATATTGAAATTTCTCTGTTAGCTACTAAATATTCTGTAAAATATTGGGAGGCAATAAGAAAAGAAGAAATGCAGTAATTTTCTCCCATATTTAGTTTTTATGTTCTGAATAAAATTTATTATTTTTGTATGTGTATATTATACTCTTTGTAATAAAGCCATATTCTAAAAAAAAGTATAAACAAATAAGTCAGACATTATCTGAACTCCTGTCACTATAAAGCAGTCTTTTCTCTCTTCTAATACACATCCAGATATTGCTGACATATATACACACCAACTAGAAAGATGCACATGTGAAATGCTATATGAATATATGGATACTATCTCCCTGTGTTTTACAAAAATAGAGTTATGTTTTATCCATGTATTTAGGTGCTTACTCACATGCCTGAAAGCTTGGGATTTCCTCACTGGCATGGCTTTAAAACATTGTCCTGAGAGACTGTGCAGCATCACGTGGTAAACGGGCACCCATGTCTACCATGTTCCAAATGAGAACAGCTTACCTTTGCTTTGCTAAAGAGTCAGACACATCTTAGCGACTGAACAATAAATATCCATATCCACATTGCTGCACTGTGGTTCTTTGTTTCAGAATGATGATGATGTAATTTCCTAAACTGATAAAGATGCAAGGCCTTTAGCATAACTAAGTGCTAAATACGGATGCTGAAGTATTACAAGGCATCTCATAAAGATGTTTGAATAGTGACAAAATCATGAAATCAGGAGTTTCTAGTTAACACTGTGCATGTGTGCTCAGTCACTTCAGTCATGTCCAGCTTTTTGCAACTCCATGGACTGTAGCCTGCCAGGCTCCTCTGTCCATGTGGATTCTCCAGGCAAGAATACTGGAGTGGGTTTCCATGCCCTCCTTCAAGGGATCTTCCTGACCCAGGAATCAAACCCATGTCTCTTATGTCTCCTGCACTGGCAGACAGGTTCTTTACCACTAGCGCCTCACTACTTTTAGCTAATCTGACTGTTCAATTAATAAAAAGATTCTCATCCTGGAGGCACTCCAGCTAAAGAGAAATTGCTATTCTTACAGAGCATATATCCTGTTTAGATGAGAAGAAAAGAAAGAATGTCTAAACTCTTGGCAAGAGAAACGAACAACTGAATTCTGGCCTAAGTCCTTGTTACAATCAATGACCTTCATTCCTGGTTTCATTTACCATGAACAGAGATAGTTATCAAACAGAAATAGTCAGCCACAGTCACAACCAAAGACCAGACTGATTTTCCTAAAATAGCCTGTGTTATAAACACACCCATGTTCATGTAAGTGAAACAAAAGCTGAATAAAACAATATTTTGTTATTCTTACCTAAAAAAAAAAAAAAAAGCTTTTAACAAGCATTCTTAAATGAACACAATTAACCATCATTCTTGGGCAAATATTTTTATGAGGTTTCATTGATATAGTTTTTAAAGTTAAAAAAAAATCCTACATTTTTTTTAAAATCACTGTTCCTAAAAGATACAGAATTTATTCCAGATGATTAGAATAAACACACCTTAATAAAATGACTGCTTACACAGCATATTACTTTCCTAGATCTATTGTAACAAATTATCACAAATTGAGAGGTTTAAGTAACAGAAGTTGACTTTCTCACATCTTTAAAAGCCAGTGTCCCAAATCACAGTGTTGACAGGGTTTTCCTCCACAGACTCTAAAGGGATAGTCACTCCTCACTTCTTTCAGCTTTCAGTGGTCCCTGACCTCCTTTGCTTCATGGCTGTGTCATGTGTCACTCCCGGTTGCTTCCTCCATCTTCACGTGATATTCTTCTATGTGTCACTGCGTCTCTATTTTTAACTTAATCTCTCTTCCTCCCTTATAAGAACTAAGAACACTGATCATAGGATATAGTGCCCTTCCCTTAAATTAAGATAATCTTATTTCAAAGTCCTTAACTGAATTACATCTGCAAAGGCTTTTATTTTCCTAATAAGTTTAGGTTTGCAGGTTATAACCTGACATATATTTAGCGGGATCAACATTCAACCCAATGCCTTTTATAGTTTAAATTTCTAATATTCCTAATACTAAGGAGACACTACCAAAGCAACACATGAAGCTACAAGCCAGAGGAAATGGTGTCACTAGAGAACAGTCAACATTGAGGTAACAAAGGATCCTTTCAGGGTTTGTACTCTGAAAGGGATATGGACACTTGCAAAAGAGAGAAAGAAGGAAAAATTGCTAGAAAACACTCAGACTCCCCTTCTCCCACCAACTTGGATGTGGTTGTTGTTTTCTCATCATCTAAAACCAATCCTAAGTACAGAAAAGGACAGTGAATATGCCTGAAGGAATGGGAAGTTTCAAGCAAATTTCTTACAGGGCATGACCCTGATCATTGGTTATATTGCAGTTAACTATCATTTTGTTGCTCAGGAAGTCTTTTAACTCACTCTTTCCTAGTGACAGAAAAGATAGGTCTTCAGAATAAATCATTGCCATGGAGATAATGTGTGCTTTGATAACCCCGAAACCCTTAACTCTTTGAAACTAGGGTCCTTTTACATAATGTGAGACAGCAGTGATGATAATAACTATCATTTCATAGGAACATAGAAATAATACTAGATGATATTTTCTGCTGTATTTATGTGAGAAACATAGAAACAAATTGCTTCTGTAATTTCAAGCCTTTGAGTCAAGTTGATAATTTGCTTAGTAGTTTTCTCAGTGCTATGGTGATATCTTTGTTCCTCAGAGTAAATATAATGGGATTCAACATTGGGATCCAAACTGTGTAGAAAAGAGAGATCAGCTTCCCAGTTTCTTCAGATTAATTTGGTTTGGGCTGTAAATAAGTGGTAGAGGCTGTGCCGTAGAATAAGACCACCACTGTGAGGTGAGACAAGCAAGTGGAGAAGGCTTTAGCCCTCCCCCTGGCGGATTGCAGTTTCAGAATGTTGGAGATGATTTTGCCATAGGAGACACCAATCAACAGAAATGGAACCATGATGAATACCACTGCAACTGCATAGACTGCTATCTCATTCACAAAAGTGTCTCCACAGAAAGCTTGAATACTGGGGGGAGGTAACAGAAAAAATGATTAATTACGCTAGACCCACAAAAGGGCAGAGAGGAAACCTTCCATGTTTGCCCAATTACAACAGGAACTCCACTGGCCCAGGAGGCAGTGACCAGCTGGACACAGACCTGGGGGCTCACAATCAGTCCATAGTGAAGAGGGTTACAAATGGCCACGTAGTGGTCATAGGCCATCACGCCAGGAGGAGACACTCTAAACCTCCAAACAGAAGGACCAAACACATTTGTATAGCACAGGCAATGAAAGAAATGTGCCCTTTCTGGCTCAGGAGGTCCGTGAGCATTCTTGGGATAGTGACAGTTACATAACAGATTTCTAAAATGGAAAAGTGGTTGAGGAAAAAGTACATGGGGGTCTGGGGAGTAGGGTCAATTCTTGTTATCAGTACAATGACACTATTGCACATCAGAATGGTCAGATAGAGCACTAAAAACATCCCCAAAAGAATCCATTGGAAATTAGGAATATCAGAAAACCCAAAGATGGTGATATTTGATTTTTCTGTTCTTAACTTGTACTCCATCTGTAGATATGGTAAATTCAAGATGATTAATTCATTAATGCTTTTGAGCAACATTTCCCTTCTGTTAATTGATCAAATGCATGAACCTATGTACATAATGCCTGCGAATACTGCTGCCTTTGCCTTGCCCAATTTCTAAGAAATGAGATTTGAAACCTCAGCAATGAACTGACGTGCAGTTAAAATCAATTAGAAAAATAAAATCTCCATTTTATTATACTTGGATGTAGTGATACCAGAGGGCTTCCCTGGTATCTAGGCAGTAAAAGAATTTGCCTGAAATGGAGGAGATACAGGAGATGTAGGTTTGATCCATGGATAAGGAAGATCCCATGAAGGAGGGGATGGCAACCCACTCCAGTATTCTTGCCTAGAGAATTCCATGGCCAAGGAGCCTGGTGGGCTATGGCCCATGGGATCACAAACAGTCAGACATGACAGGAGTGACTGAGCAGCGGCAGTAATGATACCAGAAACAATACAATGTATGCATTTTTATTTAGAGCTTATTGTGCAGCAATAGTATTAAATTGTTTCACCCCTTTTAAAAGTAAAATTATATATGACACAGGCTCGCTATTGTTTTTCTTTGGGTTCATCCATTTCTTTTTCTGTACCTATTGACTTAGTCCATCTCCTTTCAATTCAAAGATTTTCACTTAAAACTTTTGCCTAATTCTTATTCAAAACATTTTAAGCCCTCCCATTTCTACTCCAATGAGAACTGACTTTCTTAAACTCATTCCTTGTTACTGGGGGAACAGATACGTGTAATCATATTGTTTTCTTCTGTGTACCTCACCCAACGGTTATGCTACACATGGAAAGCATGTTACACCATGGGGTCCAATAACGTTCCTTATTAATACCCATTGTACACTGCATTACAAATACCAATTAATCCTTAACTCAGTCCATAAATATGACCCATTCTTCATGATATTTGGGGTTCCCTGATAGCTCAGTTGGTAAAGAATCTACCTGCAATGCAGGAGACCCTGGTTTGATTCCAAGGTCAGGATGATTACACTGGAGAAGGGATAGGCTACCCATTTTACACTGGAAATCCCACTGGAGAAGGGATAAGCTACCCACTCCAGTATTCCCAGGCTTCCCTTGTGACTCACCTGGTAAAGAAACTGTCTGCAATGTGGGAGACCTGGGTTTGATCCTTGGGTTGGGAAGATCACCTGGAGAAGGGAAAGGCTACCTACCCCAGTATTCTGGCCTGGAGAATTCTATGGACTGTATAGTCCATGGGGTCAAAAAGAGTTGGACATGACTAAGTGACTTTCACTTTCATGATATTTTAATATAGTTCCTTCTTAACACATGTGATTCTCTGATCCATTGTCATCTTCTCTTACAACCAAATAAAATATGTCCTATATAATTCTGTTGTAATTTTATTTAATAAATGTAACTTTATTTAAACCTTATGACCCTTTATTTTAGGAATGCAAATGGCAAAAGCATATGAGTGGGAATAACACACACACACACACACACACACACAGGCCCGTTGTCACATCATTTTAAGTTCATGTAATCAGATATCAGGCAGTCAACACTTTGACAATTCTCACAACACTTCATTAATGTTTGTTCTCTATCTGTGTTTTCATATTCCATTAAATCTACTATGTCTGTTCCCATCTTCCAGACCCACAAACTATTGTTTTTGCATTAGTACTTTGATAAATAAAATTGAGTCAACAAATCATTTCAGTTCAGTCGCTCAGTCATGTCCGACTCTTTGTTACCCCATGAATCGCAGCACGCCAGGCCTCCCTGTCCATCACCAACTCCCCGAGTTCACTCAAACTCATGTCCATCGAGTCGGTGATGCCATCCAGCCATCTCATCCTCTGTCGTACCGTTCTCCTGCCCCCAATCCCTCCAGCATCAGGGTCTTTTCCAGTGAGTGAACTCTTTGCATCAGGTGGCCAAAGTACTGGAGTTTCAGCTTTATCATCAGTCCTTCCAATGAACACCCAGGACTGATCTCCTTTAGAATGGACTGGTTGGATCTCCTTGCAGTTCAACGGACTCTCAAGAATCTTCTCCAACACTGCAGTTCAAAAGCATCAATTTTTCCACACTCAGCTTTCATCACAGTCCAACTCTCACATCCGTACATGACCACTGGAAAAACCATAGCCTTGACTAGGCGGACCTTTGTTGACAAAGTAATGTCTCTGCTTTTGAATATGCTATCTAGGTTGGTCATAACTTTCCTTCCAAGGAGTAAGCGTCTTTTAATTTCATGGCTGCAGTCACCATCTGCAGTGATTTTGGAGCCCCAAAAAATAAAGTCTGACACTGTTTTCACTGTTTCTCCATCTATTTCCCATGAAGTGATGGGACCGGATGCCATGATCTTCGTTTTCTGAATGTTAAGCTTTAAGCCAACTTTTTCACTCTCCTCTTTCACTTTCATCAAGAGGCTTTTTAGTTCCTCTTCACTTTCTGCCATAAGGGTGGTGTCATCTGCATATCTGAGGTTATTGATATTTCTCCTGGCAATCTTGATTCCAGCTTGTGCTTCTTCTTTCTCTCATATATCTCTATTTCCACTATAATTAGGTTTCAAAATTACCTTAAGTGAAAGTTTTATTATAAATACTATTAATATTATTATTATTATTTCACTTATATTTCATTTTATTTTATCATTTAAAAAGTTAAGAAATACATTGGTTAAGTAATTAACTAATTTTCAGATAAAGATCTCAGAATTTCATATTTTTATGTTTTATCCTTTGCATCTTAAACCTCAAATTCAGAACTATTTTAAAATAAAACCATCTAACATCTTAACTTCATAGATTTACATGAAGTTGATGTTTTGACCCTGTAAACCTTTATAATTTTGAGTCAGGAAGTCACTGTCATTCTGGAAGATTCTTCAAAGATCAGCTGCTCTGAAATATGAAGTAGTCATGCTCACCCTGGGGGACATTTTCTCTTGAGTATCAGTTTAGTTTCTAGAAGACTGCTTCTGTTTGCTGATCATCTGGGTTTATGCTTTAAAACTACTTTTTCTGTAGATGACTTGTCTTCTGCAGCTCCTTCTTAGCATAAAGGTTCCCCTCTGTGGGGATAGAAACTTAGCAGAGAAATGACACTTAATTTTCTCATATCAATAGTATTGTCTGGGAAAAAAAATTAAAACTTTCAATTTATTGCATTTCAGACCATTAGTAATTGCTGTAAATTTGCCTTCCTTAATTTTATTCCCATAATTCATCCAGATCTCATCTTTCACATCTTTAGAAAAATGTGTCATTTACTAAGACACAAACGTGGTATGTTTGTTCTTTCCAATCCATTGCAGGGAAGGTTAGATCCTTTTTCAGCAGTGGAACACTGTTCCTAGATTAACTTTTGTGGAAATTAAAGTATGTTGTATCTGCTGACAAAAGTCTGGGTAGTTTTATTCATGTTAGGATATCTAGTTGGTCATCAGCGTAGGTATCTAGCACATTCAAAATGAAAGGCACCCTAAAAATAGCTTAGAGCCTGTTGTGCAGAGTGAAGTAAGTCAGAAAGAGAAAGACAGATATCCTATATTAACACACACACGCACATAAATATATATGTGTGTGTGTGTGTGTGTGTTTGAGAAAAATGATACTGATAAACCTATTTGCAAGGCAGGAATATAGACGCAGACGTAGAGAACAGACTTGTGAGGGAAGGAGAGGGTGGGACAAATTGAAAGGTAATATTGAGACATATACACCACCACATATAAAGCAGACAGCTAGTGGGAAGTTTCTAAGTATATAAAACAGGGAGCTCAACCTGAAGCTCTGTGACAACCTGGGGGCGATGGGGTGGGGTGTGGGAGGGAGGTTAAAGACAGAGGAGATGTATGTACACCTATGACTGATTTACTTTGTTTAATGGCAGAACCAACACAACATTGTAAAGCAATTATCCTCCAATAAAAAAAACCTGTGGCAGATTCATTTTGATATTTGGCAAAACTAATACAGTTATGTAAAGTTTAAAAATAAAATAAAATTAAAAAAACAGATATTGGATAAAGAGAAAAAAAATAAAATAAAAATATTACATTGTGGTGTTAAAAAAAAATTAAACCCAATTATTTAAGACAGAAAAAAAAAAAAAACCCTCCTACAAAATGCTTTTTCTATTTCAGCTACTTCCAGGCAGGTATGTAGGTAAAATTGTCAGGAATGAGGTTTCAAGGCCAATATCAACTTCCACTCATAAGCACATTTTTTTTCTTTCTGTTTAGAGATTCTTTGACAATTTAAAGCACTATCAGTGTTTCTAAAACTGCATTTCTTTTTTTGTATGTTAAATTTGTTTCTCTTTATTACAGCATGTTCCTCATAAATTGGACCTCTGTAATCTTTTTTAGGATTGATGTGGTATCCATGTCATTTAGTGTCATGTTGATTTACAAATGAGAATTGAACTCATTATTTGTTTCAACTAAGTTTTACTTACAAGATGGAACAAACTGAATGTCCATCACCCATGTGAGTGAACTGATCTAATCCCTAATTCTATTGTTAGGATATCAAATTGAATATTTCTCTGTTCAATTCAATATCATCATCACCTGAAAACAAATCTATACTCTGAGACAATACCTCAAATATATCAGTGTAACAAAATAAAGAAACATTTTACTATCATATTACAGCACACGTTTGCAGTCAGTGATGAAGAAACCCTTGTTGTTTTCATCTAAGGGTCCCGGTGTTCCTACTTCTTCTTTGAAGTTTCCTACTTGATCTTCAGCATGCAGAAACGTGAGACACCAAGACAGACAGAACATAAGGAAACAAATACACTATTCAGAGCCTCTATACATAATAAACACATCACTTCTACCCACATGTCATTGTAGAAACTAATCACCTGGTCCAATGTAGCTCTGAGAAGGTTAGGGAATGATGTTCACTATATGTAAATAAAACAGATGTATCTGAAGAGCATAAAGCCACACTGTGCCACAGTCCTCATTTTTGGTCACTAAAAAAAGGGGTATTATAACATGCTGCAACATGTATACCTTTAGACTGAAGACTTAGCATGGCACATAAGGGAATAAGTATTTATGGTATATATCTATACATATTAATTTGTCTTATAGATATATTTGAGCCTAACAACACAATGTCATTGTTATTTTTATTAGGCTTTGATGCTTAAATTAGCAATAGTATTGAGGCATAATTTCCATAACATAAATTACGACCTTTAAAATTCAAAGTGGTTAACTGAGATACACTTGATTTATAGCATTATATTAACTTCTGCTGTACAACATAAATATATTTTAAATGATCATCACAATGTCTAGTTAATATCCATCACTGCCCAAAGTTATGCGCTTTTTTTCTTGCAATGCAATTTTTAAAAAATTTATCTTAGAAACTTTCAAATATACAAAATTATTTAACTATAGTCACCATGCTCTATATTATTTTCTTGGGTACCAAAATCAATGTGAACGGTGAGCAGCCATGAAAGTAAAAGGCATTTATTCCTTGGAAGAAAACCTATGACAAACCTAGATAGTGTATTAAAAATAAGAGACATCACTTTGCTGACAAAGCTATGCAGAGTTAAAGCTATATAGTCATGTATGGCTATCAGAGTTAGAGTATAAAGAAAACTGAGCACCGAAGAATTGATGCTTTTAAATGGTGCTGTTGGAGAAGACTCTTGAGGGTCCCTTGGACAGCAAGGAGCTCAAAATGGTTAATCCTAAAGGAAATCAACCCTGAATATTTATGGGAAGGACTGATGCTGAAGCTGAAACTCCAATACTTTGGTTACCTCATGCAAAGAGCCAGCTAATTGGAAAAGACCCTGATGCGGGGAAAGACTGAGACCAAAAGGAGAAGTGGGTGACGGAGGATGGGATGGCATCACTGACTCAATGGACATGAGTTTGAACAAACTCCAGGAGATAGTGAAGGACAGGGAGGCCTGGCATGCTGCAGTTCATGGGGTTGCAGAGTCAGACACAACTTAGTCACTGAACAACACCACCATGCAGTACATTGATTGGATTGCTATACATTTTAATAGTGGTTTTATAAATATGACTAAATTTAAATTTACTGCCTTGCTGTTTGTGTTCTGTTTCTCTTATACATACTTTGTTTGCTGTTTGTTTCTTGTTATTCTTTTGTGATTTGAGTATACTTTTAGCACTTATGTATCACCTAGACAGCATAATAAAAAGCAGATACACTACTTTGCCAACAAAGGTCAGTCTAGTCAAAGCTTTGGTTTTTCCAGTGGTCATGTATGGATGTGAGAGTTGGACTATAAAGGAACCTCAGAAAGCATTACTATGAACAAAGTTAGTGGAAGTGATGGAATTCCAGTTGATCTATTTCAAATCCTGAAAGATGATGCTATGAAAGTGCTGCACACAATATGCCAGCAAATTTGGAAAACTCAGCAGTGGCCACAGGACTGGAAAAGGTCAGTTTTCATTCCAATCCCAAAGAAAGGCAATGCCAAAGAATGCTCAACCTACAGCACGATTTCACTCATCTCACATGCTAGTAAAGTAATGCTCAAAATTCTCCAAGCCAGGATTCAACAATACATAAACCATGAACTGCCAGATGTTCAAGCTGGTTTTAGAAAAGGCAGAGGAACCAGAGATCAAACTGCCAAAATCTGCTGGATCATAGAAAAAGCAAGAGAGTGCCAGAAAAACATCTATTTCTGCTTTATTGACTATGCCAAAGCCTTTGACTGCATGGATTACAATAAACTGTGGAAAATTCTGAAAGAGATGGGAACACCAGACCACCTGACCTGTCTCTTGAGAAACCTATATGCATTCAGGAAGCAAGAGTTAGAACTGGACATGGAACAACAGACTGGTTCCAAATACGAAAAGGAGTACGTCAAGGCTGTATATTGTCACTCTGCTTATTTAACTTATATGCAGAATACATCATGAGAAACGATGGGCTGGAAGAAGCACAAGCAGGAATCAAGATTGCTGGGAGAAATCTCAATAACCTCAGATATGCAGACTACATCACCCTTATGGCAGAAAGTGAAGAGGAATTAAAAAACCTCTTGATGAAAGAGAAGGAGGAGAGTGAAAGAGTTGGCTTAAAGCTCAACATTCAGAAAACAAAGATCATGGCATCTGGTCCCATCACTTCATGGGAAATGGATGGGGAAACAGTGGAAACAGTGTCAGACTTTATTTTTTTGGGCTCCAAAATCACTGCAGATGGTGACTGCAGCCATGAAATTAAAAGACGCTTACTCCTTGGAAGGAAAGTTATGACCAACCTAGATAGCATATTCAAAAGCAGAGACATTACTTTGCCAACAAAGGTCCATCTAGTCAAGGCTATGGTTTTTCCAGTGGTCATGTAAGGATATGAGAGTTGGACAGTGAAGAAAGCTGAGTGTGGAAGAATTGATGCTTTTGAACTGTGGTGTTGGAGAAGACTCTTGAGAGTCCCTTGGACAGCAAGAAGATCCAACCAGTCCATCCTAAAGGAGATCAGTCCTGGGTGTTCATTGGAAGGACTGATGTTGAAGCAGAAACTCCAGTACTTTGGCCACCTCATGCAAGAGTTGACTCATTGGAAAAGACCCTGATGCTGGGAGGGATTGGCGGCAGGAGGAAAAGGAAACGACAGAGGATGAGATGGCTGGATGGCATCACTGACTCGATGCACATGGGTTTTGGCGAACTCCGGGAGCTGGTGATGGACAGAGACCTGGCATGCTATGATTCATGGGGTCGCAAAGAGTCAGACACGACTGAGCAACTGAACTGAACTGAACTGACTGAAGCACCAAAGAATTGCTTTAAACTGTGGTGTTGGAGAAGACTCTTAAGAGTCCCTTGGAAAGCAAAGAGATCCAACAAGTCCATCCTAAGGTAAATCAGTCCTGAATATTCATTGGAATGACTGATGCTGAAACTGAATCTCCAATTTTTTGGCCACCTGATGCGAAGAATTGACTCATTGGAAAAGATCCTGGTGCTGGGAAAGATTGAAGGTGGGAGGAGATGAGATGGTTGGATGGCATCACCTCCTCAGTGGACATGAGTTTGAGTAAGCTCTGGAAGTTGTTGACGGACAGGGAAGGCTGGAATGCCGTAGTCCATGGGGTCGCAAAGAGTTGGACATGACTAAACAACTGAACTGAGCTGAACTCAACCATTTTTTTTTAATCCAATGCTCCTTATTAATTTTTAAGTATAACTGTAGAGTTTGCAAAAGAAACATCTGCCTAATACAATCTATCATTAAGAACTTATATACTTAGTATGCAAATTGTTAAGATCCTGAGAAGAAAATACTCCTATTTGTATGATGTTATCTTTGGTTTTATGTTATTGCCTTACACTTACTCTTTTTAAATTAATTTTTATTGGAATACCATTGATTTACAGTGTTATCTAACTTCCATCATACGGCAAAGTGAATCAGTGTTACATATACATACTTTGACTCTTTTTAAGATTCTATTCCCATATAGATTATTAAGTAGAGTTCCTGTGCTATACAGTACGTTCTTGCTAGCTATCTATTTTAGACAGGTTAGTGTGTATATTTCAATCCCAAATCTTAGTTTACCCTTTCCCCTCCACCTTTCCCTCTTGGTAACCTTATGTTTGTTTTCAACATGTGAGATTCTATTTCCATTTTGTAAAGAGATTTATCTGTACTAATTTTATAGATCCCATATGTAAATGATATGATATGATACTTTTCTATCTCTGTCACTTCACTCAGTTTAACAATCTCTAGGTCCACCCATGTTACTGCAAATGTCATTATTTCTTTTTTATGACAGCATTATTCATATATATATATATATACACACATACATATATATATACACATTTATTCTTTAATTTATAAACACCATGATATTTTTTCCAACTGCATTTATTATTTGATGGACATTTTAAAATATGAAAAATGTTAATATTAGTCATCTTATTTTCCATTTTGTGATCTGTTTATTCTTTGTGTTGATCCAAATTATTTTATTCTGTATTATTTTCTTCTATTTGAAGAACTTCCTTTTACATTCTCATATGCAAATATGCTTGTGATATATTTTTTCCCTTTACTTTGTAATTCAATGCTTTATTTTTAAAGTTCACTTTCTGTTTTGTGGGATAATCTTATTAGAAAAATAATTCTAGTTTGACACTTGTTTTATCCAGCTCTTTAACGATGTAATCTGTTCTTCTGCCCTAAAGAGTTTCCAAATTGAAATCAGCAGCAAAAAAAAAAAAAAATCTGTCCCATTGTTATGATATGTGTTTTCCCCTGGCTACTTCTAGTTTTACCTTCTTTTTTTTTTTTAAGTGTGCATGCATGAAGGAGAAATTTGTTGGGCTCTCTATCACATATCACTGATGTCTTTATTGATCACTATCTGAATTCTGCACTATTATAGTAAGGCATGTTGTCCAGTAAAGTAAATCCTCTTACTTGACTGTTCTTCAGGAGTGCCTTGGTTATAATTGGTTGTCGTTATATACACAACCATTTAGAATCAGCCTAAGTCATACACACATGCCCCTGTACACCAACTCATCCACCCATACACCAAAGGAATTTTATCCTACTTTATGAAATTTCTGTATCATTGAATTGAATTATATCAGGGAAAATTGACATCTTTGAAATATTGAGTTTTCCAGTACATAAAAATATTATAGCTATCTATTTAGTTCTTTATCTTAAATTTCTCTCAGTTTTCTAGTTTACTAAATAAACTTCCTGCAGGGTTTTCATTTCTATTACTTTTAAAATGTTCATATCTTTCTTCTTATTTAAATAACATTTTCAATGTCTACTTATTTTTGCTTTTCAGTGTGGAAATAAGGGCTTACCAGGTGGCGCTAGTGGTAAAGAACCTGCCTGCCAATACAGGAGATATAAGAGATGAGGCTCCGATCCCTAGATCAGAAGAATCCCCTGGAGAAGGGCATGGCAACCCACTCCAGCATTCTTGCCTGTAGAATTCCATGGACAGAGGAGCCAGGCAGGCTGCAGTCCATAGGGTCGCAGACAGTTGGACATGACTGAAGCGACTTGGCATGCACGCACATGTGGAAATAAATTGATTTGTGTTTGTTGACTGTGTATCCAGTACGCATGTTGAATTCATTCATTATGTCTAATAACTTCATTGTAGATTATTAAATATTTTGAACATATTCATATATAACATCTTCCAACAATTAGGTTAATACAACCCTGGTGCCTCAGATGGTAAAGAATCTGCCTGTAATGGAGAACCAGGCTTGATCCCTGGGTTGGGAAGATCCCCTGAAGGAGGGAATGGCTACCCTCTCCAGTATTCTTGCCTGGAGATTCCATGGACAGAGGAGCCTGGAGGGCTAGAGTCCATTGGATCGCAAGAGTCAGACACGACTGAGTGACTAACACTTTACAATGTTTACATATACATTTTATTCTCTCTCTCTTTCTTTTTTTCCCCCCCACTGTATAGGCTAGTATCTCTAGTAAAATGACTAAAAACTGTAAGAGAGAAAAATCCCTTTCCTTGGTTCAAATTACAGAAAGACATGTTTCAACATTTTTTAATTTAATTGTGTGTATTAGCACTATTGTTGAGATTTGTTTTTAAAAAAAAGTGTCATTCTTTATTGAGAGCATTCTTTAACTTATTTCCCAAACTAAGTTAAGCACAATTCTAATATTGCAAGTTCAATGTGAATCACTTTACTGTATGATTTATTTTATGCTTTTATGCTAAATTAACTTTATTATTTATCTAGTAGCAGTTTGTTCCCCTAGAGTATGAAATTTACATGAAAACTGGATTTTTCTTCTCTGTAATACATCATTGTAACTACACAGTATAGTTATGTGAAGCTCTTTTAGATATGAAAACCAAATCAGTCACCATATGAATTCCCCTTATTGATGACAGTCAATGCTATATGGAAGAGAACACCCATGCAGCTGATCCCTGCCTCAATACTGGACAATGTACGGGATACAATCAAATGATATTATTCTAAACCATAAATTTTGAATATAATTTGTTGTGCAGCAACAGAATAGTTGAAAGTCCTCTGTTTCAATAGTTCTTTGAAACAGAGGACTTTAAACTGGCTATAAAACCAACTTTTATATTTTACTTCCTTTAGTCCTCTGAATGGGAACTATGTAATAGCCACAGCTGTCATCTGTTACTGTCATCTGCACATTATCTCCTCTGAAATGATTGCTTTAATTTTTGTGTGCTTTTTAATGTCTTTTTTGATGACATGATACCTACTCAAAGAAGAGAACTAGCTGATAGATGAATTATGGTCTTATGAAAAATAAATTATTTAAACACATAGTATAATAAGAGAAAGACAGATTTAAAAAGAAAATATAAAAGAAAAAAAACTTCCTCAGATTGCATCATTTCCCAATCAGTTTGACTGAAAATGATCCAGTGTACTGTCTGTAGTTCAACTCTTTCCATCTGAAGAAATCCAAGATCTTTTTAATAGTATTTTTTTTTAGTTTAATATAGTGATCTTTCTTATCAAGTATCATCCTTTACAACCAGGAAAACTTGGGAAAATAATGTACTAAATATCCCAAGTATTTTTATTTTAATTTCAACTATCTATTTCACCAAAAGAATTAAAACAAAACAACTATGTGTTATGGAAGAGATGCTGATGATTATTAAAATCAATTTCTGGTAAAAAAAAAACAAAAAAAAACACCAAAACAACAACAACAACAAAACAAGAGATCTTAGAGAATGGATAACACTATTTGGGCACAAAATGATTAAATCCCATACACCTTATATCTCTGAACAGCAAAGATGCATTCATATTTTTTGCATTAGTAAAAATTAAGGCAACAAATTATCAAGATGCTAGTAGTATGATTTGGCTACATAAACAAAGCATATCTACAAAGAAGAATTCAGAGAGAAACAGAGGGTAAATATTTATTGCCATACTATAAACTTTTAGGAGTAATTATGCAGAGTTTTATTTTTAATCTTTACAGAAGGATCAAATTGAAGTCATTGAAAGGTTAAATGTCTAAAGTTAAAAACACATAGATATTTAACAACTGTTCTCCAAACTTTTGCCATCTATACTATCTAAAAACATCATGAAAAGAAAACAAAAAGTGCATGATAGTTATATGAACAGGAAACAAAAATATCAATGGCTTTAGGGGGAAAGGTGGGTAAATGATACTATATTTTCTCATAAAATTGAAAATCACGAGTAAAATTGCGAACTGAATAAAAGATCACCTAGATACATAGTTTCTTATCAGCAAGACACCATAATATGATCCTGATATTAGAAAATCCAGCATAAAACAATAAGGTCAGGAATGGATGAATAAATATAATAAATCTATTAATCATGTGGAAAAAGAAAACTATTTCTGATTATACAATGGCAAAATTAAATAGGAAAACAGAAAATGAGTTTAAATCAAGCAGCTAATGCTTTACATTAAGGTAGCACTTTTCTCAAGGCTGTCAAGACATCCTTATTTCTCAGAGTGTATATCAGGGGGTTAAACCTCAGGGTGATGATGGTATAGAAAAGTGAGAGAAATTTGTCTGTTCTGGAAGAATTTTGAGATTTATGTCGTAAATATGTAACAATCACAGATCCAAAGAATAAAGTCACAACCATGACATGAGATGAGTAGGTGGAGAAAGCCTTTGCTCTTCTCGTTGCCGATGGCAACTTCAGGATGATGGAGGTGATTCTACTGTAGGAGCCAAGTATCAGCAGAAAAGGGACCATGACAAACAGCACAGCAACTATAAAGACCAGCATCTCATTCAAAAACATGTCCCCACAGGCCAGCTTCAGTACTGGCAAAATGTCACAGAAGTAGTGATTGATTTGGTTGGATCTACAAAAGGACTGAGAGAAAATTTGGCTTGTCTGCCCTATCTCAATTGGAACGCCAGTGACCCAGCAGGCAGCCACCAGCTGGACACAGACCTTGTGGTTCATGACCAGAGGATAGGGCAGGGGGCTACAAATGGCCACGTAGCGGTCATAGGCCATCACTGTAAGAAACAGGCACTCTATGTTTCCAAATATAAGGATAAAACTCATCTGTGTTGCACAAGCAAACAAAGAAATATGTCTTTTCTGAGTCCAAAGGTTTATGAGCATTCTAGGAAGAGTGGCAGACACATAACAGATTTCCAAGAAGGAAAATTACTGAGGAAAAAGTACTTGGGAGTCTGGAGAGTCTGGTCTGTCCTGCTTATGAGACTAATGATGCCATTTCCCATCAGAGTTATCACATAGATAAACAGAAACATCACAAAAAGAAATATTTGCAGATTGGGAATGTCAGAAAATCCCAAAAGAACAAATTCAATCATTGAAGTGAGATTCACATTTGCTAGATATTTTTGAGGTTCCATCTGTGAAAATAGTACAATTAGGCATTTATCTTTTTTGTTTTGTAATTCTATAAAATAAAGGGATTTAGGGGAATTATTAACAGTACATAAGATTTCTATTCTCTGTTAATGTCTAGTGCTTTATATCCTGGACTCAACACAATTGAAGTCTTATGGAAAATTGTATTTTAAATTCTAAATATAAAGGCATAAGTTGCAATTCAAGGTTTAACTTTAAATAAAAGTGATATGTTTGAGAATTATGTACTTTCATTTTGAATCTGTTTGTATGCAGAGCAAAATCGATCCATTTTACTTCTCATATTTAAAAACAGAATTCTGAAGCAGTAACATTTGTATCCCACTCTCTCAGAGGTAGGGCACAACCAAATTCTGTAATGCATTTTTCATGAATTTCCCAACTCTTCCATTGGAACTTTCTCAATAATAAAGCATGCCTTTCCTTCCATATTCTGCAATGATAGTTCTTACTACTTATGCATGCACTTTATTTGAGACCATTCTGGCTGCCTTTATCTACTAAAATAAGCCACATAACTATCAGGAATTATAAAGCAGGAACTTTTATTTATCCTTTGCAAGCATGCAGCTTATGTTTGACAATGTTCTTCACTTATTGGTTATTTAATTAATAATGACAAACTTGAAGGAATTACATTGATGATATGATTTCTGAAACTCTGCCTAGTAAATCTATTCTCAAATCTCTTATGATGTGCCAGAGGTCACTTCCATTTAAAAATTATCATGTTAATAATATATATAAGATCCAACACATGAAAATTGAAACTATAAATTATTTAAACTATGGTTAATACACAGTTGTCAAAAATATCAAAAGCAGAGAATATATATTTTAGCTAGTAGGTAGGTGAGCAAGTATAGTTTAATGAGTAATTAGTGAGACCTATGCAGACTCAACAGAGAAGGCAATGGCACTCCACTCCAGTACTCTTGCCTGGAAAATCCCATGGACAGAGGAGCCTGGTAGGCTGCAGTCCATGGGTCACTAAGAGTCAGACACAACTGAGCGGCTTCACTTTCACTTTTCACTTTCATGCATTAGAGAAGGAAATGGCAACCCACTCCAGTGTCCTGGTGAGCTTACATCTATGGGGTCGCACAGAGTCAGACATGACTGAAGCGACTTAGCAGCAGTAGCAGCATACAGACTCAAAATTCTCCTGTATTGAGATATACTTGGAAAATATAAGAATTTAAAAAGAAAAGCAATTAGTAAACTGTAGCTTTAAATAGTAACTAGGACATTGGAAAACACAAATGACTTTAACTGTGCTACTCTTGTGTTAGTAAGCTACTTGCAATAGCATATTATTGAATTGCGTTAATGTTATGTTATATCGATATTATAGATGAAGAAACTAGGGCTCAAAGGTTTACGTGATTCAACTAAGAAGGAAAAAAAAGAAAAAAAATAGTTTTTCTCTTTGACTTTTAGGATTCATGAGCATTGTGAGAAGAGTAACAGATCCACAGCTATTTCCAAAAGGAAAGAATTGCCAGGGAAAGGATACATGGAAATGTAGGGGTCAGGACTCACTTTTGTTATTAGAATCATGGTGCTATTGTCCATCAAAATAATTATATACCTGACTAAAAACAACCTAAATAGAAGCCTGGAGATGGTGAACATCAGCAAAGCACAAGAAAAGAAATTCTTTCAATTTAGTTAGATTTTATTCTGGTATATTTCTTTTTGTTCTCTTCTCTTTTTTGTGTTTTCTCCATAGAAAGAGAAAATTTAGCATTTGTTTTCATTCATCCAGCCCCAACATTTTTGTATACTTCAGTGCTAAATAAATTATAATTTCTAATTGTACAACTCCAGCATTTTGATACTTAAATTACCAATGTATACCATGAATAAGATTTATGGTAAGACAAAGTTTTGCATGTTATTCTAAACAGTGAGTAAATTATAAAAAGCAACTACTCTGTGTGCTATCACTAATTTATCTGTACTATACCTCTTTCTTGTAAATGTTTAAGTGCTTATTATTAAGGGAAATAAATATTAATGCTCTAATATTGCTACTTTTGAACTCAAGTCTCCATTACTCGGAAAAATTCAAATGATTAAGAACATGTATGATAATCAAATCCCTTATGATTATACAGTGGAAGTGAGAAATAGATTTAAGGGCCTAGATCTGATAGATAGAGTGCCTGATGAACTATGGAATGAGGTTCGTGACATTGTACAGGAGACAGGGATCAAGACCATTGCCATAGAAGAGAAATGCAAAAAAGCAAAATGGCTGCCTGGGGAGGCCTTACAAATAGCTGTGAAAAGAAGAGAAGTGAGAAGCAAAAGAGAAAAGGAAAGATATAAACATCTGAATGCAGAGTTCCAAAGAATAGCAAGAAGAGATAAGAAAGTATTCAGCGATCAATGCAAAGAAATAGAGGAAAACAACAGAATGGGAAAGACTAGGGATCTCTTCAAGAAAATCAGAGATACCAAAGGAACATTTCATGCAGAGATGGGCTCGATAAAGGACAGAAATGGTATGGACCTAACAGAAGCAGAAGATATTAAGAAGAGATGGCAAGAATACACAGAAGAACTGTACAAAAAAGATCTTCACGACCCAGATAATCACGATGGTGTGATCACTGACCTGGAGCCAGACACCCTGGAATGTGAAGTCAAGTGGGCCTTAGAAAGTATCACTACGAACAAAGCTAGTGGAGGTGATGGAATTCCAATTGAGCTATTCAAAATCCTGAAATATGATGCTGTGAAAGTGCTGCACTCAATATGCCAGCAAATTTGGAAAACTCGGCAGTGGCCACAGGACTGGAAAAGGTCAGTTTTCATTTCCAATCCCAAAGAAAGGCAATGCCAAAGAATGCTCAAACTACCGCACAATTGCACTCATCTCACACGCTAGTAAATTAATGCTCAAAATTCTCCAAGCTAGGCTTCAGCAATATGTGAACCATGAACTTTCTGATGTTCAAACTGGTTTTAGAAAAGGCAGAGGAACCAGAGATCAAATTGCCAACATCCGCTGGATCATGGAAAAAGCCAGAGAGTTCCAGAAAAGCATCTATTTCTGCTTTATTGACTATGCCAAAGGCTTTGACTGCATGGCTCACAATAAACTGTGGAAAATTCTGAAAGACATGGGAATACCAGACCACCTGATCTGCCTCTTGAGAAACTTGTATGCAGGTCAGGAAGCAAGAGTTAGAACTGGACATGGAACAGCAGACTGGTTCCAAATAGGAAAAGGAGTCCGTCAAGGCTGTATATTGTCACCCTGCTTATTTAACTTATATGCAGAGTACATCATAAGAAACGCTGGACTGGAAGAAACACAAGCTGGAATCAAGATTGCCGAGAGAAATATCAATAACCTCAGATATGCAGATGGCACCACCCTTATGGCAGAAAGTGAAGAGGAACTAAAAAGCCTCTTGATGAAAGTTAAAGTGGAGAGAGAAAAAGTTGACTTAAAGCTCAACATTCAGAAAACGAAGATCATGGCATCCAGTCCCATCACTTCATGGGAATTAGATGGGGAAACAGTGGAAACAATGTCAGACTTTATTTTTCTGGGCTCCAAAATCACTACAGATGGTGACTGCAGCCATGAAATTGAAAGACACTTACTCCTTAGAAGGAAAGTTATGACCAACCTACATAGCATATTCAAAAGCAGAGACATTACTTTGCCAACAAAGGTTTGTCTAGTCAAGGCTATGATTTTTCTGTGGTCATGTATGGATGTTAGAGTTGGACTGTGAAGAAGGCTGAGCGCCAAAGAATTGATGCTTTTGAACTGTGGTGTTGGAGAAGACTCTTGAGAGTCCCTTGGACTGCAAGGAGATCCAACCAGTCCATTCTGAAGGAGATCAGCCCTGGGATTTCTTTGGAATGAATGATGCTAAAGCTGAAACTCCAGTACTTTGGCCACCTCATGTGAAGAGTTGACTCATTGGAAAAGACTCTGATGCTGGGAGGGATTGGGGGCAAGAGGAGAAGGGGATGACAGAGGATGAGATGGCTGGATGGCATCACTGACTCGATGGACGTGAGTCTCAGTGAACTCCAGGAGTTGATGATGGACAGGGATGCCTGGCGTGCTGCGATTCATGGGGTTGCAAAGAGTCAGACACAACTGAGCGACTGATCTGATCTGATCTGATCTGATGATAATATTCTATATCAGGTTGCTATTGCTCATATCACCATCTCTACCCTAACTACTTCAGTTAAGTCTGTATATTTAATATTAACTAGCAGGTTAAAATGAGAAGGCAATGGCAACCCACTCCAGTACTCTTGCCTGGCAAATCCCATGGACGGAGGAGCCTGGTAGGCTGCAGTCCATGGGGTCGCTAGGAGTCGGACACGACTGAGCGACATCACTTTCACTTTTCACTTTCATGCATTGGAAAAAGAAATGGCAACCCACTCCAGTGTTCTTGCCTGGAGAATCCCAGGGATGGGGGAGCCTGGTGGGCTGCCATCTATGGGGTCGCACAGAGTCGGACACGACTGAAGTGATTTAGCAGCAGCAGGTTAAATCATGTAAATAATTTAAAATCAGTATTGAACTCAAAATTATTTCATTATTTTAAATTTAAAAGCATTTATTTTTTCTTAAAATAGATGTTCCTTGAATTCCCCAGAACTTCCAATTGTATGAATTAGATTATTTTATATTCATTTCAGCTCAGTCACTCAGTCGTGTCCAACTCTGTGTGACCCCATGGACTGCAGCACTCCAGGCTTCCCTGTCCATCACCAATTCCCAGAGCCTACTGAAACTCATGTCCATGAGTTAGTGATGTCATCCAACCACCTCATCCTCTGTAGTCCCCTTCTCCTCCTGCCTTCAATCTTTCCCAGCATCAGGATCTTTTCTAATGAGTTGGTTCTTCACATCTGGTGGCCAAAGTATTGGAGCTTCAGCTTCAGCATCAGTCTTTGTTTTATATTAAATCTCTTCTTAAAATATTATCAGGATTCTAATTGATTTAAAAATGCCCATTAAAATATCTTCACTCAAAACCAAGTTTATTTCAGCACTTTATATATAATGTACCAGTTATTCAAGTTTTTAGCATTTCAAAATAATTTAATATTATTATTAAATATTTTAACTATAAACTATATTTGACATAGTCAGAAATACATGGAAGTTCCTTTAAAATAGCACTTTGCTATTATATATTAAGTATAAAATTTTAAAATAAAAGTTATAAACTAAAGCTTGTGAGAATGTAAAATAGTTCATATTTACCATTCTTATATAAGACGATGCTGAATTTTTCTCACTGAAGAGAATATAAATAATTATATTAGTTTAAGTGAAATCATAATTTAATCAATCAACTTACCTTTAAAATATTCCATTTTTTTTCCAAAATAAAGGGTTCTTTAGCAAAGTTTCCCTACTCCATGATCTCTTCAACCAGTCACATTACATTTCCAATTAAAAGCATCATTTGGCACTCTATGATTTATTTTATTTTTCCCAGATAGTTCACACTCCACCTGGAATACTTTCCCTTCATCCTCTTCATACTAGACTGCACAGCACACTTTCTATTTCTTAGAATTGAATAGAGTGCTGAGCAGCATACCTGGAGACCATCTACAACTGACACACACCCAGTTCAAACGCTGTCATGAACACTGTACTCTGAGCCTCTTTCTGTTAACACTGAGCTTGCAGCACAATTTCTTGAACACTCTTTTCTTATATCCTCCTATATTATATTCTTAATTGATATTTAGTGTTCTGCACATGTAATTGCCCAGATGATAAATACTATTTTAATATTATATGTTATTGATTCTTACCCAGGCACCAGGGAAACCTAAGAGATAGCTGTTATATTATTATTCCTAAAATTAAAAAAAAAAAAACATAATTTTAGAACCACTGATAGTGAGTGAAAGTGAAGTGAAGTCGCTCAGTCGTGTCCGACTCTTTGTGACCCCATAGACTGTAGCCTACCAGGCTCCTCTCTGTCCATGGGATTTTCCAGGCAATAGTACTGGAGTGGATTGCCATTTCCTTCTCTAGGGGATTTTCCCAACCCAGGGCTTGAACCCAGGTCTCCCACATTGTAGACAGATGCTTTACCATCTGAGCCACCACTGATAATAGGGGTTTTATTTTCTTAGTTTCAAATTTCAGTGTGAATGCAGTTGTAAGAAATAATAATACCAAAACTTTGCATAGGACAAAATAACTTGAATTTTCCAACTGAGATAGTGTGGAAAGATGCCAGCAACACAGGCTGTGTCTTCTGGGCTTCAATTCTGGAAAAACAATTATTCCTAATATCTAGATTGCTTCAGAAATGTTGATTTGGACCTATTCATGTTACTTATTAGTAAACAGTGGCTTCTAAGGTTTATGATTGCAAACAGAAAATATTTCCATGAGAGGGAGCTCTGATGGTAGTGTCATAACAGAGAGTGACTGTGAAGGTGATAACAGACTATCAGAGGCCATGTGGAAGACACCACAAAGGGTGAGTGTGGAATGGGTGGTGCGAGAAGCCAGCCAGGTCTGAGCTACTGCCGGTGTACATCCAAAAAGCAATGACGCTGAACAGAGTTCCAAAGTCTCATAGTCAGCACAGTGTAGCATTATGCTTGGATAGAGAAAATTTCTGATGCCATAGGAAATAGAATTTAGAAAAAAGACACAAATCTATCGTCCAATACCAAAATACCAAAACACGTTTGCAAAATATAGACTTTTAAATTAATGTTATTGGAACAGCATGGTAGCCTTAAAATAGGAAGGCTTTGAATGATGCATAGGTTTAAATAGTGAGGAAAGTGAAACAATGAAAGCATTCTAAATTAAAATTTGTATAATCTTGAAGCAAGAAAAGCTTAACTTTGACTTAAAATTAAAATTCATGATAAAAGCCTGAAAAATAATTAACTGCATAAAAGTAGGTAACTCAACTTGGTAGAAATAAATATGCACAAAAGGTAAAGTTAAACTAGCATGGGTAAAGTTTTGGAAAAGAATATGTCATATCCCCGATAGATTTTTATTTTCCATTATGAAAAGATATTTGTTAATTATCAAGGAAAAGTCTAAAATGAAATTAGAAAATGATACAAATAGTTTAAGGAACACTTCACAGAAAAGAAAGGGAAACAATTGTTTAAAAATGGGAAAATACTCAACTTGTTAATGAACAAGGAATAGAATTTAACTGTACAGAGATCTAGCTGTTAATATTTTACTAGGTAGTGTCCTGAGAAAACACATGGATACACTAATTATATTAAGAAAAACTCTAATAGAAATAAAAATTTATCCTATAATAAAAATAGCATATCAAATTGACAAAATACGAGCAGTAAAAAAAGAAAAAAACTGCTATAGGACTGCTGAGAAAACTTTGAGAAAGTAATATGGATTTTTATTAATACATCATAATAGAATAGGAAAATCTTCTAAGGGTACACACATTTACATATTTCAAAAGTGAAATAGCGAAAGAGTTGTAAGTACATGTTTCTATACTGTTAAAGCAAAGAATTTTTCTCAACTGGCTCAAAATTAGAATGCAGAACACAAAAACTGAAAAAGACTACACAAAAATAATTCTACTTGATACAACCTTACACTAAAAGCAAAATTAAAATGTTTTAATAAAGATGACAAAATATAATACCTCACCTAAAGTGCTATTTGCTTTTATCAATAACCTCCACTTAAATATCAGGAAGTCAAAATAAATAGTTGAAGTAACAGTTCACAGAAAAGGGAGGAAAATCATCCAGTCCACTAATCTTTATTCAATGATAATGAAGTCTATGATGGGTACTTTCTTTTTTTTTTTTTTAATTTTATTTTATTTAACTTTACAATATTGTATTGGTTTTGCCATATATCAAAATGAATCTGCCACAGGTATACATGTGTTCCCCATCCTGAACCCTCCTCCTTCCTCCCTCCCCATACCATCCCTCTGGGTTGTCCCAGTGCACCAGCCCCAAGCATCCAGTATCGTGCATCGAACCTGGACTGGCGACTCATTTCATACATGATATTTTACATATTTAAATGCCATTCTCCCAAATCATCCCACCCTCTCCCTCTCCCACAGAGTTATTTCATTATACGAACATTTACAAAATTTTGAGAGACATAAGCAAGTTATATTCACAAGTAGAGGAAATTGGATTTCAGAGTAATGAACTCATCAACCCAATAGAATAGCTACTAAATGTCAGAGCTTGCTCTATGTCCTATATCACTAGACATCATTCCAATTCTGTGCATATTCTTCTTCCACTGAGAGATCATTTTACACCAGAGACCAAAGTAAATTCACATAATCATTTCACCTTGTTGTTCATTGCTTCAGAATCAGGTGCTTTTTTCATCACTTAGAAAAAAAAAAAAAACTCTTGTTACCTTTCTATTGCAGAAGAAAATTAGTGTTTCTTTTTGTCCCTGTGATATCACTAAGGACTTCAACAGCCAGGGAATCTGATATAAGAGTCCAAATGCTTAACACTCAACATATTTTAACTGAGTGAGCAGTTCATTTTCATAGGTAAGATGAAAGGTATTTCATCGATTACAAAATATCTTAGAAGCCATAACCTTTAATCTCATACTAGATTCTGTGCCTTAATATTTAACTCTTAGATAATTTTTTTTCTAGTTAATTCAGAATTGAATTAAGGATTGAGTGAGATAATTTATGGGAACATAATAGGGGAAATACTGTTCATGCTGTTCATGGGGCTCTCAAGGCAAGAATACTGAAATGGTTTGCCATTCTCTTCTCCAGTGGACCACATTCTGTCAGACCTCTCCACCATGACCTGTCCGTCTTGGGTGGCCCCACAGGGCATGGCTTAGTTTCATTGAGTTAGACAAGGCTGTGGTCCTAGTGTGATTAGATTGACTAGTTTTCTGTGATTATGGTTTCAGTGTGTCTGCCCTCTGATGCCCTCTTGCAACACCTACCATCTTACTTGGGTTTCTCTTACCTTGGACATGGGGTATCTCTTCATGGCTGCTCCAGCAAAGCACAGCCACTGCTCCTTACCTTGGATGAGGGGTATCTCCTCACCGCCAGCCCTCCTGACCTTGAAATTGGAGTAGCTCCTCTAGGCCCTCAACATTCAGAAAATGAAGATCATGGCATCCTGTCCCATCACTTCACGGGAAATAGGTGGGGAAACAGTGGAAACAGGGTCAGACTTTATTTTTTCTGGGTTCCAAAATCACTGCAGATGGTGACTGCAGCCATGAAATTAAAAGCTGCTTACTCCTTGGAAGGAAAATTAGGACCAACCTAGATAGCATATTCAAAAGCAGAGACATTACTTTGCCAACAAAGCTCCGTCTAGTCAAGGCTATGGTTTTTCTGTGGTCATGTATGGATGTGAGAGTTGGACTGTGAAGAAGGCTGAGTGCCAAAGAATTGATGCTTTTGAACTGTGGTGTTGGAGAAGACTCTTGAGAGTCCCTTGGATTGCAAGGAGATCCGACCAATCCATTACTAAAGGAGATCAGTCCTGGGATTTCTTTGGAAGGAATGATGCTAAAGCTGAAACTCCAGTACTTTGGCCACCTCATGTGAAGAGTTGACTCATTGGAAAAGACTCTGATGCTGGGAGGGATTAGGGGCAGGAGGAGAAGGGGATGACAGAGGATGAGATGGCTGCATGGCATCACTGACACAATGGATGTGAGTTTGAGTGAACTCCGGGGGTTGGTGATGGACAGAAAGGCCTGGCGTGCTGTGATTCATGGGGTTGCAAAGAGTCGGACAGGACTGAGTGACTGAACTGAACTGACTGAATAGGGGAAATAAGAAATACTTCCTAAATTTTTATCCCAATGTAGCTATGAATTAGAAAATTGTTTTAATTTCCTAGATGGAAGACAACAGTCAGAAAAAGGGTATATAAAAATGGCTATATTTGAACTTTAGGAAAATTATTAAAATTATTAAATAGAAAGAAAATAATTAATTAACCAGCCATTGAGTATATCCATATAGATGTGAGAGTTGGACTATAAAGAAAGCTGAGCTCTGAAGCACTGATGCTTTTGAACTGTGGTGTTGGAGAAGACTCTTCAGAGTCTCTTGGACTGCAAGGAGATCCAACCAGTCCATCCTAAAGGAGATCAGTCCTGGGTGCTCATTGGAAGGACTGATGTTGAAACTGAAACTGCAGTACTTTGGCCACCTGATGCAAAGAGCTGACTCATTGGAAAAGACCCTGATGCTGGGAAATATTGAAGGCAGGAGGAGAAGGGGACGACAGAAGATGATATGGTTGGATGGCATCACCAACTCAATGGACATGGGTTTGGGTGGACTCCGGGAGTTGGTGATGGACAGGCAGGCCTGGCATGCTGCAGTTCATGGGGTCACAAAGAGTCAGACACGACTGAGGGACTGAACTGAACTGAACTGAGTTTATGCCATTTGAGGATTGCTATTTTTCTCATGGAAGGATATAAATTAGTTTTAAATTTATTTCACAAGTTAGCTGATGGATCTAGAAGCTACAGCAAGATTTTCCTGTATATTATTTTATTTTCATTGTTTGCCTAAGCTAGATTAAAAAAAAATTAAATAACATAAGAATGTTATTTTGTATTTCTATGGGCAGAGCAATTCCAGAATTGTTACAATTAGCATGTTACAATTAGCCTGTGATGTGGTTAATGGTAATAGCATGGGATCAGGCAACAGAGAAATTTGTACTTTAGTCTTGGTGCTGCTAGTAAATTACTGTGTGAGCTCACTCAGTTCATAGGTCTAGCTGGTTCTTAATTGCCTAATATATAAAAGAATGCTCATTTATGTGGTTGCAGGTTGCTATATAGATTGCACCAAATAATGTACCTACCACTTCTAACCTCTTGCAGCCACTTTATGATTTCTGGTAGCTGTTAACACAGCTTTGTTTTTCTCAAAGTCAATGTTTGTAATGTTATTCATATCATGAGCGCCTCTTATTGTGTGTTTCCCAACAGTTTGAAAGTTGATGAACTCATTTGATTTTAGTTTTTCTGAATGATGATTCAGTTCAGTTCAGTTCAGTTGTTCAGTCGTGTCTGACTCTTTGCGACCCCATGAACCACAGCATGCCAGGCCTCCCTGTCCATCACCAAATACCGGAGTCCACCCAAACCCACGTCCATTGAGTCAGTGATGCCATCCAATCATCTCCTTTTCTATCGTCCCCTTCTCCTCCTGCCCTCAATCTTTCCCAGCATCAGGGTCTTTTCCAATGAGTCAGCCCATCGCATCAGGTAGCCAATATATTGGAGTTTCAGCTTCAACATCAGTCCTTCCAATGAACACCCAAGACTGATCTCCTTTAGGATGGACTGGTTGGATCTCCTTGCAGTCCAAGGGACTCTCAAGAGTCTTCTCCAACACCACAGTTCAAAAGCATCAAATCTTCGGTGCTCAGCTTTCTTTATAGTCCAATTCTCACATCCATACATGACTACTGGAAAAACCATAGCCTTAACTAGATGGATCTTTGTTGAAAAAGTAATGTCTCTGCTTTTTAATATGCTGTCTAGGTTGGTCATAGCTTTCCTTCCAAGGAGTAAGCGTCTTTTAATTTCATGGCTGCAAGCACCATCTGCAGTGATTTTGGAGCCCAGAAAAATAAAGTCTGACACTGTTTCCACTGTTTCCCCATATATTTCCCATGAAGTGATGGAACTGGATGCCATGATCTTAGTTTTCTGAATATTGAGCTTTAAACCAACTTTTTCACTCTCCTCTTTCAATTTCATCAAGAGGCTTTTTAGTTCCTCTTCACTTTCTGCTATAAGGTTGGTGTCATCTGCATATCTGAGGTTATTGATATTTCTCCTGGCAATCTTAATTCCAGCTTGTACTCCCTCCAGCCCAGTGTTCTCATGATGTACTCTGCATATAAGTTAAATAAGCAGGGTGACAATATACAGCCTTGATGTACTCCTTTTCCTATTTGGAACCAGTCTGTTGTTCCATGTCCAGTTCTAACTATTGCTTCCTGACCTGAATGCAGGTTTCTAAAGAGGCAGGTCAGGTCATCTGGTATTCCCATCTCTTTCAGAATTTTCCACAGTTTATTGTGAGCCATGCAGTCAAAGGCTTTGGCATAGTCAATAAAGCAGAAATAGATCTTGATTTTTCTATGATCCAGCAGATTTTGGCAATTTGATCTCTGGCTCCTCTGCCTTTTCTAAAACCTGCTTGAATTCTGGAAGTTTATGATTCATGTATTGCTGAAGCCTGGCTTGGAGAATTTTAAGTATCACTTTAATAGCTTTTGAGATGAGTGCAATTGTGCAGTAGTTTGAGCATTCTTTGGCATTGCTTTTCTTTGGGATTGGAATGAAATCTGACCTTTCCAGTCCTGTGGCCACTGTGGAGTTTTCCAAATTTGCTGGCATATTGAGTGCAGCACTTTCACAGCATCGTCTTTCAGGATTTGAAATAGCTCAACTGGAATTCCATCACCTCCACTAACTTTGTTCGTAGTGATGCTGCCTAAGGCCCACTTGACTTCATATTCCAGGATGTCTGGCTCTTGGTGAGTGTGAATGATCACGCCATTGCGATTATCTGGGTCATGAAGATTTTTTTTGTAGTTTTTCTGTGTATTCTTGCCACCTTTTCTTAATATTTTCTGCTTCTGCTAGGTCCATACCATTTCTCTTCTTTATCGAGCCCATCTTTGCATTAAATGTTCTCTTGGTAGCTCTAATTTTCTTGATGAGATCTCTAGTCTTTCCTATTCTACTGTTTTCATCTACTTCTTTGCATTGAGTGCTGAGGAAGGCTTTCTTTTGTCTCCTTGCCATTCTTTGGAACTTTGCATTCAAATGGGTATATCTTTCCTTTTCTCCTTTGTTTTTCACTTCCATTCTTTTCACAGCTATTTGTAAGGCCTCCACATAGAGCCATTTTGCTTTTTTGTATTTCTTTTTCTTGACGATGGTCTTGATTCCTGTCCCCTGTACAATGTCATGAACCTCCGCCCATAGTTCATCAGTCACTCTGTCTATCAGATCTAGTCCCTTAAATCTTCTTCTCACTTCCACGATGCTTTGTCAAAAATCTGGGACCCATTTTTCTAGACTCTGTCTTTCAAAGTGAAGTCAGCTAGATGCAAAAATAATAAGTTCTAATTTAGTTAACTATTAGTGAACAGAATTAAATAGAATCCTGGATCAAGTAAATGACCCCATACTTTTTGTCTGTGCATGCTCAGTCATGTCTGACTCTTTGTGACCCCCATGGACTGTAGTCCACCTGGCTCCTCTGTCCATGGAATTTTCCAGGCAAGAGTACTGGACTGGATTTCCATTTTCCTCTCCAGGGTATCTTCCCGACCCAGGGATCAAACTCATGCTTCCTGCACTGGCAGATGGATTCTTTATCACAGGCACCACTTGGGAAGCACTTTTTGTCTATCATTCCTCATTTCTCTGCAATGAAATAGGTAATTGCTCTAATGCAGCATGATTAAGAATAATATTTAAGAAACATTAAGAAAAGGTGGCCTTCATTTATATGTTACCTTTATATTAGATCAGAGATATAAAGGTTTATGAGAAAGTTGTAAAGGACAAAATAATAGGGGTATTTAAGTACACATATTATTATTTTATTGATATGCCCCACATCAGAATGCAATGAAAGAGAATTTTTAAGATGATTGATAGAATTAAATATTGGAATTAAGTAGTTTAATTTCATGAAAATGATATTTTAATATATGTTGTGTCATGTAACACTTGTTGCTGCTGCTGCTGGTAAGTCGCTTCAGTCATGTTCAACTCTGTGCGACCCCAGAGATGTCAGCCCATCAGGCTACCCCATCCCTGCGATTCTCCAGGCAAGAACACTGGAGTGGGTTGCCATTTCCTTCTCCAATGCATGAAAGTGAAAAGTGAAAGTGAAGTCACTCAGTTGTGTCTGACTCTTCAAGACCCCATAGACTGCAGCCTACCAGGCTCCTCCATCCGTGGGATTTTCCAGGCAAGAGTACTGGCCATTGCCTTCTCCGCATGTAACACTTAAGTTTAACTAAAAGAAGAGATACTTAGATTTTGTTTGGGAGTCCATTCATTGTCCAATGCTTTGACGAAAATTTGATTTCCTAGCTCCCTATTTTTTTTTTCAAGTTAAGCAAAATTTGAAATGAATTATAGTCATATTTGATATGTATGAATCCTTCACATATAATCAATACTTCAATAAAACATTTTAATGCATCTCATAAGTAAGAACTCTGTTGTCATACCATGTTCATGTAGTTGAACAAAATACACACCAACAGTCTGATCAATTTAATTTTTTCATTTGAAGGATCAGGTTACTTTTACTAAATCACATTAGTGGCTAAATCTTAGATTGTAATATTAAGGTTCTAGAGTTAAATACAGTATTTTTCATCTTCTACAACAGTGTTGTCTCAGACACATCAGTAAAATAAAAATTAGTATCATAATGAGGCTAAAGTTTCCCTTGTGAAGGTTAGTGAACATTTATTTTTTAAAGAATTCATTTAGACCATCTCTTGATGTATTTTTAAAAATTTGCCTGTGTATTTTTATTATTTTCACTATACTTCTTATCTGCCAAACTCCTATTTTGAAACTGGTTCTTTTCAATCAATATTTGTTTGTGTAATATATGGATTCTTGAAGGATAAAGATGGATAACAAAGAATTTTTAAAACATGACTGTATTGTTGATACTCAAATAATACATCTAATATACTTAATATATTTAATGCTAATAAACAATGGCTTTATAAGGTATTTTATTAATATAACTGTTCAAATTAAACTGGAATTTTTATAATACGTTTTTGTGTGTGTATGTGTTTCAGGAGTAATATGTGAGCTGTTTGAATTAACAAAGAGATGAATATTTGACTTAATTATATATTATATTTGTACTGTATATATTTCTCTAAGAATTAAGTAAGCTCATCCTTTTCAATTTGGTAACTCCATAGTTGAACAGTTATTTACTCTATGTATCAAGAACATTTTTCATGTGAATCTGAGAGGAACTGTCTGGGAAAATAAAGACATGAGGCTTTCTTTTCCTTCAAAAAGTGATTTTAAGCTGATTTGCTCATTCTCTATTTGATATATGGATATCTCATTATAACACAGATATAGTGCACTTCATGTTGGTAATATAAGCTATTGGTAGGTTACTGAATTCAGCTCAGTCCTACCCACAGCAGATTTTCACTCTTTTAAATCAATGTTGATCTATATAGCACACTGAAGGAAAACAAGAGTCACAATGCCCAAATCTTGGTCCTAAATAAAGTAAATGTAATATCTAACTGTTTCAATGATGGAGGCTTCAGATACAGATACTTGTGACCTTTTGACATTTTGCTTGTTTGTTTTGCACTTTGCTTTCTTCGTAATTCACTGAATAAGCAACAGTCTGACAGCATTGGGAAATAGAGCCATAGTGAAACACTACATTGTGGTGTTTAGTATTGACATGTGCTTCTTTTAGCAATACCTTTTTTAAAGAATTTTACTATCTGTCATCAGGAGATATTTGCAGTCAGTGCTATTTATATCCAAGGATTCTACTTCCCTGGATTCAATCAACTGTAGATCCAAAGTATTGTGAAATAATAATTTCCAGAGCTGAAAAAGTGAAATAAATTTGCAGCACATCAACAATTTAAAAAGTTTTTAAATTGTATTTACAACCTTTTAGAAAACATTCATATTGTATTGGGTTTTATAAGTAATCTATAGATGGGTTCAAGTATGTGAGAAGAGGTCTGTTGCTTATATTGTAAATATCTCTTTTATCTATCTTATGTAAAGAACTTGAGCATCTTTCATTTTTGTATGGGGGAGGGGGGTTCTGGAGCTACATGCCCCTCCCTACACCTAGGGAAGACAGTATTTTATAGTAATTATAGAAAATTCAGGTACTAGAATGGCCAAGTGGTTAAGACATTGGACATAAGATCCAATAGATTTATATCCTTGTGGGTTTGAACCCCACTTCCAGTACTAGTGGATCTGCTTGGGCCTCCCAGGTGACTCAGATGATAAAGAATCTGCCTGCAATGCAGGACACCCAGATTTGATCACTGGGTCAGGAAGATCCCCTGGAGGACTGGCTCAACACTCCAGGATTCTTGCCTGGAGAATTCCATGGACAGAGGAGCCTGGCAGGCTGCAGTCCATGGGGTTGCAAAGAGGTGGACACGACTGAGCAATATCACAATAATAATAATAATCCCATTTCCTAGTAATCTGGGGATATGTTAAAGTTAAGTAATTTTCACATCCACTTTTAACATTTAAATTCAGTGCTATCTTCTGATGTAAATGGATTTTCTCCCACTTTACCGATTATAAGCTTCATGCATGCTGTAGAAAATCTAAGATTAGCACTTGGATGTGCCCTTTTTACTATAATAATTTTCGGATTAAAACCTCCTATATTCATTTGTCTTTGTAAATTTTAAGATAGCACAATATGAACGTGAGATGTCATGAATTTAACAGAAAATAAACTGGAAGTTAAACCCTGTAAACTGGCACATGAAAATTTAATCAACAGCAATTAATTTATTTTTACAGAGTAATGCATCCACTTGGACTCAGCTTTTAATCACTGGACTGTTCCCTCACTGAAAAGGATTTCTAAGAAACAGACATGAGGATGCAATCGGTGGGCTCTATTTTTGCTATATATTGCTGTTAGAACTTAAAAATAAAAGCTGAGATGTCAGGGTCACCATTAGATTTAGATTTATACAGGATTCAGATAAAAAATCAGACTATACTGATGGGCTTTACAGATGATTTTGAGGTGCAAATCTTTCTATTTTTACTATTTCTTGCAATCTATATTTTTACAATGATAGGAAATTTGGGGTTAGTGTTCTTGGTCATTATGGATTCCCGGCTCCACAACCCCATGTACTATTTTCTGACAGCATTATCATTCTTGGGTGCCTGCTATTCTTTGGTTATCACCCCCAAAATGTTGATCAATTTCCTAACAAAGAATAAAACGATTTCTTTTCTTGGATGTGCCACACAGATGTTTCTCTTTCTTACTTGTGGGACCACAGAATGCTTCATTTTGGCTGCAGTGGCCTATGATCACTATGTAGCCATCTACAACCCTTTCCTGTATTTAGTTAAAATGTCACCCAGAATCTATGTGTCACTTATAATTTCCTGCTATGTTGTTGGTATCTTGTATGCTACTTTACACACAGTGGCTACTTTTACCCTATCCTTCTATGCATCCAATGAAATCAGACATGTCTTCTGTGACATCCCTCCCCTCCTTGCTATTTCTTGCTCTGATAAGTGCATGAACCAGCTTCTAGTTTTCTATTTTTCAGGCTCTATTGAGATATCCACCATATTGATTGTTCTGATCTCCTATGGTTTCATCCTGTTGGGCATTCTGAAGAGGCATTCTGCTGGAGGAAGAAGTCTTTTCAACATGTGGCTCTCACCTACCAGGAGGGTCCATTTTTCATGGTACAGTCCTCTTCATGTACGTGAGACCCGGTTCCAGCTATGCCTTGGATCATGACGTGATCGAGTCCATGTTTTACACCATCATAATTCCCATGCTGAATCCCATCATCTATAGTTTGAGGAACAAAGATGTCAAAGAGGCGATGAAGAAAGTGTTGGGGGAAAATTGGTTTATCAACAAAGTGTATTTTTCACACTAAATATTAAATTGAAAAAAAAAGGCTGATGTTTAGTGTTTTCAAGTCAAAAAGTTGAAAAATAAAATATTTTAGTTTAGTTTACTGGTGTCTATTTATTATTCTTAGATATTTAAAATAAAGATTATGGTCAACCCACCACATATGCAGTTTTTGCACATGCAGGAAACTGCGACATCTATATGCATCTATCTCCACATAACATGAGTATATAAAATATATTTTATTATCAGCTTCCCTCATAACTCAATCAGAATCTGCCTGCAATGCAGGAGACCCAGGTTTGATTCCTGGATCAGGAAGTTCCTACGGAGAAGGAAATGGCAATACACTCCAGGATTCTTGCCTAGAAAATCCTATGGACAGAGGAGCTTGGCAGGCTATAGTCCATGGGGTCACAAGAGTTGGACAGGACTTAGAGATTAAACCACGACCACCATATGACTTTATATATATACATATACATATATGTATCTACAGATAAATACATACATATGTATACACACACACACACACACACACACACACACACACATTGATACTGCTTGCATTAGTTTGTTAGAGCTGATATAACAAAGTACCATAGACTGGTTGCTGAAAAAATAGAAATATCTTTCTCTGACTTAACTCAGTATGACAATCTCTAAGTCTATCTATGTTGCTGCAAATAGCATTATCCCATTCTTTTTTATGGCTGAGTAATGTACCATTGTATGCATTTACATCTTCTTTATTCATTCCTCTGTTGGTGGGTGTTGAGGTTGCTTCCACGTCCTGGCTATTATAAATATTGCTGCAATGAACATTGTAGTGCATGTATCATTTCAAATTATAGTTTTCTCCATGTATGTGCTTGTAATGGCATTGCTGAATCATATGGTAGTTCTATTTTTATTTTTTAAGGAGCCTTCATACTGCACTCTATAGTAGTTGAACCAACTTCCATTCCCACCAACAGTGTAGCAGCGCTCCCTTTTCCACACTCTCTCCTGCATTTATTATTTGTAAATGATACTGCTTAAAAGTGAATCTACAAAAAGGGCCCAAACGAACTTATCTGCACAACAGATTTCAGTTCAGTTCAGTCGCTCAGTCGTGTCCGACTCTTTGCGACCCCATGAATCGCAGCACACCAGGCCTCCCTGTGCATCACCAACTCCCGGAGTTCACTCAGACTCACATCCATCGAATCAATGATGCCATCCAGCCATCTCATCCTCTGTCGTCTCTTTCTCCTCCTGCCCCCAATCTCTGCCAGCATCAGAGTCTTTTCCAATGAGTCAACTCTTCACATGAGGTGGCCAAAGTACTGGAGTTTCAGCTTTAGCATCAGTCCTTCCAAAGAAATCCCAGGGCTGATCTCCTTCAGAATGGACTGGTTGGATCTCCTTGCAGTCCAAGGGACTCTCAAGAGTCTTCTCCAACACCACAGTTCAAAAGCATCAATTCTTTGGCGTTCAGCCTTCTTCACAGTCCAACTCTCACATCCATACATGACCACAGGAAAAACCATAGCCTTGACTAGATGGACCTTTGTTGGCAAAATAATGTCTCTGCTTTTGAATATGCTATCTAGGTTGGTCATAACTTTCCTTCCAAGGAGTAAGTGTCTTTTAATTTCATGGCTGCATCACCATCTGTAAAACAGATTTACAGATATAGAAAACAAACTTATGGTTACCAGGGAGTAGGGGAGGTTGGTATTGACATATATATCCTACTACATAAAATATATAATTACTAAGCACAGGCAACTCTAATCAATACTCTGTAATGACCTATATAGGAAAATAATGTAAAAAAAAGTATGTATATATGTATAAGTATAATAGATTCATTTTGCTGTATAGCTGAAACTAACATTGTAAATCAACTATACTGCAATAAATATTTTTTTAAAAGAAATTTATTTTCTCACTATTCCGGGGTTTAGACATTTGAAATCATTGTAACAGCAGGGTTGATTTTTTTTTTCTGATGCCTCTCTTCTTCATTTGTAGATGGCAGCCTTTACCCTCTGTCTTCAAGCTATCTTTTTTCTCTGAATTTCAGTGCCCTAATCTCTTCTTGTTTGCTTAGTCTCTGAGTTGTGTCCAATACTTTGTGACAACATGTACTGTAGCCCAATAAGCTTTTCACCTATGTGATTCTCCAGGCAAGAATACTGGAATGGGTTGCCATTCCCTTCTCCATAATCTCTTCTTACATGGTCAACAATTATATTAGATAAGATCTGTCCTAAAGGTATCATTTTCAATTAATTGCTTCCTCAAAGACTTCTCCAAAGCAGTTACATTCTGATCTCCTAGGGCCTAAGACCTCAATAAGCAGATGTTGGATTTATTTGCATACACACACAGAGACATATACACATGCAGTCTTCATGTTACACGTATATTTTCATCTTCTATCTCTATATAACTCAAAAATGATAGGTTCCCATTATAACTGTAAGTGATCTGACTAGCTTGAGCAAATACAACTCAAGAAGGAAATGGCAACCCACGCCAATGTTCTTGCCTAGAGAATCCCGGGGACGGGGGAGCCTGGTGGACTGCCATCTATGGGGTCACACAGAGTCAGACACAACTGAAGTGACTTAGCAGCAGCAGGGCAAAACCATACCTCACATCTTCCAATCCATTTTCCATGAAGTCCATGGCAACTAACTTGAGATTAAAGCTGTGAGACAGATGAAACTCTGCTTCACCTATACATGTGCAGCAAACTAAACCTAGGAAACTAAACCCAGCCTTTAATTCTGAGAGTGCAGATGATGAAGTGAATTCCTGATGTCACTATATGCTGTTAAAGAGGGTACATTTTTTTTTTGCTTTGCTTTTACTTTTTTTTTTTTTTCATCCACAGCATGGACACTAAACCCATATTTTATTTCTTCACACCATACAGAAACTGCACACATGCTTGCAAAGTCACTTCAGTCCTGTCCTGCTGTTTGCGACCTATGGAGTGTAGCACACCAGGCTCCTATGTCCATGGAAATCTCCAAGCAAAAATACTAGAGTGAGTTGCCATACCCTCATTCAGAGGATCTTCCCAACCCAGGAATTGAACCAGTGTCTCTTATGTCCCCAGCAGGCAGGCAGGTTCTTTACTACTAGAGCCACCTGCAAAGCCCATACTTCTTGGCATTAGTATTTATCAGGATTTTCAGTTCAGTCCAGTCAATCAGTCATGTCCGACTCTTTGAGACCCCATGGACTGCAGCATGCCAAGCCTCCCTGTCCATCACAAAATCCCGGAGTTTACTCAAACTCATGTCCATTGAGTCGGTGATGCCATCCAACAATCTCATCCTCTGTCGCACACTTCTCCTCCCACCTTCCATCTTTCCCAGCATCAGGGTCTTTTCAAAAGAGTCAGTTCTTTGCATTAGGTGGCCAAAGTATTGGAGTTTCAGCTGCAGTCCTTCCAATGAATATTCAGGGTTGATTTCCTTTAGGATTGACTGGTTGGAACTCCTTGAAGTTCAAGAGACTCTCAAGAGTCTTCTCCAACACCACAGTTCAAAAGTATCAATCCTTCTGCACTAAGCTTTCTTTATAGTCAAATTCTCACATCCATTCATGACTACTGGAAAAACCATAACCCCAACTAGATGGACCTATTTTGGCAAAGTCATGTCTCTGCTTTTCAATATGCTGTCAATCTTGGTAATAACTTTTCTTCCAAGAGTAAGCCTCTTTTAATTTCATGGCTACAATCACCATCTGCAGTGATTTTGAAGCCCCCCAAAATGAAATCTGCCACTGTTTCCACTGTATCACCTTCCATTTGCCATGATGTGACGGGACCAGATGCCATGATCTTAGTTTTCTGAATGTTGAATTTTAAGCCAACTTTTTCACTCTCCTCTTTAACTTTCATCAAGAGGTTCTTTAGTTCTTCTTCAATTTCTGCCATAATGGTGGTGTCATCTGCGTATTTGAGGTTATTGATTTTTCTCCCAGCAATCTTGATTCCAGCTTGTGCTTCATTCCAGTTAAATAAGCAGGGTGACTATGTACAGTCTTGATGTACTCCTTTTCCTATTCAGAACCAGTCTATTGTTACATGTCCAGTTCTAACTGTTGCTTCCTGAACTGCATACAGATTTCTTAAGAAGCAGGTCAGGTTGTCTGGTATTCCTATCTCATTTAGAATTTTCAATGGTTTGTTGTGATCCACCCAGTCAAAGCCTTTGGCATAGTCAATGAAGCAGAAATAGATGCTTTCATGGAACTCTCTTACTTTTTCGAAGATGCAGTGGATGTTGGCAATTTGATTTCTGGTTCCTCTTTTTTTCTAAAACCAGCTGGAACATCTGGAAGCTCATAGTTCACATATTGTTGAAGCCTGGTTTTGAGAATTTTAAGCATTACTTTACTAGCATGTGAGATGAGTGCAATTGTGCAGTAGTTTGAACACTCTTTGGCATTGCCTTTCTTTGGATTGGAATGAAAACTGACCTTTCCAGTGTTGTGGCCACTGCTGAGTCTTCCAAATTTGCTGGCATCTTGAGTGCAACACTTTCACAGCATCATCTTTCAGGATTTGAAATAACTCAACTGTAATTCCATCACCTCCACTAGCTTTGTTTCTAGTGATGCTTTTTCAGGCCCACTTTACTTCACATTCCAGGATGTCTGGCTCTAGGTGAGTGATCACACCATCATGATTATCTGGGTCATGAAGATCTTTTTTGTATAGTTCTTCTGTGTATTCTTGCCAGCTCTTCTTAATATATTCTGCTTCTGTTAGGTCCATACCATTTCTGTCCTTTATCGAGCCCATCTTTGCGTGAAATACTCGCTTGGTACCTCTAATTTTCTTGAAGAGATCTCTAGAATTTCCCATTCCATTGTTTTCCTCTATTTCTTTGCACTGATCCCCGAGGAAGGCTTTCTTATATCTCCTTGCTATTCTTTGGAACTCTGCATTCAAATGGGTATATCTTTCCTTTTCTCCTTTTCTTTTTGCTTCTCTTCTTTCACAGATATTTGTAAGACCTCCTCAGACAGTAATTTTGCTTTTTTGCATGTTTTTTCCTTGGGGATGGTCTTGATTCCTGTCTCCTGTACAATGTCATGAACCTCTTTCCATAGTTCATCAGGCACTCTGTCTTCAGATCTAGTCCCTTGAATCTATTTCTCACTTCCACTGTATAATCATAAGGGATTTGATTTAGGTCATACCTGAATGACATAGTGGTTTTCCCTACTTTCTTCAGCTTAAATCTGAATTTGGCAATAAGGAGGTCATGATCAGAGCAACAGTCAGCTCCCAGTCTGGTTTTTGCTGACTGTATAGAGAGTCTCAATCTTTGGCTGCAAAGAATATAATCAATCTGATATCAGTGTTGACCATTTGGTGATGTCCATGTGTAGATTCTTCTCCCGTGTTGTTGAAAGAGGCTGTTTGCTATGACCAGTGCGTTCTCTTGCCAAAATTCTGTTAGCCTTTGCCCTGCTTCATTCTGTACTCCAAGGTCAAATTTACATGTTACTCCAGGTGTTTCTTGACTTCTTACTTTTGCATTCCAGTCCCCTATAATGAAAAGGACATCTTTTGGGGGTGTTAGTTCTAAAAAGTCTTCTAGGTCTTCATAGAGCCATTCAACTTCAGCTTCTTCAGCATTACTGGTCAGGGTATAGACTTGGATTACTGTGATATTGAATGGTTTGCCTTGGAAATGAACAGAGATCATTCTGTCATTTTTGAAATTGCATCCAAGTACTGCATTTCGGGCTCTTTTGTTGACTATGATGGCTACTCCACTCCTTCTCTTAAGAATCTCTGTGGATTCTTGTACACAGTAGTAGATATAATGGTCATCTGTGTTAAATCCACCCATTCCAGTCCATTTTAGTTTGCTGATTCCTAAAATGTCGAAGTTCACTGTTGCCATCTGCTATTTGACAACTTCCAATTTGCCTTGACTCATGAACCTAACATTCCAGATTCCTATGCAATATTGCTTTTTCCAGCATCAGACCTTGCTTCCATCACCAGTCACATCCATAACTGGGTGTTGTTTTTGCTTTCACTCTGTCTCTTCATTCTTTCTGGAGTTATTTTTCCACTGATCTTCAGTAGCACATTGGACACCTTCTGACTTAAATTGACCAAAATTGAACTAAAATTATTAAAATAGATAGTCATGGCTCCTCATTACTTCCCAGAAATGAGCCACTTTACAGCCCCAGAAACCTTTCAATGAAGGGGAGTTTGAGTCCTCTAGAGAAGAATGTAAAAATAGCCAGAATTTTTATTTACAATATTTATCCCACTCTCCCCAAAAGAACTTAAAGATTTTATCAAGGTAAATGCACTTGGGAAAAGGAAATAATCATAATTTTCTGAAACTACTGGACTATCTATTTTGGGGGCTCCAAAATCACAGCAGATGGTGACTGCAGACTTGAAATTAAAAGACACTTGCTCCTTGGAAGAAAACCTATGACCAAGATAGACAGCATGCTAAAAAGCAAAGACATTACTTTGCCAACAAAGGTCTGTCTAGTCAAAGCTATGGTTTTTTCCTTTAGCCATGTATCAGTGTGAGAGTTGGACTATAAAGAAAGCTGAGCACCGAAGAATTGATGCTTTTGAACTGTGGTGTTGGAGAAGACTCTTGAGAGTTCCTTTGACTGCAAGGAGATCCAACCAGTCCATCCTAAACGAGATCAGTCCTGAATATTCATTGGAAGGGCTGATGCTGAAGCTGAAATTCCAATACTTTGGTCAACTGATGTGAAGAACTGCCTAAATGGAAAAGACCCTGATGCTGGGAAAGTTTGAAGGTGGGTGGAGAAGGGGACAATGTAGGATGAGTTGGTTGGATGGCATCACTGACTCAATGGACTTGAGTTTGAGTAAGCCCCCGGAGTTGGTGATGGACAGGGACGCATGTCGTGCTGCAGACCATTGGGCCGCAAAATGTTGGACACAACTGAGCAACTGAACTGAACTGAACACTGGTTATGAAATGACATTGATTCCAAGAGACCCAAGTTGTCACTGTAGTCATCCAATCAAAGTAGAACTTTATGGGGGCAAATATTCAACAGAATTTTAGCTCAGATTCACCTCATAGTGAGTGCAGGGAGTTCTTGAACTCATTCTATAGTTATTTTCCAGTTCCAGAATGTATAATTAGAATAGATATTTTTAGCAGTTGGCAGCATCCCCACGTAGGTTCCATAAACTGTGAAGCGAGGGGTGTCATGGTGAGAAAGTCCAAATGGAAGCCATTAAAATTAACCATTTCTGAGAAAATTTTACAGTAGTACTACATTCCTGGAGGTGTTACAGAGATGGATGCTGTCTGAGTGCATGCATGTGTGCTAAGTCGCTTCAGTTGTGTCCTACTCTTTGAAACCCTGTGGACTGTAGCCCACCAGACTCCTCTGTCCATGAGATTCTTGGAATAAATGTCATCCCAACCCAGGGATTGAAGCTGCAAATGCTAAGTCTCCTGCATTGGCAGGCAGGTTCTTTACCACCATCACTACCTGGGAAACCCAGGTGCTACAAGGACTTGAACGACACAGTGATGGTAATTCTTCCTATATTCCCATTCAGCTCTCCCATTTGAATTATGTAGAAGACAAATATTGAAGAAAAAGAGTAATTAACATGAGCTTAATCAAGTGGTGACTTCATTTGCCCCTGATGAACCAGATGTAGTTTCACTGGTTAAGCAAATGACCACATGCCCAGACCCTGGCATGAAACTATTGGTGTTCTTCTCCACATTGTCTGTGAGGCCCACAAGACAGAGTTTGCTTTCTGTTGGCAAGACCAGCAACACATCTTCACTTACTCACTTCAAGGGTGTATGAGCTCTCCATCTCTCCGTCATAATTTAGTTTGTAGAGCCCTTCATCATCTTTCTCTTCCAAAGAATATAACATGGGTCCTAACACTGATTGTATGATGCTGACTGGACCAAGGGAACAAGAAGCAGCAACTGCTCTGGCTTGTTGTTAAAGTACTTTTCTACTTTTCTTATCCTGGGTAAGAAATAAACATGACTAAATTTCAAGGGTCTTCTGACTCAGTGAAATTTCTAGTGAAGTGGAGTATATTCAGATAGCTCTTCTCAGATGAATAGTCATTGCTGCATCTGTTGTCTCCTAGATCAAAAAAAGAAGGATCAGATATACTAGGCCTTTTTAGATTTTGGAGGCAACATATTCCTTTTATCAGGTGTGTTCCTATGATTCAGTTCCCAAGTGACCCAAAAAGCTGCTAGTTTTGAATGAAGCCTAGAACAACAGAAGGCTCTGCAATAGGTCCAAGCTATTATCTAAGCCTCTCTATCACTTGGTCCATATTTTTCAGTAGATCCAATGGTGTTTGAGGTGTCCATGGCAAATAGGGATGCTGCTTGAAGCCTCTGACAGGTCCCCAAAGGTGAATTACAGCTCAAGCCTTTACGATTTTTGAGTAAGATTCTTCCATTCTCTTCAAAGTGCTCGTCTTTTTAATATTGAGCTCTTGACTTGCTACTGGGCATTAGTAGAAACTGAACATTTGCTCATTACCTACCAAATTACTGTAAAACCTATGATACCTTTTATGAACTGCTGCTGCTGCTGCTGCTAAGTCACTTCAGTCATGTCCAACTCTGTGCGACCCCATAGACAGTAGGCCACCAGGCTCCCCCATCCCTGGGATTCTCCAAGCAAGAACACTGGAGTGGGTTGCCATTTCCTTCTCCAATGCATGAAAGTGAAAAGTGAAAGTGAAGCTGCTCGGTCATGTCTGACTCTTAGCAACACCACAGAATGCAGCCTACCAGGCTCCTCTGCCCATGGGATTTTCCAGGCAAGAGTACTGGAGTGGGGTGCCATTGCCTTCTCCATTTATGAACTAGTGTTATATAATTAAGATATTAAAATGCTTGTTTTAAAGACACATATGTATTGAAAATAAAATAGAAATTTAATATATGGTGTTTATTCTTGTATTTACCATACTGTTTTTAGTTTATTTCTGATATGAAATTACCAATAGTGTCATGTTACTACAGGCTAGATATTTGTTTGACATTGTTGGTAGATCAAGACTGATAGTAACAATTACTCTTTGTTTTCTTTTACTGAAAGTTTCTACTTTCAATTCCAATCTTTTAAAAATTTGTTTTTAACATTTTGCTAATGTGTGAAAGTGAAAGTCGCTCAGTTGTGTCCAACTCTTTGGGACCCTATGGACCATACAATCCATGGAATTCTCCAGCCAGAATAATGGACTGGGTAGCCGTTCCCTTCTCCAGGGCATCTTCCCAACTCAGGGATTGAACTCAGGTCTCCCAACTTCAGGCCTGTTCTTTACCAGCTGAGCCACAAGGGAAGCCCAAGAATACTGAAGTGGATAACCTGTCCCTTTTCCAGTGGATCTTCCAGACCCAGAAATTGAACCAGCATCTTATGTACTGCAGGTGGATTTTTTACCAGCTGAGCTGCCAGAGAAACCCTAATGCATGTAGTATAATAAACAGTGAATATTGAAAGCTTATAATTAGACATATTTTGCATGTGTGTACACCAGTGAAACCACCATCGCAATCAAGATAAGGAACATGTCTATCATACATAGAAATTTTCTCATGATCCTTCCCTTCAGAATTCCCCACCACTCACAAAGCATCATTTGCATCTAATTCCATTGTGCCCATAGAACATAATCTGCTTTTTTGTTTCTTTGGTTGGTTTTAGTTTTGTTTGTTTGTTTAGTTTTACAGTTCTTAGACTTTTTTGTTTGTTTTGTTTTTTCCTTAAAAAAGTAAAGATGCACATACTATTGTGAGGGATGGTATGGGGAGGGAGGAGGGAGCAGGTTTCAGGATGGGGAACACATGTATACCTGTGGTGGATTCATTTCGATATATGGCAAAACCAATACAATATTGTAAAGTTAAAAAATAAAATAAAATTAAAAAAAAAACCTTATAAAAAAAAATAGGTCGTGCATTTTTATCCTCACTCCCAATATCTAACAGTGTATGTGCTTTACTCCTTTGTAGTAATACTGAAGGTCATTTAAATGACCAGCAGAGAGACTTTTATTTTAGTCCAAAGATATTAACTTTGTGAAGTAAATTTTCAGACATGAAAGTACTTAGAAAATTTTACCATATATGAGTATTCTAAAACAACAATTAAAATGCACATTTCAGTATAGAAAGAAAGAGAAATTTTTAACATCAATGAACAATATACAGTTTAAACAACTTATAAATAATGTTGTATAATTGATTCAAAAACCCTTAAAGTAGCAGATTGCAAATCTGTTGAAATTGATTCCACCTTTGTATCATTTATACATGGGCTATAGCTTCTTTCTATGTGCTCCTTAATTGTCCATGAGTGTAGACTGAACTTTTTAACACAGTGAAGAAAAGATTTACGTTGTTAGAAAGGACAAATTCTAATGTCAAAGTGCTATTCATATTTACTAAAGTTTCCTTGCCAAAGGTAATCATATAGCTAAACAAAAGGTCAGTGTAGGAAGGAATGACAAAAAAAACCATGGATACAAGAATAAATGATTTATTGGGGGCCCATATCATATAGATGTAATGTGTTATTTTTTAATGACTCCATATTTTTCTATCATATTTATGCACAATATTTATTAAAAGCTTTCTCAATATGAGCATTCATTTTCTTTTTTTAAATTTTGCTTAGAAAAATAGTGCTGCAATAAACATTGATGCTATGCATTATTGTTTTTATAAGTACTTCTCATACTTATACCCTTACATATTTAGGCTTTTTTTTCCCTATGAGGAAATCACTTAGTAATGATTCTGTAGCATCTGAGGGTGTTTTACTTATTTAATAGAGAATATAAACATAGAGTATAGAAAGGCATTGAAAATAAAGGGAAAACGGCATAAATTCAATTATAGCACATCCTGAATATCACACCTTCTTGTTTATTTAGACATCTCTATTTACTAGTTTACAGTGAGGAGAAAACTGATCTTTAAAAATAAAACATTGCTAAGTAAATGAACACAATTGCCATAAACGTGAGGACATAACTCTCTACTAAAAGGAAATTACAGCATGAGCTTATTTAAAAATTTAGGACAATGCTGAACAGTAAATTTCAGTTAAGTCTGTGAACAAATTACATACATAAATGCAGCATAATTTCTGTATTATTTCAAATGTCTCATAATCCCGATAATTCAGTTCAGTTCAGTCGCTCAGTCGTGTCTGACTCTTTGCGACCCCATGAATCTCAGCACGCCAGGCCTCCCTGTCCATCACCAACTCCTGGAGTCTACTCAAACTCATGTCCATCGAGTCGGTGATGCCATCCAGCCATCTCATCCTCTGTCGTCCCCTTCTCTCCTGCCCCCAATCCCTCCCAGCATCAGGGTCTTTTCCAATGAGTCAACTATTCACATGAGGTGTCCAAAGTATTGGAGTTTAAGCTTCAGCATCAGTCCTTCCAATGAACACCCAGGACTGATCTCCTTTAGCATGGACTGGTTGGACCTCCTTGCAGTCCAAGGGACTCTCAAGAGTCTTCTCCAACATCACAGTTCAAAAGCATCAATTCTTCGGCACTCAGCTTTCTTCACAGTCCAACTCTCACATCCATACATGACCACAGGAAAAACCATAGCCTTAACTAGATGGACCTTTGTTGGCAAAGTAGTGTCTCTGCTTTTAATATGCTGTCTAGGTTGGTCATAACTTTCCTTCCCAGGAGTAAGCGTCTTTTAATTTCATGGCTGCAAGCACAATCTGCAGTGATTTTGGAGCCCCAAAATATAAAGTCTGACACTGTTTCCACTGTTTCCCCATCTATTTCCCATGAAGTGATGGGACCAGATGCCATGATCTTTGTTTTCTGAATGTTGAGCTTTAAGCCAACTTTTTCACTCTCATCTTTCACTTAGGGAAGACATTTTCTCATTGCCTTTCTAATGTGTTTGTTCTGCAGAGTATATATGATAGGATTGAACATTGGAGTCAAAATGGTGTAGAAAAGAGACAGCAGTTTGTCTAGTCCTTCATGCTCATTTGATTTAGGCTTTAAGTAGGTGGCAGTGGCTGATCCGTAGAATAAAAGTACAACAGTGATGTGGGAAGAGTAAGTGGAGAAAGCTTTGGTCCTTCCTGTATTTGCTGGCTTCAGGATGGTGGAGCTAATTCTGATATAGAATCCAAGTATCAACAGAAAGGGAGCAAAGTGACAAACAATACAGCAAATATATAGACCACCATCTCATTAACAAAGATGTCTCCCCAAGCCAGTTTTAATAATGGTGGAATGTCACAAAAGAAATGATTGACTGTGTTGGAGTCACAGAAAGGCAGAGAGAAAATCTGGCATGTCTGGCCTATCTGGACTGGGGCACCACCAATCCAGGAGGCAATCACCAACCCGACGCAGACCTGGGGGTGCATGACCAGGGGATAGTGCAGAAGGTCACAGATGGCCATGCAACAGTCAGTGGCTCCCAGCATAAGAAAGAAGCACATTTGTGTAGCACAAGTGAAAAAAGAAATGGTTTCTGTCTGGGCCCAACGGTCCACGGGCAACCTGGGAAGAGTGACGGATACCTAACAGATTTCTAGGAAAGAAAAACTGCCAAGGGGAAAATACATGGACATCTGAAGAGTGGCATCTACTCTGGTTATTAATAATATCCCAAAAAGAAACCATCGAAATTGAGGAATATCAGTGAAACCCAGGAGGACAAATTCCATCATGATAGATTTTTTTCTGTAATTTTCAATTGATCTTCTTTCTACAAATTTACGTTTCTTGACTGAATTTTCTTTTTGTACAATTGGACTAGGACATGGGCTTTGGTCTTAATCAGTTCTCAGTTACTTTCTGACACACTTGTGTTCTGTGATTTGGGGAAATTTGATTTGAAATTAGGATCTATAAACTCATCTGCAGAAAAAAATCTCAAATGAATTATAAAGTTACATCTACATTCTAATAAAATCTATATGTCTCATCATTTTAATTTAAATTATGGCATAAGAATGAAGAAAGCAGATAAACTACTTCCTACAGTCAAAACATCAACTATTAATTGTCTAACTTTCATGATTTTTTTTCCCCCAATCAACCTAGTCTATAATATCTGGTCTAAAACACCTAACACATTGTTCTATCTTTTTACCCTTAATATTATATCTAATAATTCATTCTATAAAGATATGGCATAAGGCTCTACCCTAATTTACTACTTCATAAATGCTTCTGAATTAAAAGTAGAAATTATTATTAGAAGTGGTTATTTTCTAAGAATTGAGAAAGTTAAAACTATAAGAATGTAAGAGAAAAAGCTTTTATATTCAAGATCATAAGCTTCCACCAATTAGAATTCCAAATTACTGAATTAAAATACATCTAATTGCTTAAAAACACAACATTTTGACATTTAACTATTTTTAATCCTATTAATTTTGGACATTTAGTCAAAATTAAATGTTCATAGGGAAAAGAATGGAGAAGGCAATGGCACCCCACTCCAGTACTCTTGCCTGGAAAATCCCATGGATAGAGGAGCTTGGTAGGCTGTAGTCCATGGGGTCGCTAAGAGTCAGACACGACTGAGCAACTTCCTTTTACTTCTCACTTTCATGCATTGGAGAGGGAAATGGCAACCCACTCCAGTGTTCTTGCCTGGAGAATCCCAGGGACGGGGGAGCCTGGTGGGCTTCTGTCTATGGGGTCGCACAGAGTCGGACACGACTGAAGCGACTTAGCAGCAGCAGCAGCAGGGAAAAGAAAGATAAATATATATAAAAGTTTCACAAATGTAGTCAGATATTGTGTCCAATTCCTTCCCTGTTTGTGATCTGATTTGATTGAGCAACATAAACAATAATAAAAATCAACCAAAAAGGTTAAGCTAAATATTCTTTTTCAGGAAATTATAATTTGGATGCAAAAAATGCTTCATATATTCCCCTATAGTGGAAAGTGCTCAGATGTTCAGTCATGTCCAACTCTTTTCAACCCTGTAGTCTGCCAGGCTCCTCTGTCCATGGGATTCTCCAGGCAAGAATACTGGAGTGGGTTGCCATACCTTCATCCAAAGGATCTTCCAGGAGCTGAACCCATGTCTCTTATGTCTTCTGCACTGGCAGTCAGATTCTTTACCACTAGTCCCACTCAGGAACTAATAAAAGGTGATTCTTTCTCATTAAAATTATTTTAGTTGTAATGGCAACATTTATTTTATTGACAGTTTAGCCAAATATGTTTGATTAATTTGAATGCAATATAACATTCTTTGATTACAGTTTTCTTAATAGATTATTTCTAGAAATGAATAATATTAATATTAGTATTATGTTAACAATAGACAAATTAGAAACATATATTTCAAATGCTTCAAACATATTATTTAACTTTTTAATGCAGAAAGTAAGAAATCTAACTTAAATAAGGTTATCTTAAAGAATAAATAGGTGCTCAACTCATATATACTCATGATTATAGTTGTTTGACATGTATATTAGTCGTTCAGTCATGTCGGGCTCTTTGTCACACCATAGAGTGTAGCCTATCTACTCTGTTTGTGAAATTTTCCAGGGAAGAATACTGGTATGGATAGTCATTCCCTTTTCCAGGGGATCTTCCCAACCCAGGGATTGAATCTGGGTCTTCTGCATTGTAGACAGATTCTTTACTATTTGAGCCACAAGGGAAAGCCCATAGTTGTTTGATATTATTTATTAAATCTTGATCCTGAAATTTAGAAACTATCTTGAATTAAAATAGAATATTAATACATAATAGTTTATATTTACCTTTTTCAAATTTTTCTGGTTACTTTATTCCTATTGATGAATTTTTATGTATTTTAAATGTTACATTGTTTAAGATCTGTAAGATTTTTAAACAGGAACTTAACTTGCTTTTATAAAGCAAGTTTCCTTATAGAGGAAATCCTCACTTCTTCCTCAAGGAAACATTTCTTTTCCCTCTATACATCTAAATTGCTAGTTAAATACTCCTGTTGGCAATTAAGTTGGCGTTTTTGCAAACAATTCTTCCACGGTAGACCAGATTTTCCTTCAGGTCTTCCACAGAATATAACTTCATGCCTCCTCCATTTCCTAAATTCAGTCAGCGGGCAAAGATGACCTAGAAGAAACACCTTTAATGGTCCAACAGTACCTGCAGGAAAATGTCCAAATTCTTTATCAACTGGTTTCTTACCTGTGTTATTTGATTTTCTTTAATTCCTCTGAATAGTCTTTTTCCGAAAACCATGCATTGTTATCATCTGAACATGCTCTATGTATTCTCGCACCTTTAAGAGAAACTAAGATTATTTTATTCAAAGTATGATTATCTCTCAGACACCCTGGGAACCCCTGAATAGACACATACAGCTCATTAATGATATCTATAAACAAAGATTAAGAGCAACTATATTATTTGAAGTTTTTTTTAATGTGGATCTTTTTTAAACTCTTTATTAAATTTGTTTCAATATTGCTTCTGTTTCATGTTTGGTTTTTTTTTTTTTTTTTTTTTTTTTGTTGTTGTTTGACCAGGGATCGAACCTGCATCCCCTGCACTTGAAGGTGAGGTCTTAACCACCGGACTACCAGGGAAGTCCCAAGAACAACCATTACTTATAACATTTTCTAAATTAAAAACTCTGATTTCTTATTGAAACATTTAGTAATTTACATTTCTCAGTTTCAACCCACATGCATGTATTTTGTGGAGAGAAGCACTTCAAGCATGAATCTAATATTTACAGACTAAGTTTTGCTATTGTTCCTGTACCAGAGTCATTTTCCAGTAATTTCTACTCATCTACACTGTATTAGGAGACTATTTCTTTGAATTTTGAGCCTTGGTGTTTTTCCTTAGTCAGGAGGTTTTACTCCCTTGTAATTATTTTACCACACTTCTATAAGGGGACCTTTCACTTCAGTCATGTCCGACTCTGTGCGACCCCATAGATGGCAGCCCACCAGGCTCCCCTGTCCCTGGGATTCTCCAGGCAAGAACACTGGAATGGGTTGCCATTTCCTTCTCCAATGCATGAAAGTGAAAAGTGAAAGTGAAGTCGCTCAGTCTTGTCCAACTCTGTGCAACCCCATGGACTGCAGCCTATCAGGCTCCTCTATCCATGGGATTTTCCAGGCAAGAGTACTGGAGTGGGGTGCCATCGCCTTCTCTGTTGAATAAATTAGGTAATTTCAAATAGTACCTAACATTGACTTCTACGGGCTGGATCCCATTTTCACTGCCAAAAATGTAGAACTGCTCTAAGTAAAAGAATAAAGACTGTATTTTCTGACTCTAACTCATGTGCCCCTACCATCCCCACAGGTTTTACGGCAAACACTTACTACACAGCATGTGCCAGCAGGAACCTTATGACTGTGTTATACACAGAATTTTGACCAGGAACCCTGTGACTCAAACCACGTTATTCCTAGGAAAAGGTCCCTAAATGTCCAGTGTGCACACAGTGAGAAATTAAGGATCATAACTAGGCTCTGAAACGAGCTCCCTGCAGCCAGAAAAGAGAAGATGCATCTTCCATCCCGCCCCCCTCTCCCCGTGTACACGCACACAACACTCATCGCTGGGAGGAATTCTTACAAAAATCTCCTTCCTGAAGCTGGAAAATATTCTTATTACCAACAAAAGCTGTATTTGTTTATGGAAGTTTATGGATGAATCAGGGAAGCAAGATAAACTACATATGGTACAAGCAAATGTCTGATTCATTTTTCCCATTTTACTGCTGCTTTAGAAATGCTTTCCTATTTCAAAAGTGTTCTTTGAGAGCTGTCTTTGCTTCTGATTTTGACAGATTTGCTTTATACTCAGAACACACTCCAGGGGGCGCTAATGCTAAAGACCCCACCTGCCAGTGCAGGAGACATGAGACACAGGGTTCAATCCCTGGGTTGGGATGATGTCCTGGAGGAGGGCATGGAAACCCACTCCAGTTTTCTTACCTGGGAAATCTCGGACGTAGGAACCCGGAGAGCTATAATCCATAGGGTCGCAAAGAATCCGACGTGACTGAAGCAATTTAGCACACACACACAACCCCCCATGCTGAACATACTTGCATGATGACCTCTTTAATATCTAATATATATACATTTTTCTTATACCTTGTTTTCCTGGTGGCTCAGATGGTAAAGCATTCACCTGCAATGCGGGAGACCCGGGTTCGATCCCTGGGTCCGGAAGATCCCCTGGAGGAGGAAATGGCAACCCACTCCAGTACTCTTGCCTGGAAAATTCCATGGACTGAGGAGCCTGGTGGGCTACAGTCCATGAGATCTCAAAGAGTCGGACACGACTGAGCGACTTCACTTTCTTTCTTTCTTCTTTATACCTTATCTCATTTGTTTCTTCTCTCCATTTTTTGTGCATTCAAAAATATTTATTAACAATTTATTATATGAAAATTATCTCACTATTTCATTTCCTTTACTTTCAATCACTTTTAGTCTGTTTATTCAAAATGCAGTTCAAGGTGGCTGATATTGAACATATAGCTTTTGAAAATTTTAATGCTTACCTTTCACTTGAACTGCTTAGTCCATATTTAACTTTTTTTTTCTTTTTGACTATAAATTTCTATTTGTTTCCATTTATTCTTTCATTTTGCTGCTCTTCTGCCAATTTTGGAATTAATTGTTTTATATTTTACGTTTGATATCTTGCTCTTTTTATTATCATTTCAGTGATTGCTTCAGGGCTTACAATTTAAAATGTGCAAGTTATCAATGTTTGCCTACAGTTAAAATTGTCCACTTTGATCTTTGTTTACAACTTTCCACATTCCACTTCATGTCTCACATCAAGCACTTCACACCTGACATTTCAAAAACATCATAATCTTGTAACAGTATACTGCCAGGTCCTCAGATTGCATTCTTTGTGTTATTGATGCCATATATTATACTTGTGTCTATATTATAATCCCAGCTTACCCTGTCAATATTTTAGCTTTAAGTAGTCATTTGTCTAACAGATCAGGACTACTATTGCACCTCCCTGAAATCCTCTGTCTAGCTCCTCTGTGAAGTACCCAGATAATAGCATTTCATGCACATTCCCTGGGTTTCTCAGATGCTAAAGAAGTCAAGTGTTAGTTGCTCAGTCATGTCCTACTCTTTGGGACTGTAGCCCACCAGGCTCCTCTGTCCATGGGATTTTCCAGGCAAGGCCACTGGAGAGAGTTTCCATTTGCTTCTCCAGGGAATCTTCCCGACCCAAGGATCAAACCCAGGTCTCCTGCTTTACAGTCAGATTCTTTACCATCTGAGCCATCAGTTCAGTTCAGTTCAGTCACTCAGTTGTGTCCAACTCTTTGTGACCCCATGAATCACAGCACGCCAGGCCTCCCTGTCCATCACCAACTCCCCGAGTTCACTCAAACTCATGTCCATCGAGTGGGTGATGGACATGATCCAACCATGGTGATGGTCCATCCAGCCATCTCATCCTCTGTTGTCCCCTTCTCCTCCTGCCCCCAATCCCTCTAAGTATCAGGGTCCTTTCCAATGAGTCAACTTTTCACATGAGGTGGCCAAAGTATTAGAGTTTCAGCCTCAGCATCAGTCCTTCCAATGAACACCCAGGACTGATCTCCTTTAGGATGGATTGGTTGAATCTCCTTGCAGTCCAAGGGACTCTCAAGAGTCTTCTCCAACACCACAGTTCAAAAGCATCAATTCTTCCATGCTCAGCTTTCTTCACAGTCCAACTCTCACATGCATACATGACCACTGAAAAAACCATAGCTTTGACTAGACAGACCTTTGTTGGCAAAGTAATGTCTCTGCTTTTTAATATGCTATCTAGGTTGGTTATAGCTTTCCTTCCAAGGAGTAAGTGCCTTTTAATTTCATGGCTGCAATCACCATCTGCAGTGATTTTGGAGCCCCAAAAAAACAAAGTCTGAAACTGTTTCCAATGTCTCCCCATCCATTTGCCCTGAAGTGATGGGACCAGATGGCATGATCTTAGTTTTCTGAATGTTGAGCTTTAAGCCAACATTTTCACTCTCCTCTTTCACTTTCATCAAGAGGCCTTTTAGTTCCTCTTCACTTTCTGCCATAAGGGTGGTGTCATCTGCATATCTGAGGTTATTGGTATTTCTCCCGGCAATCTTGATTCCAGCTTGTGCTTCTTCCAGCCCAGCGTTTCTCATGATGTACTCTACATATAAGTTAAATAAGCAGGGTGACAATATGCAGCCTTGATGTACTCCTTTTCCTATTTGGAACCAGTTTGTTGTTCCATGTCCCATTCTAACTGTTGCTTCCTGACCTGCATATAGATTTCTCAAGAGGCAGGTCAGGTGGTGTGGTATTCCCATCTCTTTCAGAATTTTCCAGTTTATTGTGATCCACACAGTCAAAGGCTTTGGCATAGTCAATAAAGCAGAAATAGATGCTTTTCTGAAACTCTATTGCTTTTTTGATGATCCAGCGAATGTTGGCAATTTGATCTCTGGTTCCTCTGCCTTTTCTAAAACCAGCTTGAAGATCTGGAAGTTCATGGTTCACATATTGCTAAAGCCTGGCTTGGAGAATTTTGAGTATTACCACCAGGGAAGTCCTCAAGTGCTAGTAACCACTACCAAGTGGAAGAAATCAACTGCTTGATTTCCAGACCTACTGGCAGCTAATGATTGATAATGTCAGCTGCTCTGCTACCTCAGAATCAACCAAATACATAATTGTACATGAGCTGATCGTGTACACTGGGACCCTCTCCCTCAATTGGTCTTTAAAAATGCTTTGTTTAAACACTTGCAAAAGTACCAAATGTTTTTGGAGTATGAGGCACCTGTTCTTGCATGGGCCTGCAGTCAAGCTTTCTGTGCTCCAAACTGGGATGTTTCAGCTGTGTTTGGCTTCACTGTGCATCAGGGACACAATCTTGCATTCTGTAACAGTCTCACTATGGTGTGATAGATTTTATTCTTGTTCATTCTAAAGGGGTTCACTATAATACATATATTCATGATTTCCAACAAATTTGAAAATTATTCTATCACTATAATTATTTCTTTACACTTGGCCTTCAGTTATTAATATTTTAGACAATGCCTGTTCTTGAGGCTGTGAGTTTTTTTACATCATTTTTTAAATATTCTTTATGGGTTTTATTTTTTTCCAGAATTTAAATTCAAGTTCACTGGCATTTCTTTGCCCATGTCCAAATTGCTGTAAATCTAATCACATTAATTTTTCATCTTACTTACTTTTCACTTATATTTCATTCCCTTTCTTTTTACCTTTCACTCTAGAATTTCAGTGCATTTTTTACAGGTTTTATGTATTTGTTGAAACTCTCTGTGTGTGAAAGTGAAAGTCATGCAGTCATGTCTGACTCTTTGTTACCTCATGGACTGTAGAATGCCAGGCTCCTCTGTCCACGGAATTCTCCAGACCAGAATACTGGAGAGGGTAGGATTCCCTTCACCAGGGAATCTTCCCCAGACAGGGATCAAACTCAGGTCTCCCTCACTGCAAGATGATTCTTTACCATCTGAACCACCAGGGAAGCCCTGAAACTCTGTGTTTAACTCAAATTTTGTTTAGCTATATTTTATTTCAAGTTCTTGGCTATCCTATTAAGAGATTATGGGAGGCATTGCTAAATCCATCACTTGAGACATCTTGCAGTTATTTTCAATTGATTATTTATTTATTTATTTATTTTTATAGACAGTGGGTTAGTCTTCCTGAGCTTTTCATATTCTGGGTAATTTAAATAGCTTATGATGCATGGGATGAAAACCAAGAGTCCCAGCCACAAGACCACCAGGGGCTAGAATTAAAGTGGCTCTGACTCTTGCCCCTAGCTGAAAGTAAGAATTTTTAAGAAGAGAAAAACTGTAAAAACAGATACAAATTTTACTATTAGAGATACAGCTCAATGCATGGGAGATCACACAGAAAAACAGTTTGTTTATCCAACTCAGAAGCAGGGCAGAGATACACCCCCAGAAAGAAAGGGTGAGACATTAGAGACATGAGGAGGAGTACAGTACATCAAAAACTAGGCAGAGATACACACCCTGAGAGGAAGGGGAGGGGGGTGTCCTGAGTGAGGAGGAGTGCACTGTGGAGGTGTGTAAATCACACATATAGGACCGTCCTTCCGGGGTTTTGTTTACCTTTGGCCAGTTGTCTTGTTTCTTCCTTCAACCTGACTGGTCCATGGATCCTCCTCAAGAGGAGTGCACAGCCTATGGGTGCATGTTCACGCTTATTACAGGGTGGGGCACCCTCCCTTTTCAACCCCCAAGAAGCCTTCCTGCACATGTGCAGACAGGGAAGTCTTCCTTGACCTCAGGAGTGGGCAACTACCTGTCTCTTGGCTTTAGCAACACTCAGCTTTTATCACTGGCTTTGTCCTTGGAGTATTGGGGCGAGAACAAAGGCTCAATTCTACTCCACTTGACAACACCAGGTGTCTGGCCCAGAGGCCCACTGTCACCCACCTCACAAATATACCCAGATGTTGACTGTTCTGGTTGGGAGGCAACTCCTATGACTCTGAGCTATGCTTTATCTCTAGTATCTCCATTCTTTCTGCAACCACATGGCAGTAATTTTCTTAGAAGCCCCCTGTAACCTTCTCTGGGATATGCATATCCCATTGTTCTCCCTGAAACTCTCAGGAAAATTTAATACAGGTCTATTGGTCAGTTCCCAGCCCCAGCCAACACACCTCTCTTATGTTTTGTGCCTTGGTACAGATCTTAGGATCTTTTGTTGAGTTCTGATGTCTGCCCCCTCAGCTCAGTGATACATCTGTGCTATTCTTTCAGTTCTATTTATCCATACTTTGATCAGGAAACTGTCTCCAGGCATAAAACCAGCATGATCATGAGATTAACATCGTGAATTTTCTTCCATGATGGACAGACTCTTAAGGTGGGTTCTGTGGTCCCTACCTCCTGATAACCATACTTCTGGTCAATACCTTCCAACTAAGTGTAATTGGTCATGTCCACTACTACTAGTCCAGGCAGGGAAGTAATATAGGATTCCTGCTGCTGCTGCTGCTAAGTCGCTTCAGTCGTGTCTGACTCTGTGCGACCCCATAGATGGCAGCCCACCAGGCTGCCCAGTCCCTGGGATTCTCCAGGCAAGAACACTGGAGTGGGTTGCCATTTCCTTCTCCAATGCGTGAAAGTGAAAAGTGAAAGGGAAGTCACTCAGTCATGCCCGACTCTTTGCGACCCCATGGACTGCAGCCCACCAGGCTCCTCAGTCCGTGGGATTTTCCAGGCAAAAGTACTGGAGTGGAGTGCCATTGCCTTCTCCAATTGTGTAAATAAGAATCCATTACAGAAGCCTGTAACATCCATCTCAGTAGGAGGCTCTTAAAGAAGCAAACTATCATATTAGTTGTTGCTTATGATGAGGACCAGAGAGCCTTAGCCATATCTAGCCAGAAGTGACACTTTCAGTCTAACAACTGCAAGCAATTGAATTATGCCAACAAAACTGGGTCTTTCTCCAGTTAATCCTCAGCTGAGTCTACAACCCTGGATAATACCCTGATTGCAATCTTGTGAGACCCTACACAGAAGAATATGCAACTCCGTGATAAGAGTCCTGGCCTACAGAACTCGGGAATGATTACTGCATGTCTGTATATATGTATCTGTGTGTGTGTGTGTGTGTGTGTGTGTTTAAAATTTTGATAATGTGTTATGCAACAAAAAATTAATGTACATTGCAAGGTATCACAACCTTAACTCTGAAGTCTAATTCCTGAGTACACTAATATGTAACATTTTTCTCTTTTATCTTGGTGGTTGTGTAATAGGACCCTCAAAATTAAAACTGTTTGACAAGTGATTTTGCTCTTTGTTTTGTGTTTTTCCCCTCTGTGCTCTCCTGTCATTGCTGAGAACTAAAATTTGCATTCTTTGTTAATGTGCATCCTTTGTTGCTGATTCATGTTCATGGCATTCTCACTGTTTCTATTAGGGGAAACACACTGACTGAAACTGCCCACCCTGGCTAGAAACCTTAGTACATATTTGCATGAATTATTTTACCACGGGAGGTCCTGGTAAGAAACTAACAAGACACCATCAACTGGAAGAATCTGGGAAAGGTCAAAAGGAGACTCTACATGTCCTACCACTTCCCAGAAGCCTTCTTGTTGACATCCACCTTGGCTGAGCAATGAGTGCACCACCAGAAAGGACCCTGAGTCAGAATGATCAGCCAAAGACAACCTGGAAACTAATTCCATCAACATAAATCCCAGCCTATGAGTCACATGGCAGGGCAGTCCTCCTGGGCTCCCTCACCACCCTGGCCTCTGCCTGAGCATCCATTCCCAATTAAGTTTCTTGCTTTGTCAGAGACTGTGTCTCCTCTGACAATTCATTTCTGAGTGTTAGATGAGAGCCCCTTTTGGGCTCTGGAAGGGGTTCCCTTTCCTGCAGCTTCTCTGCTCCTTCCTCCTGACTTGACCACAGAAACTCAAGGCCATGGTCAGCAAAGCAAGAATTATCAAAAGAGGACTATTTTGACCAGGACCAGGGGACCAAAATAAATGGCTGAAGAAAATGTCATGGAAAAAACTAGCCTCGAGAAGCAATCAACCATATGTGACAACTATTGTTCAGTCATGTCTAACTCTTTGCAACCCCATGAACTGCAGCACAGCAGGCTTTCCTGTCCTTCACTCTTTCCCTGAGTCTATTCAGCTCATGTCCGTTGAGTCAGTGATACCATCCAACCTCTCATCCTCTGTCACCCCTCTTCTTCCTGCCCTCAATCTTTCCCAGCATCAAGGTCTTTTCCAATGAGTCGGCTCTTCACATCAGGCTGAGTATTGGAGCTTCAGCTTCAGCATCAGTCCTTCCAGTGAATATTCAGGGTCAGCTGCTTTCCGAATAAAGTCATTTTCCTTGCCTCAACACTTTGCCTCTCAGATTCATTCATTGGCCTGTTGTGTGGAGAGCAGAGCGAACGAACTTGGACTCAGTAACAAGAGGGCATCTCCTAGAATTCTAGAATTTTGGCTGCAAAACCACAAAATGATGCCAAAAACCATGGAAGTCACCAGTGGAAAATATCAAAGCCACCTGTCCCTGAATGATTTGTTTACAGTGAAGCTTCACCCTTAATTAAGATGTGTTTGTGTTTGTCACTCAGTAGCATCCAACTCTTTGCAAATATTCTGCTTTAGAACACTCAGATCTTAGAAATGTAGGAGTTTCCTATCTTTATCAGAGTTTAACCAAGTTAGCACAGATGTACTACTTTTTTTTCTGCTCTCACTTTGCATAAATTATCTAAGAACATTCTTCACACTCGTCTCCTACATTCCACATAGCCACTGCACTAACATGTGAATGCACTTACCTGGCCACAGGTGATTGAGTCCACAGTGCCTGTTATACAAAGATGGTTCAACCAAACTACTGCAGTTGTTTAAATAAGAACCAAGGGAAAGTGTTTATCCCTCTTTGTCTGTAGTGTATTTTTTTTTTTTTTTTTTTTTAGGCTAGGAATTGTTTTCCGTATCTTCCTCAGTATTGACTGGAGAAAATTTAAAGTCAGACGTCAAGGAGATAGAGGATAATCAAACAGATGTATAAAAAAGTATGTATGCATTTTTCATCTTTCTGTTTTCCTTTACCCATGAGTTAATGACTGACACACACAATGCAACCATGACTAATAAATTATATTTTTACATCTTATTTGTTTTATAACAAAGGCAAACATGATAATACAATTTCAGGAGATTTAACGCTTTGAGCCCAATTCACAAATTCAGTTTTTGACACAGCAATGTGTCCACAGATGGACTAGTATCACAAAGTTTAAAGAGAATGCTAACATAAGTACACATCAATTTCCTATCCAAGGCAGTAAATTATATCTCAGTTTAGCAAAAAGTAACCACATTTCTGTTTTCTGGCACAGCACTTTCCATTTGACATACATCCCATATAGTTTCAATAAAGCTATTTGTTTTAAAATTATTTCTATAAGGCTACAAGTTGGCAATAAAGCTATCTAGTTGCAAGAAGTTATATATATATATATGCAACCTACTCCAGTATTCTTGCCTGAAGAATCCCTTGGATGGAGGAGCCTGGAGGGCTACAGTGTGTGGGGTGGCAAAGAATTGGACACAACTAAGCAACTAACACTGCCACTACTACTACTTATTTGCAATAAAGTTATGTGCACATTAATCTATACAGCTTACATATTTTCACATAAATTCAGCCACCTTATAATGGAATTTTTATTCTTCTACACTTAGCCATTTGCATTTTATCTTTGTGATGTTATACTGTTTATTGTCCTTTGAAACATGATTATTTGATTATGTGTGCATGTGTCTTTGTGTTTATGTACTAATATCTGGAAGAGAGTAAGTGAGAGAAGGATAGGAAACATTTGAGAAGAAAACAAAGAATAGAAGAAAAACTACCATAAATTTTTGCATTCAAATCAGACAGCAGTTTTTTTAAATAACACTCTTTTACACCAATTCATATTTTTTCTTTAACAGATATGTGTATTTTTCCAGGGATAAAGGAAATTATAGCTGGCATGTTTACTTTTGCAACTAAAAGGATATTCCTGAATTTAGACTTAAGCAACTCTGCAGGAAATAATTCCATAAATAAAACTGGAATCCATTTTAAAGTTTTAAAAGTTTGATATATGTTGCATATAACACTCTCTCACAAACTATAAATTGTGAAAAAAACATGCATCAGGAAAAAATAAATTGACAATTGCAAATACTCTGCGTGGTTAGTTTCATGTGATATTGTCCATTTGGACTCTAAATACTGAATTGCTGATTTTCATAACCCAAATTTCTTTACAAGTTATCCCTATTTCTGAGAACCCAAAAGAAATATAGAATGATTAGATGACAATTCCATAGTTTTATATATAACTTTAGTAATTTTACTTATATCTAATTGATACATGTATGTGAAAATGAATGGACTTGATTAATTAGAAAATATTCTAATGAAAAACTAACTTGAATCTAGCTTTCCAAATTTCAGTGTACTCTCTTTAATGCAGAAAATTCACCAAACAATTTCAGAGGTGAAGGGACTGTTTTCCTAGTAATTACATTCCATAAAACCTTCTTTACTTTCTTATTCCTGAGGCTGTAGATCAGAAGATTTAACATGGGGATAACCCTGTGTAGAATACAGAAGCCACTTTGTCCTGATTCAAACAGTAGCTGGAAGTAGGTCTCAGATAAGTATAGATGGAGGTGGAATAGAACAGGATGATGGCTATCAGGTGACACACACATGTGGAGGCTTTGCATCTCCTCCCCTGAATGCATATGGAAGACGGAGAAGAGAAGGTAGGAGTAGGAGATGAAGATCACCAGCAGAATTCCGACCATATTCACACAAGCAAACATGGAAAAGATGCTTTCATGCAGGCGTGTGTCAGAACAGGAGAGCTTAAAAAGTGGGGGACTCTCACAGAAGTGATGGATGACATTGGAACTGCAGAATGACAAGCTGGTCACACAACCTGTGTGAACCACAGAGTTAAACAGTCCTGCTATCAAAGCCCCTGCTGCCATTTTCAGGCAGACCGTCCTGGGCATGATCAAGGCATAAAGGAGAGGGCTGCATATGGCCACATAGCAGTCATGGGCCATTAACCCAAAAGGATGCATTCAGTTGTGGCAAAGGCTATAAAGAAGTACATCTGCAAAAAGCAGCCAGCAAAAGAGATGGTTTTCTTCTCTGACAATAAATTAACCAGCATCTTTGGAGTGATGGTGGGTGAATAACAAACATCCACACAAGACAGGTTAGCCAGGAAGAAGTACACAGGTGTGTTAAATTGGGAATCAGTCCTGATTAAAAGGATCATCCCAACATTCCCCACAACTGTAAGCATGTAAATCACCAAGAAAAGGCAAAAGAAGATAACCTGTCGCTCCAGTGTGTCTGCCAATCCCAACAGGATGAACTGCATGAGTGAAGTATAATTTTTTCTGCCCATTGATTATGGATACAGTAAGCTTAAACTTAAATCGGGTGGAAATATTTCCCTTTGCACAATTCGCCAGATAGAAATACTGATAAAGTAAGTCATATATGAAAAAGAAGCCTTGGACAACAGTGCATGGTAAACAGAGTCAGAGAGAAATTAGTGGGCAAATGAATAGACATTCGATTTTATTAAGCATTTGTCTCTAATAATCTGGATTGAGGGATCCACAAATGACTGGTCTAAATCCACATATATCACCTAAGTTTTTGTTTTTTGTTTTTTGGTTTTTTTTTTTTTTTTTTCCTGAATGCAACATTTATGTTCTATTCTTTCCGGTCTAGTCCACATTCAAAATGCAAAGTACAGAACTATACTTGCGGAAGATTTTCCCATTCTCTGAGCACATATTTGAATTTAAGTCACATGCATTTTTTTTTCTCATCAAGACTACTGTCTACTTTCTTCAACTCCAAAATTTTTTCATGGCCAGTTGGTAATCGCTTGTGTGTTCTCCAAGCAGCAAAAAATAGCTCAGTTCAATAATTGATATTTTGAAATCTATCATATTCTTAATGATGATATTGTAGTGTATTAAGGTATACAGATAACTGTTCTTCATACAAAGCACTCTATCAGATTAATGCCGTGTGGTAGCACACACTGTACCTGTTTATGGCGGTGAATGACAGAGACTGCACCAAGTACTTAACAGTATTTTTCTCAGTACTAACTTGTCTAGTCTATCATTTCTGTTTTTACTAGAATAACTCAGTTGAGGCACACAAAAAAATAAAGAAGACAATTTTCATGTTTCAAATGAAATGCAAAGCAGTGAAATTTTGTATTAGCTCTTCGTAAAAATCTGAGACACCTTCTGAGTATATGTATGTTGCTCCCCTTTTATTTTATTCTCCCTGAAGAGGGCTGGGTAACCATGGGGATTGAGTTATAGGTTTCAATTGTGTCATGAATCCTCTAAAGGCAGAAACTCCAGTCTCAGAAGTATTTAAATATGATAATCTGTAAGTATATGAAATTAAACTCTAGATGGAACTTAGTGATCTCTGTGTTAAAGCTGTTTGCCAAATTAAAAAAAATAAAAGGTATCTATTTAACTGCCACTTTCTTTGTAGTTTTAGTTTACTCCTACGGGTACATTCAGTTCAGTTCAGTTCAGCCGCTCAGTCGTGTCTGACTCCTTGCGAACCCATGAATTGCAGCACATCAGGCCTCCCTGTCCATCAACAACTCCCGGAGTTCACCCAAACTCATGTCCATCGAGTCAGTGATGCCACCCAGCCATCTCATCCTCTGTCGTCCCCTTCTCCTCCTGCCCCCAATCCCTCCCAGCATCGGAGTCTTTTCCAATGAGTCAACTCTTCGCATGAGGTGGCCAAAGTACTGGAGTTGCAGCTTTAGCATCATTCCTTCCAAAGAATACCCAGGACTGATCTCCTTTAGAATGGGCTGGTTGGATCTCCTTGCAGTCCAAGGGACTCTCAAGAGTCTTCTCCAACACCACAGTTCAAAAGCATCAATTCTTCTGTGCTCAGCTTTCTTCACAGTCCAACTCTCACATCCATACATGACCCCTGGAAAAACCATACCCTTGATTAGATGGATCTTTGTTGGCAAAATAATGTCTCTACTTTTGAATATGCTATCTAGGTTAGTCATAACTTTACTTCCAGGGAGTAAGCGTCTTTTAATTCCATGGCTGCAGTCACCATCTGCAGTGATTTTGGAGCCCCAAAAAATAAAGTCTGACACTGTTTCCACTGTTTCCCCACCTATTTCCCATGAAGTGATGGGACCAGATGCCAAGATGCCATTCTTAGTTTTCTGAATGTTGAACTTTAAGCCAACTTTTTCACTCTCCTCCTTCAATTTTATCAAGAGTCTTTTGAGTTCCTCTTCACTTTCTGCCATAAGGGTGGTGTCATCTGCGTATCTGAGGTTATTGACATTTCTCCCGGCAATCTTGATTCCAGTTTGTGCTTCTTCCAGCCCAGTGTTTCTCATGATATACTTTGCATATAACTTAAATAAACAGGGTGACAATATGCAGCCTTGACGTACTCCTTTTCCTATTTGGAACCAATTTGTTGTTCCATGTCCAGTTCTAACTCTTGCTTCCTGATCTGCATATACGCTTTTCAAGAGGCAGGTCAGGTGGTCTGGTATTCCCATCTCTTTCAGAATTTTCCACGGTTTATTGTGATCCACACAGTCAAAGGCTTTGGCATAGTCAATAAAGCAGAAATAGATGTTTCTCTGGAACTCTCTTGCTTTTCCGATGATTTAGCAGATTTGGCAATTTGATCTCTGGTTCCTCTGCCTTTTCTAAAACCAGCTTGAACATCAGAAAGTTCATGGTTCACGTATTGCTGAAGTCTGGCTTGGAGAATTTTGAGAGTTACTTTACTAACATGTGAGATGAGTGCAATTGTGCTGTAGGTTGAGCATTCTTTGGCATTGCCTGTCTTTGGGATTGGAATGCAAACTGACCTTTTCCAGTCCTGTGGCCACTGATGAGTTTTCCAAATTTGCTGGCATATTGAGTGCAGCACTTTCACAGCATCATCTTTCAGGATTTGAAATAGCTCAACTGGAATTCCATCACTTCCAGTAGCTTTGTTCATAGTGATGCTTTCTAAGGTCCACTTTATTTCACATTCCAGGATGTCTGGCTCCAGGTGAGTGATCACACCATCATGATTATCTTGGTCATGAAGATCTTTTTTGTACAGTTCTTCTGTGTATTCTTGCCACCTCTTCTTAACTTGCCACCTCTTCTGCTTCTGCTAGGTCCATAGCATTTCTGTCCTTTATCAAGTCTTCTGTGTATTCTTGCCACCTCTTCTTAACTTTCCACCTCTTCTGCTTCTGCTAGGTCCATAGCATTTCTGTCCTTTATCAAGTCCATCTTTGCATGAAATGCCATATGACCCAGCAATCCCACTGCTGGGCATACACACCGAGGAAACCAGAATTGAAAGAGACACATGTAACCCAATGTTCATCACAGCACTGTTTATAATAGCCAGGACATTGAAGCAATCTAGATGTCCATCAGCAGATAATTAGATAAGAAAGTTGTGGTACATATACACAATAGAATATTACTCAGCCATTAAAAATAATACATTTGAATCAGTTCTAATGAGGTGGATAAACTGGAGCCTATTATACAGAGTGAAGTAAGTTAGAAAGAAAAACACCAATACAGTATACTAATGCATATATATGGAGTTTAGAAAATGGTAACGATAACCCTATATGCAAGATAGCAAAAGAGACACAGATGTATAGAACAATCTTTTGGACTCTGTGGAAGAGGGCAGGGTGGGATGATTTGGGAGAATGGCATTGAAACATGTATATTATCATATGTGAAATGAATCGCCAGTCCAGGTTTGATGCATGAGACAGGGTGCTCAGGACTAATGTACTGGGATGACCGAGAGGGATGGGATGGTGAGGGAAGTGGGAGGGGGGTTCTGGATGGGGAACACATGTACATCCGTGGTGGATTCATGTCAGTGTATGGCTAAACAACTACAATATTGTAAAGTAATTAGTCTCCAATTAAAATAAATAAATTTATATTTAAAAAATAAACTGTAGCATTAAAAAAAAAAAAAAAGCAAGCATCAGTTCTTCAGTGCTCAGCCTTCTTTATGGTCCAGCTCTCACATCCACACATGACTATTGGAAAAACCATAGCTTTGACTATATGGAACTTTGTTGACAAAATATTGTCTCTGTTTTTTAATTTGATATCTACATTTATCATGGCTTTCCTTCCAAGGAGCAAGTATCTTCTAATTTCATGGTTGCAGTCACCTTTCACAGTGATTTTGGAGCACAAGAAAATAAAATTTGTCATTGTTTCCAATTTCCCCCTTCTATTTGTCATGAAGTGATGTAGCCAGTTGCCTTTTTTTTTTTTTTTTTTTGAATGTTGAGCTTTAAGCCAGCTTTTTCACTCCTCCCTTTCACTCTCATCAAGAGGCTCTTTAGTTCTTCTTCGCTTTCTGCCATTAAGGTGGTATCATCCACATTTCTGAGGTTGTTGATGTTTTTCTGGCAATCTGATTCCAGCTTGTGATTCACTGAGCCCAGAATATAGTATGATGTACTCTGCATATATGTTAAATAAGCAGGGTGACACAGCCTTGTGGTATTCCTTTCCCAATTTGAAACCAGTCTGTTGTTCCATGTCTGTATCTAACTGCTGCTTCTTGATTTACATACAGGTTTCTCAGAGACAGGTAAGGTGGTCTGGTATTTCCATTTCTTTAGGAATTTTCAACAGTTTTTGTGATCCATACAGTCAAAAGCTTTAGTGTAGTCAATGAGGCAAAAGTAGTTGTTTTTCTGGAACTCCCTTGCTTTCTCTGGATCCCTTGCTTTCTCTCCTTCAATTATCCAATGAATGTTGGCAAACTTGGTGTCTGGTTCCTCTACCTCTTTGAATGTATATACTAGAAATTCAATCTCAGTTATTTCCCCACAGTCATATACAATAACATTTATTATTTTATTTTTGTAAGTTATTTCTTTTTTATGCTGCTGTTTTAATTTCAGCTTTTTATGCTGAACATATTTGATTGCACTTTACTGTTCATATTCAGCTATCATTCTGAGATTTCACCTTATCCATTTCCTGAAGATTTTTTTTACTTTCCCCATTTGGATCTACGGTTTTCTTGCATCTATGGTTTTCCTCTCTATTGGTTTTGTATTTCAGAGACACATATCTTTATCAGTTTTCTGAGAGAAGTTTATGAGTAGTGTGTGAAGCACGTCTTCATTTTGCTCTTCACTTGATTATTAGTTATGAAACAGTATAGAATTATGGGTTAATATCTTAACATATGACTCTGAAATTCTTTATTCATTGTTTTCCAGCTTCCAGTGTTGTTAGTAAGAAGTTTTCAGTTCATTTTTATTCCTTATCTATTATATGTATTAGCGTTCTTAAAATTTATGATGGTGAGTCTTGTATCAATTGTAATTCATGCCAGTAGATATTCAGTGTATTCTTTCATTCTTGAAAGTCATGCCCTTTGATTCTTGGAAATTAATGTTTTTTAAGATTCATCCCCCCTCTATTTTCTCTCTTTTATCTTTTTCTGTATCTCTTATTATTCTTATGTCAAACCTCCTGGATTGGTCATCTTTTTCTTTTTAAATTCCTTTTTCATTTTTCCTATTTCTTTGTTTCTTTTCTCTTCTCTTTCCTGTTTCCTTTCTCTTAATTCTGGAAAGTTCTATGTGGTACACTGCATTGTCTACTGATTATGTAGTTAGCTCTCTGATGTTTGTTAAAAGGTACAATTTGTCTTACTGCTTTATACCAGTCAATTCTTTTTCTGTTGTCTCCCTTTTTGCTTCTGATTTTCTGTCTTTGTAAAGCATTCAGTTTAGATTTGAAAAAATGTTGACTACCTTTCTTCATATTAGTTTTCTTAATATGTAATTAAATTGCATGTATAAAATAACCAGCAAAACTAGACTCAGCAATTTTGAAATTAACCACAGTCAGTATACAACTAGATTGGTTGGGGCGGGGGGTGGGTGGGAGAAGAAGCTAAAAGTTTCCTGGTCAGGGACCTTGTTAAAATGGTTAATCTTGTAGTTTACTGCCAGAGGAGTCCAATCATAATAAAAGAGGGGCAAATGATAATTTGATTAGGCAGTTAGATGATAGTGTACAAGCCCAATGAGCACAACAGAATTCAAAAGATGCTCAGTGAGTAAATTGTTATTAGAAATGAGAATCTCTGAATTAAGATCTCTCTGACTTAATGATGTGAAGCTTATCCTTTATTGGGCATGTAAGAGTGCTCTGCATAACATGAAAACTCATAAATGAAGAGCAACTAAATTCTAAAGAATAAGATCTAATTCTTTATCTGATTTATTTGTCAGAAATGTACCAACTCTGTTTTATGACACAATTTTTCCATTTTATCTCAAATATTAGAATGTCACTAATTTGGAGGTCTAAAGAAAGAGAGTATGGCTATGGATGCAAAAAGTATTTAGATTGTTGTGTTTGAAATAATTTAGATTACCTGAAAACTTTGGCTGTAACTTTTGACTTCATCTTGAGACCACAAAATAAATACTTTTGAGCTTTGTTTTGTTTTGTTTAGCCACTAAGTCATGTCTGGCTCTTTGGACCCCCTGGACTGTAGCCTGCCAGGATTCTTTATCCATGGGATTTTCCAGATAAGAATACTGGAATGGGTCACCATTTCCTTCTCCAGGGAATCTTCCCAACCTAGGGATGAACCCTCATCTCCTGCATTGGTAAGCGAATTCTTTACTGCTGAGCCATCAGAGAAGCCCTCAGAAAATAAATGTATGTATTATTAAATTTTATAAAAAGAATCAGTGTTTAGATTTGGAAGAAATTATGAAAAACAACCACATGAACAGGTAAATAGGCCTAATTTAATTTTTAAGAGAGAAATGAAAATCTTTCTGGTATATATTTTAGTAATTAATAACAGAGATCAAAATTTGTTGGCAATATAGCAACTGTTATATACAATATATTTGAATCTAATATTGCAGTTTGATTAGAAAGAAACAAAGAGTGCAAACTAAGAAGTTACATTCATAAGGTAGGAAAGAAAAGCAATGATGATCAAAAGATTTTCAAAGAAATAAAGGAAAAATTAGAGTTGATTACAACAAACATAAAATAATGACTATGAAACTGAAGAGAGAGAACAAGAGAGTCGGGCCCAGCTGACCAGCTAGAGTTTGGCCTGGACTTCCTCAGACTTAGATGACTTGGACAGGAATGATCAGCTGTGAAGACTGTACTTCATGCATGGAGGAGGATAGACAAAGTTTGACTGGATTCAGAAAGTGCCTCCTACCACCCCTTCAACGAGTTTTGAAGTTGAAGTTGAAGGCAGCAACCTCCCTTTGAGAAAGTATCTCCTATTTTCTCTGACTGATTCTGGGACTATATAAGGCAGCTTGTAGATGATTCTGTGTACATGGTACACAATTAGAATGACCAGGGTTCCTCAGAGACTGGTATTTGGAGAATTGAAAAGGCTAAAGAAAAATGACAATAGTTATACAACAAGACACTAGAGTTAATTTGGAGACCAGAAGTGATGCTAGAAAATAAAATAAAAATGGAAATTACAACTGAGTAGATGTTGGAAATCAGTGAAATCAGTCTGTCACATGTATATTTTCCAACAGTGCTTTTGTCGGTGGACTTTGATAGCATAGTTGTCTAAAAAATATTTCATTGTCTCAGTCTAACAATAGATTTTATTCCAGAATACAATTGTTATATAGCAAAACTTCAGTATGTTGGAGAAAATGTTGATCAGCATAGTTTTAAGCTTTGTATGTCCTTTGTTTGCAGAGAGTCAGGCATAAATGTGGATTTGTGATTAGACTTTTCTAGTGCATTTCTGGTGTCCTGTGCCTTGGGCATGACACATCAGAGTCTAGTGTTTATCTTTTGTTAACTGCCAGATTCCTCTGGAAAAAGCCTCCATGCAATACATCATCTGCAATGTTTGTTTTGGGTATACATATAAATACATGTTGAATGCATTTGTTACAGATATTGTGGTTTCCAAAGCCAGCTTAAGTAAAACAGTGTGAGATGAATGATGAAGGGGACCTTCTGAAGGAGGTATGAAATTAATAATCAAAATATTATCTACCTAAATATCAACAGCAAAGCTTTTTATTATTCTATGTAAACTATTTGAGTGCCAGAATGAATCAGGACAACATGGTTATACTTGCTTTATGTCTGCACTGGGGAAGTTTGTGAGGAAACTCTCTATGACACATTGAGTATAAAAATGTAATAAAAACTAAATTCTGAATTTGCATTAGGAAAGTGTATTTGGTTTGATTAATAATTTAAAATAACTTCATTTGAAGCATATTAAAATTTTTAAGCCTATTTTGGTTGTTATTGAGAGCCAAATCTGTTTTTCTCAAAGTTTTTATTTCATTCAAACAAAAAATGCTTTGAGCTTAAGTGATTAAAGGTGAGAAGTCATTTTCAAATTATATTTTAGCGATAACCACTCATCCGCTCTAGAATATCTTAAACAACTCATTTGCCAACATGTAGCATTTCTCGTTATTCTTTAACATGTCTGTACCCAACTTCAGCTTCTGTTATTCTCACAGATCATTATGAATGTAGACAGGGAGGCATGCTGTAGTCAAGACTTGTAGTATGTGAATTTTCATTAAAGTTAAGAAAATACCATGTGTGAGGCACAATGGTAGACCAATGTACTGTGTTTGAAATAGTGGAAAATAGAGAGTAGACTCCTCAATCTAGTGGAGAAGACAGCTAAAAATGTAAGGAAGAATGGGGTCATTATTGTGTATGATGAGTATAAGCAGCTGGAGATGAGTTCTTTCCACAGTGAAACCAGGTTACACTTTGTGAAGAAGGGACCCACTGAGCAGTGGCTGTGGTTTATCAAGTAGCATCCTGTTATTGTCAGTGGGATCAAACAGTAGAAATATTTGAGTAATAGAACAAATTAATCTGAAATTAAACTTGTAGCTGCAAGTGATGACTTAGAGGAAGAAAATAATTAGTATGCACATCATTAGCTTTCTGGAATTTTTATTTCTAACTATTTACTTTTATCCTGGATTAGCTTTTACTACACTGAGACTGTAGCAGAACTGTGTTTTCTTCCCCACTTTCTACGATTTTACTTAAGAATTTCAGATGACCCAGTTTTTTTTTAAATCTATACAAGTCACATTCTCCCCAAGATGAGTGTGGAGCAAATGTTGATAGTTCACGCTTAGGAAAACAGAAAAACCAACAATATGTTTTTATAGTACACAGTTTTTACAACAAAAGATATGCTATCTTTTGGGTTAAAATTCCTTGATAACTGGGATGGAACATTATATTTAATAGATGTAGGAAAAAAAAGTGAGTCTTGGTGTCCCCTTGACCTAATTTTTCACTGAATGACCTCCTCTGTGCTCTCCTGCATAGGGTTATATTCTCAGGAAGAGAAAGAATATGGAAGGAGCAAGGAAGATGGTGTGTGACATCCCTTACCAGTTAACTGATTCCTTGAAATGGACAATGATTGTGTTCCATACCAGATACTCTGGTAACGTGAGCAGCAGCAGCATGAGGTTAACTGCAAAAACTAAAGGCTCAATAGATTCAGGACAGCAGATTGTGTGCATAAAGAAAATGCCCAGAATGGTCATGTCCCCAACCTGAAAAAATTCATTGTCAGAATCTTCAGTAAAAATGAACTGTTATTAACCTTAGATATGGTATGATATTCTCTAAAGAATATTTTACTGACATTCTCTATTCCAAACAATGTCATGGAGTCATGTGTTCAGCCAAATTCTTATCAATGAAAAGATATTAGATCAAAAACACATTCTTATTCCTCAAAATAGACCCTATTGGTGTATGAAACTGTGAGATTGAGTAAAATAGCAGCACATCTACTTATCAAAATTAAAATCTATTTATCAAAAACCTTGAGTGTGGTACTGAGTTGGGTGATATGCCAAGTGAGTTGGGTAAGATCTATTATCTGCCCTGTAGATGCTTATGACTCAATACAGAAAACATCCACATAGGTTGACACAAAAGGCTGATGCTTCCACATTATAATGTGGAAGAGAAATGAATGCCAGATGGGGCGAGATAAGAGGCTTCTCATCTTCTGCAGCCTCTGTGTGTGTTGGCAGTAAGCGTGGCACAGGGGAAGCTGTGGCTGATGGAGGCCACTGCACTCAATGCTAGAGACTTACCTTCCACAACTTCCCCTACTTTTCCTGCTTTATCATATTGTCTGTGCAACTTTATAAAGACTTCTTAATTCTGTTTTTATATCTGAAAGGTGCTCTCTCTTTTAGGATTCAAAGATTTGTTTTCAGATTTCAAGGTTTTTAGTTTATTTTATACTTATTTTTATTTGCTCAAATTTACCTTCTTCCAGTTCATTAAGTGCCTCTATCAATGTTAAAAAATTAGGTTTGTGTTTCACAAGCAGTGATTAAGGGTACATTCCCTAAAGTAAAAACGTCTGTGTTTTAGTCTCAATTCTACTGCTAATTACCCGTGTCATGTGGAGTAAATTATTGGACTTCTCTGTGTTTCATTTGGACATTAATAATACCATATGGAAGAGATTTTGTGGTGGGATTAAATGCCTTAATACATGTAAAGTGCTTTGTATAGTGCTTACAATACAGTGAGCACAAAACAAAATTTGTTTATCATACATAATTATATTGCAGACTGAATAATAGTATCTCCTAAGTTTTCATTTTTACAGGCTTGAAGAGTTTTACACTTTTTCTTTACAGGACAGAACTTCATTTGCTTTTCTATGTGACAATGATAACAATTATATGTGATACACATTTATATAAATAAACACACATCTGTTTACTTCTAGCCCATTAACTCTTTCCTAAGGTACAGTGATGAGAACTATATTTAGAATTCTAGATATAGGTACATTATACTTTTAAAAAGACAGAATGCTTTCTCCTGTCATATTTAAAATATTTTTTATATTTGACCTACAGTTCTATAATGTTCTTGGATCTTATTTGAACAGTTTTATAAGAATCTATTATCATAAATATACATTATATTATATAATATACTCAATGCACATTTAAAATTTTTACAAGTCTTTTCTGCTTTTTAAGCAAATTCATTGCTTTCCTGCCCATCCACACCTTCAAAAATTGTTTTGATCCTATCTACACAGATAAATATACTTAGGTGCAAAACCTTAAGTTTCCTAAAGATTTTTTTTTTAGGTTAACTTATGGAAAAGCAAAATAAAATTGGTATACTAGCATCAAGCCTGGGGAATTGACCGAATTTTTTTCAGCCTCCTTTGTTATTTACATTCCTGTTATGAAACTAACATGGTTTTAGACCTTTGGAGAAGGAAATGGCAATCCACTCCAGCATTCTTGCCTGGGAAATCCCAAGGATAGAGGAGCCTGATGGGTTACAGTACATGGGGTTGCAAGAGTTGGACACGACTTAGTGACTAAACCCTCACCATACCTTTATAAGATCATTTTTTCCCTTCTCTAAACCTATTGACTAAGTGTGCTTTTCTTTTTTAGAATTTTCTGTTGCAGATTTTACTTTGCTCCCAAAGTTGCAATTGATGCTGATGTTGCATAATTGCCTTCTTGCTGGGAATTGAAGCAAGATTCAGAACTCTTCATATGAGGAACAGCCATATCATTTACATTGTGAAAATTGCTTCACACAGAGGTTTTTTAATAGATAGTTTCTCTATAATTCTTAGGTGGATGTGGATATATATTATATTCCAACTAATGTGCCAACTAGGATCTATGATCAGCTAACTCAGTTCAGTCACTCAGTTGTGTCTGACTCTTTGTGACCACATGGACTGCAGCACACCAGGCTTCCCTGTCCTTCATCAACTCCTGGAATTACACAAACTCGTCCATCAAGTTGGTGATGCCATCCAAACATCTCATCCTCTGTCGTCCCCTTCTCCTGCCTTCAATTTTTCCCAGCATCAGAGTTTTTCCCAATGAGTCAGTTCTTCACATCCAATGGCCAAAGTTTTGGAGTTTCAGCTTCAACATCAGTCCTTCCAATGAATATTCAGGACTGATTTCCTTTAGGATAGACTGGTTGGATCTCCTTGCAGTCCAAAGGACTCTCAAGAATCTTCTCCAACATCACAGTTCAAAAGCATCAATTCGTTGGCACTCAGCTTTCTTTATAGTCCAACTCTAACATCCATACATGACTACTGGGAAAACCATAGCTTTGACTGGATGGACCTTTGTCGGCAAAGTAATACCTCTGCTTTTTAATATGCTGTCTAGGTTGGCCATAACTTTTCTTCCAAGGAGCAAGCATGTTTTAATTTCATGGCTGCAGTCACCATCTGCAGTGATTTGGAAGCTCAAGAAAATAAATTTTCTCACTGTTTCCACTGTTTCCCCATCTATTTCCCATGAAGTGATGGAACCAGATGCCATGACCTAGTTTTCTGAATGTTAAATTTTAAGCCAACTTTTTCACTCCCCTTTTTCACTTTCATCAAGAGGCTCTTTAGTTCTTCTTCACTTTCTACCGTAAGGGTGTTGTCATCTGCATATTGGAGGTTATTGATATTTCTCCCAGTGATCTTGATTCCAACTTGTGCTTCATCCAGCCCAGCATTTCGCATGATGTACTCTCCATATAAGTTTAAAAAGCAGGGTGACAATATACAGCCTTGACATACTCCTTTCCCAATTTAGAACCAATCTGTATGACCTGCATACAGATTTCTCAGGAGGCAGGTCAGGTGGTCTGCTATTCCCATCTCTTGGAAAATTTTCCACAGTTTGTTGTGATCCACACAAAGGCTTTGGCATAGTCAATAAAGCAGAAGTAGATATTTTTCTGGAACTCTCTTGCTTTTTTGATGATCAAGTTTGGAACTTGATCTCTGGTTCCTCAGCCTTTTCTACATTCAGTTTGAACATCTGAAAGTTCACGTTTCATGTACTGTTGGAGCCTGGCTTGGAGAATTTTGAGCATTACTTTGCTAGCATGTGAGATGAGTGCAACTGTACGGTAGTTTGAACATTCTTTGGCATTGCCTTTCTTTGGGGTGCAATGAAAACTGACCTTTTGCAGTCCTGTGGCCACTGCTGAGTTTTCTAAATTTGCTGGCATTTGAGTGCAGCATTTCACATCATCTTTTAGGATGGAATTCCATCACTCAACTGGAATTCCATCACTATCACTAGTTTTGTTCATAGTGATTCTTCGTAAGGCCCACCTGACTTCACATTCCAGGTAGGTGAGTGATCACACCATTGTGGTTGTCTGGGTCATGAAGTTCTTCTTTTGTACAGTTCTTCTGTGTATTCCTGTCACCTCTTCTTAATATCTTCTGCTTCTGTTAGGTGCTTTATTGTGCCCATCTTTGCATGAAATGTTCCCTTGGTATCTCTAATTTTCTATAGAGTTCTCTAGTCTTTCCCATTCTATTGTTTTCCTGTATTTCTTTCCACTGATCACTGAGGAAGGCTTTCTTATCTCTCCTTGATATTCTTTGGAACTCTGCATTCAAATGGGTATATCTTTCCTTTTCTCCTTTGCCTTTCACTTCTCTTCTTTTTTCAGCTGTTTGTAAGGCCTCATCAGACAAACATTTTGCCTTTTGCATTTCTTTTTCTTGATGACGGTCTTGATTACTGCCTCTTGTGCCATGTCACGAACCTCCGCCCATAGTTCTTCAGGCACTCTATCAGATCGAATCCCTTGAATCTATTTGTCACCTCCACTGTTGTAAGGGATTTGATTTAGGTCATACCTGAATGGTGTAGTGGTTTTCCCTACTTTCTTCAATTTAAGTTTGAATTTGGCATTAAGGAGTTCATAATCTGAGCCACAGTCAGTTCCTGGTCTTGTTTTTGCTGACTGTGTTAGAGCTTCTCAATCCTTGGCTGCAAAGAATATAATCAATTTGATTTCAGTATTGACCATCTGGTGATGTCCATGTGTAAAGTCTTCTCTTGCATTGTGGGAAGGGGATGTTTTTTATGACCAATGCATATATATGTTATCTTATTGCAAAAGTGGTCAGAATCTATGGTAGTAGAACTGAAAACAATCTGGGTCATCCCTAACACCTGACTATCTAATCTCTTCGCAAATGAGCTTGAGGATAAGATACATGACACTTTGAAAGAGCCCATCCTCTTTTACTCCCTTATATTAAGCAAAATTCTAACTCTCTGTAACTTCCAAAAAAATGTATCTGTATTTTCCATGTATGTTTCACTTCAAAGGACTGAAATGCCACTTAGGTTGGAATGTGAAGTTCTTTAAAAAGACTCAAATTTTTTGTTGCTTTTTTTATAAAGCTACTCAGTACTTAGTATTCTTAAGGACAACATTTTTGGTTTTCACTATTTTTTTCCTGTAAAGTTTACAAGTAAAATGAAGAAATGAAAGAATGGTTTCAAACAGCATATTGAATTCTACTGCTTTCCATGTGTGAAGACAGATAAATTATTGAATCTTTCAGACTCAGCTGCCTCAATAGGAAGATGGTCCCAATGATATGTTTCATTCATGTAACACATGTTTACAGCTTTTTATCATGTATTATGTTTATATTCCATGGAACAATAAGCAATTTATTTATCCTAGAGCTTCTAGACCTAGGACTGACTGATTCTAGGTGTTCATTATTTAAGATGCATGGTGTTAATTAGTATTAACACATTAAATCTAGAAACAATTATTAAAGAACTTATATTAGAAAATGAGCCATTACAATAATTATTCACAGTAATACTAAACTATTTTTAAATTTTTTATTTTATTTTAATTGGAAGAGAATTACAATGTTGTGATGATTTCTGCCATCCTTCAACATGAATCAGCCATATGCATACATATGTCTCCTCCCTCTTGAACCTCCATCCCACCTTCCACCCCATCCAACCCCTTAAGGTTGTCACAGAGCACAGGCTTAAGGTTCCCTGAATCATACAGCAAATTCCCACTAGCTATCTATTTTACATATGGTAATGTATATGTTTCAATGCTTTTCTCTCAAATCATCCCACCGTCTCTTTCCCCTACTGTGTCCAAAACTCTGTTCTTTATGTCAGTGTCTCCTTTGCTGCCCTGCAAATAGGATCGTAAGTTTCATCTTTCTATATTCCAAATATATATGCATTAATATATGATATTGTTTGTCTCTTTCTAACTTACTTCACTCTGTATAATAGGTTCTAGTTTCATCCACCTCAGTAGAATTGACTCAAATGCATCCCTTTTTATAGCTGTGTAATATATGTACATCTTCTTTATGCATTCTTCTGTCACTGGACATCTAGGCTGCTTCTATGTCCTAACTATTGTAAATAGTGCTGCAATGAACATTGGGTGTACATGTGTTTCTTTTTTTTTCAATTATGGTTTCCTCAGTGTATATGCCGAGTATTGAGATTGTTGAGTCATATGGTAGTCATGGGGCTTCCAGGTGGCACTAGTGGTAAAGAATCCACCTGCCAATGCAAGAGATGCAGATTTGATTCTCGAGTTGGGAAGATCCCCTGGAGTAAGAAATAGCAACCCACTCCATTATTCTTGTCTGGAAAATCCCATGGAAATAGGAGCCTGGCAGTCTACAGTCCATAGGGTCACAGACTGAGGGCATTGGTCACAGACATTGGGCATGACTGAGCATGCGCACATGCGCGCGCACACACACACACACACACACACACACAGTAGTCTTATTCCTAGTTTCCTAGAGCAATAACCATGCTGTTCTCCACACTGGCTGAATCAATTCATATTCCCACCAACAGGGCAAGAGGGTTCCCTTTGCTCTACACTCTCTCCAGCATTGTTTGCAGCTTTTTTTTAAAATGATGGCCATTCTGACTGGCCACGTGATGCAAAGAACTGACTCATTGAAAAAGAACCTGATGCTGGGAAAGATTGAAAGCAGGAGGAGAAGGGGATGACAGAGGATCAGATGGTTGGATGGCATCACTGACTCGTTGCAGATGAGTTTGAGCAAGCTCCAGAAGTTGGTGCTGGACAGGGAAGCCTGGCGTGCTGCAGTCCATAGGGTCACAAAGAGTTGGACACAGCTGAGCAATGGAACTGAATTCTGACTGGTGTGAGGTGATAACTCATAGCTTTGATTTGCATTTCTCTAATAATGAACAATGTTGAGTATCTTTTCATGTGTTTAATAGTCATCTGTATGTCTTCTTTGGAGAAATATCTGCTTTGGTTTTCTCTCAACTTTGTTATTGTGTTGTTTGTTCTGGAATTGAGCTGCATGAGCTGCTTATATAATTTGGAGATTAATCCTTGGCCAGTTGTTTCATTTGCTATTATCTTCTCCCATTCTGAGGATTGTTTTTTTACCTTGTTTACAGTTTCTTTCATGTGCAAAATCTTTCGAGTTTAATTAGGTCCCATTTGTTTATTTTTTATTTCCATTACTTTAGGAGGTGGGTGATAGAGGATCTTGCTGTGATTTATATCAAAGAGTGCTGTGCCTGTGTTTTCCTTTAAGAGTTTTATAGTTTTTGATCATACATTTAAGCCTTTAGTTCATTTTGAGTTTATTTCTGTATATGGTGTTAGGAAGTATTCTAATTTCATTCTTTTACATGTAGCTACCCACTTTCCCCAGTACTGCTTATTGAAGAGACTGTCTTTAATCCATTGTATATTTTGGCCTCCTTTGTGAAAGAGAATGTACCCATAGGTGCGTGGATTTATCTCCCAGTCTTCTGTCTTGTTCCATTGAGCTAAATTTCTGGCTTTGTTGCCAGTGCCATGCTGTCTTCATGAATGTAGCTTTGTAGTATAGTCTAAAATCAGGAAGGTTTATTCCTCCAGCTGTATATTCTTTCTAAATTTTGCATTGGCTATAAAATATCTTTTTGCTTTCATACAAATTGTGAAATTATTAGTTTTAGTTCTATGAAAAATATCATAGTAGTTTGACAGGGATTTCATTGAATCTTTAGATAGCTTTGGGTAATAGTCATTTTCACAATACTGATTCTTCCAGTCCAAGAACATGGTATATCTCTCCATCAGTTTGTATAATCTTTTATTCATCAGTGTCTTATAGTTTTCTGCATATAGATCTTTTGTCTTTTTAGGTATATTTAGATATATAAAAATTTATAATATTTTATTCTTTTTGTTGCAGTGGTGAATGGGATTGTTTCCTTAATTTTTATTATTTTTTGTTATTAGTATATAGGAATTCAAGAGATTTCTGTGCATTAATTTTATATCCTATAGCTTTACTGTATTCATTGATTAGCTTTAATAACTTTCTGGTGGCATCTTTAGGGTTTTCATGTCATCTGAAAACAGTGAAAGTTTTACTTCTTATTTATTTTTCTTCTCTGATTGCTGTGTCTAGGACTTCCAAAACTACACTGAATAATAGTGGTGAGAGTGGGTACCCGTGTCTTCTTCCTGATCTTAGAATAAATATTTTCCATTTTTCACCTTTGAGAATAATTTTTGCTGTGGGTTTGTTGTATATGGCCTTTATCATGTAGAGGTATATTCCTTTTATGCCTACTTTCTGGAGAATTTTTTTTTAATCATCAGTGGATGTTGTGTTTTGTCAAAAGCTTTCTCTGCATGTATTGAGATGATCATATGGTTTTATCTTTCTATTCATTAATATGTTGTATCACATTGATTGATTTGCATATATTGAAGAATCCTTGCATCCCTGAAATAAAGTCCACTTGATCATGATGTTTGATCTTTTTAAAGAGTTGTTGGATTTTGTTTGTTAGAATTCTGTTGAGGACTATTGCATCTATGTTCATCAGTGATATTGACCTTATTATTATTTCTTTGTGGCATCTTTGTCTAGTTTGGCTATTAGGGTGATGGTGGCCTTATAGAATGACCTAGGGAGTCTTATTTCCTCTGCAATTTTCTGGAAGAGTTTAATCAGGATAGGTGTTAATTCTTCCTAAACATTTGGTAGAATTCACCTGTGAAGTCATCTGGCCTGGGCTTTTGTTTGTTTGAGAATTTTTTAATTACAGTTTTGATTTCTTTGCTTGTGATTGGTCTGTTCAAGTTTTTTATTTCTTTCTGGTTTAGTTTTGGAAGGCTATACTTTTCTAAGAATTTGTCCATTTCTTCGAGGTTGTCCATTTTATTGGCATATAGTTGCTTGTAGTTGTCTGTTATGATCCTTTGTATTGCTATGTTATCTGTTATAACGTCTCCCTTTTCAATTTCTAGCTTTATTGATTTGCGTTTTCTCCCTTTTTTCTTGATGAGTCTGCCTAACGAATTGTCAATTTTGTTTATCTTCTCAAAGAACCAGTGTCTAGTTTTATTGACCTTTGCTATTTTCTCCTTCATTTCTTTATCATTTATTTCTGTGCTGATCTTTATTGTTTCTTTCCTTCTACAGACTTTGTGTTTTTTTTTTTGTTCTTTTTCTAGTTCCTCTAAGTGTAACATTAGGCTGTTTATTTGTTGTTTCTCTTGTTTCTTGAGGTAGGCTTATATTGCTATAAACTTTCCTCTTAGCACTGCTTTTACTGAATCTCATAGGTTTTCAGTTACTGCGTTTTTGTCATTTGTTTCCCTGAACATTTTTATTTCCTTTTGTATTTCTTCAGTAATCTGTTGGTTCTTCAGAAGCATATTGTTTCACATCTATGTCTTTGTGGTTTTTATAGTTCATTTCCTGTAGTTCATTTCCAATTTAATCTACCTTGCTGTGGTCAGAAAAGATGCCTGAAATGATTTCAGTTTTTAAAAATTTACCAAGGCTTGATCTGTGACCTAAGATGTAATCTATCCTGGAGAATGTTCCATATGCACTTGAGAAATCTATTTAGAAGATAAACAGATGTGAAATCTATTGTTTTTGGATAAAATGCCATGTAGGTATCAATTAGGTAAAACTGGTCCAATGTATCATTTAAAGCTTTTTTATTAATTTTCTGTCTGTGTGATCTGTACATTGGTGTCAGTGGGGTATTGAAGTCCCCCACTATTACTGTGTTACTGTTGATTTCCACTTTAACAGTTGTTAACATTTGCCTATTTATGTTGGGTGCAATGGCAACCCACTCCAGTGTTCTTGCCTGGAGAATCCCAGGGACAGGGGAGCATGGTGGGCTGCCGTCTAAGGGGTCGCACAGAGTCGGACACGACTGAAGCGACTTAGCAGCAGCAGCAGCAGCAGCACCTATATTTATAATTGTTAAATCTTCTTCCTGGATTACTCCCTTGATCATTACGTAATGTCCTTCCTTGTCTCTTGTAATGGTCTTTAAAGTCTATTTTACCTGATATGAGTATTACTATTCCTGCTTTCTTTTTATTTCTATTTGCATGGAATCTTTTTCCAGCTCCTAAAAGAATATCCACTATTGAATCAATAACTCCTATAAGTACACATAGGGATATATAAAACATGAATTTTTACAATATATCTGGGTGATCACTAAGCTTTTCTTACTACATGATATGTATAATCAGGGTCCATCAGAAAAGCAGAATCAAAGGGAGGTTTTATATATATATATATATATATATATATATATATATATGTATGTGTGTGTATACATATATATATGTATGTGTGTGTATGTATATATGTATATACATATATACATACATGGATTAGAAATTTTATTATGGAAATTAGTTTAAGCCATTATGGGTGCTGGTATGTCCATGATCTGTTGTCTTCAAGCTGGAGAACCAGGAAAGTCACTGGCATAATTAAGCCTGAGTTCCAAGACCTTAGACTGGGGGTCACAGGTCTATGTCCAGAAGTCTGAAATCCTGAGACCCTGTCCAAGAGAATAAGATGTGGACATCCAAGCTCAAGAAAATAAAGAGAATTCACACTCGTTATACACTTTTGTTCTATGAGGGCTCTTCAACAGCTTGGATATTGGCCACACTGGGGAAGGTGCTGCTGCTGCTGCTAAGTCGCTTCAGTCGTGTCCGACTCTGTGCAACCCCATAGATGGCAGCCCACCAGGCTCCCCCATCCCTGGGATTCTCCAGGCAAGAACACTGGAGTGGGTTGCCATAGATCTTCTTTATTCAGTCTAGTGATTCAGATGCTATTGTATTCTGGAAAACCCTTTCTTAGTCCATTCAGACTGTATTGGTCTTGGTTTTGTATCCATTCAGCCAATCTATATCTTTTGCTTGGAGTATTTAGTCTATTTGCATTTAAGGTAATTATTGATATATATAATCTTATTGCCATTTAATCTACTGCTCTGGCTTTTTTTTTTTTTTAATGTAGACCTTTTCCTGATCTTGCATTTTCCTTTCTAGAGAAGCTCCTTTAGCATTTGTTGTAAAGCTGGTATGATGATGCTGGATTCTCTTAATATTTGCTTGTCTGTGAATGTTTTCATTTCCCCTGACTAGTCAGTTTGCCTACTCAGAAAGTACTCCAAGATTTTTTCAAAGGTCTCTGGACCTCTTGTGGACTGTGTGGGGCCAGCTCAGTCTCAGATCTTGCCTTGATTCAGCTTGTACTTGCTCTCAAAGCCTACAACTGCCCCCATATTCCACAGTCTCTGGCTAATTGTGGGATTTAATCCACTTCTCTGCAACTGCAAGGGCAGTTTTCCCCTCTTTCCTTTACTCACAGAGCTCCTGGTGTTTCAATTGGGCCCACTTCTGCTATATGTTCCTTTCCAGGGCATGTTCTCTGCCCAGACATGAGGGGGTTTAAGTAGCCTCTTCTTAGGGCCCAATTGCTCAGTTGTAAGTGGGGAGAGGGAGGGGTACAGTAGACACAGCTGGGCTGTGTTGGGATTGTCTGCCATGGCTGGTACCTGAGGGAGGTTACCACAATCTGAGGCAGGTCTTGCACTTCCCCAGAACAGTTGGTCCTGGGTTATGACACTCATTGTAGAGCCAAGTCACTTAGGCTCCCAGGAAGACGTGGGCGGTGACCTGCAGCCACTCATAGTTTGGTGGTAGCTGCAATCCCTGGGGCCAAAACAATAGCAGCCCCCCACCTTCCACCTTTGGCACTCAAGCCTACTTTTCTACCTCTGGAGCTGCAGACCACAGCTGGCTCACCCTCCTTCTTTGGCATCCGCTAAAGTGGAGTTCTTTGTTCTGCTAGCGGGTGGAGTTAGAGTGCAGAGTTAGAGCCTTCCCATGGGAATGATTTTTTTCCTTCTTTTGGGTGCAGGCTTTTCTCTGGTCTGCCTCCACTGTGTCACACTAGCACCCTCACAGTATCTTCATGGCAGTCAACCCCAGTTCTCTTCCTGAAGTCTGACCCCTGAAACCCAAGTCTCTGTACCCATCCCCCACTCTAAAACAACTGTGAGTGTCTGAGCCGCTTCTCAGCTGGGAAGTGCCCTTCAGCAAAATCTCTGTGGTGAATTCTCTTTGTTTTGCCTTCTGAGTACCCACTGTTTTACTGTTCTCTGAGGTTCTGCTGCCCTTCCAAGACTCCCCCTTGTGAGAGGGCTTCTGAGTGTGTGGAAACTTTTCCTCCTTCATGACTCCCTTCCTGGGGAGCAGGTCCCCATCCCCAAATACTTTGTCTTGTCTTTTAATTTTATGGCTGCAAGCATCATCTGCAGTGATTTTGGAGCCCAAAAAAATAAAGTCTGACACTGTTTCCAATGTTTCCCCATCTATTTCCCATGAAGTGGTGAGACCGGATGCCATGATCTTCGTTTTCTGAATGTTGAGCTTTAAGCCAACTTTTTCACTCTCCTCTTTCACTTTAATCAAGAGGCTTTTTAGTTCCTCTTCACTTTCTGCCATAAGGGTGGTGTCATATGCATATCTGAGGTTATTGATATTTCTCCTGGCAATCTTGATTCCAGCTTGTACTTCTTCCAGCCCAGCATTTCTCATGATGTACTCTGCATATAAGTTAAATAAGCAGGGGACAATATACAACCTTGATGTACTCCTTTTCCTATTTGGAACCAGTCTGTTGTTCCATGTCCGGTTCTAACTGTTGCTTCCTGACCTGCATATAGGTTTCTCAAGAGGCAGGTCAGGTGGTCTGGTATTCCCATCTCTTTCAGAATTTTCCACAGTTTATTGTGAATCAGCCATAGGTGTACACATATCCCCTCCCTTTTGAACCTCCCTCCCATCTCCCTCCCCATCCCACCCCTCTAGGTTGATACAGAGCCCCTGTTTGTGTTTCTTGAGACATATAGCAAATTCCCATTGGCTGTCTATTTTACATATGATAATGTAAGTTTCCATGTTACTCTCTATATACATCTCACTCTCTCTTCCCCTCTCCCCATTTCCATAAGTCTATTCTCTATGTCTGTTTCTCCTTTGCTGCCCTGCAAATAAATTTATCAGTATCATTTTTCTAGATTTCACATATATGCATTAGTATACAATATTTATCTTTCTTTCTGATTTACTTCACTCTGTATAATAGGCTCTAGGTTCATCCACCTCATTAGAATGGACTCAAATGTGTTCTTTTTTATGACTGAGTAATATTTCATTGTGTATATGTACCACCACTTTACCCATTTATCTGTTGATGGACATCTAAGTTGCTTCCATTTTCTAGCTATTGTAAATAGTGCTGCAATGAACATTGGGATACATGTGCCTTTTTCAATTTTGGATTCCTCAGGGTATATGCCTAGGAATGGGATTGCTGGGTCATATGGTAGTTTTTTTCCTAGTTTTTTAAGGAATCTCCATACCATCTTCCATAGTGGCTGTATCAATTTACATTCCCACCAACAGTGCAAGAGCGTTCCCTTTTCTCCACACCTTCTCCAGCATTTATTTATTTATTTATTGTAGATTTTTTGATGATGGCCATTCTGACTGCTGTGGGGTGATATCTCATTGTAGTTTTGATTTGCATTTCTCTAATAATGAGTACTGTTGAGCATCTTTTCATGTGTTTGTTAGCCATCTGTATGTCTTCTTTGGAGAAATGTCTGTTTAGGTCTTTTTTCCACTTTTTGATTGGGTTATTTGTTTTTCTGACATTGAGTTGTATGAGCTTGTATATTTTGGAAATTAATCATTTGTCAGCTGTTTCATTTGTTATTATTTTCTCCCATTCTAGGGGATGTCTTTTCACCTTGCTTATAGTTTCCTTTGCTGTGCAAAAACTTTTAAGTTTAACTAGGTCCTACTTGTTTACTTTTGTTTTTATTTGCATTATTCTAGGAGGTGGGTCATAGAGGATCTTGCTTTGATTTATGTCATCAAATGCTCTGCCTATGTTTTCCTCTTAGAATTTTACAGTTTCTGGTCTTAATATTTAGGTCTTTACTCCATTTTGAGTTTATCTTTGTATGTGGTGTTAGGAAGTGTTCTAATTTCATTCTTTTACATGTAGCCGTCCAGTTTTCCCAGCACCACTTACTGAAGAGGCTGTCTTTGCCCCATTGTATATCTTGCCTCCTTTGCTTTTACTCCTCTCTTTAATGCCTTTTTTTTTATTGACTCCTTTCATTAAGCATTTAAATACTTGTAAGACTTTTCTTCCTAAAAGCAACATAAGCTTTCCTTGGACCTCTATGTATTCTTCCAGTGGCCATCTTCTCTATTTTATTTTCTTATACATTTTAGCTGCACTTCTGCCTATCTCAACTTGGTTCAGTTCAGTTCAGTTCAGTCACTCAGTCGTGTCTGACTCTTTGTGACCCCATGAACTGCAGCATGCCAGGCCTCCCTGTCCATCACCAACTCCCGGAGTCAACCCAAACCCATGTCCATTGAGTCAGTGATGCCTCCAACCATCTCATCCTCTGTCGTGCCCTTCTCCTTCTGCCCCCAATCTTTCCCAGCATCAGGGTCTTTCCCAATAAGTCAGCTCTTCACATCAGGTGGCCAAAGTATTAGAGTTTCAGCTTCAACATCAGTCCTTCCAATGAACACCCAGGACTACTCTCCTTTAGGATGGACTGGTTGGATCTCTTGCAGTCCAAGGGACTCTCAAGAGTCTTCTCCAACACCACAGTTCAAAAGCATCAATTCTTTGACACTCAGCTTTCTTTACAATCCAACTCTCACATCCATAAATGACCACTGGAAAAACCATAGCCTTGACTACACGGACGTTTGTTGGCAAAGTAATGTCTCTGCTTTTGAATATGCTATCTAGGTTGGTCATAACTTTCCTTCCAAGGAGTAAGTGTCTTTTAATTGCATGGGTGCAATCACCATCTGCAGTGATTCTGGAGCCCCAAAAAATAGAGACTGACACTGTTTCCACTGTTTCCTCATCTATTTCCCATGAAGTGATGGGACCAAATGCCATGATCTTCGTTTTCTGAATGTTGAGCTTTAAGCCAACTTTTTCACTCTTCTCTTTCACTTTCATAAAGAGGCTCTTTGTTTCTTCTTCACTTTCTGTCACAAGGGTGGTGTCATCTGCATGTCTGAGGTTATTGATATTTCTCCCAGCAATCTTGATTCCAGCTTGTGCTTCCTCCAGCCCAGCATTTCTCATGATGTACTCTGCATATAAGTTAAATAAGCAGGATGGCAATATACAGCCTTGATGTACTCCTTTTCCTATTTGGAGCCAGTGTGTTGTTTCATGTCCATTTCTAACTGTTGCTTCTTGACCTGCATACAGATTTCTCAAGAGGCAAGTCAGGTCGTCTGGAATTCCCATCTCTTTCAGAATTTTCCACAGTTTATTGTGTCCACACAGTTGAAAGTTTTGGCATAGTCAATAAAGCAGGAATAGATGTTTTTCTGGAACCCTCTTGCTTTTTCGATGATCCAGCAGATGTTGGAAATTTGATCTCTGGTTCCTCTGCCTTTTCTAAAATCAGCTTGAGCATCTGGAAGTTCACGGTTCATGTATTGCTGAAGCCTGGCTTGGAGAATTTTGAGCATTACTTTATTAGTGTGTGAGACGAGTGCAATTGTGTGGTAGTTTGAGCATTTTTTGTCATTGCCTTTCTTTGGGATTGGAATGAAAACTGACCTTTTCCAGTCCTGTAGTGGACATTTCCAATATGCTTATTGTGTGTGGACCCAGGACTAAGCACCTCCCATTGCTCTTCATTTTACTGCAGTCTCATTGTTCCTCACATTTTCCCACTGAAACTACTCTTACCAAGGCCCCCAGTAATCTGGTTGCCAAAAAAAAAAAAAAAAGGGAGGGGGTTGCTGAGCAAGTTTTGATACTAACCTTATTTATCATTTCATTAGCAGGCCTATAGATGCTCCCTTCTTTTATGAATAATACAACTTTTATCTTTTGATGTCAATGAAGCCATCTTGTCCCCGTTTATTGTTACCTTTTCATCTTTATTTTCTGACACTCTCTGGAATTCAATTTCTGTATTTAATCATTAAATATCATTTTTCTCAGTTTTATTTTATTCCTCATTTTTTAAATCTCTGCTCTTTTCCTTTATGATTCTAACCACTGTCAGGGTTTTTCATTTTTCATTTTGCTTTATAATATCTTTTTGATTCTGACCCATATGGATAATATTTGCTAGGTACTTCCAGAAGACATTAGATTCTATATACACAAAGCAGAACCCCAACCCCCTCAAGTCTCCTCTTCATTTGGGTTTCAGAAACCTTACCACTGTATTTGATCCTTCTGTCTCCTTTAACTCCTACATCCAGTCACCAATCTACCAAGTCTGCCTCTGAAATATACCTGTAGTATGCTCATTTTCCTTCATCTCCCAGCCATTATCTTAGTTTGGACCACTGTAATCTTTACCCTAGATTGCCCAAATGGATATTGGAGGTCTAAGTAGTTCCTAGGCTTATGACTGCAAAGATTCTTAATTCTAGAAGGAATACCTAAATATGCACTTGGCTCTTAAGCAATCATGTGATACTTAGGCTAAACTAATAACTGCCTTAGGGTTTGGAGGAAAAGGCATGTAAATGAAAATAAATCTACTTTAGTGATACTGAGAGTTATTTTACAAAGCCCTAAGTGAGATTCCTGAGGCAACTAAACAGTTTACCAATTATGATAAAGGAGACAATAATTGTGAGTTATTCGAACATGGTATAAAGTTTAATAAAGAGTCTACTTTGACATGGAATGATTCAAAATTGGGAAAGGAGAATGTTAAGGATATAAATTGTCACCCTGCTTTACTTAACTTATATGCAGTATACATCATGTGAAATGCTGGGTTGGATGAATCACAGCTGGAATTAAAATTGCTTGGAGAAATATCAACAACCTGATATGCAGATGATACCATTCTAATGGCAGAAAGTGAAAAGGAACTAAAGAGCCTCTTGATGAAGGTGAAAAGGGGGAGTGAAAAGGTTGGCTTAAAACTGAATATTCAAGGGCCTTTGACTTGAGATAGTGGAGTAGAAAGATGGGAGCTTATGTCCTCCTATGAGAGCACCAAAATCACAACTAGCTGTTTAACAACCATCAACAAGAACCCATCAAAAAAAAAAATACTCTATGTTCAAAGAAAAAGAAAAAAGCTCCAGTGATATGATAGGAGGGGCACAATTACAATAAAATCAAATCCCATACCTGATAGGTTGGTGACCCAGAAACTGGAGAACAATAATACCAAAGAAGTTCTCCCACTTTTGTGAAGGTTCTGAACCCCATGTCAGGCTTCTCAGCCTGGGTATCTGACAAAAGGTCTGGAAATCCCCAGAGAATATGACCTTGAAGGCCAGTGGGATTTGATTATAGAAATTCTACAGGATTGGGGGAAACACAGACTCTAGTCTTGGAGGGCACAAACAAAATCTTGCATACACCAAGACCAAGAGGAAAGAAGCAATGACCCCACAGGAGACTGAACCAAACTACCTGCTGTTTTGAAGGGTCTCCTGTGGAGGCATGGGTCACCAGGTGCTCACCACAGGGATGGGGGCACTGGCAGCAGCAGTCCAGGAATTCCCTCTTGGTGTAAGCCTTCTTTGAGGTCACCAATAACCCTATCATAACACCTGTAGAACACAGGGCTGGATTGCCTCAGGCCAAACAACTACCAAGGAAAAAGTGCAACCCCGACCATCAGCAGATAACTGGATTAAAGCTTTGCTGTGCAAGGCCCTGCCCATCAAAGCAAGTTTGTTAGTTTTTCCTCACCACAGTTTCCTCCCATCAGGAAGCTTACACAAGCCTCTTAGCCTCCTCCATCACAGGGCAGACAGAAGAAGCAAGAAGAACCATAGTCCCACAGCAGCTAAAACAAAAACCACATACAGAAAGTTAATCAGGATTAAAAAGCAGAAAGTTATGTCCCAGATGAAGAGACTAGATAAAACCCTAAAAAAAACAACTAAGTGAAGTGGAGATAGGCAAACTTCCAGGAAAAAGAATTCAGAATAACGATAGAGAAGATGACCCAAGATCTCAGGAAAACAATGAAGAAGATGTTTATCAAAGACCTACAAGAACTAAAGAACAAAGAAAGACAGATGAATATTGCACTAGAAAAAAGTCAATAGCAGAATAACTGAGGCAGAAGAATAGATAAATGCCTGGAGGACAGAACAGTGGGAATCACTGCTGCAGAACAGAATAAAGAAAAAGGAATGTAAAGAAATTAAGACAGCCTAAGAGACATTTGGGACAACATTAAATGCAACAACATTCGCATTATAGGGGTCCCAGAAACAGAAGAGAGAAAGGACCTGAGAAAATATTTGAAGAGATAATAGCTGAAAACTTCCCTAACATGGAAAATGAAATAGTCAGTGAAGTCCAGGAAGCACAGAGAGTCCCAGGCAGGATAAACCCAAGGAGGAACACACTGAGCCACATAGTAATCAAACTGACAAAAATTAAAGATAAAGATAAAATATTAAAAGCAACAAGATAAAAATGACAACATACAAGGGAACTCCCATCAGGCTATCCACTGATTTCTCAACAGAAACTCGACAAGCCAGAAGGGAATTGAATGATATATTTAAAGTTATGAAAGGTAAGAACCTACAACCAAGAACACTCTACCTGGGAAGACTCATTCAGATTTGATGGGAAAATCAAAAGCTTTCCAGATAAGTGAAAGTTAAGAGAATTCAGCACCACCAAACCAGCTTTACAACAAATGCTAAAAAAAAAAAAAAAAAAAAATCTCTAGATAGGAAACACAAGAGTAGGGAAAGACCTACAGAAAATAAACTCATAACAATTTTAAAAATGGTAATAGGATCATTGTTGTTCAATTGCTCAGATGTGTCCGACTCTGTGATCCCATGGACTGCAGCACACCAGGCTTCCCTGTCTTTCACCATTTCTTGGAGTTTGCTCAAATTCATGTCCATTGCATCAATGATGCCATCTAACCATCTCATCCTCTATCACCTCCTTTTCCTCCTGCCCTCAATCTTTCCCAGCATCAATGTCTTTTCCAATGAGTCCACCTTCCCATCAAGTGGTCAAACTATTGGAGCTTCAGCTTTAGCATCAGGCCTTTCAATGACTATTCAGGGTTGATTTCCTTTAGGATTGACTGGTTTGGTCTTCTTGCTGCCCAAGCAACTCTCAAGAGTCTTCTCCAACACCACAGTTTGGAAGCATCAATTCTTTGGCCCTCAGCCTTTTTCATGGTTCAACTCTCAAACCCATACATATTGATAATTACCTTAAATGTAAATAGATTAAATGAACCAACCAAAAGACATAGACTGGCTGGGCAGATGAAAACTTGTACATGTATGCACTTCCACTTACATCACTCTGCTTAACCCCCCAAACCATATGTAATTATTTTATATTGTTAAGTTAATCATGTTTCCATTATAGCTTGCAATTGTAAATATCTATTATCTTTTGTCTGCCTATTGATTGTGAAAATTGTTAAGCATATTTTATTATTCTGATTGTGTAACTATTCCATCCACTCCAGTATTCTTGCCTGGAGAATCACATCGACACAGAAGCCTGGAAGGTTACAGTCTGTGGAGTCACAAAGAGTTGGACACAACTGAGAGACAAACACACACACTCTCACTTAATACCATTGTATCAAGATTGGTCAACAGAAAATTAATAGAGCTCTATGTCACCAAAACTACCATTTAATTAAAAAAAAAAACCTGTAATCACTTTTTAAAATTCAGATGCATATCAGAATTACCTTGAATTTTTTTAATATAAATTTATTTATTGTAATTGGAGGCTACTTTACAATATTGTATTGGTTTTGCCATACATCGACATGAATCCACCACAGGTGTACACGTATTCCCCATCCTGACCCACCCACCCCGCCCCCCCGCCACCACATCCCTCCCCATACCATGAAAAAATATAAATGCCCAGGTATTGCTTTTCTTTTCTTTTCTTTTCTTTCCCCAGAGCTCCAAATATGTTTCTAATGAGCAGCCATACTTATAAAACAACTGGACTACATGAAAATCTTTTACTTTTATCTAATTTGTTTCAGTTTTCCTATTTCATATTCAGTGCTCCCATTTCATTTAGTTTATGTTTTCCAATATCTCTATCTCTTTTTTTTTTTTTGATGTTCTTTATCAAGCATTTGTCAAGCATAGTAGAAAAGCTTTTGTGTGTGTATATATATATGTATATATATGGAGAAGGAAATGGTAACCTACTCCAGTATTCTTGCCTGGTGAATCCCATGGACAGAGGATCCTGGTGGGCTACAGTCCACAGGGTCACAAAGAGTCATACATGACTGAAGTGACTTGGCACTGGCACATACGTATAATGTATATATTTTAGAAAACATATGAATTTTTGCTTAACTAAAAAATTTATGACATTTTGATTCCACTTGTTTGACTTAGTATGAATAAGATGATAGATTTCTAATTTAAAAAAAATATAGTATGCAACAAGCAACAAAGTTTTACTATATAACACAGGGAACTATAGTCAATATCTTGTAATAGCCTTGTAATAATAATAATGATAATAAAATAGTAATAATCTTTTTTCTGTTATTTTGCTATTTGTTTTCTTTTTTTTTTTTTTTTTTTTTTTTTGGGATAATATCATTAATTCTTCGTCTCCAACTAGTCACTGGATTCTATCCATTTAATGTTCTGGTCTCTCTTTTTTTTTTTTTTTTTTTTATTTTATTTTATTTTTTTTTAAATTTTATTTTATTTTTAAACTTTACATAACTGTATTAGATTTGCCAAATGTCAAAATGAATCCGCCACAGGTTTACATGTGTTCCCCATCCTGAACCCTCCTCCCTCCTCCCTCCCCATTCCATCCCTCTGGGTCGTCCCAGTGCACCAGCCCCAAGCATCCAGTATCGTGCATCGAACCTGGACTGGCAACTCGTTTCATACATGATATTTTACATGTTTCAATGCCATTCTCCCAAATCTTCCCACCCTCTCCCTCTCCCACAGAGTCCATAAGATTGTTCTATACATCAGTGTCTCTTTTGCTGTCTCGTACACAGGGTTATTGTTACCATCTTTCTAAATTCCATATATATGCGTTAGTATACTGTATTGGTGTTTTTCTTTCTGGCTTACTTCACTCTGTATAATAGGCTCCAGTTTCATCCACCTCATTAGAACTGCTTCAAATGTATTCTTTTTAATGGCTGAGTAATACTCCATTGTGTATATGTACCACAGCTTTCTTATCCATTCATCTGCTGATGGGCATCTAGGTTGCTTCCATGTCCTGGCTATTATAAACAGTGCTGCGATGAACATTGGGGTACTCGTGTCTCTTTCCCTTCTGGTTTTCTCAGTGTGTATGCCCAGCAGTGGGATTGCTGGATCATAAGGCATGTCTATTTCCAGTTTTTTAAGGAATCTCCACACTGTTCTCCATAGTGGCTGTACTAGTTTGCATTCCCACCAACAGTGTAAGAGGGTTCCCTTTTCTCCACACCCTCTCCAGCATTTATTACTTGTAGACTTTTGGATTGCAGCCATTCTGACTGGCGTGAAATGGTACCTCATAGTGGTTTTGATTTGCATTTCTCTGATAATGAGTGATGCTGAGCATCTTTTCATGTGTTTGTTAGCCATCTGTATGTCTTCTTTGGAGAAATGTCTATTTAGTTCTTTGGCCCATTTTTTGATTGGGTCATTTATTTTTCTGGAGTTGAGCTGTAGGAGTTGCTTGTATATTCTCGAGATTAGTTGTTTGTCAGTTGCTTCATTTGCTATTATCTTCTCCCATTCTGAAGGTTGTCTTTTCACCTTGCTAATAGTTTCCTTTGATGTGCAGAAGCTTTTAAGGTTAATTAGGTCCCATTTGTTTATTTTTGCTTTTATTTCCAATATTCTGGGAGGTGGGTCATAGAGGATCCTGCTGTGATGTATGTCAGAGAGTGTTTTGCCTATGTTCTCCTCTAGGAGTTTTATAGTTTCTGGTCTTACGTTTAGATCTTTAATCCATTTTGAGTTTATTTTTGTGTATGGTGTTAGAAAGTGTTCTAGTTTCATTCTTTTACAAGTGGTTGACCAGAGTTCCCAGCACCACTTGTTAAAGAGATTGTCTTTAATCCATTGTATATTCTTGCCTCCTTTGTCGAAGATAAGGTGTCCATATGTGCGTGCATTTATCTCTGGGCTTTCTATTTTGTTCCATTGATCTATATTTCTGTCTTTGTGCCAGTACCATACTGTCTTGATAACTGTGGCTTTGTAGTAGAGCCTGAAGTCAGGTAGGTTGATTCCTCCCGTTCCATTCTTCTTTCTCAAGATCGCTTTGGCTATTCGAGGTTTTTTGTTTTTCCATACAAATTGTGAAATTATTTGTTCTAGCTCTGTGAAGAATGCTGTTGGTAGCTTGATAGGGATTGCATTGAATCTATAGATTGCTTTGGGTAGTATACTCATTTTCACTACATTGATTCTTCCAATCCATGAACATGGTATATTTCTCCATCTGTTAGTGTCCTCTTTGATTTCTTTCACCAGTGTTTTATAGTTTTCTATATATAGGTCTTTAGTTTCTTTAGGTAGATATATTCCTAAGTATTTTATTCTTTCCGTTGCAATGGTGAATGGAATTGTTTCCTTAATTTCTCTTTCTGTTTTCTCATTATTAGTGTATAGGAATGCAAGGGATTTCTGGGTGTTGATTTTATATCCTGCAACTTTACTATAGTCATTGATTAGTTCTAGTAATTTTCTGGTGGAGTCTTTAGGGTTTTCTATGTAGAGGATCATGTCATCTGCAAACAGTGAGAGCTTTACTTCTTCCTTTCCAATTTGGATTCCTTTTATTTCTTTTTCTGCTCTGATTGCTGTGGCCAAAACTTCCAAAACTATGTTGAATAGTAATGGTGAAAGTGGGCACCCTTGTCTTGTTCCTGACTTTAGAGGAAATGCTTTCAATTTTTCACCATTGAGGATAATGTTTGCTGTGGGTTTGTCATATATAGCTTTGATTATGTTGAGGTATGTTCCTTCTATTCCTGCTTTCTGGAGAGTTTTGATCATAAATGGATGTTGAATTTTGTCAAAGGCTTTCTCTGCATCTATTGAGATAATCATATGGTTTTTATTTTTCAATTTGTTAATGTGGTGTATTACATTGATTGATTTGCGGATATTGAAGAATCCTTGCATCCCTGGGATAAAGCCCACTTGGTCATGGTGTATGATCTTTTTAATGTGTTGTTGGATTCTGTTTGCTAGAATTTTGTTAAGGATTTTTGCATCTATGTTCATCAGTGATATTGGCCTGTAGTTTTCTTTTTTTGTGGGATCTTTGTCAGGTTTTGGTATTAGGGTGATGGTGGCCTCATAGAATGAGTTTGGAAGTTTACCATCCTCTGCAATTTTCTGGAAGAGTTTGAGCAGGATAGGTGTTAGCTCTTCTCTAAATTTTTGGTAGAATTCAGCTGTGAAGCCGTCTGGACCTGGGCTTTTGTTTGCTGGAAGATTTTTGATTACAGTTTCAATTTCCGTGCTTGTGATGGGTCTGTTAAGATTTTCTATTTCTTCCTGATCGAGTTTTGGAAAGTTGTACTTTTCTAAGAATTTGTCCATTTCTTCCTCGTTGTCCATTTTATTGGCATATAATTGTTGATAGTAGTCTCTTATGATCCTTTGTATTTCTGTGTTGTCTGTTGTGATCTCTCCATTTTCATTTCTAATTTTATTGATTTGATTTTTCTCCCTTTGTTTCTTGATGAGTCTGGCTAATGGTTTGTCAATTTTATTTATCCTTTCAAAGAACCAGCTTTTGGTTTTGTTGATTTTTGCTATGGTCTCTTTTGTTTCTTTTGCATTTATTTCTGCTCTAATTTTTAAGATTTCTTTCCTTCTACTAACCCTGGGGTTCTTCATTTCTTCCTTTTCTAGTTGCTTTAGGTGTAGAGTTAGGTTATTTATTTGACTTTTTTCTTGTTTCTTGAGGTGTGCCTGTATTGCTATGAACTTTCCCCTTAGGACTGCTTTTACCGTGTCCCACAGGTTTTGGGTTGTTGTGTTTTCATTTTCATTCATTTCTATGCAAATTTTGATTTCTTTTTTGATTTCTTCTGTGATTTGTTGGTTATTCAGCAGCGTGTTGTTCAGCCTCCATATGTTGGATTTTTTAATAGTTTTTCTCCTGTAATTGAGATCTAATCTTACTGCATTGTGGTCAGAAAAGATGCTTGGAATGATTTCTATTTTTTTGAATTTACCAAGGCTAGCTTTATGGCCCAGGATGTGATCTATCCTGGAGAAGGTTCCATGTGCGCTTGAGAAGAAGGTGAAATTCATTGTTTTGGGATGAAATGTCCTATAGATATCAATTAGGTCTAACTGGTCTATTGTATCGTTTAAAGTTTGTGTTTCCTTGTTAATTTTCTGTTTAGTTGATCTATCCATAGGTGTGAGTGGGGTATTAAAGTCTCCCACTATTATTGTGTTATTGTTAATTTCTCCTTTCATACTTGTTAGCATTTGTCTTACATACTGCGGTGCTCCCGTGTTGGGTGCATATATATTTATAATTGTTATATCTTCTTCTTGGATTGATCCTTTGATCATTATGTAGTGACCATCTTTGTCTCTTTTCACAGTCTTTGTTTTAAAGTCTATTTTATCTGATATGAGTATTGCTACTCCTGCTTTCTTTTGGTCCCTATTCGCATGGAAAATCTTTTTCCAGCCCTTCACTTTCAGTCTGTATGTGTCCCCTGTTTTGAGGTGGGTCTCTTGTAGACAACATATGCAGGGGTCTTGTTTTTGTATCCATTCAGCCAGTCTTTGTCTTTTGGTTGGGGCATTCAACCCATTTACGTTTAAGGTAATTACTGATAAGTATGACCCCGTTGCCATTTACTTTATTGTTTTGGGTTCGAATTTATACACCATTTTTGTGTTTCCTGTCTAGAGAATATCCTTTAGTATTTGTTGGAGAGCTGGTTTGGTGGTGCAGAATTCTCTCAGCTTTTGCTTGTCTGAAAAGCTTTTGATTTCTCCTTCATACTTGAATGAGATCCTTGCTGGGTACAATAATCTGGGCTGTAGGTTATTTTCTTTCATCATTTTAAGTATGTCTTGCCATTCCCTCCTGGCTTGAAGAGTTTCTATTGAAAGATCAGCTGTTATCCTTATGGGAATTCCCTTGTGTGTTATTTGTTGTTTTTCCCTTGCTGCTTTTAATATTTGTTCTTTGTGTTTGATCTTTGTTAATTTGATTACTATGTGTCTTGGGGTGTTTCGCCTTGGGTTTATCCTGTTTGGGACTCTCTGGGTTTCTTGGACTTGGGTGATTATTTCCTTCCCCATTTTAGGGAAGTTTTCAACTATTATCTCCTCAAGTATTTTCTCATGGTCTTTCTTTTTGTCTTCTTCTTCTGGGACCCCTATGATTCGAATGTTGTAGCGTTTAATATTGTCCTGGAGGTCTCTGAGATTGTCCTCATTTCTTTTAATTCGTTTTTCTTTTATCCTCTCTGATTCATTTATTTCTACCATTCTATCTTCTAATTCACTAATCCTATCTTCTGCCTCTGTTATTCTACTATTTGTTGCCTCCAGAGTGTTTTTAATTTCACTTATTGCATTATTCATTATATATTGACTCTTTTTTATTTCTTCTAAGTCCTTGTTAAACCTTTCTTGCATCTTCTCAATCCTTGCCTCCAGGCTATTTATCTGTGATTCCATTTTAATTTCAAGATTTTGGATCAATTTCACTATCATTATTCGGAATTCTTTATCAGGTAGATTCCCTATCTCTTCCTCTTTTGTTTGGTTTGGTGGGCATTTATCCTGTTCCTTTATCTGCTGGCTATTCCTCTGTCTCTTCATCTTGTTTAAATTGCTGAGTTTGGGGTGTCCTTTCTGTATTCTGGCAGTTTGTGGGGTTCTCTTTATTGTGGCGTTTCCTCGCTGTGTGTGGGTTTGTACAGGTGGCTTGTCAAGGTTTCCTGGTTAGGGAAGCTTGTGTTGATGTTCTGGTTGATGGAGCTGTATTTCTTCTCTCTGGAGTGTAATGAAATGTCCAGTAATGAGTTATGAGATGTCTATGGTTTTGGGGTGACTTTGGGCAGCCTGTATCTTGAAGCTCAGGGCTGTGTTCCTTTGTTGCTGGAGAATTTGCTTGTTATGTCTTTCCCTGGAACTTGTTGGCCCTTGTGTGGTGCTTGGTTTCAGTGTCGGTATGGAGGCGTTTGATGAGCTCCTGTCAATTAATGTTCCTTGGAGTCAGGAGTTCCCTGGAGTCAGGGATTGGACTTAAGCCTCCTACTTCCAGTTATCGGTCTTAATTTTACAGTAGTTTCAAAACTTCTCCTTCTATACAGCACCACTGATAAAACATCTACGTTAAAGATGAAAAGTTTCTCTACTGTGAGGGTCACTCAGAGAGGTTCACAGCGTTACATGGAGAAGAGAAGAGGGAGGAGGGAGTTAGAGGTGACCCAAATGAGATGAGGTGGAATCAATAGTGGAGAGAGTGAGCTAGCCAGTAGTCACTTCCTTATGTGCACTCCACAACTGGACCACTCAGAGATGTTCACGGAGTTATACAGGGAAGAGAAGAAGGAGGCAAGAGACAGAGGTGGCCAGAAGGATAAAAGGGGAAAATGAAAAGGCGGGAGACAGATCCAGCCAGTAATCAGTTCCTTAAGTGTTCTCCACCGTCTGGAACACACAGAAATTCACAGAGTTGGGTAGAGTAGAGAGGGGTTAGTGAGGAGATACAGGTGACCTGGTGGAGAAAATGGAGAGTCCAAAGGGAGAGAGAGCAGTCAAGCCAGTAATCTCGTACACTAGTGAAAAATGGGTCCTGAAGATTGGGTTCTTAAAGGTACAAAATTGGTAACAAATACATAAAAACAAAAATTAGAAATCTAGAGTAGAGTTTGGAATTTCAAAAATGCGATGTTAATGAAAAGGAGAAGGAAAAGAAAGAGAGAAAAAACGAACAAAGAAAAACAAACAAGGTCGTGAAAGTAATAAAGAAACTACAGGTACAAAATTGATAACTAATACCAAACAGCAAAAATTAAAAATCTAGAGTAGAGTTTGGAATTTCAAAAATACAACGTTAAAAAAAAAAAAAAAGAAAAAAAAAAGAAGAAGAAGAAGAAAAATAAAGAGAGAAAACAAACAAACCAACAAAAACAATGTCGCAAAAATTATAAAGAAAATACAGGTACAAAATTGATATCAAATACCAAAAAGCATAAATTAAAAATCTTGAGTAGAGTTTGGAATTGCAGATATACGATGTTATATAAAAGAAGAAGAGAAAGAAACAGAGGAAAAAAAAAAGTCACAGCAATTATGAAAAAAACTATAGGTACAAAATTGATAACATATATCAAAAGGCTAAAATTAAAAATCTAGAGTAGAGTTTGGAATTTCAAAAATGCAATGTTAAAGAAAAGAAGAAAAAGAAGAAAAAAAAAAAAAAAAACCACGGTCAAAAAATTATAAAATATATATATGAAGTTTGCTGAAGAAGAAGAAAAAAAAAAAAAATAGGGTCTTTTTTTTTTTTTTTTTTTTTGCAAAGTAATAGTTATAAAAGTGAAAATTAAAGGACAATAGAGGACTTAAAAAAAATTTTTTTTTTTTTTTTAATTAAAAAAAAAGAAAGAAAGAAAGATTGATCGTAAAAATAGTAAAAATATATCTAGGTCTTTCTCTGGTTTTGTTGTGAGTATTGTGGGTTCAGTTCATTTTTGGCAGTTCCTTAGTCCGACTTATATTTCTCAAGATCTATAGGCCCCTTCCTATGTAATCCGTAGTAACCACAGGGTTTTAATCTATGGCCTGTAGCTTCCAAGGCGTTTCCCTCTGTTATAGCTTCTTCTGTTTGCTGGTCTCTTCAGTGTCTGGTTCCCGCCCTGACACAAAGGGGACGGTGGAGGACCCTATTTTTTTTTTTTTTTTTTTTTTTTTTTTAAATTTAGGCTCACTTGTTCAGCCGCGCTGTGGGGAGGGAGGGAGGGATGCTGCAAACAGATAACACTGGCGTGCGCTCGAAGTGCCTCGGCCACACTGGGTCTGCCCCCGCTCACGGCACGTGTAACCTCCCTGCCCACACTGCTTGGGCTCTAGGTTGTTCCGCCGGGAACAATCAGAGGCCGGCCCTGGACTGAGCTCCCAGGTCCAAGCCGCTCAGGTTCAGGCACTCGGGTAGTCCTCAGAGGCGCAGACTCGGTTGGGCCTGCGTTTTGTGTTCTTCCCAGGTCGAGCAGCTCAGGTGATGAGGTGTTTGGCGGGCGCCAATGCTGAGACTTATCGCCTCCCCGCCACTCGGTTATCTGGGTGTAAAACCGGCGCACCTTCTCAGGCAGATATTGACCGTCCAGACCCCCAAGAAGTTTTAGTTAGCAAAGAAGCCTGCTTACAGTTTTATAGATAGTGTCTCTCTGGGGCTGCGATTGCCCCCTTCCGGCTCTGGCTGCCTGTCACCGGAGGGGGAAGGTCTGCAGCCGGCTATCTCTGTTCAGTCCTTTGTTCTGTGCGCGGGCCTGGCGGTGTCTTAGGTTAGGGCTGGCTTTTCGCGTGGTAGATATCCCACAGTCTGGTTTGCTAGCCCAAATTATTTCGCTCAGATAGCGCTCAGGACATTCGGCCCGATTCTTACTCTAAGGGACACAGTCCGCGCCGCACTTCCCTGCCCAGCCCCCGCTTGCTAATGCCGTGTGCAGGCGTCTGCGCTGCTTCTGCGCTGGGGGAGTTCCCGTAGGGCTCACAATCCGCGATTTTTAATTGTTTATTTTTTTTTTTTTTCCCCTCCCTTTTATGTTGCCCTCTGTGCTTCCAAAGCTCGGCACAGATTCGGCAGTGAGAGGGTTTCCTGGTGTTTGGAAACTTCTCTCTTTTTAAGACTCCCTTCCCGGGACAGAACTCCGTCCCTCCCTCTTTTGTCTCTTTTTTTGTCTTTTATATTTTTTCCTACCTCCTTTCGAAGAGTTGGGCTGCTTTTCTGGGTGCCTGATGTCCTCTGCCGGCATTCAGAAGTTGTTTTGTGGAATTTACTTGACGTTTAAATGCTCTTTTGATGAATTTGTGGGGGAGAAAGTGTTCTCCCCGTCCTACTCCTCCGCCATCTTGGCTCCTCTCTCTGTTTTCTTTTTTAATTAATTATTTTAATTGGAGGCTAATTACTTTACTATATTGTAGTGGTTTTTGCCGTATATTGACCTGAATCAGCCATGGGTGTACATGTGTTCCCCATCCTGAACCCCCCTCCCACCTCCCTCCCCATCCCATCCCTCAGGGTCATCCCAGTGCACCAGCTCTGAGCACCATGTCTCGTTCATCGAACCTGGACTGGCAATCTGTTTCACATATGATAATGTTTCAATGCCATTCTCTCAAATCATCCCACCCTCACCTTCTCCCACAGAGTCCAAAAGTCTGTTCTTTACATTTGTGTCTCTTTTTCTGTCTCACATATAGGGTCATCATTACCATCTTTCTAAATTCCATATATATGCATTTTTCTTTCTGACTTAACTTCACTCTGTATAATAGGCTCCAGTTTTGATTCAAATGCATTCTTTTTAATAGCTGAGTAATATTCCATTGTGTATATGTACCACAGCTTTCTTATCCATTCCTCTGCCAGTGGTAATCTAGGTTGCTTCCATGTTCTGGCTACTGTAAACAGTGATGCGATGAACATTGGGATACACGTGTCTCTTTCAGTTCTGGTTTCCTTGGTGTGTATGCCCAGCAGTGGGATTGCTGGGTCATATGGCAGTTCTATTTCCAGTTTTTTAAGGAGTCTCCATACTGTTCTCCATAGTGGCTGTACTAGTTTGCATTCCCACCAACAATGTAAGAGGGTTCCTTTCTTCCACACCCTCTCCAGTATTTGTTTGTAGACTTTTTGATAGCAGCCATTCTGACCGGCATGAGATGGTACCTCATTGTGGTTTTGATTTGCATTGCTATGATAATGAGTGATGTTGAGCACCTTTTCATGTGTTTGTTAGCCATCTGTATGTCTTCTTTGGAGAAGAAGTGTAGTTCTTTGGCCCACTTTTTGATTGGGTCGTTTATTTTCCTGAAATTGAGCTGCATGAGTTGCTCATATATTTTTGAGATTAATTCATCAGTTGCTTCATTTGCTATCATTTTCTCCCATTCTGAAGGCTGTCCTTTCACCTTGCTTATAGTTTCCTTTGTTGTGCAAAAGTTTTTAAGTTTAATTAGACCCATTTGTTTATTTTTGCTTTTATTTCCATTATTCTGGGAGGTGTAAAGTTTTACCCATAACTTTAATGAGGGCTTAAACTGCCCCTGAGAAAAAGGAACTGTCTCCTTTTGAACTCTCTCTAAGGCAGACTGTTTTTGCACACATAAGCAGATATTAACATAGATTCTGAAGCCCAAGAATTAACTAACTAGGTGACTCAGCTTTCAGCCTTTCAATAGACATTACAAGAACTCTGTAGATGACTCCTGACCCAGCCTCTACAATAAGTCTAATTGCTGGGTCTGCAGAGAGCTCCCCTCCTCATCAACTGAAGGCTTCACATGGTGGGTTTCTCTGCTTCAAGGAAAAAACTTTCTTTAACTCTGCAAATACCTTCACCAATAACAATCATATGTGACACCTCTTCTTAGTCTGATGACATCTAACAATCCTAAAATGAACTGGTATAACTATGGAGATAATGTAACTTTTCATTTTAATTATGTTTTTTGTTTTTGCTGTTTGCTCCCTATATCTGTAACTGTGTAGTTGGATTTGTTTCTAGCTACACAATAACTTTTAGGTTACAAATGGTTGTTCAAGCTGATACAAATGCCATAACTTCTGCCAACTATTATTTGAGGTCCCTGGATCAGAGACCCTCAATAAAAGGGTAAGGAAAATATGCTGCCTCAACAATTTAGGGCCTATGCCCCTGTCTAGCAGGAAGTATCTACAGAATGAGAGTGACAGCACTTTCCCTTCAGCAGCCCTATTCTTCTAAAAGAAAAGGGGGGTAATGAGAGAGCTAATTCTTAAATAGGTTGATAAGGAGTCTGGAGCCCTCAAGTAAGAAGGAGTCCAGGGCCCTTGAAGAGGAGAAAGGGGTCTGGAGCCTTCAGGAGGAGAAAGGGGTCCAGGACTCTCGAGGAGAATGGGACAAATGTTCTTTTTTTTTTTTTCTACACTCTTTCATCTTAGTCACCTAAGAAATTATTTCATTTAAGCAAGGAGCTAATGACTACACAACTAAACAACTCATCTTGCTCAAAGGTGTTTTTCCTTAAGCTCTGTACTAGTGATTATATAACAATGTATCTTGCTTGATGACATGCTTCTCTTTCTTACAAGAGCCTTCTGCCTTATCTTGTTATCTTAAGATTATGTTGTGGGAGTGGGTCTGGTAAGACCTTTCTATTGTTAGTTCTAATCTTGTTAATTTAAGATGCATGTTGTGGGAGGGGGTCTAGTAAAAGTATGTAAGGCCTTGATAAGACAAGACTAGTGTGGGGGGCACTCTCCATCCCCCTTCTGATGTCTGTGTCAGAAGCTTTCTCTGTCCATTTTCGCTATAAGAAAACTTCTGCCAACAAAACCTGAGTGACCTGAACGGTTGTTGCTGACCCACGAAAAGACGCCGGGATTCTTGGCCTCTGGAGAAGAATTCAATCCAGGGTGAGAGATGAGGCTTGATCGCTCAGACCTTTTGTGTAATAAAGTTTTATTAAAGTATAAAGGAGATAGAGAAAGCTTCTGACATAGACATCAGGAGGGGGCAGAAAGAGTATCCACCTGCTAGTCTTCAGCTGGATGTTATATAGTCACTAGCAGTCTGTTAATGAAAGAAATAAATGTCTTAAAACTCAGAATGGCACCAGGTCCCTCATCCCTAAGATGTATTTTGGGATAATCTTGGCACTAGATGATTCATCCTGGGCTATAAAATGATTGAGTTGAATCTTGTAGAAGGGCAGATTTCTATACAAATAGTTCCATTTACATAGATTAGGGGAACAATATCTGAGTATAACATACTGGTTTGTCAAGTAGGTTCTGAGCCCGTTAGGCAGAACCGACTTGAAGACAGAGTCCAGGGTAAATGCATAGTACATTAACATAGCTTAATACAAACGTCTATGTAAGAAAAATGCATTGATTAACTCAAGGTTTGAGAATAGTTAACTTCAAGTGAAACCAGGTGTCATTATGGCAACACAGTATTTTAAGAGAAACCTCCTTTTAAATTTGTATAGAGAAGGAAATAAATATCGCTAGTTTGTTTCCTCCTGTCGCTTAAGAGAGATAAAATTGTCTGACACTTGCAGCCTGTTTCCTCCGTTTGGAGACCCCTGGCCTTTCTGCTTGTTACCCTCTCATTCTCCCCTTTTCTTTTGGGAGAATTATGTTGCCTATGGAAAAGGGGTGTTGTTCTTGTTCCATACCTGCTTCTGAGCTGACAAGGAGCGTTGTCCCTAAATTGGTGAAGCAACATATTCTCCTAACCCTCATACTGAGGATTTCTGATCAAGGGGCCCCAAGTAATAGTTGGAAGAAGCTGCAGCAGTAGCAGAAGTTTGAGCAACCATTTGTAACTTAAAAGCTTTTATGTGACTAGAAACAAATCCAGTTATACAGTTACAGATGCAGGGAGCAAACAACAAAAACAAAACAATCAGAATTACTGTAATTAAAATAGTCTTCCACCATGGGGAACTAACTAACATCTCCCAAAGAGAGGCAATTGAGGCTTCAGGAGTATCCATAGCCCCAATCATCTTGTTCATGTGTTTAGTAAAATGAGTAACATTAGTGCTCATATCAGTTACATATGTACAACATTGGGTATGAATAATGGCATAAGTTCCTCCTTGCACAGCTGTCAGAATATCTAAAGCCAATCTGTTTTGTAAAACCACCTTTCTAATTTGTACTTGTTCAGCTTTAAGAGCTGAAATAGCTTTTTGAGAATATTGTAATGCCTGTTGAGTAAAATTAGTCAAAGCATCCACTCGTAGCATAACATCTGTAGTTCCCAAGGGGAACAAACACTACAGCCAAATAATCATACCAGTGAAATATAGACCTTGCCCACCGAGTTTTAAGGTGGGGTAAATTAGCAGGCTTTTCTGGAAGCTCTGAAAATATAAAGCTGTGTGTAAAGGCTAGACCCAAGAAAGTGGCCGGATTTAATTTCCACAAACTTTAAGCTTAGTTACTGGTCCTTCTAACAACGATGACTGATATTTAAGAAGCCTATTGTCTGTCATCCAAATACTAACCTTACAAAATAAGATTTCACTCACATCATGATAAGTCAATACAGTAAGGTTTTGTTCATTAATTATTTTTAAAGCTTCAGGTACTAATAAAGCTGCTGCCCAATTACACTTAGGCAGTGGGGCCACCCATGTGAAATTACATCTAATTCTCTGCTTAGATAAGTAATAGGTTACTGGTGAGGCCCTCGGGCCTGTGTCAAAACTCCCAAGGCCATACCTTTTCTTTCAGTGACAAACAAATTAAATTCTGACCCTGTGGGCAAGCTCAAAGCGGGAGCTTGCAGGAGATCAGTCTGAGAACTTTAAAAGCCTTTTGAGTATCTGGAGACCAAACCAGTTTGTCGGTTTGGGCCTGCTGAGTTTCAGCTATAAGTTTATATAAAGGCCAGGCAAGTTCCCCGTAACCCAGAATGCAAATGCAACAGTAGCCTGTGATTCCCCAAAATCCTCTCAATTGTCTTAAAGTCATAGGTATGGGATGATTTAGTATAGGTTTAATTCTCTGAGGGCCTATGGCCCTAGTCCCTTCTGATATGATTAAGCCCAGATATCTAACAGATTGCTGACAAAGCTGAGCCTTTCTCTTGATGTCTTGTAACCACAGCCTGCCAGAAAGTTTAAGAAATCTACTGAGGCTCATGAACAAGTTTCCTCTGTCTCAGCACAGAGGAAAATATCATCTACATATTGTAACACCACCACTTTAGAGCTATTAAAGTTTTGTAGATCCCGTGACAAACTTTGTCCAAATAAGTGAGGACTTTCATGAAATCCCTGGGGCAAAACTATCCAGGTTAACTGAGAAGCTGGCTGTGTAGGGTCTTCAAAAGCAAATAAAAATTGACTTTCCTCCACCAAAAACACTGACTAGAAGGCATCTTTCAAATCAATTACTGAGAAATATTTGGCTCGTTCAGGAATTTCAGACAATAGAGTATAAGGATTAGGCAACATTGGATGTACAGGAATTACAGCCTCATTTATTATTCATAAATCTTGTACTAGTCCCCATTTACCTTTTGATTTCTTTATACCCAAAATAGGAATGTTGCATGGACTGTTACAGGGAACTAATAGTCCCTGCTCCTTTAAATTTTCAACGATGGGCTTTAACCCTTCCTTAACCTCAGGTGTCAGTGGATACTGCTTCTTATGTGGAAATAACTTTGAGCTTGACAACTATAGGAATAGTATTTTGTGCTCGACCCACAGATTTTCCAACAGCCCATACTCTAGGATTTACATTTTGTTCAACTAAAGGGAGAAAAAGGGAGGGCTCCATATTCATGAAAACAGAAGCATGAGCCTTGCTCAGTATATCCCTCCCCAAAAGGGGTGAGGGAGATTCTGGCACAATCAGAAACTCATGTGAAAATAGCTCAGAATCCCAGTTACAATATAAAGAATAACTGAAATAATACCTTTTGGCTCGTCCAGACAGTCCCATTACAGAAGCGGATTGGGAAGAAAGTGGGCCAGGGGCTTCAGTAAGCACAGAGTAAGTTGCCCCAGTATCTAAAAGGAAATTGATGGATTGGCCCCCCACAGTTATTAATACCTGGGGTTACTCAGGTGTAATTAGGATGGGAGCTTCTGTGGGGACCCCCAGGCACCTTCAGTCCTGATTGTCTTGAGAGTCTGACCCCTGAGACCTATGCCTCTGGGGGCAGTCTCTCTTCCAGTGTGGTCCTTTGCATACCAGACATGGAGCCTGGGGCAGCTAGATGCCTGAGGGCAATCCCGCTTGAGGTGCCCCTCCTTTCCACAATAATAGCAAGCCCATCCCTTTTAAGCTGGGTCCCTCTGGGCATTTTTCCCAGGCTGTTTAAGAACGGTTTTCATAGCCATTGTGAAGGCTTCCACGTGTTCCTTTGTCTTTCTCTGCCTTTATTTCTTTTCCTCATATTCCCTACCTTATGACTGTCTGAGCCAGTTGTAACAGATTATCTAAAGGCTGATTTGGTCCATATACCCATTTTAATAGTTTACAGTGGATATCTGGAGCCAACTGAGTGAGAAATCTATCCTTTAAAATCACTTTTCCCTCTTCGCTTTCAGGATCAGTTTCAGTGAATCTGCAAAGGGCTTCTCTCAGTCTATCTAGGAACTTACCAGGAGCTTCCTTCTCCTCCTGTTCTATGTTTGCCAATTTGTCATAGTTTAGAAGCTTAGAACGTGCCTGCCTGAGTCCTTCAAGAATCCATCTAACAAAATTACTCTGATCCCATCTTCCTTTACCTGTGTTATAGTCCCAGTCTGGTTCTGTAGTTGGGACTGCCTGATTTCTAGTATGAAGGGCAGTTATCTTGTCCTCCTCTTCCCTACTGATTCATTACCAAGCTATTCATCTCCATAAGCAACCGCTTTTCCCAAAAGTCAACTCTTTGAATTGGGAATCAGCATTTGCCCCAAGATATACATCACATCCTTCCAAGTAAGGTCATACAGCAGAGTAACACCTTTAAAAGTTCCAATATATTTTTCTGGGTCCTTTAAATAGTCTCCCAGATCCTCTTTGATTCTTTGTATTTCTTGGTAAGAAAAAGGCTTATTAACTCTCATAGACTGATTATTTCTCCCGGGGGGTGTTTCATGAAGAGGCAACAGCTTGTGTGGCTGTTCCTCAGTCTCTCTGGCTGCTCTGTGCATATGATCCCAGGGGTAGATTGGAGAAACCTGCTTTTCTTAATCTCTTTGTCTCCTGTCCTCCATTTCATCTCTTACTTCAGTGGTCTGAGTCTCTATTGAAACCAGAGTAGTCTGAGGTAGTACTGAGACAGGAGTTGTTTGAACCTCTACATGTGCAGTTTGAATCTCAGTTTGGGTTTCCACTGAGACTAAGGCAACCCTTCTTGGTGGGGGAGGGGGGTGGTCTCTGGCTTTCAGTTTGCTCAGTTTGGAGCCCTGGTTACTGGGGCAAAGTAGGAGGACAGGAGGGAGCTGAAGGTTTCACACCCAAATATATACCCTTAGGACATAAGTCTGGCATATTTTCAGAGAGAAAAAGGGCAACACATATACTACTTCCACCTATTTCCCTTGTTTTCTACAGAACCAGTCTAATTGTAAAACAGTATTATACTTAAGAGACCCTCCAACTGGCCCCCGTTAGCCGTCCTCCAGTGGGTACAGCAGCCATGCAGTATCACATAGGAAGACCAGGTGTGTCTTCTTTAAGCCCTGGGGATCAAATCTATCCCAGATTTTCAGGATGCAGTTCAAAGGAGTGAGGCTGGAATTGTTAGCTCCCATCTGTAAGAGAGGGAAAAAAAAGCGACCAGCACCATCTTTCTACTGGAGGTGTCCTTCCCTGCTCTAGATGAGGGTGTAGACAGACTTTACACCAAAAGCTTGTCTTTCCTGGTCGGACTTTGTCTGTCCCTTACTGACGCAGGTGTCATACTCATCCCTCCCGGTTCTACCACCAAGAAGGGGTGGGGATGCACCAGGGGTAGACCTGATGGCATCCCAAACTGAAGTCCAGCTCTTCACCATTAAAACCTTGCTTGCCTCTGATGCCACCTGGGGTGCAATCAGAGTAACCTTCTGGAATGCTTCCCAAGCTAAGACCTCTGGGGGAAACATTTGTCACCTGAGTGCCTGTGCACGACCCTGAGTGTATTCCTGACCACAGTAAGACTGATACAAACATAAAACTGAGATATTCCTTCCAAGCATCACCACACCAACATAAGAGCCTCTGCTGGTCCACTAAGAGCCAGTGTTACCAAAGAAAAAAAACCCATTGTAGTTCCAATCCAAGTAACCTTTAAGCCCAGAGATGTTCTTGGAGCTAGAGCTCCATCTAGCTTCTGAACTTTTGATTCCTAGTGAGACTAGGTGCTTCCTGACTACCAATCCAAATTTGGGATCTAAGTCACAGTTCACAGTAACAGCATAGATTGTCAGCTACACCTATAATTCCAGCTACTTGATAAACATTTCCAGACAGGTTGATAAGAAGCTGCTGACAAGAATCCCTTGAAGGTCTCCCCAAGCCTCTAAACTTCTCTAACTGTCCTACTGTTTCCCTGGGGCCCTTAGACCTCTTCTTAATCTCTCCACTGAAGAGTTAATATCTGGTTCTTCAGGCACCCTCTAAAACCCTGCCCTGACTTCCCAGAACCCCAGTAATTATTCTGGGGCATTCTGACTGGCAGTATTCATTAAGGATGCATTAAGCACCATGTGCTCTTGAGCCAATTGCCTGGGTTTGAATCCTATCTCTATCATCTACTAGTTGTGTGATTTGGGGCTAATTAATCTTTATTTGACTCAGTTTTACTCATCTCTAAAATGGAGATGATAATGTATCTATTTTGGGAAGTTATTTGAGACTAAAGGCAGAGCATTTAGAAGAGCTTGACACATAGTAAGTAAAATAAAATTATGTTATTTTTATTATTTATGCATGTTAAGTCACTTCAGTCATGTTTGACTCTTTGCAAGCCTGTAGACTGTAGCTCACCAGGTTCCTGTGTCCATGGGATTCTCACAGAGTGAGAATTGGAATGGGTTGCCATGACCCCCTCCAGGGAATCTTCCTGACCCAAGGACTGAACCTGCATCCCCTGCAGCTCCCACATTGCAGGCAGGTTCTTTACCACTGAGCCATCAGGGAAGCCCTTTATTGCCTGTATTAATGGATAAATATCTTGATTATCATCTCTCAGTAGTGTATTAGCCATCACTGTTGAGGAAAAAATAGGTGATTCCTGTTACTATCATTGTGCCCAGAATGTCTAGTACTGCTGCATATTCTAAACATCATTCCAGTGTTTTTGAGATCGGTGTGTATGGGACCTAGGAACTTTTCTTCTTTACCACCTACTTTATACTTTAAATTGATTGCCAACATTTAAAAAAATCATAAAATTTCTAGTAAAAATCCAGATTTCTGGCATTCCTTGGAAATTTGGAAAACTGGCATCACGGGGGCCATATTTTGTGATGGCAACTCTTGGCCAGAGCCACATATTGGCTCCTTCTTTGGACTGATGTCAACTCGGGTGTTCACCATTCAACCCACTGTATCTCTTTGTTCCTTGCTTAGCACTGAGTCTGCTATGTTGGAACTAGAATAGCCTAACTCTATCACTTTCTTTATAACATGGAAGTCTTCCATAACAACACTTTATTGTCTATACTAGATTGTAATATTCTTTAGGAAAAAGACCATGTTTTATTTATTTTTACATCTTTGATTTTGCCTTACCCATAGTCCTTATTGTTTGGACTAGTGAAATTTAAGCTGATAGTGACTTAAGATTATTTTAATCTTCATTCAGGAAAGAGTTATTAAAACACAATATAATTCTAAAAGAATATGTAATTGAACAAGTTGAGTGGACAAATTTTTATGAATCACACAGACAATCTTATAAAATAGAAGTGGAATTTCATCTAGTTTGACTGTCTGCTATGGTGATGTAGGAAGCTCCTCCAAGCTTTAATCATGGTGAATCTGTTTATGCATTGTCAAAACGTAGGTAATAATAAATGTTCCCTGAAAGTTGTTGTATTTAATTAGATGCAAAATATTATTTTTTATTATGAAAATACTTATTAAATGTTATATACTTGCAGGGTATGATTGTACTTATAACAGTGTTTACATGAAAATGCCAAGGTTCCAGAGGACTTGTACTTAGTAGAAAAGGCAAAATTAGGACTCAAATCACATGAATCTTGCCTAGTACAGTTTTTACTGAAACATCATTCACATTGTAACTAAATGTAGTTAAGAAATAAAAGAGAATAAAAATACTTTACTAGAGGTGGGGTAAACCTGGGATCCACAAAATTTGTCTGAGTTATTATAGAAATGATCATTTTCGTATATAAGAGAAAATCAAAGGACCGAATTAAATGTATTCTTAATTTGAAAAAAAAAGTGAGAGAGAGAGCATTTATTTTGGAGTCCAGGGGTTTTATTGGTGAAATTTTCAGGTTAGGAACTGGATAAATTGCCCTTGTTTTTCTCTTAATAAATTCCCCCTTTTGGTCTGGTTTGTATAAAGGCAGGTGAATATTACTAAAATAAACTTTCTCTGGGCTTCAGTCTCTGGCATTTAAGAAGCAGGTTGGCATTTTGGAAACCAGAAGACCTGTCTGTACTCTTTCCTTGCAACTCACTTCCATTGCTTTGGACAAGTTTTTCAGGATCTCACTTTTCTCATTTATAAGATGGAGATTCTGCCTCCCTGAAGGTTTTGCTGAGGACATGCGCCTGACAGAGTGCTCAATTTTAGCACATTGTTATTTAGTTGCGATTAGAATTTGAAGCTGAAAGAAATCTTAAGGTTTGTTTCATTTGATTCCTTCAATCTGTATGTGAGAGGATCCCTAATGGATCAAACTAATACTAAAGTTAGCCTTCTCAGTTTCCTTTGATACTTATGTAACTAGCCTAGTAAGTAAGTAAGTGTTAGTCACTCAGTTGTGCCAGACTATTTCCGACCCCATGTACTGCAGCCCACCAGTCTCCTGTGTCCATGAGATTTTCCAGGCAAGGATACTGGAGTGGGTTGCCATTTCCTTCTCCAGGGGATTTTCCCAACCCAGGGAGCAAACCTGGGTCTCCTGCACTGCAGGCAGATTACCAACTGAGCTAAAAGGGAAGCCCCCTTTGTATGTAATTTTCTAAATAAGACTTCTCTGAAATAACCAGAGATGTGAATATATAAAAACATTTACCAAAATTATAATTATATAATGTATATTTCTGGCAATGCAACTTTAGAAGTGGTGAATACATACAAGGCAATGGCACCCCACTCCAGTACTCTTGCCTGGAAAATTCCATGGACGGAGAAGCCTGGTAGGCTGCAGTCCATGGGGTCGCTAAGAGTTGGACACGACTGAGCGACTTCACTTTCACTTTTCACTTTCAGGCACTGGAGAAGGAAACGGAAACCCACTCCAGTGTTCTTGCTTGGAGAATCCCAGGGACGGTGGAGCCTGGTGGGCTGCCAGGGGGTCGCACAGAGTCGGACACGACTGAAGCAACTTAGCAGCAGCAGTAGCAGCAGCAAGACTAGTATATCACATCAGAATCTTATCCAAAGTCTGTAGGGAAAATTTGCACAAATATTTGAATAAATTATAAACTACTAGAAAAAAATAAGTGACTATATCTAATAATAAATAGCACATAATCCAATATAAGATTATCTGCAGTGAAATACCACAATTTTCTAAAATGTGAAACTTTAAAATCACATACTTTATCCTATGAAGCATATCTTTTTAAGAACATAACAATAATAACAATATATTATAACTACACATAGACACAAAAATTTAAATTCATTTTTCCTGTTTTAACATTTAGAGATTAATTGATATAATTGACAATGGTAAAGATGTTCACCAGCAACAACCCTAGACATACATTTGTAACTTGCCTTCAGATATGGAAACTTCAGAAATGGCTCTTAATTCTCTTCAAGAGAAAATGGCTCAAAACATTTTAGAATATAGATTTTTGACACTGACATTCTCTCCTCAAACCACAATGAGGAGTTTGTTTAAAAAAATGTAAAAGAGCAGTGTTATCATAATTCTCTCCAGATTTATTCAAGTTGTTGCAAATGGCAAAACTTCATTTTTATGGCTGATAATATTCCATTGTGTATATATGCCATATTATCCTTAGTGAAATAAGTTGGATTAAGACAAGTACTATATAGTTTCTCTTACATGGGGATTTTAAAAAAACAAATGAATAAATACAGCAAAACAGAAACAGACTCACAGATACAGAGAACAACCTACCAAAGTGGGGAGAAGTGGGGAGAGATGGGTGAAATACTAGTAGATGATTAAGTGGTACAAACTACTAAATAAGCTACAAGGATATGATGTGCCACACAAGAAATATAGTCAATATTTTATAGTAACTTTGTATGAATTATGTGTTATAAAAATATTGAATGTTGTACACCTGAACCTAACATAATATTGTAAGTAAATTATACTTCATTTTAAAAAAATATAAGAATTGACTTGGTAGAAGTAATGACACCTAAACAAAATTTAACATGGCAGAATCTGTAGTTGGTACATTATGATGTGCATAAAGTATCTAGCCTTCTACATGAAAATGATTGATTCTTTTAGAAATTATTTCAGTGGATTAAAAATCAAGGGGATAATTGAGAAAGTCAATATCAACTTTTAAGTTTTAAAATATACTTATTTAGCTGTATGATGCAAGGAACTCAGACCTGGTGCTCTGTAATGACCTAAAGGGGTGGGATGGGATGGGAGGTGGGAGGGAAGCTCAAGAGGGAAGGGGACATATGTATGCCTATGGCTGATTCATGTTTATGTATGGCAGAAACTAACACAATATTGTAAAGCAATTATCTGCCAATTAAAAATAGAGTAAAAAAGAAAAAGATATATTCTTATTTATTTCAGCTGAGTCCCAAGACTGTAGGGATGATTCTGTCTGCTGATGAGGCAGAGACATCAAAGCTCTGCCTCTGCAGCCCTGCCTCAGTGTCCAGCTCCCTATGGAGAATAGCTCTTGACACCTCTGTCAAAAGATCCTGTAAAAGATTATACCTAGGGTGTTGAAGTTAGGTTATTTTGTTTTAAAATGTTTTTCTTTGGGCTTCTCCAAGCTATAAAACACTTTGAGCATGACATTGTTTTACATATATAAAACAGTCACAAAATAGCATTGTACAAAAGCATGTGCTTTTTCAAAGCATTCAATAAATATTGATGCCATTAGGATGAGGGTAAGGAGAATAGAATACTTCTGGTCAAAAACATTAGAGATTAAAGAGAGAAAAATTATAAAAGAGAGCTTTTTAGCTAAAATGGGTTTGGTGAAATTACTTAAGGAAAAAAAATAATATAAAATATCCCAGAGTAAAAAATAATGATAGAAAATCTTGACTAGTTGGGTAACACTTTCATTTATTTCATGATCTTTTCTGTACCAAATATAAAGAAGATAAAGAAAATCCATCTTGTCAGCACAATGTTGAGCATCTTAATTTTGAATTATTCAAGTAGATGTGGAAACAACAAAATTTACCTTGTTGTAAAAGTCTCTATAGTCACTTTTATATTTGGCTATCCAATCATTTTTTCCCTTTATACCCAAATTTAATTGCATGTGCAATCTATAATTTGACTTTTTGTTTATTAATTATTTTAGGACACAAGAGATGAAGGTAATGAGACTAAGGCCAGCAGTGTGAGTAAATTGATGAGGACAAGAGAGAAAGTCACTAAACTACATATTTTTTCAACTGAAGTAGGAGAAATGGATATATCCAACTCAAAAGGTATCTTACCATTATAATCCCTCAAGAATATGTTATCAAAGACAATCTCTATCTGGTCTCTTTTTCATAAAGCATTTTTCTTTTCTTTTTTTTCTATAGGGGAAGCAAAAAATTAAATAAAACTTACTCCTACATAGGCAACATAAAAGATGAACATATATGTTTACAATATAAATATATACAATAATAAAAATATTTCAAACTTAAAGGGAGATAGAACTAAGATAATAGTAGTAGGGAAAAGAGAGAACCGAAGGAACATATGAGTAAAAAGAGAGCATATTTCTTCTCTGAGAATGAGTGCAAAGATCATTACTGAGGGAGGCCACAATAAAGGAGTGGGTCATGTTTTCATACCACATTTTGGAATTCCAACTAGACTCCAGTGAATTTGAAACAGCATTGAAACTAGGAGTTAGTTTGGACAGCACTCTCAATTCAGGAACAGTAGTGTTCTAAGGTGGAGAAGAAAATGGCAACCCACTCCAGTATTCTTGCCTGGAGAATCCCAGGGATGGGGGAGCCTGGTGGGCTGCCGTCTGTGGGGTCGCACAGAGTCGGACACGACTGAAGCAACTTAGCAGCAGCAGCAGTGTTCTAAGGCAGGGGCAGTAAGAATGGTCAGTGCATAACAACAATAAAATGCAGTCAAACTTTTGTAGAGTTTATTACTGTTTTTAAATTCTTTACAGACAATGCATCTCTATATGGCTTACAACTAGGATGAACTACCCCCATGGCCCCTTACTTGATATGTCACTGCCTAGAAATAAATTATTTTTTTAAGTATTCCTCTTCATATCATATTGAAAGACAGTTGAAAACAATTTCAACATGTTTTAACACTTTTCTTACTTTTTTAAAGTTGTAAATATAGTTGATTTACAATATTGTGTTAGTTTCAGGTATATAAAAAAGTGACTCAGTTATATACAGTTTTTCAAATTATTTTCCATTATAGTTTATTACAAGATACTGAATATTGTTCCCTGTGTTATATAGTAAGTCCTTGTTGCTTACATATTTTATACATAGTGATATGTGTCTATCTGAAGAAGGAAATGACAACTCACTCCAGTATTCTTGCCTTGAGAATCTCATGGACAGAGGAGCCTGGCAGGCTATAGTCCATGGGATCGCAAAGAGTCAGACACAACTGAAGAGACTTAACACACACTTATATGTCTGTTTTACTCCTATTTTTTTTCCCTTCCCACTCTCCCTTTCCCCTTTGGTAGCCAAAAGTTTGTTTCTATGAATACCATAAGTCTACTACAGAAAACATAAGGCTGTTTGTGTTTTATATATAGATACATCTTATTTTTTTAGATTCCACATATAAGTGATATATATATATATATATATATATATATATATATATATATGTCTTTGTCTGATTTACTTCACTCGGTAGGATAATCTCTAGGTCCATACATGTTTCTGCAGATAGCAATATTTTTTTTTTTTGGCTGAGTAATATTTCACTGTGTGTGTGTGTGTGTGTGTGTGTGTGTCCATATATGTGTATATATATATTTCGGAGAAGGCAATGGCAACCCACTCCAGTACTCTTGCCTGGAAAATCCCATGGACAGCAGAGCCTGGTGGGCTGCAGTCCATGGGGTCGTGAAGAGTCGGATATGACTGTGTGACTTCACTTTCACATTTCACTTTAATGCACTGGAGAAGGAAATGGCAACCTACTCCAGTGTTCTTGCCTGGAGAATCCCAGGGATAGAGGAGCCTTGTGGGCTTCCCTCTATAGGGTCACACAGAGTTGGACACGACTGAAGCAACTTAGCAGCAGCAGCAGTGCATATATATGTATATATATATGGTTGGTGCAAAAGTAATCGCGGTTTTGCCAGTGTTGAACTTTGCTGTTCGATGTTGGAATACATTCTTAAATAAATGTGGTTATGTTATACATTATTTTAATGCACTTTTTTTTTTTGCTAATGACATTACTTGTTGTGTATTTTATATTCATTTTAGACTATGGAAATGATGTTACACAAAAAGCAAATTCAAGAGATTTTCTTATTCAAGTGCAAAATGGGTCATAAAGCAGCAGAAACAACTTGCAGCATCAACTCATTTTGTCCAGAAACTGCAAATGAATGTATTGTGCAGTAGTGGTTCAATTAGTTTTACAAAGGAGATGAGAGCCTTTAAGATGAGGGGCATAGTGGCCAGTCATCTGAACTTGACAATGGTGAATTGAGAGAAATCATGGAAGTTGATCCTCTTAAAACTAGACAAGAATTTGTCAAAGAACTCAAGTTTGACCATTTGCTTCATTCAGGATTTGAAGCAAATTGGAAAGGTGGAAAAGCTCAATAAGTGAGCTGACTGAAAATAAAAACAAATCATCTTTTGAAGTGTCTTCTTCTCTTATTCTATGCAATTACAATGAATCATTTCTTGATCAGATTGTGATGTGAGGTGAAAAGTGGATTTTATATGACAGTCAGTGATGACCAGGTCAGCAATTGGATGGAGAAGAAGCTCCAGTGCACTTCCCAAAGCAGAACTCACAGCAAAAAATGTGCTGCTGATATGACTTACTACAGCTTAATGAATCCTGGCAAAACCATTATATCTGAGAAGTATGCTCAGCAAATTGATGAGATGCATCAAAAATTGCAACTCCTGCAGCCAGCATTGGTCAACAGAAAGGCCCCAATTTTTCTCCATGCCAACACCCTAATGCACATCATATAATCACTGCTTCAAAAGTTGGATGAATTAGGGTACGAAGTTTTGCCTCATCCACCATATTCACCTTACCTCTTGCCAACTGACTACTACTTCTTCAAGCATCTCAACAACTTTTTGAAGGTAAAATGCTTCCACAATCCGTAAGAAGCAGAAAATGCTTTGCAAGAATTCATCGAATCCCAAAGCATGGGCTTTTGCGCTACAGGAATAAACAAACTTATTTCTCATTGACAAAAATGTGTTGATTGTAATGGTTCCTACTTTGATTAATGAAGATGTGTTTGAGTTTAGTTATAATGATTTAAAATTCGTGGTCCAGACCCACAATTACATTTGTACCAACCTACTAATATACCAGTAATACCTTCCAGAGACACTTGGAGTTCACAGACAAAACTTTGTGTACACCAGGACCCAGGGACAGGAGCAGTAACCACAAGAGACTGAACCAGGCCTGCCTGTGAGTGTTTGAAGTTCTCCTTCAGAGGCATGGGACAGCAGTGGCCTGCTGTGGGTCCACAGGCACTGGCTTCAGGAGTCCTGGGAGGAGTGGTGTGTGGCATAAGTCCTCTTGGAGGAGGTTGCCACTAGCCCCACCATAGAGCCACCAGGTGGGCAACCCACAAATTGCAGAAAAATACCAAAGAAGTTCTCATGCTGTTGCAAAAGTTCTAGGCCCCACCACAGACTTCCTAACCTGGGAATCCAGCAAAGGACTAAGAATACCAAGGGAATCTGATGTGAAGGTCAGCAGGATTTGATTACAGAACTTCCACAGGACTGAAGAAACAGAAACTATTGGAGGGTACAAACAAAACCTTGTGTGCACCAGGACCTAAGAGAAAAGAGCAATGAACCTACAAGAGACTGAGCCAGACTTGCCTGTGAGTGTTTGGGAGTCTCCAGTGGAGGTGTGGGTTGACAGTGGCCTGCTTCAGGGTCAGGTACACTGGCAGCAGTATTCCTGGGAAGCATAGTGTGCTGGCATAAGTCTTTTGGTCAGGTCAAGCTACAGGAAGAGGACAACCCCACCAGTAAGCAGAAAATTGGATGAATGATTCACTGAGCATGGCCTACCAGAACAAGACCCTCTGCCTACCAGAACAAGACCCAGTTTTTCCCACAGCCAGTCCTTCTCATCAAGAAGCTTCCAAAAGCCTCTTATCCTCATCCATGAGAGGGCAGAGAGAATGAAAACCACAGTCAGAGAAAACTAACCAAAATGATCATATGCATCACAGAGTTGTGTAACTCAATGAAACTATGAGCTATGCCAGGTAGGGCCACCCAAGACGAATGGGTAAAAATGAAGAGTTCTGACAAAATGTGGTGCCCTGGAGAAGGGAATGGCAAACCTCTTCAGCATTCTTGCTTTGAGAATCCCATGAATACTATGAAAAGGCAAAAAGATATGACACAAAAGATATGAAAGATGTCAGTAGGTGTCCAATATGCTACTGGAGAAGAGCAGGGAAATAGCTCCATAAGGAATAGAGGCTAAGCCAAAGCAGGCATCCACAATTCCCAGTTGTGAATATATCTGATGGTGAAAGTAAAGTCTGATTCTGTAAAAAGCAATGTTGCAAAAAACCTGGAATGTTAGGTCCACGAATCAAGGAAAATTGTAAGTAGTCAAACAGAGGATAGCAAGAGTGAATCAAAATTTTAGAAATCAGTGAACTAAAATGGATGGGAATTGGTGTATTTAATTCAGATGACCAATACATCTACTACTGTGGTCAAGAATCACTTAGAAGAAATGGAAAAGCCCTCACAGTCAACAAAAGATCCAAAATGCAGTACTTGGGTGCAATCTCAAAAATGACAGAATGATCTCAGTTCATTTCCAAGGCAGACCATTCATTATAACAGTAATCCAAGTCTATGCTTCAACCAATGATGCTGAAATGGAATGGTTCTTGAAGACCTACAAGACCTTCTAGAACAAACACCAAAAAAAGATGTCCTTTACATCATAGGGGATTGAAATGCAAATGTAGGAAGTCAAGAGATACCTGGAGTAATAGGCAAGTTTGGCCTTGGAGTACAAAATGAAGCAGATCAAAGGCTAACAGAGTTTTGTCAAGAAAATGCAGTGGTCATGGCAAACACTTTCTTCAAAAAACACAAGGGATGACTTTACACATGGACATCACCAGATGGTCAATACTGAAATCAGATTGATTATATTCTTTGCAGCCAAAGATGGAGAAGCTCTACACAGTCAGCAAAATAAGATTGGGAGCTAACTGTAGCTCAGGTCATGAACTCCTTATTGCCAAATTCAGACTTAAATTGAAACAGTAGGGAAACCACCTATTTAGGTCATTCAGATATGACCTAAATCAAATCCCTTATGATTATACAGTTGAAGTGACAAATGGATTCAAGGGATTAGATCAGGTAAACAGAGTGCCAGAAGAACTATGGGTGGAGGCTTGTAACATTGTATAGGAGATGGTGATCAAAACCATTCCCAAGAAAAAGAAATGACACAAGAGAAAATTGTTGTCTGAGGAGGCCTTACAAATAGCTGAGAAAAGGAAAGAAACAAAATGCAAAAGAAAAAAGAAAAAGATATACCCATTTGAATGCAAAATTCCAAAGAATAACAAGAAGAGATTTAAAAGCCTTCTTAACTGACCATTGCAAAGAAATAAAGGAAAAACAGTAGAATGGAAAGACTAGAGATTGTTCGAGAAAATCTAGAGCTACCAATGGAACATTTCATGCAAAGATGGGCACAATAAAGGATAGAAATGATATGGACCTAATGGAAGTAGAAGATATTAAAAAGAAGTGGCAAGAATACACAGAACTATACAAAAAAGTTCGCAATGACCCAGATAACCACGATGGTGTGATCACTCATCTAGAGCCAGACATCCTGGAGTGCAAAGTCAAGTGGGTCTTAGGAAGCATCACTATGAACAAAGCTAGTGGAGTCGGAGTTGATGAAATAGCTGAGCTATTTCAAATCCTAATGATGATGCTGTGAAAGTGCTGCACTCAATATGCCTGCAAATTTGGAAAACTCAGCAGTGGAAACCAGACTGGAAGAGATCAGTTTTCATTCCAATCCCAAAGAAGGGCAATGCCAAAGAATATTCAAACCACTGCGCCATTACACTCATTTCACATGCTAGCAAGGTAAAGCTCAAAATCGTTCAAGTTAGGCTTCAACAGTACGTGAATTGAGAACTTCTATATATACAAGATGGATTTAGAAAAGGCAGAGGAACCAGAGATCAAATTGCCAACATACTTCAGATAACAGAAAAATCAAGAGAATTTCAGAGAAACATCTACTTCTGCTTCAGTGGCTACATCAAAGCCTTTGACTGTGTGGGTCACAACAAGCTGTGGAAAATTTTTTTTAAAATTAAAATACCAGACCTCCTTACCTGTCTCCTGGGAAGCTTGTATTCAGGTCAGGAAGCAACAATTAGAACAAGATATGGAATCATGGACTGGTTCAAAATTGGGAAAGGAGTCCATCAAGGTTGTATATTGTCAGTCTGCTTATTTAACATATGCAGAGTACATCACGCAATATAATGGACTGGATAAATCTCATACTGGAATCAAGATTGCTGGAAGAAATACCAATAACTTCAGATATGCAGATGACACCACCCTTATGGCAGATAGTGAAGAAGAAGTGAAGAGCCTCTTGACAACGGTGAAAGAGGAAAATGAAAAAGCTGGCCTAAAACTCAATATTCAAAAAGCTCAGATCATAGCATCTAGTCCCATCACTGCATGGCAAATAGATGGGGTAAAAGTGAAAAAGTGACAGACTTTATATTCTTGGGCTCCAACATCACTACGGATGGTGACTGAAGCCATGAAATTAAAAGACTTTTGCTCTTTGGAAGAAAAGCTATGACAAACCTAGACACTGTTAAAAAGCACAGACATCACTCTGGTAGCAAAGGTCAAGTATGGATGTGATATTTGGACCATAAAGAAGGCTGAGCACCAAAGTATTTAAGCTTTCAAATTGTGTTGCTGGAGAAGATTCTTGAGAGTCCTCTGGGAAGCAAGGAGATTAAACCAGTCAATCCTAAAGGAAATAAACCCTGAATACTCACTAGAAGGACTGATGCTGAAACTGAAGCTCCAATAATTTGGCCACTTGATGCAAAGATCTGACTCATTGAAAAAGACCATGATGCTGGGAAAGATTTAGGGCAGGAGGAGAAGGGGGTGACAGAGGATGAGATGACTGGATGGCATCATTGAACATGAATTTGAGGAAACTCCACCAGAAAGTGAAGGACAGATAATCCTGGAGTGCTACAGTCCATGGAATTACAAAGAGTTGCGACTGAGTAACTGAACAACAGTAACAAATATTCCACTGTATTTATCCCACTCCAGTATTCTTGCCTGCAAACACTCACGAACAGAAGAGCCTTGATACAGTCCATGGTGTCCCAAAAGAGTCAGATATGACTTAGTGACTAAACAACAAAGCAAAGCTTTGGGGGTTTCCCTTGTGGCTCAGTGGTAAAGAATCCACCTGCCAGTGCAGGAGACATGGGCTTGATCTCTGGGTTGGGAAAATCCCATGGGGAAAGAAGTAGGAACCCATTCATTCCAGTATTCTTGCCTGGGAAATCCCAGGGAGAGATGACCCTGGCAGGCTACAGTCCAGGGGGTCAAAAAAGAGTTGGACATAACTTTGCAACTAAGAAACAAACAACAACATATACCACACTTTCTTAAGCTGCTGCTGCTAAGTCGCTTCAGTCGTGTTTGACTCTGTGCAACCCCATAGACGGCAGCCCACCAGGGTCCCCCGTCACTGGGATTCTCCAGGCAAGAATACTGGGGTGGGTTGCCATTTCCTTCTCCAATGCATGAAAGTGAGAAGTGAAAGTGAAGTTGCTCAGTCGTGTCCGACTTTTCGCGACCCCATGGACTGCAGCCTACCAGGCTTCTCCATCCATGGGATTTTCCAGGCAAGAGTACTGGAGTTGGGTGCCATTGCCTTCTCCGTTTCTTAAGCTAGTCATACATTAATGGGCATTTGTGTTGTTTCCATGACTCAGTTCAGTCACTCAGGTGTGTCCAACTCTTTGAAACTCCATGGACTGCGGCACACCAGTCCTCCCTGTCCATCACCAACTCCCGGAGTTCACTCAAACTCACGTCCATCAAGTCGGTGATGCCATCCAGCCATCTCATCCCCTGTCGTCCCCTTCTCCCCCAACCGCCTTCAATCTTTCCCAGCATCAGGGTCTTTTCAAATGAGTCACTTCTTCACATCGGGTGGCCAAAGTATTGAAGTTTCAGCTTCAGTATCAGTCCTTCCAATGAATATTCAGGATTGATTTCCTCTAGGATAGACTTGTTGGATCTCCTTGCAATCCAAGGGACTCTCAAGAGTCTTCTCCAACACCACAGTTCAAAAGTATAAAGCTGAGTTCTTTGGCACTCAGCTTTCTTTATAGTCCAACTCTCACATACATACATGACTACTGGAAAAACCATAGCTTTGACTAGATGGACTTTTGTTTGCAAAGCAATGTCTGCTTTTTAATATGCTGTCTAGGTTGGTCATAAATTTTATTCCAAGGAACAAGTGTCTTTTAATTTCATGACTGTAGTCACCATCTGCAGTGATTTTGGAGCCCCCCAAAATAAAGTCTGTCACTGTTTCCACATGTATTTGCTATGAAGTGATAGGACTAGATGCCACAATCTTACTTTTCTGAATGCTGAGTTTTAAACCAACATTTTCACTCTCCTCTTTCACTTTTGTCAAGAGGCTCTTTAGTTCTTCACTTTCTGCCATAAGGGTGATGTCATCTGCATATCTGAGGTTATTGATATTTCTCCCAGCAATCTTGACTCTAGCTTGTGCTTCATCCAGCCTAGTATTTCTAATGAGGTACTCTGCATATAAAATAAGCAGGTGACAATACACAGCCTTGATGTACTCCATTCCCAATCTGGAACCAGTCTGTTGTTCCATGTCCAGTTCTAACTGCTGCTTCCTGACCTGCATACAGATTTCTCAAGAGGCAGGTAAGGTGGTCTGGTATTCCCATCTCTTATAATTTTCCAGAGTTTGTTTTGGTCCAAACAGTCAAAGGATTTGGCATAGTCAACAGAGCAGAAATAGATGTTTCCTGGAACTCTCTTGCTGTTTCACTGATCCAACGGATGTTGGCAATTTGATCTCTGGTTTCTCTGCCTTTTCTAAATCCAGCTTGAACATCTGGCAGTTCACAGTTCACATACTGTTGAAGCCTGACTTGAAGAATTTTGAGCATTACTTTGCTAGCATGTAAGATGAGTGCAATTGTGCGGTAGGTTGAGCATTCTTTGGCATTGCCTTTCTTTGGGATTGGAATGAAAACTGACCTTTTCCAGTCCTGTGGCCACTGATGAGTTTTCCAAATTTGCTGGAATATTGAGTGCAGCACTTTCACAGCATCATCTTTCAGGATTTGGAATAGTACAACTGGAATTCCATCACCTCCATTAGCTTTGTTCATAGTGATGCTTCCTAAGGCCCACTTGACTTCACATTCCAGGATGTCTGCCTCTAGGGCAGTGATCACACCATTGTGATTATCTGGGTCATGAAGATCTTTTTTGTATAGTTCTTCTGTGTATCCTTGCCACCTCTTCTTAATATCTTCTGCTTCTGTTAGGTCCATACCATTTCTGTCCTTTATTGTGCCCATCTTTGCATGAAATGTTCCCTTGGTATCTCTCATTTTCTTGAAGAGATCTCTAGACTTTCCCATTCTATTGTTGTTCTCTATTTCTTTGCATTGATCACTGAGGAAGGTTTTCTTATCTCTCCTTGCTATTCTTTGGAACTCTGCATTCAGATGGGTATATCTTTCCTTTTCTCCTTTGCCTTAGCTTCTCTTCTATTCACAGCTATTTGTAAGCTTTCCTTAGAAAGCTTTTGCCCTTAGAAAGCTTATTTTGCCTTTTTGCATTTCTTTTCCTTGTCTAGACTATTGTAAATCGTTCTGTTATGAACACTGTGGTACATGTATCCTTTCAAATTAAAGCTTTCATATTTCTCCATATGTGGCCAGGAGTGTGATTGTTGGACCATATGGTAGCTCTGTTTTTAATTTTTTAAGGAGCTTCCATATAGTTTTCCAATAGTGGCTGCACCCTTTTCCCCACCCATTATTTTCCCAACAACAGTATAAGAGATTCCACACTCTATCGAATATTTATTTGTAGACATTTTGGTGATAGATATTCTGACTGCTGTGATATGATACCTCACTGTTTTTGATTTGCCATAATTGGTGATTATAATCATAATTGGTGATGTTGAGCATCTTTTCATTTGCCTGTTGGCCATGTGGATGTCTCTGTGGAGACATGTCTACTTCATTTTGCGCAAATGGCCATACTACCCAAAGTAATCTGCAGATTTAATCATAACTTTATCAAATTATCCAGGAAATTTTTCACAGAGCCAGAACAAATAACTCTAAAATTTATATGGAACCACAAAAGACCCAGTATTGCCAAAGTCCTGAGGAAAATGTACAAGCTGGAGGTCTAATCCTTTCAGATTCCAGACAATATTGCAGAGCTACAGTAATCAAAATATCATGGTATTGGCACAAAAACAGGCAAACATATCAATGGAACAGAATACAGAGCCTAGAAAGAAACCCACATACCTAAGGTCAATTAATCTTTGTCAAAGGAGGCAAGCCTATACAATGGAAGGGGGAAAAAAAGTCTCTTCAGCAATTGGTGTTGGGAAAGCTGAACAGCTGGATATAAATCAATGAAATTAGAACACTCCCTCACACCATACACAAAAACAAACTCAAAATGGTTTAAAGACCTAAAAATAACATGACACAATAAAACACCTAGAAGACATAAATTGTGACAATATTTTCTTACATCAATCAATATTTTCTTTAGAGCAAGGCAAAAGAAATAAAAACAAAAATAAACAAATGGTATCTAATTAAATTTAAAAGCTTTTGCACAGCAAAGGAAACCATCAACAAAACACAAAAGACAATCTATGGAATGGGAGAAAATATTTACAATGACATGACCAACACGAGATTAATATCCAAAATATTTATACAACTCAATATCAAGAAAACAACCTAATCAAAAATGGGCAGAAGGTCTTAACACTTTTTTTTTGTTTCTACAGAAAAGAATAGAAACCTCAGAGTGTGCCACAAACTGGGGGATACCAACAAACCAGTCATGGCGCCTGGCTCTCCTGAATCTCATTTGACACCAGATGACAAGGACTCCAAAGATCAGACAGTAGCAATAAAACCATTGCCCCTTCCAACATTAATCAGTGATCCTGGTGATGAATTTCACCCAAACTCCAGTGATACTGGTAAGGACTATGGAACAAACTGTTTTATGGGTGTAGCCACTAATCTCAAAATTGTATCTGAGTTAATGATAATGTGATGTTGGATGTTAGCTTGGGAGTCAGAATACTTGTAATTTATACACCTATCACTTTATAAAAATGCTTTAGTTTTCTTTGCCCAGTAGGCTGCTCACCTGAAAAATGAAGAGTTGCAATGGATGATCTCTCAAGTCTTCTAAAAGTGAAAATCTGTTATTCTTTTTTTTTTTTTTCTTTTTTAGATTCTATTCCCATGCAGGTCATTGTAGAGTATTGAGTAGAGTTTCCTGTGATACACAGTAGGTTCATTAGCTATCTTTTATATATAGCAGAGAAGGCAATGGCACCCCACTCCAGTACCCTTGCCTGGAAAATCCCATTGGCGAAGGAGCCTGGTAGGCTGCAGTCCATGGGGTCGTGAAAAGTCGGACACGACTGAACAACTTCCCTTTCACTTCTCACTTTCATGCATTGGAGAAGGAAATGGCAACCCACTCCAGTATTCTTGCCTGGAGAATCCCAGGGACGGGGGAGCTTGGTGGGCTTCCAGAGTCGGACACGACTGAAGTGACTTGGCAGCAGCAGCAGCAGCACTGCATATATGTCAATCCCAATCTCCCAAGTTACCCATCCCCCATTCCCTGCTTAATATCCCTGTTTGTTTTCTATATCTGTGACTCAATTTATGCTTTGTTAATAGGATCATTTTTACCATTTTTTTAATTCCTCATATAAGCAATATAATATGATATTTGTTTTTGTCTGACTTACTTCACTCAGTATGGCAATTGTTAGATTCATCCATGTTGCTACAAATGGCATTATTGCATTCTTTTTTATAGTTGAATAATTATCATTGTATATATGTGCCACCTCTTTATCAATTCCTCCATGAATAGACATTTAGTATTGCAAGTAGTGCTGCAATGAACCTTGGGGGTGCATGTATGTTTTTTTCTGGATATATGGTGTGAAGTGATAACTTATTTCAGTTTTGATTTGCATTTGTCTAATAATTACTGATATTGACCATCTTTTCATGTGCCTCTTGGCCATCTATATGTCTTCTTTGAAGAAATGTCTATTTAGATCTACTTATTATGTGATTAGGTTGTTTGTTTGTTTTTATATTGAGCTGCATGTGTTTTTTGTATATTTTGGAGATTTGTCCCTTGTTGGTTGCTTCATTTGCAAATATCTTCTCCCATTCAATGAGTTGTCTTTTCTTTTTGCTTATGGTTTTCTTTAGCGTGCAACAGTTTTTACGTTTAATTAAGTCTCATTTGTTTATTTTTGTTTTTATTTTCATTACTCTTGGAGGTGGATCAAAAAAGATATTGCTATGTCAGAGAGTGTTTTGCCTATGCTTTTCTCTAAGAGTTTTTTTCAATGTAGTTCTGAAAACCCTAGCCACAGCAATCAGAGAGGAAAAAGAAGGAAAAAGAATGCAAATTGGAAAAGAAGTAAAAATGTCAGTTTTTGCTGATGATATAATACTATACTAAGAAAATCCTAAAGATGAAACTATTAAAATTCATGAGTGAATTCAGTAAAATTGAAAGATACGAAATTAATACACAGAAATCTCTCTCATTTCTACACATTAACAATGAAAAATCAGAGAGAGAATTAAGGAAACAATACAATTTACCATCACATCAAAGGGAATAAAATACCTTTGAATAAACTTACCTACAGAGACAAAATACCTGTATTCTGAAAACTATAATATACTTATGACAGAAATTGAAGATGACACAACAGATAGAAAGATATAACATGTCCTTGGATTGGAAGAATCAATATTGTCAAAATGACTACTGAAGCCAATCTTCAGATCCAAAGCTGCTGCTGTACTAAGTTGCTTCAGTCATGTCCGGCTCTGTGCAACCCCATAGACGGCAGCCCACCAGGCTCCCCCGTCCCTGGGATTCTCCAGGCAAGAACACTGGAGTGGGTTGCCATTTCCTTCTTCAATGTGTGAAAGTGAAAAGTGAAAGTGAAGTCGCTCAGTCGTGTCCAACTCTTAGCGACCCCATGGACTGCAGCCTACCAGGCTCCTCTGCCCAGGGGATTTTCCAGGCAAGAGGACTGGAGTGGGGTGCCATTGCCTTCTCCTCAGATCCAAAGCAACCCCTATCAAATTACCAATAGCATTTTCACAGAATTCGAATGAAAATTTTCACAATTTGTATGGCGACATAAAAGACTCCAAATGGCCAAGGACAATCTTGAGAAAGAAAAAGAGATTCTTCCAAACTCTGTTCCCTGACTTCAGACTATAGTGTTGTATTTGTTTAGTCACTATGTCTTGTCTGACTTGTTTGAAACCCTATGGACTGTAGCCAGCCAGGATCCTGTATCCATGGGATTTCCCAGGCAAGAATACTGGAGTGAGTTGCCGTTTCCTTCTCCATGGGATCTTCTCAACCCAAGGATCGGATCCATGTCTTCTACATTAGCAGGCAGATTCTTTACCACTGAGCCACCAGGGAAGCCCTCAGACATAGTACAAAGCTACAAATAAAAACAGTATGTTACTGTCACAAAAACATAGAAATATAGATCAATGGAATTGGATAAAAAGCCCAGAGATAAACCCACATACCTATGGTCATTTAATCTGTGAAAAAGGAGGCAAGAATATACAATGGAGAAAAGATAGACTCTTCAGTAAGGGGTGCTGATAAAGTTGGACAGCTACATGTAAAAGAATGAAATTAGAACCCCACACACAAAAATAAATGCAAAATTGATGAAAGACCTAAAATTAAGGTCAGATACTAGAAATTCTGCTATTCTAAATTTGTGGGTTATCAACAATAACATAGCTATTTTGGCCTATGAGTTTATTGGTCAAAAAATTGGGATCCTTGAGATAGATACTAATTTAAAATAATTTAAAAGCTATTTATTCCACATGGGAATTCATGATGAAGAAACAAGGTTTGGAAAAGTAGAAATGTATCAGGGTGTGAGGTTAGAAGTACAGTATCTACCAGCTGTTCACGCTTCTGATACCAGTTTCAAGATGAGATGTTCCCTAATTTTTTTTTTTTTTTTTTTTTTTGGTAATTGGCTACAAGAATTCAGAACTCACTGAAAGCTATTATGCTCAAGATTATGGTTTTTTACAGTGAAAAAATATGCAGATTAAAGCCAATCAATGGAAAAGATTCATGATAAAGTGTCCAAGGAACTTCTAAGCATGTAGCTCCCATTTGTTCTCTCCTAATGAAGTTATGGACAGCACTGTTCTCTTGGCAATGACTTGCAACAAAATAATTGAAGTATTGCCAACCAGGGACACTGATCTGAGCCTTGGTGTGCCCAGTCTTTATTGGAGCTCCACAGTCAACTCCACAGTCAGCTCCACACAGCTGATCTCAGTCTCCAGGCCCACTGGGGTCAAGTTGATACCACGTGACTCAATAATAAATAACATTGCTGGACTTTCTACTTTGGCCACAGACCAAAGACATCCTGTCCTCATCAGACAGGACATACTAAGGGATTATGTATTACCCACCAGGGCTAAGTGTAAAGGCCAGAGCTCTTCTGGGGCAAGGTAAAATTCTCTATTACATATAAGGCCTAAGGATGACAAAGAGGCAAAGTGTGAACAGTATCAGGACTCCATATATATTAGTTTTCTGTTGTCTCTGAACACATTTATCATTTTAAAAGAACACAATTCATTATATCACAGTTATGTACACTAGAAGTTTGGGCTGGCACAGTTGATTTCTCTACTTCAAGTATGGCAAGGCCAAAGTCAAGGTGTTGTCCTTCTCAGATTTTAGCCAGAGACTCAAGAAGCAATACCCTTCCAAGACCATTTAGATTGTTGGGAGAACACTGTTCTTTGCAGTCACTGGACTGAGGTTCCTTGTTCCTTGTTGCCTGCCAACTGGTGTGGCTCTTAGCTCCTGGAAGCCTCTGGTTCTATATCTCTGAGCCAGTTGTGCCTCAGATCCTTCTCACACTTGGAATTCCTCTGAACTCTTTGTCTTCCACACATCTTTTCTGCCTACAGCTGACTAAATTTCTATCCTTTTAAGGGCTCACCTGAACAATCCAAGACAATATTCCTGTTTTAAAGTCCATAACCTTAATTACATCTGCAAAGTCCCATTTTCCCTGCAGTTTAACATATTCTATAAGTTCCGGGGTTTTGGGTATCAACACCTTGGGGAAAATTCATATAATCTCTCATCTCTACAATTTTCTGTGGCTTCATGAATTTCTCCATGAAGCAAAGAACATGAGCACCAACAGCCTCTAAGTATCAATGTCTATTATATTAATACAAATACCACAGAGGCCAGGCAGATAATGCCGATGAATGAGATGGGCTGGTGAGAAAGTAGTGAGTGCAGGCTATGAGGAAACTAGAGCAGAGGATGATAAACTATGGCCAGATGCAAGCTCAGCTTACTGACCAGTTTCAGTAAATAAACTTGTATTTTCTATGTCTCTTTTTAGTCTATAATGACAGAGATGACATGTCAACCAACACAGACTGCATGGTTTACAAAGCTGCAAATATTTACTATGTGCCCATTTACAGAAAACATTTGCCAACCCATGATTTAGAAGCTGCATACATACCCCATTTGAAGGCCACCCCAGAGTCCCAGCCAATGGTTGTGGTGGAGAAATGTTCACCCAGTGTTCCAAATCTTTCTCTTTCTTCAAGAGAAACTTGAGCTCAAGATCTTTATATGAAATTTTCTAATATGTATGTCAACTAATTTTTAAAAGTTTACAAAATCCTAGGAAGGCTAATGAGAAAACATCTGCTGGTCTCATTGGCTTTTCCAAAGTTTGTGGCTTTTGTTTTATGTAGTTTCAGCCATAAGAGAGAAATGGAATTTAGTCTCAATATCTGAGGAGAGAACTGTGTCATGAGCTCTCTTTGCACCAATCAACTATGACAAGGGGTGTAAATACAATTATTGATTGACTCAATTTGGTTAATTCAGAATCTTCTGCTTTGGCCCAGAGATAGATTTTTTTATAGGCCTTAAGCATGAGAAAGTTCACAACTCCAAACAAACCACCAATAAATAATTTCAAAATAAATATTAAAGTCAATCCTTAAAAATAAATGCAAGGAATTTCAACATGATATTTTCTTTTTTTTTTTAATTTTATTTTATTTTTAAACTTTACATAATTGTATTAGATTTGGGAGAATGGCATTGAAACATGTATAATATCATGTATGAAACAAGTTGCCAGTCCAGGTTCGATGCACGATACTGGATATTTTCTTCTCTGTAATAACTACTTTGAATTTATTAAAAACTATTTTTTCAAGAAGCAATTCCCCCCACTCTGACTTTTTATTGTTTTTGTCCTGGTTTTCATGCCAGGTTATCCTGCATTTCCTCTATAAAAGAACAATGATTTAATTTATTAATTCTCTGAGAAGAAGAGAAAGGAAAACACCACCCAAGAGCCACACTGTAAGAAAACAAATAACCCCTGAGCTGGCAAATTTCTGCCTGCTCTTCAGCTTACATCTGGGAAGGGCTGACCAAAACATTTAATTGTTACAAGCAAGTATGATTTATTTGAAGAAAAGAAAGTCAGACAATTCAGATTAGTTGATGCCTTGGAAATGAAATTTGATTGAATAAGGCTCTCATATTTGGTAAAAGAATTAAATTTATAAATTAAAAAATTGATACTTAGGATACATATCAAAACACGTGGTGCCAAATTTTACTTTTTAATTAGACAAAATCAAAGCACACAAGATGCATTAATTAATTAATTAAATCACATTAATTATTAAATTATGAAGGAAATAGCCAGTGAGTGCCTGTGATATATCTGTTCTGCTATAGGTACTGGAGATATAGCATTGAGTAAATAAATAAATAGGCAAGCTCTCCTGGAGCTGACATGAAAGTGGGGAAAGACAGTAAACATGTATTAAATAATATGGCAGGTGGTGAAGAAAATGGAAACTGGTCAGTATATTATTATAGGCTGAATTCTGTCTTCTCAAAATTGATATGTTGATGTCTTAATCTCTAGTACCTTAGAAGGTGACTATATTTAAAGACAGAGTGTTAAGAGACATAATTATTGATGAATAATGTTGAATAAGGTCTGTTTCCCAAGGTTCCAAGTTAGGAAAGGAGTACATCAGGCTGTATATTGTCACCCTGCTTGTTTAAATTATATCCAGAGTATATCATGTGAAATGTCATGTGAATGAAGCACAAGCTGGAATCAAGATTGCCAAGAAAAATAGCAATAACCTCAGACATGCAGATGACACCACTCTTATGGCAGAAAGCAAAGAGGGACTAAGGAGCCTCTTGATGAATGTGAAAGAGGAGAGTGAAAAAGCTGCCTTAAAACTCAGCATTCAAAAAACAAAGATCATGGCATCCAGTCCCATCACTTCATGGCAAATAGATGGGGAAACAATGGAAATAGCGACAGACTTTATTTTCTTAGTCTCCAAAATCATGGCAGATGCTGACTGAAGCCATGAAATTAAGACACTTGCTCCTTGGAAGAAAAGCTATGACTAACCGAGACAGCATATTAAAAAGCAGAGACATTATTTTGCAGACAAAGGTCCAACTAGTCAAAGCTATGGTATTTCCAACAATCATGTATGGATGTGAGAGTTGGACCATAAGAAGTTTGAGCACTGAAGAACTGATGCTTCTGAACTGTGGTGTTGGAGGACTCTTGAGAACCAGTCAAGCCTAAAGGAAATCAATCCTGAATATTCATTGGAAGGACTGATGCCAAAGCTGAAGCTCTAATGCTTTGGCCACCTGATGTGAAGAGCTGACTCATTATAAAAGACCCTTATGCTGGGCAAAATTTAAGGCAGGAGGAGAAGGGGATGACATAGGATTAGATGGTTGGATCGCATCACCAACTCAATGGACATGAGTTTGAGTAAGCTCTGGGAGATAGTAAGGGAAAGGGAAGCCTGGTGTGCTGCAATGCATAGGGTTGCAAAGAGTAGGACATGACTGAGTGACTGGACAACAATGACAAGATCTGTAGGATGGGCCCTAATCCAATATGTCTGGTGTGGTGTCTCAATAAGAAGGGAAGATTAGGAAACACACATGCAGAGGGAAAACCATGTGAAGAAGATGGCCATCTACAAGCCAAGGAGAGAGTACTTCAGAAGAAACCAACCAATGCTGCTGACACCTTGATCTTGGATTTCTACCCTTCAGAACTGGAAGAAAATATCTGTTTAAGCCTCCAGTCTGTGGTACTTGTTATGGCAGCTCTAGGTACACTCACTGCCCAGACATAGTGCAACTTGGTGATCTTAGAGTGAATCAGAGGTTTTACCTGTCCACATTCTGATCAAATCTCATAGAATTAATACTTCAGGTGATTTTTTTCAGCACTTACACCATGGTAAATTATCCCCCCTTTGCATTTGATGGCATGTCTATTGCCTATAGTTTTCTCACTCAATAATATAAAGCTCTGTTAGGGTGTCATTCTTTTTCTGGCTGCTTCCTAGATATATGTCCAGTATAAATAGTATGTGGTAACAACAGCAACAATAAAAAACTATATTGAGTGGATAAATCTTTCTCTTATTTTAAAATAAGAGAAAATAAAATTAATTATTGTAGTAATTTTATTTTTTTTTTGAGTGGAAAACATTTATATAGATTTTTTAAAATGCAAAGCAATATAATATGTTGAGCATGTACATGTGTTGTAAAAAATTAAAACATACAGGAAAAGATACACACAAACTTCAGAACAGTAGTAGTCTTAGAAGACACAGATAAAGCAAAGAACTAGATTATCTGTGACTGTATTATTGGTTAACCAGTAAGATGACTTTATTTCTTCAATAAGAGTTTTATGTTGTTAATATATTTATAGTTTACATATAATTGCTTATTACATTTAAAATACTGATTATCTGAAATTTTCCATATTTTAAAGTGCCTATACATTTTATTTTCTTTAAGGGGAATTATTCATTTTGGGCACAACACCCAATAGTTCATAATAGGTTGGAAACACAGCAACTGCTAATTTAGCATAAAACAATGTAACTGCTAGAGCTTGTTTGTGTTAAATAGAGGTAGTTATGAAGCCTATGGAGCCTCAGAGAAGCGAAATTTATCAGTGACAAGACAGCATTCCTAATATATTTGCATAGATAGAACAAGTAACTTGTTTTCCACATGCTTCATATACTTAAAATCTACTTAAGCTGTGTTTTTCAACTGTCGGTCTTTTGGTTTAAAAGCCTAACTACATCTCAAAAAATGATATTCAAGCATCGTTTTAAAATTACAGCTGCTCAATGTCAGTGAAATGGCAGCCCACTCCAGTATTCTTGCCTAGAGAATCCTGTGGACAGAGGAGCCTGTTGGGCTGCCGTCTTTGGGGTCGCACAGTCAGACATGACTGAAGCGACTTAGCAGCAGCAGCAATGTCAGTGATATGATAGATTGATATATTCAGATTCAGACATGATCATGGTACCATTACCTGAGTTAGAGTAGTTGTGCCAAATTGATAGATTTAAGAAGCATTGATATGGTGCTTATTGTCTACCTGAAACTCTTAAGCAACTTGTTTAATCATCATAACTAGCTCATGAAGTAGGTAATATTGTGTCAGGGAGAAAGCTGAGGCACATAAGAAAGCCGAGATAAGAAAAGTCACCAAGGCAAAGGCAGGGTATGCAGGGAGGCAGATGAGCTTCAGTGTTTGTGCCAAATCATTACAGTCCGTTGCCTCACCTAAAGGTTCAGACAATATCTAGTATTTGTGATGCATGCTGTGGGTCTGAGCTTTCCGTATGCTTTACATACATTCAGTTGTTTTATGGTATTGAGCCACCACTGGGAATCAAAAGGTCTGGATTCCAGTTTCAATTTTGGTGAAGGACAAAGAGTGTGATTCAGGGAACCTGGCTGTACTTTTCTGGGATTCAAGCTAATGAATTGGTTAAATTAGATGATTTATCTCCAAAGTCTCTTCTAATTCTAAAGTTTTAGAATTTGTAGACTATCTTAAAAGTCATGAAATCAATATATATATTTTAGTTTTCAAGTTTTTTAAACTGAATACTCGGTCTATATTTTTCATCTTCTACACTCTCATTCTTGAAAAAACTTTTATTTAAATTTTATTTACTTATTTTAAGTGAAACAAAGATGAATATTTTTAATGATAAAAGGTAAAGAATCTGCCTGCAGTGTCAAAGACCTGGATTTGATCCCTGGGTTGGGAAGATACCTTGGAGAAGTGAAAGGCTACCCACTCCAGTATTCTAGTCTGGAGAATTCCATGGACTACACAATCCATGGGTTTGAAAAGAGTCGGATATGACTGCATGACTTTCACTTCATTCACAGAGAAAATAGACATGATAAACCATTAGACATCTTAACAACAAAGAAACAAAGACACATAAAGGAAAAATCAGAAGAAATATAAGGGAAAATAAAAAAATATATAACCATAGTGAGACACATTAACATTTCTCTAAGAACATTTTGTTAAGTGCAGAAAAAATAAGAATAGGAGCCTCTTGAATGTTGTTATTAATAATTTAAATATAATAGATTTATATTTAGCTAATTTATGTTAAAATCCTACACAAATATATTTAAAATTTTGTATCTCATACCTTGTTATTAAATGTCCATAGGACATTTAGAAAAACTGGCAAAAGATAAACATTACTAAATTTCAAAAAGTAGAATTCTTTTTTGTGTGTGATTCAGTTATACATATACATGTTATTTTTGAACTTATTTTTCATTTTAGGTTATTGCAAGATATTGACTATAGTTCCCTGTGCTATACAGTAAGCCTTTGTTGCTTGTTGCATATCTATTTTTTTAAATTAGAAAAGTAGCATTCTATTCATACTAAGTCAAACAAAAAACACTTTTATATTCTCACTTATGCAAGTTTTGAATTTAACAAATAGATGTAGATATCTTAGATTCAGATGCTATTATAAAGATATAAAACCATTTTGCCAAAGCAAAGGAAATAAAAAAGCAAACCAACAGAAAAAAAAAAATAATAATAATTTTACCTTTAATATAACAGGAACTTTTTATTTGGGGAATACCAGTACACATTATTGCTCCCCTAGGAGCTAAATGTATACTTTCAGCTCCCAAACAGCATTTATTTACCCAATAGAAATGCAAAGCTAATTATAATTAATACTGTTAATTTTAGTTCTGCCTTGAATAATTACAATTCACAGAGCTATCTTTTTTCCTCTTATTGCAATTATGAAATTATGATTTGTTTGATATGAGAAAATTATGACAGAAGACTTAGGAGTAAATATAAAAAGAAAGTTTGATGACTTAAAAAATATCATTAAGTTTTCAAAAATAGTGAAACTCAAAGAAGCTCAAAGTCTTTTCAGTGATACTTATCTATATACATCTTATATGGTGCCAAAGCAGTGAGGGAAATATATTTTAATTTCTGTAAGCAAAGATATTTTCAGTAAGTATTTCCATATAATGCTTCTGTTTATTTAAGCAAATACTCTTAGACTGAACCTCATCCCAAGTGATAATCTCTCAGGCTATTTAGAGACTATGTTCTCAGGAATATGGCAAAGGCAGGCTAAAAAAGGTAAGATCTCCAGCTCTAAGACAAAGACATGGAAACATGATGCTTCTGTTAATGATCATAATGACTAATTCCCTATTCTTTAGCCTCATTTTACTTCTCAGTTCGTCATGATCTAATGATTCAGATAATTTTTTTATTTTACAGATAACACCAGGGACAACACTCAAGTTCCTACTGCACCTCAACTTTCCTCTAGAATGAAGCACATTAAACAAGAGATGGCCAAAAATCACCTTCAATTTGTGCGATTTGAAGCAACAGACCTCCATGGTGTGTCCAGGTCTAAGAGTATCCCTGCACAATTTTTCCAAGTGAGTTTTGCAAGTAGTTATGACTGAAGGTCATTTCATTCAATTCATTTGCAAGTGAATGGTCCTTATTACTCTTTCTAATTTTATTGTACTCTAAACAGCAATTCAAACTGAAAACCTTGTTTGATATGAGAAAACTATGACAGAAGACTTAGAAGCAAATATAAAAAGAAGGTTTGATGACTTAATAAATATTATTAAGTTTTCAAAAATAGTGATGTTAAGAAATACTGCATTTTCAGATATTTGGGATGAGTTGTTTTTTTGTTTTTAGTTTACGTCATGTGTTTATTTTAATAAGTGATTACTGTGTTATTAAAACATTTCTTAGGAAGGGACATCAGTCAGTATTATACAAAAGTATCAAAATTAAGCATCCCCAAAAGTTATTATTTAAATACTACTTTCAATATTAAATTGTAACTTTCTAATTTGCTTAACACTGAGTAAAACTGGAATTTTTCAAAACATTTTTTAAAGAGTTCCAAATAAGTCAAACATGTATCTTAAAAAAATTATTTAGATCTGCCTACACACATACACATGAAATTTATATATACAGGTCCTTGAGTAGGTTGAAAAATTAAACAGTCATTGAATAGTGCTTGACTTATCAACTTTATTACTGGTAAAGGCAGATTCAGATCATACAAGTCAAATGGCATTTGAAAATGTGTAGAGATGGTGGAAAGTGAAGGAGGCAGTCACTCAATACCAAATACAGAAGAGTCACATCTTCTAGTACCAGCTGCTCCTCAGTAGCCATGCTCTTTGGGATTTAGAGGTAATATAAAAACCAAATTGGCTTGCAGAATTAACCTCACCATGTTCACTGACATCATGGGAACTGAACTTTATAGTCAGCTTTTTCTCTACCCATTAATGTAAATTTCAACACATGAAACTTTATTGATATTCCTACCACACAATTTCTAGAAAAATTTTTATCTGTCTATTCAACTTCATACTTCATTATTTCCCAGTTGTGTGGTACATAGAAAAGTTAAATAAGAACTAAATCCATTGAATCCAACAGATATTTGACCAGAAAATGCGTTAGCAATCATTTAGTCTAACACTTGTTTCACAGATATGGAGGCTGAGGCATGTATATAGTACCATGACCTGCCTAACTTCACACAAGCAATTAATGACAAAGTTAGGACTAGAAATAAATTTGGTGATACTCAAGTCATGCTGACTTGAAGGCTACAATATTCTGGAAACTATAACTTAGGTGCACATTCATGGGCAAGGTTTTTGGAACTCTGTGCCTATGAGGTAGTTTGCTCGTTAGTAAAGGTGAGCGAGGAGAGAAGCACCATAGTCAGCAACCCTGGATCCTCTGTCCCATGTGTCCTGTGTGTGATCACAGTCAGCTCTCTGAGAAGGACTGCAGATGGTCTACTGACTCTTTTTGGAGGATTACAATAGAATAAGTTGAAATAAAGCCTTATCTGCAGTATTAGCAACTATGCCATGTGATAAAAAGTGATTTTAAACAGTACTTTTGGTTATGATCATTTCAAATAATTCCTTTAGATTTTACCTTTTTCATTTACTATAAAGACATTTTCTTTATTGCTATAGCTTTTATTTATGAGTGCTGTTTGCATGAGCATATAAAGTTTCCAAAAGCTAAAGCTATTGACTTGTTTATAAATTACCTTTGAGAATATTATTTTAAACTATTTAAAATGTATCTGTAATAAGCTAGTTTCAACTAACAGATGAAGCTTTTTTTTTTTTTTTTCTCATTAGTAATGCTCTCCCACTCCCACTTCCCATCCCCCGACTTTTTTGTTTGGTTTCAAGTTTCAAAAGTTGATTGCTCTGTCCTTTAACTTATTTAGGAAAAAGTGATTCATGGTGTTTACATGCCCCGAGGTTATCTTGAATTGATACCAAATCCTAAGGACAATGAAGTGGATCACATTAGAGCAACGTGTTTTAATAGTGACATAGTCCTGATGCCAGAGCTATCAACCTTCAGAGTTCTGCCGTGGGCCAAGAGAACAGCCAGGGTGATCTGTGACACATTCACCGTGACCGGGGAGCCTCTTCTGACCTCCCCGAGGCACATCGCCAAAAGGCAGCTAAGCCAGCTGCAGGATGCTGGCTTCTCCCTGCTCTCTGCTTTCATCTATGATTTTTGCATTTTTGGTGTACCTGAAATTATCAATTCAAAAACCATATCTCTTCCTGCTTCAGCACTGCTAAATAATCACGACCAGCCGTTCATCCAGGAACTCGTGGATGGTTTGTATCACACTGGGGCCAATGTTGAGAGCTTTTCCTCCTCTACCAGGCCTGGCCAGATGGAAATCTGTTTTCTGCCTGAATTTGGCATCAGTTCAGCTGATAATGCATTTACCCTCAGAATGGCTGTCAAAGAAGTGGCAAGGAAGTATAATTATATCACCAGCTTTTTCATCGAGACTGGATTCTGTAACTCAGGAATTTTGTCTCATAGCCTCTGGGATGTCAATGAGAAGAAAAACATGTTCTGTAGCAATTCTGGAATTGAGCAGCTCACGATTCCTGGGAAAAAATGGTTGGCAGGCCTCTTAAAGCACTCTGCTGCCCTCAGCTGCTTGATGGCCCCTGCTGTTAGCTGCAGGAAGCGCTACTCTAAGGAGAGTAAAGACCTGAAGGAGAGTGTGCCGACAACGTGGGGGTACAATGATAACAGCTGTGCTTTTAATATTAAGTGTCATGGTGAGAAAGGCACTAGAATAGAAAATAAACTGGGCTCAGCCACAGCAAATCCTTACCTGGTGTTGGCCGCCACTGTTGCTGCAGGCTTGGATGGACTTTACAGCGATGATGGTGTTTTGTCTGGTCCAGAGAACAGCACAGACCTTCATCAGTCCAAACCTTCTGAGATCCCTTTAAAACTGGAACATGCCCTCATGGCACTAGAGGAAGATCAATGTCTGAGACAGGCTCTAGGAGAAACTTTTATTCGGTATTTTGTTGCCATGAAGAAATATGAGTTGGAAAATGAAGAAACAGATGCTGAGAGAAATAAATTCTTAGAATATTTTATTTAGAGTGGAACCCTTAACTATTTCTGTAGCAGTGTGAGTTTTTTTAAGTTGCTGATTTGCCAGAAAGAAAAGATGGAGTTTTCTAATAACAATAAGACTACAAATGCTTTCTCTCTTTTTTGTTCCATGAAATATTTGAAGATGACATGAGGCCACTGGGAGGATTCTAATAGAAACAAACAATAAAGTTGTGGTGCAACAGTGATGTGCAAACCCAACAAGTCTTGTCACTCGGTGATCATTGCCTCAGTGTATGTTGCTTGACCTAGACACAAATATTCAGGGTTTTTTTTTTTTTTTTTTTTGGAGGGGGGGGGCAGGAAACAAATATATTTACACAATAAAAAAGACTTAAGAGTTAGAAAACAAAATTTAAATGACTAAAAATACAATGAAGTAATTTTCAATTATACACATAGATTGTGACTGCCAGGGAAACAAAGATATTTGCTAATATAATCTCACTCATATTGAGGATCTATTTTTCAAACATCATTGTAATGTTTCCAAATGATTTAATTAAGGTTTTCAAAAATATGTGATGATGACAAATTAGCAGAAGTTTTCACATATGTCCCATATCTTTCTACCCTGCATCACCAGCTCCTGAAAGTCTAAGGATGTTCAAGGCTGTAATGTCCACAAGAAATGGATTTTGAGCTGGGAACAATGAGATCAAATATTTAAAAGCAGTAAAAATCTTTCTTTAAGCCATATCTTATATAGAAACCTAATGCATAGAATACAGATGAAATGGAGATGGACTGGGGTAGGTGGGCTCTGCCTGGTTTGTACCACTCTTTGGAAATTCCAAAGATACCTGTAGCACTTTGTAAAGTGCAAGAACAGCTGCCTTGATAACCAGGGCACTGTTTTCAGCTAAAATTGCCTTTAAATTACTGATTCTCCTGTATTATTAATATTAATATTAGTATAGTAATATTAAATTACTGATTCTACTGTCATAGGCTGGTATCTTCCCAGACAATATTAAATGTTCTAAACATTTGTTTGAATGAGATAATATTGTAACTATCACTAAAGTTTAGCTCCTTTCGGAAGGAAATTAAATATCAACGTACTAACAAACAAAACCCTATTCCACTGCTTAGAATCACATAGGAAATTTTATGTTCAATTAAAACTATGATCTCATTTTAGTCAGCAAACACACAGTCAGAGGGTTAGAATATGACTCATATCTTCCTAATTCAAATCCATGAAAATGAAAAGTGAAAAAGTGTGAAAGTGTTAGTCTCTCAGTTGTGTCTGATTCTTTGCCATCCAATGGACTGTAGTGAAACCAGGCTCCTCTGTCCATGGAATTCTCTAGGCAAGATTACCTTCCTTACCCAGGTGTCTAACCATGGTCTTCCATGTTTTGGGCAGATTCTTTACCATCTGTACCACCAGGGAAACCTCAACCCTTGAAAGTGTCAACTAAAAATTAGTAGAGGGTTATTTTATTTGGTTCTAATGTTAAGGACTCCAAGCCCAGGAGGCAGTATCTCAGTAGCCCTGAGAAAACTGCTCCAAGGAGGCAGGAGAGGGAATCAGAATATATACAAATTTGCAACAAAGGGGGCAGGTAGTCTGAATATCAAAGATTATTGTTAAGTAAACAAGTAAGGAAAACCAGGTATCCAGTTAGGGAATTTAGGATTCTTCTATGTATGGGAAGATGCAAGTCTCTGGGCTCACTGAATTTACTCCTTTCATGTGTACTTCAGCCATCTAGGCCAAATACTGTCTCTTGATTATTTACACCCCCAATTCCTTGTTCTCCTTGTTCACTCTACAGGGCAGCAGGTGTGGCAGCTGACTGTTTCTTGCATCCCCTCAAGCTCCTCAGCAAAAATTGAGGAGGGTGGTAGCATCTGCTGGGTTGCAGGAATTATGTTCCCTTTTAAGGGCTCTCATTCACATTGGAAGCCCCAAATCACTGGTGACTGTGACATTTCTTGCCCACCAATATAGCAGGAAATATTTCATTTCACAATACTCAGTAACTTGAATAGGCAAGTCAGTTAGTCTTCTAATTGCTCTCCCTCTTTCCTGTGAGCAGGAAAAGTGTGTTTGGATACACAAAAATAAGATATTTTTAGAAGATTAAGAGGAAGAGAGAAAGCTAGTGTAGGGTAGGTGGAGAAGGAAAGGAAAATGCAAGGACGCTCCAGAGAATGAAACCCCACACATTCTGGGTGGGTGGGGGAGGAGCTTTCTGGTTGTCTCCCTGTCTTTAATTTCCTCTCTGTTCTCAGTAATGACATACAAAGGTGTCTGCTTGGAACACACTATAAAAAATTAAAATGACATTTCTGGAGTTTCCTTGTGACTATGTGCAGTCATGTTATTAGGATCAGGCCAAAGAAATATAACTTGAAATGTCATAGGAAGCTCTACAAAACTCCTTCAAGGACAGATTCTCTATTCCCTGTCCTTTCCCCATGCTTCTGCCCTTATCTTCCTGTTGGCTCCCTTGCAGAGCAAGGAGAGCAATGCCTTTGAGAATGGAGCCACACAGGGGTAGTAACAGGATAGAAAGGAGCAGAGGATGCATGGTTTGCCAACTTTCAGGTTTTTATTTCTATCTCCTTTAAGGCATAGTGACTTTGTGTCTTTGTTACCTGGACAAAATTCACCTTTCTCGCTTGTGTGTGTATGTGTGAGTGTGTTGGGGGGACATTTGAGGGGTTCGAGGATGAAACAATAAAGGTAAAAGGACTAGTGAAAGACCACTTCTTCAATCTTTCTACTACTAGAGAGGAGAATCTGAACTAGAAGATTTATACATGCAAACAAATTGTATTGTCATTCACCCTAAAAAAGTTGTATAGACCTATAAAATAAAGATCATTTTCCACCCCCAGTTCTACAAGGATCAAGTTTTTAGCACTGCAGTCATTGACTGATGTGCGTGCATGCATGTTTAATTGTTAAGTCATGTCAGACTGTTTGTGATCCCATGAGCTGTAGCTCACCAGACTGCTCTGTCCACAATATTTTTCAAGCAAGAATTCTAGAATGGGCTTCCATTTCCTCCTCCAGGGGATCTTCCCAATCCAAGGATGGAACCTCCATCTCCTGAGCCTCCTGCTTGATTCTTTACACCTGAGCCACCTAGGAAGCCCCCACTGACCAATGGTGTGCCCCAAAAGGAATTCAGGATGAAACACAGGATGAAGCACTCCATGCCTTGGAAAACAGACCCTTAGATAGTTAGATGCATATCTGAGGAAGAATTTTAATAAACCAATATTCTAGCATCTTCCCATGCATGAAAAAGCAATAAAATCATTAACTGAACTACCTGTTCATTGTGGTAATGAACCAGGTAATCTTTTACTTAATTGTATGCTTGATTGTCTGCACTCATTCTCTAGTCAAAAATCATGTATATCATATATATACCTCTTTGGAGCAGTTCCTCACAGCTCTCTAAGAGGTTGTGTGGCAGGCTATAGGACTCAGTAAGACGCTAAATAGAATTTATTTACTTATTATGTTTCTATCTCAGTTTTATTTATTTAATTTTTTTTACAATATTGTGTTGGTTTTGCCATACATTGACGAATCTGCCATGGATGCACATGTGTTCCCCATCCTGAACCCCTCCCCACCACCACCCTCCCCATCCCATTCCTCTGGGTCATCCCAGTGCACCAGCCCCGAGCATCCTGTATCAGCATCAAACCTGGACTGGCGATTCATTTCACATATGATAATTTACATGTTTCAATGCCATTTTCCCATATAATCCTGCCCTCACCCTCTCCCACAGAGTCCAAAAGACTATACATCAGTCTCTTTTTTGCTGTCTCGTATACAGGGTTATTGTTACCATCTTTCTAAATTCCATATATATGCATTCAGATCAGATCAGATTAGATCAGTCGCTCAGTCGTGTCAGACTCTTTGCGACCCCATGAATCGCAGAACGCCGGGCCTCCCTGTCCATCACCAACTCCCGGAGTTCACTCAGACTCATGTCCATCAAGTCAGTGATGCAATCCAGCCATCTCATCCTCTGTCATCCCCTTTTCCTCCTGCCCCCAATCCCTCCCAGCATCAGAGTCTTTTCCAATGAGTCACCTCTTCGCATTAGGTGGCCAAAGTACTGGAGTTTCAGCTTTAGCATCATTCCTTCCAAAGAAATCCCAGGGCTGATCTCCTTCAGAATGGACTGCAGTCCTTGCAGTCCAAGGGACTCTCAAGAGTCTTCTTCAGCACCACAGTTCAAAAGCATCAATTCTTCGGCGCTCAGCTTTCTTCACCGACCAACTCTCACATCCATACATGACCACAGGAAAAACAATAGCCTTGACTAGACGAACCTTTGTTGGCAAAGTAATGTCTCTGCTTTTGAATATGTTATCTAGGTTGGTCATAACTTTCCTTCCAAGGAGTAAGCATCTTTTAATTTCATGGCTGCAGTCACCACCTGCAGTGATTTTGGAGCCCAGAAAAATAAAGTCTGACACTGTTTCCACTGTTTCCCCATCTATTTCCCATGAAATGATGGGACCAGATGCCATGATCTTCATTTTCTGAATGTTGAGCTTTAAGCCAACTTTTTCACTCTCCACTTTCACTTTCATCAAGAGGCTTTTGAGTTCCTCTTCACTTTCTGCCTTAAGGGTGGTGTCATCTGCATAGCTGAGGTGATTGATATTTGTCCCGGCAATCTTGATTCCAGCTTGTGCTTCTTCCAGTCCAGCGTTTCTCATGATGTACTCTGCATATAGGTTAAACAAACAGGGTGACAATATACAGCCTTGACGTACTCCTTTTCCTATTTGGAACCAGTCTGTTGTTCCATGTCCAGTTCTAACTGTTGCTTCCTGACCTGCATACAAATTTCTCAAGAGGCAGGTCTGGTGGTCTGGTATTCCCATCTCTTTCAGAATTTTCCACAGTTTATTGTGATCCACACAGTCAAAGGCTTTGGCATAGTCAATAAAGCAGAAATCGATATTTTTATGGAACTCTCTTGCTTATTCTATGATCCAGTGGATGTTGGCAATTTGATCTCTGGTTCCTGATTTCAAAAACCAGCTTGAACATCAGGAAGTTCATGGTTCACATATTGCTGAAGCCTGGCTTGGAGAATTTTAAGCATTACTTTACTAGTGTGTGAGATGAGTGCAATTGTGCAGTAGTGTGAGCATTCTTTGGCATTGCCTTTCTTTGGGATTGGAATGAAAACTGACCTTTTCCAGTCCTGTGGCCACTGCTGAGTTTTCCAAATTTGCTGGCATATTGAGTGCAGCACTTTCATAGCATCATCTTTCAGGATTTGGAAGAGCTCAACTGGAATGCCATCACCTCCACTAGCTTTGTTCATAGTGATGCTTTCTAAGGCCCACTTGACTTCACATTCCAGGATGTCTGGCTCTAGGTCAGTGATCACACCATCGTGATTATCTGGGTTGTGAAGATCTTTTTTGTACAGTTCTTCTGTGTATTCTTGCCATCTCTTCTTAATATCTTCTGCTTCTGTTAGGTCCATACCATTTCTGTCCTTTATCGAGCCCATCTCTGCATGAAATGTGCCTTTGGTATCTCTGATTTTCTTGAAGAGATCTCTAGTCTTTCCCATTCTGTTATTTTCCTCTATTTCTTTGCATTGACCGCTGAAGAAGGCTTTCTTATCTCTTCTTGCTATTCTTTGGAACTCTGCATTCAGATGTTTATATCTTTCCTTTTCTCCTTTGCTTTTCGCTTCTTTTCTTTTCACAGCTATTTGTAAGGCCTCCCCAGACAGCCATTTTGCTTTTTTGCATTTCTTTTCCATAGGGATGGTCTTGATCCCTGTCTCCTGCACAATGTCACGAACCTCATTCCATAGTTCATCAGGCACTCTATCTATCAGATCTAGGCCCTTAAATCTATTTCTCACTTCCACTTAATCATAAAGGATTTGATTTAGGTCATACATGAATGGTCTAGTGGTTTTCCCTACTTTCTTCAATTTCAGTCTGAATTTGGCAATAAGGAGTTCATGATCTGAGCCACAGTCAGCTCCTGGTCTTGTTTTTACTGACTGTATAGAGCTTCTCCCTCTTTGGCTGCAAAGAATATAATCAATCTGATTTCGGTGTTGACCATCTGGTGATGTCCATGTATAGAGTTTTCTCTTGTGTTTTTGGAAGAGGGTGTTTGTTATGACCAGTGCATTTTCTTGGCAAAACTCTATTAGTCTTTGCCCTGCTTCATTCCGTATTCCAAGGCCAAATTTGCCTCTTATTCCAGGTGTTTCTTGACTTCCTACTTTTGCATTCCAGTCCCCTATAACAAAAAGGACATCTTTTTTGGGTGTTAGTTCTAAAAAGTCTTGTAGATCTTCATAGAACCGTTCAACTTCAGCTTCTTCAGCGTTACTAGTTGGGGCATAGACTTGGATTACTGTGATATTGAATGGTTTGCCTTGGAAATGAACAGAGATCATTCTGTCATTTTTGAAATTGCATCCAAGTACTGTATACTGTATTGGTGTTTTTCTTTCTGGCTTAATTCACTCTGTATAATAGGCCCCAGTTTCATCCATCTCATTAGAACTGATTCAAATGTATTCTTTTTAATGGTTGAGTAATATTCCATTGTGTATATGTGCCACAGCTTTCTTATCCATTCATCTGCTGATGGACATCTAGGTTGCTTCCATGTCCTGGCTATTATAAACAGTGCTGTGATGAACATTAGTGTACATGTGTCTCTTTCAATTCTGGTTTCCTCAATGTGTATGCTCAGCAATGGGATTGCTGGGTCATATGGCAATTCTATTTCCAGTTTTTTAAGGAATCTCCACACTGTTCTCCATAGTGGCTGTACTAGTTTGCATTCCCACCAGCAGTGTAAGAGGGTTCCCTTTTCTCCACACCCTCTCCATCATTTATTGCTTGTAAACTTTTGGATAGCAGCCATTCTGACTGGCATGAAATGGTACCTCATTGTGGTTTTGATTTGCATTTCTCTGATAATGAGTGATGTTGAGCATCTTTTCATGTGTTTGTTAGCCATCTGTATATCTTCGTTGGAGAAATGTCTGTTTAGTTCTTTGGCCCACTTTTTGATTGAGTCATTTATTTTCCTGGAATTGAGCTGCAGGGGTTGCTTGTATATTTTTGAAATTAAGTTTTTGTCTGTTGCTTAATTTGCTATTATTTTCACCAATTCTGAAGGCTTTTTCACCTTGCTTATAGTTTCCTTTGATGTGCAGAAGCTTTTAAGGTTAATTAGGTCCCATTTGTTTATTTTTGCTTTTATTTCCAATATTCTGGGAGGTGGGTCATAGAGGATCCTGCTGTGATGTATGTCAGAGAGTGTTTTGCCTATGTTATCCTCTATCTACCTAAATAAACTAAAGACCTATATATAGAAAACTATAAAACACTGGTGAAAGAAATCAAAGAGGACACTAACAGATGGAGAAATATAGCATGTTCATGGATTGGAAGAATCAATATAGTGAAAATGAGTATACTACCCAAAGCAATCTATAGATTCAATGCAATCCCTATCAAGCTACCAACAGCATTCTTCACAGGGCTAGAACAAATAATTTCACAATTTGTATGGAAATACAAAAAACCTCGAATAGCCAAAGCGATCTTGAGAAAGAAGAATGGAACTGGAGGAATCAACCTACCTGACTTCAGGCTCTACTACAAAGCCACAGTTATCAAGACAGTATGGTACTGGCACAAAGGCAGAAATATAGATCAATGGAACAAAACAGAAAGCCCAGAGATAAATCCACGCACATACGGACACCTTATCTTTGACAAAGGAGGCAAGAATATACAATGGATTAAAGACAATCTCTTTAACAAGTGGTGCTGGGAAATCTGGTCAACCACTTGTAAAAGAATGAAACTAGAACACTTTCTAACACCATACACAAAAATAAACTCAAAATGGATTAAAGATCTAAACGTAAGACCAGAAACTATAAAACTCCTAGAGGAGAACATAGAATGTTCTGTAGTTTATTATGATCCACACAGTCAAAGGCTTTGGCATACTCAATAGAGCAGAAATAGATATTTTTCTGGAGCTCTGGTCCTTTTTCCATGATCTAGCAGATGTTGGCAATTTGATCTCTGGTTCCTCTGCCTTTCCTGAAACCAGCTTGAACATCTGAAGTTCCCAATTCATGTATTACTGAAGCCTGGCTTGGAGAATTTTGAGCATTACTTTACTAGCATGTGAGATGAGTGTAGTTGTGCAGTAGTTTGAGCATTCTTTGGCATTGCCTTTCTTTGGGATTGGAATGAAAACTGACCTTTTCCAGTCCTGTGGCCACTGCTGAGTTTTCCGAATTTGCTGGCATATTGAGTGCAGCACTTTCACAGCATCATCTTTCAGGATTTGAAATAGTTCAGCTACCATTCCATTATCTCCACTAGCTTTGTTCACCGTAATGCTTCCTAAGTCCCATTTGACTTCACATTCCAGGATTTCTGGCTCTAGATAAGTGACCACACCATCATTGTTATCTGGGTCATTAAGACCTTTTCTGTACAGTCTGTTGTGTATTCTTGCCACCTCTTCTTAATCTCTTCTACTTCTGTTACTTACCGTTACTTCTGTTAATCTCTTCTACTTACTGTTTCTGGTCTTTATTGTGCCCATCTTTGCATGAAATGTTCCCTTGGTATCTCTAATTTTCTTGAAGAGAACTCTAGTCTCTCCCATTCTATTGTTTTCCCTTATTTCACTCCATTGTTCCCTTAAGAAGGCTTTTTTATCTCTCCTTGCTGTTCTTTGGAATTCTGCTTTCAGTTAGGTATATCTTTCCCTTTCTTCTTTCCCTTTTGCTTCTCTTCTTTTCTGAGCTATTTGTAAGGCCTCCTCAACCATTTTTGTTTTATTGCATTTCTTTTTCTTTGTAATAGTTTTGGTCATTGTCTCCTGTACAATGAATATATGTAATCATGAATATATGTAAGTGCTAATACATCATGTGTATCTATGTAACTCAGAAAAAATTGAAACCCAATTACACAACATCCATAAAATTGTATATTGACCTAGAATATTAAAATCTGCACTTGATTATTACCCATTTGATTTATTTAGTTGGTTAAACCATGATATCTGGAAATCTCTGCTCTGGGGAATTTTTCAATCCTTTCAATCCATATAGTCATTATATTATCCTTTCCAGTGTCCTGCATCCTCTCCAGGGCTTTACATGTCTTTTAGCAGGAAGTCACAAAGTCAAACAGTATCCACTGGGATTAGACAGCTGGACGAATTGAATGTTGGCTATGCAAAAGATGACGACTATGACTACTTGGCCCTCTGCACTGACAACTCAGCAGTCGATAACTGTGGCTACATGACTCTGATCTGACTATGTCAACAGTGGCAACTGAAAGTAACACTCATACTCTCAGTTTGGTGAAAGAATGGCCAATTATTAAAGAATATTAAAGTTAAATATTAAATAGAGACCAGACTTGAAATGTACTGAGCAGACAAAAAGAATTAAGCCACATAGGTGAAACAGTTTAACTTCTTCTGCAGTACAAATGAAACTTAACTTAGGCCACTTCTTGTAAATGCCTTGAGGGAAAAGCATAAATAAAAACTAAGCTGAATATGAGGTAACCACATTTAACTAATCTGCTATTACTAGGAAAATTCTAATGCTATAAGAAATAATTGTAAAGAATAAACAACCTTGCATTTTCACTATAAGCTGTCCTATAACAATATATTTCTGAGCTTTATTTCACTGCTGATTTAAGAGCCCTCAGTTTGTGAATTGTTATGTATACCAAAAAGAATCTTACTAATGACTATTTTATTGACTAGTGGTTTTAATTTTGCTATTTCTGTGCTTTTGACAATGTGTTAGCTGCGAATGACTATTGTCACACCATGTCTTGTGAACAATGGTTGCACCTGCTAAAAAACTGTGCTTCTCCCTCAGGCTCTCAAGCAGGTGTTCCTTTGGTGGCTTAATCATGCACTTTTACCATCCTAGTTCAATCTCCAACATTCCAGAGGGCCTTCTTAGACACTTAGGACACAAAGATGAATAAGGAGGCACCCGACACCAAGAGCATAGCATACCCCACCCATCCATATATGCACCAGCTGGGCAGCCTCAGTGGGGAGAACGGTGTGCCAGGGTCTCTTTCCAAAGGTGGCCAGTGAGGATGCACAGAGTGGGAACTTCACTGTGAGTCTCCTGGCTCTCCCCATCAGCTGCAGAGATTTAAAGATGGCTTAAACTCTTTGAGTCTGTTCCTTCAGGCAGGTATTTGGGCCTGTCAGGTACAAGAGATTGTGTTCATACTGAGTGAGAGCCACAGATCTGGTAGGGCTCTTAGAAGCTTAGTGTAGAAGGGAGTTAGGGGTGTGAATACAACAACTATGTCTCAGGATGTGAAGCAGAAGGACTCTGGATACAAGAAGTGGAAGAGTACTTTCTGCTGGTAAGAGTCAGACAAAGCTTGACAGAAGCCAAGAGCAGCAGAGTCTGGCTGATACCAGCAGGTATGAGAGTGAATGGATGAACCAGAACTAGAGGTAGGGCATCACAGTGGCTTGCTGATAAAGAGGAGAAGAATATTCAGTTATTCTCTTAACAATTATATATTAAACACTTCCTTGACTCTTTATAGAGGCAAATAAAACAGAAACACATATAGAGAAAAATAAAACAGAAAAAATGATCTGCCTTTATGGTAAGTAAATTATGCTAGGAGAAGGAAAATAAATGGAAAAAAATGAGTAAAATAAATAGTATGTTAGAGGATGAAAAATGCTATGCAGATGAAAAGATTAGAACAAAAAGGGAGTATTTGCAGTATTTCACAGAGAAAATGAGAATGGAATGGAAGCTTTTCCTCTGGGATGAAGGAGAGATACCTGGAAGAAGAGCCAGACAAGCCTGTGAGGAAGTGTGTCTGGGAGCCCAGCGGTCCACGACATGTCAGTGATGGAGCAGACGAATGACATGGTCTGCCTTAGTGACAACTGGGTAGACAATTAGTGGAAGGCCAAGGGTTGAGCCTGGGAGTCCAGGAAGAAGATCAGACTGGGTTGGGCAGCCACACAATGGGGCTCTGGGGGAAGGTGTGTGAGGGTGGCCAGAGTTTGATTCTGGATTGGATCTGGGTGTGAGAAGAAAGACAGACCTAGAAGACTAAAGGTTTTTCTGCCTGAGATGTCATTGAATGCAAAGGGGACATCTGGTGGAACATGTTTGCAGAGGAAAAGTAAGAGTGAAGCTTTGGGCATTTCATGTGAGATGTGACCATGGAGGAGAAAAACAAAGAAGGTGCTCAGAGCTGAGCAGTGAGGTCCAGGCTGGAGGCACAATGTGGATGTTACCATGAACAGAAGATGCACAACCCCAGGCAGCAGGAGTAGACAGGAAAGGGAAGAGTTCAGAGACAAGAAGGATCTATCAAGAGAGCCTGAGAAGGAAGGAGCCCCAGGACAAGAGGAGCACAGGAGAGCATGAAGCTGCCATGTGCAGAGGGAAGAAGGGTGGGCAATAACCTGCAGCTCACTGGGATAGGGACCAACGGCTTACTTCTCAATGAGAAGTTCACTGGGGACTTGACCAGATGTGGTGGAGAGGACAGGAGCTTAATTGAAGTAGCTCAGGAAATGGAAGAGCAGCTGGAGGATGATGGCATAAAGAGAGTGTTTAAAATGGGTCAAGCAAATGCATTGTTCACTTAAAAAGGTTTTCTTATCTCTCCTTGCTTGTCTCTGAAATTCTGCACTGCTCCTTAGAAAGGAAGCTACGATATACATAGACAGCATATTAAAAAGCAGAAACATCTCTTTTCCAACAAAGGTCCGTATAGTCAAACCTATGGTTTTTCCAGTAGTCATGTGTGGATGTGAAAGCTGGACCATAAAGAAGGCTGAGAATTGAAGAATTTATGCTTTTGAATTGTGGTGCTGGAGAAGACTCTTGAGAGTCCCTTGGGCTACAAGAAGACCAAACCAGCCAATCCCAAAGGAGATCAATTCTGAATATTCATTGGAAGGACTGACGCTGAAGCTGAAGCTCCAGTACTTTGGCCATCTGATGCAAAGAGCTGGAAAGGACCTTGATGCTAGGAAAGTTTGAGTGCAGGAGAATAAGGGGGTGACAGAGGATAAGATGATTGGATGGCATCACTGACTCAGTGGACATGAGTTTGAGGAAACTCCAGGAAATAGTGAAGGACAGGGAAGCATGGCACGCTGCAGTCCACGGGGTCACTGAGTCGGACATTAGTTAGCAACTGAACAACAACAAATACATACTCTATGGAGACTCTAAAACCACAAAGTGAATAATATGAATTAAAAGCATCCACATAGAATGAAATTGATAATGGTTAAAATCAGAATTATATAAATTATGGTAAATTTTATGGTGATTTTGCATTTTATCATTGCACATAGTAAGACTGATCACTGACAAAATATTGATTGAAAAAATAAATTTTATTTGCATTTCCTTGATGATTAGTGATTTTGCTGGGGTGGGGGGGTGGCTTTCAAAATTTTTATCTTCAGAACCTGAAAGAGTTGGTTAACAAAGTTAGCTAGACTGGTACAATCTGAAGGCCAGATTCACAGGCCTCCTAATGAGGGCAGATGCATGTGGATATGTAGGAGGAGTGGCCAGGACTCTTATTGAGGTCCCTGCACAAACAAGTGGCCATGGGCAGTCCCAGGACAGTGCACATGAAACCCACCTCCCTGCACAAGCAGGTCCAATGGACCAAGGGCTCTCCTCAAGAGGTGAGTTCTTTGTGATGCCACAGCGCCAGCCTTTAAGTGCCCCACATCCTCTGGAGTTATGATGCAAGGGTACATTGAAGTGGTTCTCAACAAAGGCTTCCCTGGTAGCTCAGCTGGTAAAGAATCCACCTGCAATGCGGGAGACCCGGGTTCAATATCTGAGTTAGGAAGCTGTCCTGGAGGAAGGTGTGGCAACCCACTCGAGTATTCTTACCTGGAGAATCCCCATGGACAGAGTCTGGTGGGCTACAGTCCACAGGGTCACAGAGTTGGACACAACTGAGCGACTAAGCACACAGCACAGTTCTCAGCAAGCAAATGGATGTGGAAGTGTTATTTGCCATGTACAGGCTCAGGTCATGACAATGTGCCCCATGATGTGTCATACAATTCTTCTTTATGACTGAGTGGAATAAATCCAAGGAAAATACTGAGAGTTGAAGCTACATGTTGGGGATGGAAAATCGACACGCTGAAGGTCGCTGAGTCCCTGAATCTCTGATTAGAGGAAAATCAACAAGCAGAATTATTTGCTACTTGAAAGCTTAAGCCTGTGGTGATGCGTTATATGAAGTAAACAGAAGTTTGTAAAATATTCAAATGCCTAATACCATCATGTATATCTGTTATAGAAGCTAACTGTAAAGTCAATAACAAAAAAATATATTGTGAAGAAAGATTTTCAAGGAAACATCTATTCCAAAATCTAAAAATAGTTAATATTACTTGAAGTTCTGAAAGAATAAATTTCAAATGCAATTTATAAATTTATTGATTTAAGACAGGTTGTGTTCTCCCTAAATAACTTTTGTGTGTTCATGATGTATCATATTTTAATTCTATGATCCTTATTTTTTTCAGATATTTTAGAGCTGGTATGAGTGTAAATTACTTTCTTGTGCATAAAAATATAATTGAATAGAGCCATCAGCTCTATTCTAATGTTTTTGTTTATTTATTTATATTTTGGAGGAATTGCTAAATGAGTGAAAAGCACAGTGATTCCCTTCCTGACCAGCTCCAAGGAATGACAGCTGTATTCCTCTGCTTCAGATAACTAATGCTTTCTTGGAATCACCTCTGGTCCTCAGTACCCAAATGGAAATACATCTAAAGATTTTCAACTTTTGCCTTCTTCTCAGTCATTTGTGGTAGTTTATCAAGGAGAATTATATTCTGAGAAGAGCTGAAGTTCTCTGTGCCTAATAGGCTAAAGATTCAGTGGAGAATCTGATGGAGGAAATGGGCAGCTCCTTTCTGGGCATGGCTGGAACAGACTATCACCAGTGCCATTAAGAAAGAAGTTGCTTGGGTCATTTATTTTTCTGGAGTTGAACTGTAGGAGTTGCTTGTATATTCTCGAGATTAGTTGTTTGTCAGTTGCTTCATTTGCTATTATCTTCTCCCATTCTGAAGGCTGTCTTTTCACCTTGCTAATAGTTTCCTTTGATGTGCAGAAGCTTTTAAGCTTAATTAGGTCCCATTTGTTTATTTTTGCTTTTATTTCCAATATTCTGGGAGGTGGGTCATAGAGGATCCTGCTGTGATGTATGTCGGAGAGTGTTTTGCCTATGTTCTCCTCTAGGAGTTTTATAGTTTCTGGTCTTACGTTTAGATCTTTAATCCATTTTGAGTTTATTTTTGTGTATGGTGTTAGAAAGTGTTCTAGTTTCATTCTTTTACAAGTGGTTGACCAGATTTCCCAGCACCACTTGTTAAAGAGATTGTCTTTAATCCATTGTATATTCTTGCCTCCTTTGTCAAAGATAAGGTGTCCATATGTGCGTGCATTTATCTCTGGGCTTTCTGTTTTGTTCCATTGATCTATATTTCTGTCTTTGTGCCAGTACCATACTGTCTTGATAACTGTGGCTTTGTAGTAGAGCCTGAAGTCAGGTAGGTTGATTCCTCCAGTTCCATTCTTCTTTCTCAAGATCGCTTTGGCTATTCGAGGTTTTTTGTATTTCCATACAAATTGTGAAATTATCTGTTCTAGCTCTGTGAAGAATACTGTTGGTAGCTTGATAGGGATTGCATTTAATCTATAAACTGCTTTGGGTAGTATACTCATTTTCACTATATTGATTCTTCCAATCCATGAACATGGTATATTTCTCCATCTGTTAGTGTCCTCTTTGATTTACTAGTACAGCCACTATGGAGAACAGTGTGGAGATTCCTTAAAAAACTGGAAATAGAACTGCCTTATGATCCAGCAATCCCACTGCTGGGCATACACACTGAGGAAACCAGAAGGGAAAGAGACACGTGTACCCCAATGTTCATCGCAGCACTGTTTATAATAGCCAGGACATGGAAGCAACCTAGATGTCCATCAGCAGATGAATGGATAAGAAAGCTATGGTACATATACACAATGGAGTATTACTCAGCCATTAAAAAGAATACATTTGAATCAGTTCTAATGAGGTGGATGAAACTGGAGCCTATTATACAGAGTGAATTAAGCCAGAAAGAAAAACACCAATACAGTATACTAACGCATATATAGGGAATTTAGAAAGATGGTAACAATAACCCTGTGTACGAGACAGCAAAAGAGACACTGATGTATAGAACAGTCTTATGGACTCTGTGGGAGAGGGAGAGGGTGGGAAGATTTGGGAGAATGGCATTGAAACATGTATAATATCATGTATGAAACGAGTTGCCAGTCCAGGTTCGATGCACGATACTGGATGCTTGGGGCTGGTGCACTGGGACGACCCAGAGGGATGGTATGGGGAGGGAGGAGGGAGGAGGGTTCAGCATGGGGAACACATGTATACCTGTGGTGGATTCATTTTGATATTTGGCAAAACTAATACAATTATGTAAAGTTTAAAAATAAAATAAAATTTAAAAAAAAAAAAAAAAAGAAAGAAGTTGCTGCTGCTAAGTCGCTTCAGTCGTGTCCAACTCTGTGCGACCCCGTACACAGCAGCCCACCAGGCTCCTCTGTTCCTAGGATTCTCCAGGCAAGAACACTGGCGTGGGTTGCCATTTCCTTCTCCAATGCATGAAAGTGAAAATGAAAGGGAAATCCCTCAGTTCTGTCCGACTCTTCACGACCCCATTCACTGCAGCCTACCAGGCTCCTCCATCCATGGGATTTTCCAGGCAAGAGTACTGGTGTGGGTTGCCTTCATTGCCTTCTCCGAAGAAAGAAGCTATGGATTTTAATTTTATGGATCAGAAGACTTGATATTGTTATAATATCAGTTCTCTCCAAATCAATATATACGGACTTCATTGCAATCCCAATCAAATTATAAGCAAGTTTTTTGTCTGTACATTGTTTTTTAAAATTTATTTTTAATTGGGGGATAATTGCTTTACAATGTTGCGTAATATGTTTCTGCTGTACAACAATGTGAATCAGCCATAAGTATACATATATCCACTCCCTCTTGAACCTCACTCCCACCACCCCTGCATTCACCCTTCTAGGTTGTCACAGAGCACTGGGTTTAGCTTCCTGTGATATACAGCAACTTCCCACTAGCTATCTATTTTACATATGATAATGCATATGTTTCCATGCTTTCCTCACAATTTGTCCCATCCTCTCCTTCCTCCATTGTGTCCACAAATCTATTCTCTATGTCTGTTTCTCTATTTCTGCCCTGACAATACATTCATCACTGCCATTTTTCTGGATTCCATATATATGTGTTAATATACAATATTTATTTTTCTCTTTCTGACTTACATCACTCTGTATAACAAGCCCTAAGTTCATTCACTCAGTTCAACTGACTTGCATTCGTTTTATGGCTGAGTAATATCCCATGGTATATTTGTACCATGACTTATTTATCTATTCATCTGTCATTGGACATCTAGGTTGCTTCTATGTCTTGACTATTGTAAATAGTGCTGCAATGAATATTGGGATCCATGTGTCTTTTTGAATTATGGTTTTCTCTGGGTATGTGCCCAGTAGTGGGATTGCTGGGTAATATGGTAATCTAATTCCTAGTTTTTTAAGGAATCTCCATATTATTCACCAAAGTGGCTGTATCAATTTACATTCCCATCAAAAATGCAAGTGCAAGAGTTAGTCACTCAGTCGTGTCTGACCCTGTGTGACTCCATGGACTGTAGCCTGACAAGCTCCTCTGTCCATAGGATTCTCTCAGCAATAATACTGAAGAGGATTGCCATTCCCTTCTCCAGGAGATCTTCCCAACCCAGAGATCAAACCCGGGTCTCCTGCATTTCAGGAAGATTCTTTACTGTCTGAGCTACCAGAGTCATAACAGAGCAAGAAAGTTCCCTTTTCTCTCCAATATTTCTTGTTTGTAGATTTTTTTGATGATGGTCATTCTCACTGATGTGAGGTGATATGTCATTGTAGTTTTGGTTTGCATTACTCTAATAAAGAACGATGTTTAGCATCTTTTCATGTATTTATTGGTGATCTGTATGTCTTCTTTGGAGAAATGTCTTTTTAGGTCTTCTGCCCATTTTTTGATTGGGCTGTTTGTTTTCCTGATATTGAGATGTATGAGCTGCTTATATATCTTGGAGATTGACCTGCTTAATTTCCAATTATTTTCTCCCATCTGAGGGTTGTCATTTCATCTTGTTTATAGTTTCGTTTGCTGTGCAAGGCTTTTAAGTTTAATTAGATGGGGTTTATCCCATGGATGCAAGGATTCTTCAATATACACAAATCAATCAATATGAGATACTATATAGGCAGGTTGAAAGATAAAAACCATATGATAATCTCAATAGATGCAGAGAAAGCTTTTGACAAAATTCAACACCCACTTATGGTAAAAAAAAAAAAAGTCTCCATAAAATGAGCATGGAAAGAAGCTACCTCAACATAATAAAGGCCATATATGACAAACCCACTGCAAACATTAATCTCAGTGGTGAAAAATGGAAAGCATTTCCTGTAAGATGAGGAACAAGATAAGGGTGCCCACTCTCACCACTATTATTCAATATAGTTTTTTAAGTTCTTACCCAGCAGAGAAGAAAAAGAAATAAAAGGAATCCAGAATGGAAAGGAAGAAGCAAAACTCATTGTCTGCAGATGACATGATATTATACATAGAAAATCCTAAAGATACCATTGGAAAATTACTAGAGAAAATCAATGAACTTAGTAAAGTCCTGGGATACACAATACATATAAATCCTTTGCATTCATATATATTAACAACAAAAAATCAGAAAGAGAAATTAAGAAAACAATTCCATTTGCCATTTCAACTAAAAGAATAAAATATCTAGAAATAAACCTACCTAAAGAGACAAAGACCTGTAGGCAGAAAACTATAAGATGCTGATGAAAGAAATCAAAGATAACACAAACAGATGGATAGATGGATCGATGATATATTTATATCGTGTCCTTGGACTGGAAGAATCAATACTGTGAAAATTACTACACTACCTAAAGCAACCTACAGATTCAATGCAATTGCTATCAAATTAACAATGCCATTTCTCACAGAACAAAACAAAAAAAAAGTTTATAATTTATATGGAAACACACACACACACACACACAAAACAGAACAGTCAAAGCAATCATATGAAAAATAGAGCTGGATGAATCAACTTTCCTGACTTCAGACTACACTACAGAGCTACAGTAATCAAGACACAAAAACTAGAAATATAGATCAATAGAAAAAGATAGAAAATCCAGAGATAAGCCAATGCCCCAATGGCATCTTATCTCTGAGAAAAGAGGCAAGAATGTACAATGGAGAAAAGACAACATTTTCATTATGTGGTGCTGGGAAAACAAAACAGCTATCTGTACAGGAATGAAATTAGAATACTTCCTAACACTATACACAAAAATAAATTCAAAATGGATCACAGATCTAAATTTAAGGCCAGAAACTTTAAAACTCTTACAGTAAAACATAAGCAGAACCCTCTTTGACAAAAATTGTAGCAAGATCCTCTTTGACCTACCTCCTAGAGTAATGGAAATAACAAAAATAAGCAAATGTGATATGATTAAACTTAACAGTTTTTGCATAGTAAAGGAAACTATAAATATGATGAAAAGACAACCCTCAGAATGGGAGAAAATGATAGTAAATGAAACAACTGACAAAGGGTTGATCTCCAAAATACACAAGCAACTCATGCAACTCAATATCAGAAAGACAAACAGCCCAACCAAAAAGTGGGCAAGAGACCCTAAATAGACATTTCTCTGAAGAAGACATATAGATGACCAATAAACACATGGGAAGATGCTCAACATGACTCATTATTAGAGAAATGCAAACCAAAACTAAATGAGGTATCACCCCATACCAGTCAGAATGGCCATCATCAAAATATCTACAAACAGTAAATGCTGGAGAGAATGCAGAGAAAAGGAAACCCTCTTGCACAGTTGTGGGAATGTAAAGTGATTCAGCCACTATGGAGAACAATATGGAGATTCTTTTAAGAACTAGAAATAAAACTACCATATGACCCAGCAATCCCAATACTGGGCACATACCCAGAGACAACCATAATTCAAAAAGACCCAAGTATCCCAATATTCTTTGCAGCACTACTTACAATAGCCAAGACATGGAAGCAATCTAGATGTCTGTTGACAGATGAATAGATAAAGAAGTTGTGGTGAAAAGTGAAAGTGAAAGTGAAAATGAAAGTTGCTCAGTCGTATCCAACTCTCTTCAACCCCGTGATAGCCCATGGAATTCTCCAGGCAAGAATACTGGAGTGGATTGCCATACCCTTCTCCAGGGGATCGTCCCAACCCAAGGATCAAACTCAGGTCCCTTGCATTGCAGGCAGATTCTTTACCAGCTGAGCCACGAGGGAAGCCCAAGACTACTGGCATGGGTAGCTTATCCCTTCTCCAGCAGATCTTCCCAACCCAGGAATCAAACCGGGGCCTCATGCATTGCAGGCAGATTCTTTACCAGCTGAGCTACCAGGATATTACTTGGCTATAAAAAGGAATGCATTTGAGTCAGTTCTAATGAGGTGGAAAAACCTACAGCCTGTTACACAGAGTGAAGTCAGAAAGAGAAAAATATAGTGTATTAGCACATATATATGGAATCTAGAAAATTGGTACTGATGAACGTATTTGCAGAGCAACATGGAGATGCAGACATAGCGAACAGACTTGTAGACACACTGGGGGAAAGAGAAGAAGGGACAAATTGAAAGAGTAACATTGAAAGGTACACATTATCATGTGTAAAAGCCAAGTAATTTGCTCTATGACTCCTGAGGGAGCTGAAATCCAGTCTCTGTGACAACCGAGGGGGGTGGAATGGTATGGGAGGCAGGAGAAAGGTTCAAGAGGAAGGAGCCATATGCATATCTAGGGCTGATTCATGTTGGTGTTGGCAGATACTAACACAATATTGTAAAGCAATTATCCTCCAATTAAAAATTAAAAACAAACAAAAAAAAGGAACAGGGAATCACTTCCCATGTGTTGTGGCAACTCATCTGTCAAATCCAAAACTGAAAATTACAATTGGAATAAATTTACTCACTTGAATTTAAAAGTTTTTTATTTGTTTTAGGTTCTCAGTTCAGTTCAGTTGCTCAGTCATGTCCAACTCTTTGCGACCCCATGGACTGCAGCACGCCAGGCCTTCCTGTCCATCACCAACTCCCGGAGCATACTCAAACTCATGTCCATCAAGTTGGTGATGCCATCCAACCATCTCATCCTCTGCCATTCCCTTCTCCTCCTGCCTTCAATCCTTCCCAACATCAGGGTCTTTTCCAAGGAGTCAGTTCTTCACATCAGATGGTCAAACTATTGGAGTTTCAGCTTCAACATCAGTCCTTCCAATGAACACCCAGGACTGATCTCCTTTAGGATGGACTGGTTGGATCTCCTTGCAGTCCAGGTGACTCTCAAGAGTCTTCACCAACGCCACAGTTCAAAAGAAACAATTCTTAGGTGCTTGGCTTTCTTTATAGTCCAGTTCTCTCACATCCATACATGACTTCTAGAAAAACCATAGCTTTGACTAGACGGACCTTTGTTGGCAGAGTAATATCTCTGCTTTTTAATATGCAGTCTAGGTTGGTAATAACTTTTCTTCCAAGGAGCAAGTGTCTTTTAATCTCATGGCTGCAGTCACATCAGCGGTGATTTTGGAGCCCCCCAAAAATAAAGTCTCTCACTGTTTCCATTGTTTCCCCATCTATTTGCCATGAAATGATGGGGCTGGATGCCATGATCTTAGTTCTCTGAATGATGAGTTTTAAGCCAACTTTTTCACTCTCCTCTTTCATTTTCAACAAGAGGCTCTTTAGTTCTTCTTCACTTTCTGCCATAAGGGTGGTGTCATCTGCATATTTGAGGTTGTTGTTATTTCTCCTGGTACTACTAATCAATTAAGCAAAAGCTGAACAAGCTGAAAGGTATGCTGATGGGAAAACATTTTAGAGACTACATATTTACATTTTACATTTGAGATTATACCAAATTGTTACTCAATCATTGTATATGTCCATTTAGCAGTAGACTTAAAGTTCTATATTTCATGAGTATCATACTCTGTGATGATTTAACTAGAGATTTCCCTTTTCCTCTTGAACACTGAGGCAAAAATATAGCTAGAAGTAGCAATGTCAGCAGTATTGCATTTTAAGAACTTGATAAGAGTTATATCAAGTTATATCAAGCTTTATCGTAGAAATGCTTTTGTTCTCTTGGGGTCCGAATTTTGTAAAAAAGAGAAATTTATCAAGCCAGCTTTCTCTAGCTGTATATGCCAGAAGACTCAGTTCTGGAATGTCAAAAGAGTTTCATCTTAGTATTTTTCTCCAGTCTAAATTATATTGTTGCCATATGGTATTAATTTTTTGAAAATCATCTTTTGTCTTCGTAGGAGCATAGCTGAAGATTTTCATATTTTGTACACCATAGGGGACTGCAGGACAGAATAGAGGTCTGATTTCCCATTTTGTCAAAATATAAGAACACACACACACACACACACACACACACTTAAATAACAGTTATGGCCACACAGTTAAGATTTAACAATTCCAATCCCCCTCACAAATGGAGCCCTCTAGACAAACCAAACTGGCCCAGTTCCCAGAAGAGAAGCAACCTGTACCGGTTCAGTTCTTAAAAGAGAATAAGCCCAGATGGAGTGGAGGGTGGGATTCCTCTGTACCCCAGAGCAACCTACACCAAAACAAAACCAAAGGCTTGCTGAGGGTGCTCATGCCTGTTGGGAATAGTTCCTCCAAGTTCCCCATAGTAAAATGAGGCCTTGGAAGCTGGGAAGGACTTAAGAAAGAGATGCCCCCTGATCAGGGTCAACCTACCATGGGCACAGACTCCTGGCTGACTCACGAGAAATTGTTGTCAAACTCAACTTCATGTGCTTGTTTCATGGGAGGCCAAACAAACTGAAACTTTGGAGTATGGAGTAGAGAAAGGTTTCTTGATGGAGAGGGCATCAACCAAGAGCATGGAAGACTGAAGTTTTGTCTCAGATCCATCTTGCTGGCTGGCTGGGGCTGATCTATTGTTTAAATTGTTACCAGTTCTCCTGGCCCAACTGCTATTTTTTTTTTGTTACTATATGTTCACATTCTTACAATCATTAACTCTTTTTTTAATATAAATTTATTTATTTTAACTGGAGGTTAATTACTTTACAATATTGTATTGGTTTGCTGGTGCACTGGGAATCATTAACTCTTGATCCAGCCTTTTGAGACTCAGGGGAGGCCTGAGAGACTAAAGCAAAAGCTTTTACTTCAAAAGATGGGGACACTGGGGCTTACATGTTATTTCATTAGGGGAAAGTGATTTTGCCATAGAAAAAAACAGCTAGTACAACAATAGGAGCACTTTGACCGTCAGACCTGCAAGGCTCTCAAGATGAGTCAGAAGGGGATTTTCTGTCATATGGAGGGGTGAATAAGGCTAGAAAGAACAGGGTCTGTTCTGAGTGGGTGGTGTGATCCCATAGTTGAGTAGTAAATGTTCCCAGGTGGGTATTAAAGAGGGCTGTTTTGCACTGCAGTGCTCATAGTGAGCCCATATTGAGGGATCTTGGAGGAAGGTCTTTTCCCTGGATTGGTGAGTGAATACAGTCAATTCAGCTAATCATTTATGAGAATGGGAATTTGGAAGGTCTGTGGGTGGCCTCATTCTAGATAAATAATAGAGAGCATCCAGGAGTCTTGCCTAAGTCACATAAGGCAGGTGGTGCGGGGGAATCAGTAAATCATTTCTAGGAACATAAAGAGGAGAAGGCAATGGCACCCCACTCCAGTACTCTTGCCTGGAAAATCCCATGGATGGAGGAGCCTGGTAGGCTGCAGTCCATGGGGTCGCTAAGAGTCAGACACGACTGAGAGACTTCACTTTCCCTTTTCACTTTCATGCACTGGAGAAGGAAATGGCAACCCACTCCAGTATTCTTGCCTGGAGAATCCCAGGGACAGAGGAGCCTGGTGGGCTGCCATCTATGGGGTCGCACAGAGTCGGACATGACTGAAGCGACTTAGCAGCAGCAGCTGCAGCAGGAACATAAAGGAAGTTTCCTAACCTTTACAGTTTCCAGGAGCACTGACTTAGGGAAAGTTTAACATCATCACTATGAATTGTTTCAAATTACTTTTATTCAAATATCTTACATAAATTGTTTTAAATAGCATATTGTTTGCTATTGTTACATGATAAAAATTTATTATCATGTGGAACAACTCAGAGCCACAGAAGTGCATCTGGACCAAGCTACCTTTTCCAACTGACTGGACATTCAACAATGATTTAAACTTCTTTTTTTTAGCCATTACTTTTGCCAAAAATAATGATTCTAATAAAGATAACTGAAGACTTATCTGGGTTGCCTGTGTATAACAAATTCTGCAATCATATATTAAACCACAAACACTTTTTTTTTTTTTTTTTTTGAGGCCAAGCTGCGTGCAAGGGCCTCTCAGTAGTCTAATTGCATTAGAGAACTTACCAATACTTAGTGGCAGCCTCAGGGAGAGATTGAAGAGGGAGAAAGTGGTGAAATATGGGCTTCTTTGTGAAAGCTCCTAGAGTGCAGAGTTTAACTGGCTCCTCTTTCATCTGTACACACCTCATGGTGCTATGTATTTATTAGATTAGGCACTTAATTACAAATCTTGTTCTTAATTCACCCACAGAATAAAGTGTCCTCAAAATAGACATTCCAAAAGGATTTATTTTGCTACCTCTTAGTTCTGTTTCTTCCTATGGCAAGAAGAAATCAATACTGGTTTTCTGAACACCAGGGCAGAGAGCCTTCTGAAGCACTTTCAGATTTTGTCCTCCTTCATCTTTCTACAAAGCTTATATCTAAGCAGCAACAATGAGTTGAGGACAAGTTTGCATATATCACAAGTGGTCTGCCCTATGTCAAGTCTAAAAGCACTGTGGAGTCTAGGGGTCTATGAATTGTTCAGTAGTTAAAAGTCTGTTCATAGGCAAAGGCCAGGAGTTCCATCACCATACAGACAGTGGATTTCAACCAAAAATCCTTTGTTCTTCAGGCCCACTTTATGTCCTGATACTGCCTGGTAAATGAATTTCATTGACCACAGTGGAGAAGGTGGCCAACTTCGGTTTGGTCTCAGGAGGCTCCCTCCCAACACCAACACCCCTGCCCCAGACATCTCTCTACTGCCAGTCTACTGATGTTGCCTTTCACTGGTGAGCTCTCTACTCTTTATTTCACCAGTGGCTTCCCTTTTCACAAATGCTTCCCTGGAAGCATTTCCCCCATGAAAGTTTTCTTTGATTTCCTACCACTGCAGAATCACGAAAGAGTGTAAGAAAGAGACAGAAGGTCAGTAAAAACCAGTCCCCTTGCTCATTCACACCACAACATCTGCATCTTATTTTAGTGTCCCTTAGTACTAAATAAAGTCCAGTGTGATGTGGGAAGAAAAACTAAAAACAAGGATACATTCTAGTGTTATAATCCTCTTCCTACCTCACCTTCAGCATCTGAGACTGTTTGCATCTCTGAGAGAGGAACCACCAAGGAGGGGAAAGGTGGTCTTTTCGTAAGTTTACATAAATGAGGTGTTAAAAACAACAACAACAACAACCCAGCAACATGTAAAGGAAACAAAGGAAAGACTGGGAATTTTTGCACTGAAAATGTAAGACTGGAAAAGGATGGAAGATAAATCCAAGAAAGCTGAGGTGGGTAGGAAAGGAATGAGCTGTGGGGGGGGGGGGGTGGTATTTTGGGGCCTGAGAGAAAGAGAGAGCTTAAGAGCCAGCCAGTGCTGATGACAGGGACAGGGATGAAGACAAAAGGATTTGCTTCTCAGAGGTTCTGCTGTGGATTTTGTACTTGCTCTTGTTGGTTTTCTCTTAAGAGGCTGGTTGGGGAAGCAACTATCATGGGGTCTGTCACCCCTTCCTGGGATTGCACCTCCAGGGCCCTAGGCCCAGAACATTGTCCAGCCCACTAGTTTATCTGCCCCTGTGGGAAGGAGACAGGGTCTTTGCCTGCAGCAGGGAGGGGAGCATGCAGCCCATCACATGGTGTTGACATTAGGAGATCAGAAGATACTGTACACCACAGACCAGACCTGGTTCTTGCTGAGTCTCTCCTCTGTGAATAAAGTATTGTTCAGACCAATGCTTTGGTTCTTGAGCTCTCTTTAGCTACTTCAACCCCACAGGGGAGGCAGTGGGTGCAGCCTGCAGTGAGCAGACCATTACTAGTGGTGAGCAGCACTGTATACCTCTCCTCCATGAACTGGGACCCTCATCAGGGTTTGAGAGCTGGAGCTTCCTACTGCACAAAGCAAGTTAAAATTCACATTTTGTATTCAGATATTTATATTTAGATATTCTCAGTTCCAAGACGGGTTTTACTTGAATGTTTGAAACAGGGTGACCTGAGGTTCTGTGGTTATACAATTGCAACTGCCAAGGGCAAACACAGACCCTCCAACTTCCTGTTCTTCATCTCATGATTGATCAGTAATTAATACTGTTTCTCATGATTGGCTAAAATAATAACTATCATGTCCCCTTTCAGGAAACAACCCCAGTTACAAATCACCTCATCTGTAGCTTGTTTACTCCTCACAGAAAGCAGCAAGTCCACCCTTCTGAGATGCTGATTTGTGGATCTGATGTGTTCTCTTCATTGCAATAACATAAATAAAATCAGTCTCCCTACTTTGCCCAACATTTGCCTTTGACACAGTGAGGGAGATAGTAGCATGTTTCTAGGACAGCTGGGACTGACCCTCTCCCTTCAACATTCCATTCATTCATCTAGTTTTTTCTTCCAAAGAACCAATATCTAAATTCCTCTGCTTGGCCTATATCTTGCAGGGTCAGACCTGGGGTTCCTTTTCCCTAAGGTCACTCTGCTATGACAGGAGCACTCCAACATACCCTTGCCTTGGGGGCTTACTCCCTGCATGCTTGGCTTCTCCTTCCTTCTCTAGAAATTTTCACATCTGGTCCTTCACTGTGTTTCTGTCAAGATGTCCTGTCCCCAACCAACCTAGATAGAACTGCTGACTGCATCTTTCTTCCCAGAGCTCACCACTGCCTGAACATTTATTTAATCTACTTTCTGCCTCTCTTGAAGATAAACACCATTAGGACAGGTACCTAGAAAATTGTCCAGCACAAAGAACAAACTCAGTAAGTGATTGTCACTCATCTACAGAGAGGACAGCCCAGCACAGCTAATGCACCGGTACAGGTGAGGCTTGGTGTTGACACAAGGTCAAGACCATGTAATAACATGTGAAATTTTGATTACATAAAGTAGATCAAAGCCATCAAATCTATGCTTATATTTACCTCTAGTTGGGGGCTGATGTTATTGAGAAGGATAGAGAGTAATCTTGCATTACATGCAGTATTTTTTTCAAGTAATATGGGTAGTACATACATAGATAATCATTATATTTTCCAATTTTTTATGCCTGAACTATTTATAGTAGTAAAAAGTGAGTGAATTGGAAAAAAAAAGATGTAAATAGCACAGAAGAAAATGTTTCCAAAAGTTTTAGGAACTGGGGTGGTGGCTAGAGGAAGATGACTATTTTTAAGATAGTCTTAAATGAAAGTTCCATACGGTCCGAATTTTTTGTTTGTTTTTACTTTCCCAATTTTAGAACCTGGAAACATTGCCTGGAACATAAAAAAAAAAAAAAAATTAAATAAATGTCTTTAAATTAATAAATGAATGAATGAATGAAGCCTAAGAAGTCATGTCTGTATGTGGGTGGAAATGGTGTGGTAGATGATGCAAAGGAGAGCAGTTTCTTTTTAGAAAAAGTACAACTCCTGAAAAAATGAGGGTTCAAGATCCAGAATACACCCGAGGCCTTTGATGAAGCCAGAGGCACTGCTATTATTTGATAGGACAGAAATTTGGATCCAGCTGCAGAAATAAATTTGTAAAGTTACTAATGACAATGTTCTTTTTTGAGGATTTCCATGAACTCAGTGGAGTAAAATTGCAAACAGGAGTTGATAGATTGTGAGGTCTTGGAGAAGAGGAGGCATGGAATCTTCCCAGAGCAAAGAAACATGAACTTTCTAAGTGAGCTGCAGCTCCTCCCTCTGACCTATAGGCTCACCTCTCCTTTCTCCATCATACTTCTGGCCCAGAAGCTGGCTGACATAGGCAACATGAATGGTGTTCAACACCCTGTAATTCTGGTTGGGTTTGGCCAATGGAAATTGCTGGCAGGAGCTAGAAGAAAGGGGGATTTATACTGGTATCTCTTTTCCTCTTTTCTGCAGACTGCAAGTTTGCTGTATCATTTGACCATATATTGTCTGGAGGCCCTCTTCACATAGCTTTCAGTTCAGTTCAGTCACTCAGTCGTGTCTGACTCTTTGCGACCCCATGAATAACAGCATGCCAGGCCTCCCTGTCCATCACCAACTCCCAGAGTTCACTCAGACTCATGTCCATCAAGTCAGTGATGCCATCCAGCCATCTCATCCTCTGTCGTCTCCTTCTCCTCCTGCCCCCAATCCCTCCCAGCATCAGAGTCTTTTCCAATGAGTCAACTCTTCACATGAGGTGGCCAAAGTACTGGAGTTTCAGCTTTAGCATCATTCCTTCCAAAGAAATCCCAGGGCTGATCTCCTTCAGAATGGACTGGTTGGATCTCCTTGCAGTCCAACGGACTCTCAAGAGTCTTCTCCAACACCGCAGTTCAAAAGCATCAATTCTTCAGCACTCAGCCTTCTTCACAGTCCAACTCTCACATCCATACATGACCACAGGAAAAACCATAGCCTTGACTAGATGAACCTTTGTTGGCAAAGTAATGTCTCTGCTTTTGAATATACTATCTAGGTTGGTCATAACTTTCCTTCCAAGAAGTAAGCATCTTTTAATTTCATGGCTGCAGTCACCATCTGCAGTGATTTTGGAGCCCAGAAAAATAAACTCTGACATTGTTTCCCCATCTATTTCCCGTGAAGTGATGGGACCGGATGCCATGATCTTCATTTTCTGAATGTTGAGCTTTAAGCCAACTTTTTCACTCTCCTCTTTCACTTTCATCAAGAGGCTTTTTAGTTCCTCTTCACTTTCTGCCATAAGGTGGTGTCATCTGCATATCTGAGGTTATTGATATTTCTCCTGGCAATCTTGATTCCAGCTTGTGTTTCTTCCAGTCCAGCGTTTCTCATGATGTACTCTGCATATAAGGGAGTGATAATGCTATTTCACCATTACAAGCTACAGGCACTTCACTCCCCTTTGTAGTTTCTTAATACTGTGCCCATATTTTGCAAAGAGTTACTTCATCAAACTCTTCTCATATTTTGCAGTTTTACTGTGCTCTCTGTTCCCTGACTAATCCATAACCTAAGTGGATCCAGGAAAAAAAAACTCCCATAGTAAGAATTGAAACTATTTTCCTCACATTTCTGAAGGAGGCAGGGTTAACCTCCTTTCTGGAGAGAATAGAACCATGCTGCTCATGGCTACAGCAGCATTACTATCCCTGAAGGTCAGCAGGAGGACAAGACATTGGACCCCAGTGGACTTTGATCACCAAGGTGTCTGCAATCACATGGCTTCTCCTGACAAATAAACAAGGAACAGTATAGGAGCTGAAAGCCAAGGATAATGTCTTCAACTGATATCATGAGTGGTTGGTCAGAAAGCTTTGAAGGCAACTTGGAAGGAGCCAGCATATATGGTGAGGCCCAGGCCCAGAGCCTGACCACGAGGGTTGGCAGTGATGCTGGTGGGGAAGAAGAGGGACCCTGATAGTGGGGCAAATATATGTAATTAAACTCAGACGTACCTGAGAACACTGAACCAAAAAACTCTGACTGGACCTCCCTCAGGACTGTACAGGAGAGCAGCCTCATTGTGTAACAACCAATTTGTGGCTGCACTTGAGTTAGTCTCCCAAGATGATATGAATTTGCCTCAAGACTTATCCCCCAAACCCTTCATTTCTCCAGGGGTCTAACAAACTAGTAAGTCCTGATAAAGAGGTATAAAGTCTACTTCAAGAAAAACTATCTTGCTTATTGAAAAAGTTCCCACTCTATGTAGGGAGTACATAGGGAATTGGAGTCTGTGGATAGCACACAATGAAGGATGAAATATAATGCTTCAACAAGTCAACACTTACTTGGAATTTGAAATTACATGTGTTGGGTTGAGCACTTGGAAGAGGTGTATTTTGCTGAAAGTCTTCATTTTGTTTCATGTTTAAAGGGTTTGCTAACAAAATAACCTACTTGTTATATACAAATAAATAAACAAATATTTATTAGATAATTATCTAGCTTACATTAAATATACTAACATTAAAAGAAAAGAGAGATAGAAAGAGCAGAGAATACATCACTAAATTGGGTTTTGATCAACATCCAGACTGAATCAGCACTGGGAAGTCCCGTGTCACAGCACTTCTGGAGTCCCAATTGGGAAAAGGTCCCAGGAAGTACATCTACTCCGTGGGTGAGACTTCAAAGATTGCAATTCATGTTCCCACTTATAATCCCAAGACAGATATCACCATCAACCTGTGACCAAACTGCAAGCCTGGTTTAATGTTAATGTTTGTTTTGTCTTGTAAAACCTGGAATGTTGTTAAGTCCAGGTTTTGGTTGGCCAGGCCCCCTCCAGGGACTCAATAATCTCAAAATTCTTCCCCCATCTTATCTATGGTACTACAAGTCTTGCACTCACATCAGGCAGTCTCTCTTGGTCACTTCCAGTCTGAGCAGTGTCCAGGCAGGTTAGAAACAAGATCAGAGGCCTGCTCTGCTCTTTTGCCTGTGAAGCCTGAAAAAGACCACTTCTATTTTATTTCCCTAATGAGGTGTAAATTCTAGGTACAGCTGGTTAGTTCTTGGCATATATATGAAGGAATCCAAAGGCTTGGACTGACTGTGTCTGATCTACCCCACTGCTCCATGCATTCTCTGCAAGAGAATCCAGAGGTCACTTCCTTCATGAAGGCATCAGGTGTGGCAAGGCATAAAGGAGGGCACAACATCCTTGAAAACCCCTGTTATGACTGTCCTCTGGAGAGTTGTTGAGAGTTGGGGACACAGTAATGGAAGTGAGTCCTCTTTTCCCAATGGTGATAATGTGATCCCAAGGCAAAAGACATACATCATTGTGAAGCACTTCATTGTCACAGTCAGGGTGGGCACATTGACCACAGTGAACTTCAGAGACCTACGCCAAAAGGCAAGTTGATCATAGAGTTCATAGTAATGAATTACATGGGTAGTTTCACACATAAAACTGGATGAAATCTGGATCTGATAAGAAGTATCAAGGATCCTAAGAAGGATTAATGACCTCAGCCATTTCCTAGACCTAAGTGTGTTCTTCAAAGGGAGGCCATATTCCTTTAAGAAAGAATCCTTCAGCACAGCTGAGGACATGCTGGTGATCTCCCTCACATCTTCTTCAGAGGAAGGTGTGGTGAAAGAGCATAGCCATTTGCAGCCATTTAACAGGAACTTGTCTGCTGATGGATGTGGCTGTGCTCCTGCCCTGTTAGTTGTTTGGCCTGAGGTGATCCAGTCCTAGAGTCTACAAGCTATATGGTAGGGCTAAAAGCAACCTCTGAAAGGATGTAGACCAATATGTGCCTCCCAGAACTGCTGCTGCCAACGCCTGTGACTGGCCACTGCCAACCCACACCTCCAACCTCCAAAGGAGACCCTCAAACACTCACAGGTAGGTCTGGCTCAGTCTCTTATGGGGTCACTGCTCCTTTCTCCTGGGTCCTGATACACACAAGGTTTTGTTTCTGCTCTCCTAGAGTGTCTGCTTTCCCCAGTTCTGTGGAGTTTCTGTAATCAAATCTCTCTGTCCTTCAATGTCAGATTCCCTGCGGATTCCCAGTCCCTTTGCCAAATCCCCAGGTTGGGGAGTCTGATGAGGGGCCTAGAACCTTCATAACAGAGCAAGAACTTCTTTGGAATTACTGTTCTCCAAAGTGTGGGTCACCCACTTTTTGGGTATGGGATTTGATTTCAATTTGATTGTTCCCCTCCTACTGTCTTGTTGTGGCTTCCCCTGTGTCCTTGGATATAAGGTATCTTTTTCAGTGGTGTTCCAATGTCCTCCTGTCAATAGTTATTCAATAGCTAGTTGCGATTTTGGTGTTCTTGCAAGAGAAGATGAGTGCATGTCCTTCTATTCCACCGTCTTGGGCTTCCCCATCACCCATCAGCAGACAATTGTATTAAACATTTACTGAGCATGGCCCTGCCCACCAAAGCAAGACCCAGTTTTCCCCAAAGCCAGTCCCTCCCATCAGGAAGCTTGCACAAGCCTCTTATCCTCATCCATCAGAGGGCAGACAGAAAAAGCAATAACTACAATCTCACAGCCTCCAGAATGAAAACCACAATCACAGAAATCTAAACAAAATGATCACATGGGCCACAGCCTTCTGTAACTACTGAAGCCATGAGCCATGACATGCAGTGTTAACCAAGACAAGCAGGTTATGGTGGAGAGTTCTGACAATACATGGTCCACTAGAGAAGGGAATGGCAAACCACTCTAGTATTCTTGCCTAGAGAACCACATGAACAGTATGAAAAAGCAAAAAGATATGACACCAGAAGATGAGCCCAAGTCAGAAGGTATCCAATATTCTACTGCAGAAGAGCAGAGAAATAGCTCAAGAAAGAATGAAGCAGCTGGACCAAAGAGAAATGACTCCTAGTTGTTGAGTGTCTGGTGGTGAAAGTAAAGTCTCATGCTGTAAAGAACAATATTGCATAAGAACCCAGAATGTGAGGTCTGTGAATCAAGGTGAATTGGATGTAGTCAAGCAGGAAATGTCAAGAGTGAACACTGACATTTTAGGAATTAGTGAAATAAAATGGATGGGAATGGGGGAATTTAATTCAGATGACCATTACATCTACTCCTGTGAGCAAGGATCCCTTAGAAGAAATGGAGTTGCCCTTTTGTCAACAAAAGAGTATAAAATGCATCACTTGGGTGCAATCTCCAAAACAACAGAATGATCTCGATTCATTTCCAAGGAAAACCATTCAACATCACACTAATCTAAATCTATTCCCCAACCACTGATACAAAAGAAGCTGAAGTTGAACAGTTTTATGAAGACCTACAGGACCTTCTAGAACTAACACCAAAATAGATGTCCTTTTCATCACAGGGTCTGTCATTCAATCACCAAGTCATATTCAACTCTTTGCAATCCCGTGGACCACAGCATACCAGGCTTCCCTGTCCCTCATCATCTCCCAGAGTTTGCCCAAATTCATGTCCACTGAATAAGTGATGCCATCCAAACATCTCATCCTCTGTTGCCCTCTTCTTCTTCTGCCTTCAATCTTTCCCAGCACCAGGGTCTTTTCCAATGAGTTGGTTCATAGCATTGTACAGGAGTCAGTGATCAAAACCATCCCAAAGAAAAAGAAATTTAACAAGGCAAAATGGTTCTCCTAGGAGGCCTTACAAATAGCTGAGAAAAGAAGAGAAGTTAAAGGCAAAGGAAAAGGGAAAGATGCACCCAACTGAATGCAGAGTTCCAGAGAACAACAAGGAGAGAAAATAAAGCCTTCTTAAGTGAACAATGCAGTGAAATAGGGGAAAACAATAGAATGGAAAAGAATAGAGCTCTCTTCAAGAAAACTAGAGGTACCAAGGGAATATTTCATTCAAAATGGGCACAATAAAGGACAGAAACAGTAAGGATCTAACAGAAGCAGAAGAGATTAAAAAGAGGTAATGGGAATACACAAAACTGTACCAAAAAAAAAAAAAAAAGGTCTTAATGACTAGGATAACCATGATGATGCAGTTACTCACCTAGAGCTAGACATCCTGGAATGTGAAGTCAAGTGGGCCTTGGAAGTATTACTATGAACAAAGCTAGGTGGAGGTGATGGAATTCCAGCTGAGCTATTTCAAATCCTAAAAGTTGATGTTGTTCAAGTGTTGCACTGAAAATACCAGCAAATTTGGAAACTCAGTAGTGGCCACAGAACTGGAAAAGGTCATTTTTCATTCCAATCCCAAAGAAAGGCAATGCCAAAGAATGCTCAAACTACCATACAATTGCACTTATTTCACATGCTAGCAAGGTAATGCTCAAAATCCTTCAAGCTGGGCTTTAGCAGTTAAATAGAAAACTTCCAGATATACTAGCTGGATTTAGAAAAGGTAAAGGAACCAGAGACCAAATTGCCAACATCCACTGGATGATAGAAAAGGCAAAGGAATTCCAAAAAAATGCATCTACTTCTGCTTAACTGACAACACTTGGACATGACAACATTTAACTTACATGCAGAATACATCATCGAAATACCCGTCGTGATGAATCCCAAGCTGGAATCAAGATTGCCAGGGGAAATATCAACAACCTCAGATATGCAGATGATACCACTCTAATGGCAGAAAGTGAAAAGGAACCTAAAAGCCTCTTGGTGAAGGTGAAAGAAGAGAGTGAAAAATTAACACTCAACATTCGAAAAACTAAGATTATGGCATCTGATCTATCACTTCATGGCAAATAGATGTGGAAATAATGGAAACAGTGACATATTTTATTTTCTTGGGCTCCAAAATCACTGCAGATGGTGACTGCAGTCATAAAATTAAAAGGTGCTTGCTCCTTGGAAGAAAAGCTATGACAAACCTAGACAGCATATTAAAAAGCAGAAAAATCACTTTGTGGACAAAGGTCTGAATAGTCAAAGCTTTGGCTTTCCTGTAGTCATGTACGGATGTGAGGGTTAGGCCACAAAGATGGCTGAGTGCTGAAGAATTGATGCTTTTGAACTGTGGTATTGGAGAAGACTTTTGAGAGTCCCTTGGACTGCAAGTAGATCAAATCAGTCAATCCTAAAGGAAATCAACCTTGAATATACATTAGAAGGACTGATATTGAAGCTGAAGCTCCAATACTTCAGCCACCTGATGTGAAGAACTGACTCATTGGAAAAGACCCTGATGCTGGGAAAGATTGAGGGCAGGAGGAGAAGGGGGCAACAGAGGATGAGATGTTTGGATGGCATCACCAACTCAATGTATATGAGTTTGTGCAAACCCTGGGAGATACTGAAGGACAGGGAAGCTTGGCATGCTGCATTTCAATGGGTTTCAAATAGACACCTCTTAGCCACTGAACAAGCACAATAACAGTAATTTATACATTGATGAAAAGAGATTTTCTTTTCTAGTATTAATTTTCTGCAATTCTCAGTGACCCAAAATGACCTCTAGAGTAGCAGCCTATAGAGGTCAAACGGCGGATGCTTTCTTGGTCTAAGCTCATACAATACTTGATTCTGTGGAGTAGTAGGCCCATCTTGAGGTTATTTCCCCAGCTCCAGAATGAGTCCGGGGATAGATAGTATGATAAATAACTATCAGACTCTCCAAATTTGTTCTCTTTTATATTAGGAAGCTTCTCATCCATACCAAGATAGTAAAACCAAAAAAGTACACCATCTCAATTTCATTTCTCAATGGAAAATTTAAAGGCTAATACCAATCAGTGATTTAAAATGACCCTGCAAAGTGAGAGACAAATTATTGCACTAATGACACACAGAAATTAAAAAGTACAATTCTTGGAGGTCCACTTTCAATCTTGTAGGAATCATATAACACATTGGAGAAGCTACTTCAACCCATTACCAGATGACCTCCTGAAGCTGCAAATGTTGAGGGACACTCAAGCAAATAAAGGTCCTTCAGCAGGCCTAGCTGTCAAGCAAGCTGCCTTGCCAATTGGGCCTTCTGCAATGGCATAGCACATTGAAGCAGTCCCAGTGTCTCTGGCTGACCTCAATGGGGAAATCACAATGCAGAGCATGAATGGTTGGATAAGGTCCATACCCTCCCATTCTGACTACTAGTCTTCACTGTAAAAGCAGCTCTTGGCTGCTACTGGGCCCTGCTACAGATTGAAGACCTTATTGTGGGAAACATTGCCACCAGGCAAAGTCGAACTGTGTGCTGTAAATCAAATATCCTCTAACCAACTGATCCATAAAGTTAGGCATGCACATTGTCTTCTGTTATGTGGTGTTTAGGAGACTGGGGCTCAAGATCTGCAAGGCACACACAAATTTCAGGAGAAAGTGGTTCCAATTCCCGTGTTAGTTGTGTCTGTTGCTTGGCCACCTGTCCCTCCACCCTTGACTGCACATGGCCTTAATCTGGATAGAGGTGCCTCTCAAACCTGTACATAGCTACTAATGCAACTCAAGAAGGACATGATCTTCATATGCAGTCAAAGAACACTCTTTATCTGAATTCAGACTGTAAAAGTGTGTCCCCATCATCCTTGGACCTTTAGGGTTTATGCATGAGGCATCACAACAATGTTTAACTCTGTCGTTTCAACATTCATAGAAAAGCCATTTGTTCCTTCAGTGCTGTCTCCTTCTATCATTATGAAACAGGATTTAATAGGTACTGGATCATTTACCTATTAATTCTGGAGACAGTATCAGGAGAATTGACAAACTTGATAGAAAATCTGGTGGCACTTTCATTGTTTCTTTTATTGCAGACATGAACATTTTTTTTCATTTGCTGAAGAACAAAAATGATGGACCAAGCTAAGTATCTTACATCTGCCCATTCAGATCTACTTTCCTTCTACTCGTGCTGTATCCACAGGAGTGGACCTATATGGACAACATCAATAGTTTCTCTACTGAAAACTAAGAGACTAACAAATTCTAAGACCTTTTATCAAGGGGCAGTATGTTTTAAATATATTTAATGTTGCCTGACAAATTGTATGCCCTTCCCAAGAAGGGTATGCATTCAGAGTATAAACAATTTGAATTCTTATTTTAACATAAAAAATGATTGCGTGAAGGAAAACAGTCACCTCAGGAGAAGTGACATTTAAACAACACAAGCCTTTTGTGTCTTTTCCTATAGAACAGAGCAAGATATATATTGAAATATACACATTTTCCTATAGTAGAATCTTGGGTAAGTTATCTCATATTTATCACAGTTTTCCAGCTTCACCCAAATAAGAATGTGGATAGCAAAGGTCTCCATTCCAGAGCACCCCCATGGTAAGCACCTTTTTTTTCTCCAAAGAGTGGTTTTGCGGCAGTTTTCTACTGACATTGATGATGGATCAAGCTTCCCTTAGTCTTCATACATTGTATATCTACTAATTCCATCCCATCACGATATCAGCAACAAGGAGGTAACACATCCCAACCATGCAGGAGACAACCATCATTGGAAAGCCCAGCCTGAAACACAGAGAAGTGGATTATGGTATCTGGTGTCTGGAGAGTACTGTGAGATCTGAATTTATAATTATGTTATTGTGAAAGAATGTGGCCTTAAGAGCTTTATATATCCATAAAGGTAATTGTCTCTTATTTCTAGAAATCAAAAGTTGGGTCCAGCTTAGATGATGTGGATGCAAGCCTCCACGAGATAGCCACCACTGTATCCCCCAAATAAATTTCAGTTCATTTTGGCAGCACTATTTTACAGGCACCACCAATGAATATTTTACCCAGTTCCTGCATCCAAATTGCAGTAGTGCCATAAAAAAAACAAGCATGCAGGGCCTGGGACCCCAGAGCAAGCCCAGCTCCCTCAGAGCAGATTCTCCTTTGCAGGAGCTGGCATCAGCTGTACTCCCCCATCCAGGGACTCCTCTCTGTGCTATGTTCCTGAGAGGCACCTGCTCCCAGGCTGCCCCCAGTCTTCAGTATTCCTGGATCCTTTCAATCATGAATTTTTTCACTAGGTAATGCCATGAAGGATGTCAAACTCTCATTATGCACCCTCATTCTGGACAGTCAAGGCACAAATCCCCATTGGAATGTTCAAAAGAACAACATAAAATACCAATGTCTTGCTGATTATTAAAACGTACTTATATTAAATACGTGTGGCTTATTTTTAATTACTTAAGCTTAGGGACTATATCGGATAAGGCAATGGCACCTCACTCCAGTACTCTTGCCTGGAAAATCCTATGGATGAAGGAGCCTGGTAAGCTGCAGTCCATGGGGTCGCTAAGAGTCAGACACGACTGAGCGACTTTACTTTCACTTTTCATTTTCATGCATTGGAGAAGGAAATGGCAACCCACTCCAGTGTTCTTGCCTGGAGAATCCCAGGGACTGGGGAACCTGGTGGGCTGGTAGGCTGCAGTCCATGGGGTCGCACAGAGTCGGACATGACTGAAGTGACTTAGCAGCAGCAGGGACTATATAAATTTAAACTATATAGAAAATTTTAATAAATTTTTGAAGTACCTGAAAAATTCCATAAAAGAGAATCCGTATCCATGCTGCTCTGCAATTCCTGCACAAACCACATTTGCTGATGCTCCAATCAGTGTCCCGTTACCTAGAGTCAAAATTCAAAAAGTAAAATAAAATCTCAGTTCATCCTGGAGGTAGACTTCTATTCTCTTTTGTTCTATAATACTTGAACCATCTCACAGACTTTTGATTTGATGATTACAGTTCATTATGAAAGTGATTGCTTATGTGAATATCTGCAGGGAACACAAAAAATATCAGCAAACAGAAGATAAATTCATTGCTTGCAAGTATTCATTTTTGAATAGGGCTATTGTTGTTGATGATGCTAAAGCTGAAACTCCAGTACTTTGGCCACCTCATGCGAAGAGTTGACTCATTGGAAAAGACTCTGATGCTGGGAGGGATTGGGGGCAGGAGGAGAAGGGGACAACAGAGGATGAGATGGCTGGATGGCATCGCTGACTCGATGGACGTGACTCTGAGTGAACTCCGGGAGTTGGTGATGGACAGGGAGGCCTGGCGTGCTGTGATTCATGGGGTCGCAAAGAGTCGGACACAACTGAGTGACTGATCTGGTCTGATCTGATTGTTGTTGAATGTGATAGGAAAGAAGAAATACTAAGGAGAACTAGCAAGTCACCATGCCATGGTGGCATATATCTTTCAGAGGAAATGCAAGTAGATTCAACTTAAGAAATGCAAGGAGGTTCTCATCTCAAATGAAAACCACCACCTTTAGGACTCCAGGTCAGAACATGTACCAGGTAATCCTTTGTGTGTATGGAAAGATGGATGTAAGCAACCAGGATAATATAATGTTTCTCTGGGTGGGCATTTTTGACAGAATGCATGATCTTCAGGGAGACTAACGTGCACACATATACACAAGTGTGGCCTCAGTGAGGGATGTAACTCAAGCCTGACACCAACAGAGAGATGAGATCACGGAAAGGTAGACTCTACTAGGCGAAGCCCTTTGGGATCTTTTATCCACTAACCACAGAGGTCAGTGTTTGGGGATGGATGCAGAACCCAGGCTTAGCCAAGTTAGTTCAGTTCTGGCATTGTGCATCGCTGAGGACTATGAATTGTGAGACACAAATCTGCAACTGCCAACAGCCCTTATTGGCCTGAGGGGTAACTTTTTAATACTGGACAGCAGAGCGGGAGGGGGAGGATCAAGAAAGTTGTGCCCCAAGGTGCTGTTGGCCCAGAACTCCACACTGGAATACAGAGGATGGAGAGAAGTAAGGAATAAATAATAAGCTGTGTCACCTATGAGGTTTATCCTGTCCCCCCTCCACATACTCCTTACACTGTCCTGAAATACATAGGCATCCAACACAACTATCAGGTCCATAGGCAGGCAGGGCAAAGGCTCACAAAGTTTTACTTTACTCTTCCTGCTTTTATTCCATATAAGAGTTCAACCTAGTTTCCATGAAAACTCCTGAAATAGCACACCACATCCATTTACATGCTTGCTCTAAGGATTAAATATATTTGACATGTCAATAATATAAGACTTTGGATCTTAAGAGCTTAATAAAAATCTTCAGGGTCTCCTCAGAGCTCTGAACCCCACAAGCCCAAACCCCAGTCTGCTGTGCTCAGCGTGTTTCTGATGGTCCGTTTCATGACAATCCTCCTGTTCCTCAGTGTAATTCAAAGTGTATGGACCCACCCAGAATTTTAGGAAGGGTGCAATAGAGGTGGGAGGTCAGGAGGGGAATGCCCATCACCAAGGGGAGAGGGATAGCTGCCCCATAGCCAGGGAGGGCATGGCAGACCAACATTCAAACTGCTTGGGTAGGACAGATTTTAGGTTGGCAACAAAGAAGGCATAGACCCTGGTTGGTGGACAGTCCAGACTATAAGATGTTGCCTTGTTCCAGGTAGTAAAATGATGACACCCCTTAGCCCCATAGAGAAGCCTACACCTTAGTCCTCATAACATGTGCTTATGTCATTATGTTACTATGTATGACAAGAAGGTCTTTGCAGAAGTATTTCAGGTTATAGATCTTGAGATGCGGGATTACTCTGAATTATCTGAGTGGGCACAACTGACTCACATGAACCCTTAAAAGCAGAGAACTTTCTCAAGCTAGAAGCAGAAGAGAAGCCTCAGAGGGAGAGTCATAGAGATCCTAGAGACTCCAGGGAGCTGCAGCAATACAGCGGTAGGAGACGTCCCAGAGGAGAGCTGGAGGGAGCCCAGGGTAGAGAGTTTGAGAGATCCAAGGGGGTGGAAGAATTCCCACCATGAGACTTCTATATAACATTGCTGGTTCTGAGATTTAGGTCCAAGGTCCATAACCAGAGAGGCCCCTAGGAGCTAAGGACAGCCTCAGCTGACAGCCAGCAAGGGATGGGATATTCAGTCTTACACCTCCAAGGAACTGGATTCTGCCAACAACCTGAATGAGTTTGGAAGCAGACCCATTCTAAAAGTCCCCAAAGTTTATCTATTTTTTATGACCAGAACTGAGTCTGGATTACCATCTCAGTTCTGAGATCTGCCTCGGCTCCCACCTTCCCCCTACCCCAGACTTCTATTAGCTTCTTCCTAACTGCCTAAACCTAGGCAGGCTCTCCCTCTCACCCTAGCAGGTCATTCTGCATGGAAATCAGCTCATATCCTTCAGGGGCTCACAGGAAGCCTGTTAGCAAAGACACGGCACAATGTAGGAGATGTGCAGCGGGCTTGAGATCAGGCAGAGAGAAAATGCTCAGGGGGCTGAGCACTGAGGTCCTCAGTGTCCCCATGAAGAAAGCGAGGCACAGAGAAGCAACATGCTGACATGCAAATGTACCTCAGAGGGCCCTGCCAGCCTCCATAGCAGAGCACACACCTCAATAGCTGAGTAGTATCTGCTCTGCATCCCAAACATTGCTACTCCAGGATTTAACATTGAGAACTTTCCTTCTGGACAAAACAGAATTTCACACATAATTCAGGGTCACATTCAAGAACTTGAGAAAGGCAACACTTTCTTTCTCTCATGTTAAGGATTAATATTTGAAAAATACTCTTTTTGGATCAAAATGGTGGAGTAGAAGGACATGGAACTTATCTCCCCCAGCAAACACATCAAAAATACATCTACATGTAGAACGAATTTCACAGAAAACCAACTGAAAGCTAACACGAGATCTCTTACACAGCTGAAGCAGCAGGAAAGATTCCCATGTAACTGAGCAGGACGGGGGAAAAGGCATTGGAATGAGACTGGCACCTCTGGGAGGAAGTTGTAAAAGAGGAAAGGTCCACACAGGTGGCCCCTCTCCCTAGGAACTCCCCCTTTCCTTCATAGAGGTCTTCTAGGACAAAGAGATGGACAGGAGGGGAATGAACTCTACTTGCAAGGAGTGCATGTGTATCAGCTGCTGTACCTGTATCAGTTGCTACCTCATGCCACTTCCCACCCCAAACAGGCACTGGGCAGGGTTTCTAATGTGCCCTGCCCAGCTAGGCAATGAAACACAGGCTTCAACAGAAGGACTCTGAGAGAGAATATGGTCTAGTTCCAGAGGGCTTGGAGTGTAGTCCAGGCCAAAACTCAGAGTCCATCATTAGCACACATAGAGCTGGGCATTAAGTCTGCCGTAGGAGCACATGCAGGTTAGAGGATAAGTGCCCACAGGAACATTACTGTCAGCATGCTCACAGCACTGCACAGCTCCAGTGTTGACAGGCTTGTGACCTTGACCATGGCAAATTTGGCAGCAGTGGACTTTGTTGATGCATAAAGCAGCTGGTTGGTGGCATCACAGAATCACTTATCTACCATGGAGAGTCCCTATGGTGTGGTACAAAGTAATTCCTTTCCCAGTGGGAGCCCTTCAGTTCTGCCCACCTCCAATTTAGCTTAGAGCTAGATCTGGAATAGACAGGTCCTGGAGAGTCCTACCACAGAGGCAGCCTAGGCTCCAGTGGGCAGATCAGCAGTAACAAAACCTTGCCCCCCAGCAACAGCCTAGCAAGAGGTCTGGGATGAATACAACAGAGAAAGACACAACCTTGGGCTGCTTCTGGCAGAACTGCAAATGGCTGCACGGGTGGCATATAGACCTGATGTGCACATACAGGGCTCACTCCCCTCGTGCTCACCTCCTTAGGAATAGAGCACACACTTCAGGGCAATAAAGCCACATGGAACACAACTCTCAGTGCTTCTACTCCAACTGGAAAACAGACCCTCTTCCATGGAAATAACTATCATGGAACAGAATACAGAAAAATGAATGAAAATAAATGAAGACACAATATTGTTTGTTTGGTGCATTTCACCAACATTTGAATAATAGGGATCCCAGAAGACAAAGATAAAGACAAAGGGCTTAAGAAAATATTGAAGAGATTATAGTCCAAAAATTCCATACAATGTGAAAGGAAACATCACACAAGACCAGGAAATGAAGATACAGGATAAATCCAAGGAGGAAGATACCAGAACACATATTAATTAAACTCAGAAAAACTAAATACAATAAAAAAAATATTAAAAGCAGCAAATAAAATATAAGGGAATTCCTATAAAGCTATCAGCTGAATTTTCAGCAGAAACTCTGCAGGCCAGAAGGGAGTGGCATGATATATTCAGAGTGATGTAAGGGAAAAACCTACAACCTAGAATATTCTACCCAGAAAAGTTATTACTCAAATTCAAGGGAGAAATAAAAAAACTTTAAAGACAAGCAGAAGCCAAGAGAATTCAGCACCACCAAGGCAAGAAGCTTCTCTAGGCAGGGAAAAAAAGGCCACAACTAGAAACAAGAAATCACATATAGGAAAGCTCACCAGTAAAAGCAAAAAGCCAGAAATCAGCCATACACAAATATAATATCAAAACCAGGAACTATGAAGAGAGTACAAATATAGGAAATGGGAACTCCATTGAAAAATAAGAAACCAGTAACTTAACACACATATATAACATAAATATACACACACACATATGTATGTATCAGTCAGTTCAGCTGCTCAGTCATGTCCAACTCTGTGATTCCAAAGCTTCCCTGTCTATCACCAACTCCCAGACCTTGCTCAAATGCATGTCGGTGGTACCACTGAATCATCTCATCCTCTGTTGTATCCTTCTCCTCCCACCTTCAATCTTCTGCAGTATCAGGGTCTTTTCCAATGAGTCAGTTCTTCACATCAGGTGGCCAAAGTATTGGAGTTTCAGCTTCAGCATGAGTCCTTCCAATGTATATTCAGGTCTGATTTTCTTTAAGATTGACTGGTTTGATCTCCTTGCAGTTCAAGGGACTCTCAAGAGTCTTCTGCAGCACCACAGTTCAAAAGCATCAATTCTTTGGCCATCAGCTTTGTTTATGATACAACTCTCACATCCATACATGACCACTGGAAAAACCATAGCCTTGACTAGACAGACCTTTGTCAGCAAAGTAATGTCTCTGCTTTGTAATATGCTGTCTAGGTTGGTCATAGCTTTTCTTCCAAGAAGCAAGCATCTTTTAATTTCAGGGCTGCAGTGACCACCTGCAGTGATTTTGGAGCCCCAAAAAATAAAGTCTCTCACTGTTTCCATTGTTTCCCCATCTATTTGCCATTGAGTGATGGGACTAGATGCCATGATCTTTGTTTTCTGAATGTTGAATTTTAAGCCAGTTTTTACTTTCTCCTCTTTCACTTTCATCAATAGGCTCTTCAGTTCCTCTTTGCTTTCTGCCATAAGGGTAGTGTCATCTGCATATCTGAGGTTATTGATATTTCTCCCTGCAACCTTGATTCCAACTTGTGCTTCATCCAGTCTGGCATTTCACATGATGTACCCTGCATGTAAGTTAAATAAGCAGGGTGACACTATACAGCCTTGATGCACTCCTTTCCCAATTTGGAACCAGTCTGTGTGTGTGTGTGTGTGTGTGTGTGTGTGTGTGTGTGTGTGTGTGTGTGGAGAGAGAGAGAAAAGAGAAATGAGTATACACATACTGCTATAGCAAAATCTTACAGGAAATGCAAACAAAAAACTATGGTAGAAACACATACATAAAGGAAAAAGCAACTCAAATACAATACTAAACAACATCAAAGATGGTCATCAAACCACAGGAGAAAAGAACAAAAAAGGAACAGAAGAAAAAAAAAAAAAAAACTTACAAAAACAAACCAAAAACCATTGAGAAAATAAAAATAGGAACATAGATATCGATAATTACCGTAAGTGTAAATGGATTAAATGTTCCAACCAAAAGACTGTCTAAAAGGGATATAACAAAGACCATTATATAGGCTATCTATAAGAGACACACTTCAGGCCTATGGAAACAGACTGAAAGTGAGGGGATGGAAAAAGATATTCCAGGCAAATGGAAATCAAAAGAAGGTTGGAATACCAATACTCGTATCAGAAAAATAAAATAGACTTTAAAATAAAGACTGTTACAAGAGACAGGAAGGACACATATAATTATTATGGAATCAATCCAGGAAGAAGATAAAACAGTGGGAAATATATATGCACACAACACAGGAGTATATCTATAGATAAGGCAAACACTAACAGTCATAAAAGGGGAAATTGACAATAACACAATAATAGGGGATTTGAGAGTTTCACATATGTCAAGGGACAGATCACTCAGACAGAAAATTAATTTTTAAAAAACCCAAGCCTTAAATGACATATTAGACTAGATAGATGTAATAGATAGACTTAATTTATAGGAAATTCCATCCAAAAGCAGCAAAATATAGTCAAGTGTACACAAAACATTCTCCAGAATAGATATCATCTGGATCACAAATCAATCTTTGGTAAATTGAAGAAGATAGAAATCATATAGAGCATCTTCTCTGACCAAAACGCTATGAGATCAGAAATCAATTAAAGGGAGAAAACCTGTTAAAAACACAAACACTTTGAGGCTATACATATGTTAAGTAAGTAAGTGTTAGTCGCTCAGTTGTGCCTGACTCTTTGCGACCCCACGGACTGAAGCCCACCAGGCTCCTGTGTCCATGAGATTTTCCAGGCAAGGATACTGGGGTGTGTTGCCATTTCCTTCTCCAGGGGATCTTCCCAACCCAGGGATTGAACCTGGGTCTCCTGTACTGCAGGCAGATTTTTTACTGACTGAGCTACAAGGCAAGCCCCAATACATATGTTATTAAACTACAAATGGATCATTAAAGAAATCAACCAAATCAACTATACATCAATAAAAAAAATTTTTTTTAAGCTAAAAAAAGAGGGGGGGCGGAGAAGATGGCAGAGATCGCCTGCTCTCCACAAATACATTAAAAAAAAACTCATCAAAATATGGAATAACTCCTACAGAGCAATTTCTAGATGACCACAGAAGACCCCAGGCCTCCAAAAAGGCAAGCTAATTTCCCTGGAATGAGGTAGAACAAAAGAAACACATTAAAAAAAGAAAGACAGAGGACTTCAGGACAGGAGTTTGTGCCCCCAGGGAGGGAAGGAGTCATGAAGGAGGAAAAGTTTCCACACACTAGGAAATCCCCTTTCAGGTGGGACCAAGAGGGAGCTGTGGAACCTCAGAGTGCATGTAGCAGTGGGGCTCAGAAGGCAAAATATACAGAAAGCTGCCCAACAGAGCTTCTCAGCCCATAAGCAGCTCACAAGCCTCAGCCCATACCAGAGGGTGGGGATGGGGAGCCGGGATGAGTGGCTAGGAAGCTTGGCCTGCAGCAGAGGGTGGATCCCGGGCCAGAGGCTGAGTGAAGATCCCAGGGAGAGGTAGGGGGCTAGCGGCTATGAGGATGCACTGAGAGGGCTACTAAAACAAGGCTGAGGAAATAGACATGACAACCATTGCCAAAGCCAGGAGGGGTGCTACAGGCAGCAGACAAAACACCATGGATGTGGTCCTGATCCCAGATGTTGCAGCTACCTCCAGGCTATGAGCAGGTACAAGTTACTGCCCGCAACTTGCTGGGAGCTTTAACAGCTGAGCTCTTTCTAGGGAACCACAAACTGTACCACTTTCCTCTGGAAGAACTCACAATCTATCTTAGACTGTAACAACATCCAACAGGGCACAACAGCCACTCTCCGGCACAACACATATGTGGCTGTCATACCCTCCCCTTTCTCCAGCCCAAGAGAGTGAATGAGTCCTAATGAGCCTTGATCTTTGCCCCCTCATGTCCAGGTGGGGGACAGACTGGGGACCCCACGGGCAACTGTGAACATTAGGAGCAACTGCAAGTTGGAATAAGGCCATATCTGAGATTGAATTAACCCCATGCTGCCTAAAACAGGTCAAAAGACCTTCCTAGAAACATTAGAGGACTTTGGTGTAAGCCTTGCTGGGTATTCTGGGCTGCTGAGTGTTGCTGTCACCAAGAGTATTGGAAACTTGTCTTTTGTGCTATGTGGCTTGTGAGGTCTTGGAGCTTCAATATGCATTGAGCCTGAACCCCTGAAATGAGAGACCCAATCCCAATCCCACCAGAGACCTCATGACCTCAGGGAACATTAATAGATGAGGGTTCTCCCAAAGGCCTCCATCTCAACAGCAAAACCAAGCCCACCCAAAGGCCAGCAAGCACCAGTGCCCAGATACCCCACACAATCCTTCAATAAAACAGAAACACAACACTGAACACTAGCAGACAGGCTGCCCAAAGCCATATCTAACCCATAGACACCCCAAAACCTACTACTGGACACAGTGCTGCCTTTCAGAGAAAGAAGATCTATCTCCATCAATGAGAACAGATCATCAAAACAGAAAACTAATAAGGAAACACAAACATTAAATGAAACATAAGACCAAATGGACCTAATTGATAACTTCAGGACTTTTCATCCAAATACAGAAGAATACACTTCCTTCTAAAGTGCAGATGGAACATTCCCCAGGATAGATCACATCTTGGGTCACAAATCAAGCCTCAGTAAACTTAAGAAAAGTGAAATTATATCAAGCATCTTTTTTGACCAAGATGCTATGAAACTAGATGTCAAATACAGGGGGGGAAACTGTAAAAAACACATCGAGATTAAACAATACATTTACACTTAATGAATAGGTTACTGAAGAAATAAGATTTTTTTTTTTTTAATTCCTGGAAACAACTGACAACAAAAACACAACAATCCAAAACCTATGAGATGCAGCAAAAGCAGTTCTAAGAGGGAAGTTTATAGCAATATTATCCTACCCCAGGAAACAAGAAAAACATCACATAGCTGCTAAAAGAACAACAACAACAAAAAACCTTAGTGGAAAGAAAGAGATCATAAAGATCAGAGCAGAAATAAATGAAAAAGAAAGGAAGGAAACAATAGTAAAGATTAATAAAACTAAAGGCTTGTTCTATGAGAAGATAAACAAATTTGACAAACCAATAGCCAGACTCATCAAGAAAAAAGGGAGAAAGCCAAATCAACAAGATTAGGAATGAAAAAGCAGCAGTTACAACAGACAATGCAAAAATACAAAGGACAATAAGAAACTACTATGAGCAACTATATGCTAATAAAATGGAAAACATAGAGAAAATGGACAGATTCTTAGAAAAGTTCAACTTTCCATGAGTGAATCAGGAAGAAACAGAAATTATGAAAAGCCAGCTACAAACAATCAAATCAAAACTGTGATGAAAAAAATTTCCCCAAAACAAAAGCCCAGGGCCAGATGGCTTCACAGGTGAATTCTTTCAAACATTTAAAGAAGAGCTAATACCTATCCTTCTAAAACTCTTCCAAAAGAACAGAATTGGAGGGAACATTTCCAAACTAATTCTACGAGGTATCACCCTGATTCCAAAGACATCACAAAAAAAGAAAATTACAGGCCAATATCACAATGAACATGATGCAAAAATCCTCAACAAAATTCTAGCAAACAAAAATTTTAATGTCTTCATTAAAAAGATCATGTACCATGATCAAGTCGGGTTTATTTCAGGGATGAAGGATTCTTCAATATATGCAAGTCTATCACACCATTATTAACAAATTAAAAGATAAAAACCATATGATTATTTCAATAGATTCTGAGAAAGCCATTGACAATATTCAACACCCACTTATGATAAAACTTTCCAGGAAGTAGGCATAGAAGGAATATACCTCAACATAATAAAAGCCATATAAGACAAACCCACAGCAAACATTATCCTCAATAGCAAAAATTTGAAAACATTTCCTCTAAAATCAGGAATAAGACATGGCTGCCCTCTCTCACCACTACTATTCAAAATAATTCTGGAGATCCTAGCCACAGCAATTAGAGAAGAAAAGCAAATGAAAGGAATCCAGATTGGAAAAGAAGTAAAACTTTCACTGTTTGCAGATGATATGATCCTCTACATAGAAAACCCTAAAGAAGCCACCAGAAAATTACTAGCACTAAGCAATGAATATAGTAAAGTCACAGGATATAAAATTAACACAGAGAAATTCCTTGCATTCCTATATGCTAACAATGAAAGATCAGAAAAGGAAATTAAGTAAACAATCCTATCCACCATTGCAATGAAAAGAATAAAATACTCAGGAATAAATTTACCTAAAGACACAAAAGACCTGTATATAGAAAATTACAAAACATTGATGAAAGAAACCAAAGATTACACAAATAGATGGAGAAATATACCATATTCTTGGATTGAAAAAGTCAATATAGTGAAAATGAGTATACTACTCAAAGCAATCTATCAATTCAATGCAATCCCTATCAAACTACCAACAGTATTTTTCACAGAACTAGAACAAATAATTTCACAATTTGTATGGAAATACAAAAGGCCCCAAATAGCCAAAGCAATCTTGAGAAAGAAGAATGGAACTGGAGGAATCAATCTTCCCGACTTCAGATTATACTACAAAGCTACAGTCATCAAGATAGTATGGTATTGGCACAAAGACAGAGATATAGATCAGTTGAACAAAATAGAAAGTCTGGAGATAAATCCACACACCTATGTACAACTTATATTTGACAAAGGAGGCAAAAAATATACAATGGAGAAAAGACAGTCTCTTCAACAAGTGGTGCTGGGAAAACTGGTCAACTACATGTAAAAAAATGAAACTAGAACACTTTCTAATACCATACACAAAAATAAACTCAAAATGGATAAAGACTTAAATGTAAGACCAGAAACTGTAAAATTATTTGAAGAAAACGTAGGCAGAACACACTCTGACACAAATCACAGCAAGATCCTGTATGACCTACCTCCCAGCATAATGGAAATAAAAACAAATATAAACAAATGGGACCTAATTAAACTTAAAGGCTTTTGCACAATGAAGGAAACTATAAGCAAGGTGAAAAGGCAGCCTTCAGAAAACGAGAAAACAAAGCAAATGAAACAACCAACAAAGAATTAATCTCCAAAATATACAAGCAGCTCATGCAACTCAATACCAGAAAACAAACACCCAATCAAAAACTGGGCAAAGACCTAAACAGATATTTCTCCAAAGATGACACATAGATGGCTAATAAACACATGAAAAGATGCTCAACATCACTCATTATCAGAGAAATGCAAATAGAAACCACAATGAGGTATCATCTCACAATGGTCAGAAACGACCATCATCGAAAAGTCTACAAACAACAAAGGGAGAGGGTGTGGAGAAAAGGGAACTCTCTTGCACTGTTTGTTGGAAGGCAAACTGGTACAGCCACTATAGAGAAAAGTGTGAAGATTCCTCAAAAAACTGGGAATACAACTGTTCTATGACCCAGCAATCCCACTGCTCAGCATATACATTGAGGAAACCAAAATGTTAATCACAGCACTATTTACAATAGCTAGGACATGGAAGCAACCTAGACGTCCATCAGCAGATGAATGGATAAGGAAGTCGTGATACATATACACAACAGAATACTACTCAGCTATAAAAGGAATGCATTTGAGTCAGTTCTAATGAGGTGGATGAACCTAGAGCCTATTATACAGAGTGAAGTAAGTGAGAAAGAGAAAGACAACTGATATATATTAATGCATATATATGGAATCTAGAAGAATGGTACTGATGATCCTATGCACAGAAGGAGACACAGCAGACATAAAGAACAGACTTCTGGACCCAGTGGGAGAAGGAGAGGGTTAGAATAGCACTGAAACATGTACATTACCATATGTAGAATGGATGACCACTGTGAGTTGGATACATGAAGCAGGGCACCCAGGACCAGTGTTCTGTGACAACCTGGAGGCATGGGGTGGGGAGGGGAGTGGGAAGGGGGTTCAGGATGGGGTGGACGCATGTATGCCTATGGCTGATTCATGTTGATCTATGCCAAAAGCCATCACAATATTGTAATTATCCTCCAATTAAAATATATAAATATATTTTTTAAAAGAAAATACATACATTCAGCAAAAAAATAAAATCTACAACAATAAATGCTGGAGATGGTGTGGAGGAAAGGGAACACTCTTGCACTGTTGGTGGGAATATAAACTGATCAGCCACTATGGAAGACAGTATGGAGATTCCTTAACAAACGAGGAAGAAAATGACCATATGACCCAACAATCCTACTACTGGGCATATACCCAGGGAAAACCAGAATTGAAAAAGCAACATGTACCTCAACGTTCATTGAAGCACTATTTAAAATAGCTGGGACATGGAAGCAACCTAGATGTCCATCAACAGATGAATGATTAAAGAAGCTATGGTACATATATAAAATATTACTGGAATATTAGTGATAAAAAGGAAAGCATTTGAGTCAGTTCTAATGAGGTGGGTGAACCTAGAGCCTATTATACAGAGTGAAGTAAGTCAGAAATAGAAAACAAATATGGTATATTAACACATATATATGGAATCTAGAAAGATGGTACTGATGAACCTATCTGCAGGTCAGCAGTGGACACAAAGACATAGAGAACATAATTGTGGGCACAGGCAAGGAAGGAAGGAGAGGGTGGAATGAATGGAGAGAGTAGCATGGAACTATATACACTACCATATGTAAAATAGATAGCCTGTAGGAATTTTCTATACGACACAGGGAACTCAAATATGAGCTCTGTGACAATTTAGAGAGGTGGGATGGGGTGGGAGGTGGGAGGGAGGTTCATAAGAGGGGGGACATATGTACTCTTATGGTTGATGAATGTTGATGTATGGCAGAAACCAACACAATTTTGTAAAGCAATTATCCTTCAATTAAAAATATATAAATTTTAAAAAGAGTCTCAATCACCAAATGTTTAATCATATTTTAGGTTATTAGCCATGTAAGTGGTCCATGTTAACTTCTCTTCTTGATAATCCCCTCTATTCTATTCATTCTATATGTTCTGGGTGAATAAGAACCAGTCAAGGAGGCTTCTTATTCTTTGAGAAGCAGCTCAAAACTTCCCTCTCTGGAGAGCCATTCCTGACTTTCCTCCAGCCTCCGTGGTGCTCCCTGAGCACTCTATGTACATGGCCATGAGAGGATCCATTTATATTGCAATCCTAACTTAGGTGACTGTCTCCCCACTCAGGAAGACAATGTCACCATATAAAAGTAGAAGATGCTCAATAAGGTTTAATGAACAAAATTCCACACAGTGGACATATTTCCTGGTGTCTCTGGATTCTGTTTCTATCACTGATATTAAATGTGATTGTGAATGCAGGTGTTGCTTTTAGTGCTGCTGATCTCAGATGGGGATCATTTTAACAAGTCTAAACTCAGAATTTGAGGCCTCAGTTGCTGAATTAGGTGAACTAGCTGTCTCCAGAAATCATAGCAACTTCACTGAATGGCATTAGTCCCCCTCTACAAACAAGAAGATACACTAAAAACAAAGTTGTTGATTTAATAGTTAGAGACCAATCAAAGACAAAGAAAGATAGATTATCTAAGCATACCTGGAAGCAAAAACAAAAATTTTAAAGGTATCTATTGTGTTTGTCTAAGATTTTTCACAATCCTCTTGTGTTCCCAAAGGTGATTAGGTCTCCTTCCAAATACAATCACATCCAAACCCCTGTGTTTACTCACCAGAGGTTAGTCTCTCCTGACGCTTCTTCTAATTGACTTTTTAATATCTCCAAAAGACAAAACACTCTTTCAGCCCAAAAAAACTTTTTAAAATTTTTATTCTTATTCTTACATTAGAGTCTCTACTTCTTAGCTCACACATTCATCACTTTACCCACCATCACCCACAACACACACTCCTTAAAAAAGGGAATAAGAAGTTGCCACTAAGGATGGTTTCTGATTCAAAATCTGCTTCTAAACCTAAGCCACCAAGCCACATCTGTATGCAGTGTGGGAAGACATTAACTTTGAGATGTCAGTAATGACCATCCTCAAGCCACAGGTTTAGAATGTCAGGGGCAGTTCTGCAGAGAATAGAAAGTAACACATTTTGCAGAGAAACTGAGTAGGGCTAGAACTCTCCAGTCAAAGGTGAAGATGGGTTTCCACTTAGGAAATCATGAACTATTCTTACTTTATTTATTCTTACATTACTTTCAATTTGGCATTCATTAATCATCACTTCACAGACTGGTTCCAAATAGGAAAAGGAGTACGTCAAGGCTTTATATTGTCACCCTGCTTATTTAACTTCTATGCAGAGTACATCATGAGAAACACTGGGCTGGAAGAAGCACAAGCTGGAATCAGGATTGCCGGGAGAAATGTCAATGAACTCAGATATGCAGATAACACCACCCTTATGGCAGAAAGTGAAGAGGAACTAAAAAGCCTCTTGATGAAAGTGAAAGTGGAGAGTGAAAAAGTTGGCTTAAAGCTCAACATTCAGAAAACGAAGATCATGGCATCCGGTCCCACCACTTCATGGGAAATAGATGGGGAAACAGTGGAAACAGTATCAGACTTTATTTTTGGGGGCTCCAAAATCACTTCAGATGGTGATTGCAGCCATGAAATTAAAAGACGCTTACTCCTTGGAAGGAAGTTATGACCAACCTAGAAAGCATATTCAAAAGCAGAGACATTACTTTGCCAACAAAAGTCCATCTAGTCAAGGCTATGGTTTTTCCAGTGGTCATGTATGGATGTGAGAGTTGGACTGTGAGGAAAGCTGAACGCCAAAGAATTGATGCTTTTGAACTGTGGTGTTGGAGAAGACTCTTGAGAGTCCATTGCACTGCAAGGACATCCAACCAGTCCATTCTGAAGGAGATCAACCCTGGGATTTCTTTGGAGGGAATGATGCTAACGCTGAAACTCCAGTACTTTGGCCACCTCATGTGAAGAGTCGACTCATTGGAAAAGACTCTGATGCTGGGAGGGATTGGGGGCAGGAGGAGAAGGGGACGACAGAGGATGAGATGGCTGGATGGCATCACCGATTCGATGGACGTGAGTCTGAGTGAACTCCGGGAGTTGGTGATGGACAGGGAGGCCTGGCGTGCTGCAATTCATGGGGTCGCAAAGAGTCGGACACGACTGAGTGACTGAAGTAAACTGAACTGAATCATCACTTCAGGCTCACCATAGTGTCTGGGGGCCCTCCCTCAAATCCAGTACCCGCTTACCTCCCAGACAGGAACCAAGGGCCAGGGCATACATGAGTGGTGGAGCAGGCAGGCTGACCTCAGGGTCTCTGCTCAGGTTTAGGAGCACGGGAATCTGTAGAGGAAAAGACACTTACCTCATGTCCATGAAAGCCCAGAGGAGTTACCCATTCTGTGACCAACTTGCAAAATCCAAAGCATTTTTTAGCACTCAAGCTGAACAGAGCACAGGACGTTCAAAAGGAAACCTAAGCAAACTTTAGAATCAAAAAACTTGAGTTTGAGCCTATGAGTAAGTCTTTGTTTCCAGCCACATGACCAACTGGTCCTCCTCTTCAGTTGCCCCAAGCAACTGTGGATCCTACATGGGGTGAAGTTGCATAGAATCTCACACAGTGCTTGGCACTAAACCATCTAACCAGTATATATTAGCCCTGAAGTGGACCACTTCCTACATTAATTCTATGAATACATCATCTTATTTAATTCTCAAACATCCTCCAGGTGTGTTTGCTATTCCCTCAATCGATAGATAGGAACATCAAGACTTGGAGAGATGCAGATCTTTTAAATAGCCAAGCTAGACTTGATTTCTGGTTCCAAACTGCATGCAGGTAAACCTTTCTCTGAGAAATTTGTGTTCCATAAACAGGCCCCCTTTTGACTCATGCTGATAATGAAGCCCAGAAGAACACATAATCTCTGGGCCTGTTTCCAGTATGCTCAGGAGATATTGTTCCATGTTATCACTGCTAGGTACCTCAGCCCATTAGAATTTAAAGAGGGGCCCCTGGACCTTCTACCTTGGGGCAGTTGCCTTGTATGGACCTCTATAAAGAGCATGAGGAGGAGGGCTCCAACAGTAACACATCTGGAAAGGACTACCCAAAATCACAGACAGCGAAAAACCATGTGCATGCACGCAAGTTCGCTTCAGTCATATTTGACTGTGCAATCCTATGGACTGTAGCCTGCCAGGCTTCTCTATCCATGGGACTCTCTAGGCAAGAATATTGGCATGGGTTGCTTTTTCCTTCTCTAAGGGATCTTCCTGAGCCAAGGATTGAACCCACGTCTCTGGCTTGGCAGGTGGATTGTTTACCAATAATCCACCTGGGAAGTCCTCCTATCAAAAATTAATTTAAATGTAAATGGATTAAATTCTCCAATCAAAAGGCACAGAGTGACTGAAGGAATTGAAAAAAAAAAAAAAAAAAAAAGACCCAACTCTGTGCTACCACAGGACATACACTGGCTCAAAGTAGAGTGATGGGAAAAGATATCCATACGAGTAGAAAGAGAGAAGAAGTAGATTTTTCATATCAGACCAAAGAGACTTTAGGTAAAAAATGGTTAGGAGACAAAAAAAAGCCATTATATAAGGGGTCAATTCATCCATAGATTATTACAATTGTGAATATATCTGTACCCTACAACAGAGTACATAATTATATAAAGCAAATATTAAGAAATCAGTGTATTTTAATACTTTATTTTACTCAATAAACAGATCATCCAGACAGAAAATCAATGAGGAACTATGGACCTGAACTACACTTTTAAATAAATGGACCTAACAGTCATATGGGCTTCCCTGGTAGCTCAGCTGGTAAAGAATACACCTGCAATGCAGGAGACCTCAGTTCAATTCCTGGGTCAGGAAGAACCACTGGAGAAGGGATAGGCTAACCACTCTGGTATTGGGTTTTCCTGGTGGCTCAGCTGGTAAAGAACCCACCTGCAATGAGGGAGACCTGCGTTCAGTCCCTGGGTTGGGAAGATCCCCTGCATAATGGAATATCTACCCACTCCAGTATTCTTGCCTGGAGAATTCCATGGACTGTATAGTCCATGGGGTCACAAAGAGCTGGACACAACTGAGTGATTTTCACTTTCACATTCAACAGTCATATATAGAACATTCCATCCAATAGCAGCAAAATGCATTCTTCTCAAGCACACTTTGAGCATTCTCCTGGACAGATCATATGTTAAGCCACAAAACAAGTCTTAAGAAATTTAAGAAAAGTGAAATCATATCAATTATCTTTTCTAAATACAATGGTGTGAAACTAGATATCAACAACAGGAAAAAAGCTTAAAAACTCATAAATACAGAAATGAATGTTGGAAATGAAGCTACATGCTCCTGAAGCATCAGTGGGTCAAAGAAGATCAAAAGGGAAATTTTTAAAATCTAGACAAAAATGGAAACACAGAACAGCAAAAGTTGTGAGATACAGAAAAAAATGATTCTAAGAGGAAGTTTATAACAACAAATGACTACATTAAGAAAAAAGATGGACTTGGTGCTCAGCAGTAAAGAATCTGCCTGACACTGCGGGAGACACAGGAGATATAGTTTTGATACCTGGGTCAGGAAGATACCCTAGAGAAGGAAATGACAACCCACTCAAGTATCCTTGCTTGGAAAATTTCATGAACAGAGGAGCCTGGCAGGCTACAGCCCATGGGCTTGCAAAGAGGTGGACTCGACTGAGCACACACACACACACACTCCCTTGTGGTCTGGTGGTTAAGAATCCACCTGCCAATGCAGGGGATATAAATTTCATCCCTGCTCTGGGAAAATTCTACATGCCATGGGAATTCTAAGCCCATGTGCCAAAACTACTGAGCCTGTACAAGTCCATGAAATTCTCCAGTCCAGAATACTAGAATGGGTAACCTTTCCATTCTCCAGGGGATCTTCCCAACCCAGGGATTGAACCCAGGTCTCCTGGATTGCAGGTGGATTCTTTATCAGCTGAGCCACAAGGGAAGCCCAAGAATAATGAAATGGGTAACCTATCCCTTCTCCAGCAGATCTTCCCAACCCAGAAATCAAACTAGGGTCTCTTGCATTGTAGGAGGATTCTTTACCAACTGAGCTATTAGGAAGCACTTTTCTATGTATGAGAATATGCAAGAGTCTGCACTCACTGAAATCATTTTGTTGATATGCATCTCACCTATCTGGGGCCAGTATCCTGTGTTTTCACAACCTGAGTTTCCTCATGGCTCACCTTAAGGAGTGGCTACCGTCTGATGGCTGCTAAATGACAGATATTCTTTCCTTTCCTGAGTTTCCTCAAAGCTCACTGACTCACGCTGATGACTATGACATCCTTGTTTACTGATATGGCAGGAAATATTTCATATCTCAAAATATTTCATTTCAGGAAATATTCAATTTCTCATGCATAAATTACCAATTTTTAACTCAACATCCTGCACAGGAATAGTCATATTTTAATTTGAAAACCATCTGAGAATTCTTCTTATTTAAGCAAATGAGGCTGAAAAGATAGGTTTAAGTTGAGAAAGACTGTCAGGGAATTCTCAGTCATTAGCAGTGTATTTTAGTTTTCCCATACAGTCTCTAAGGTAGTGCTCTGGGAAGACTAAAATAACTGCTCACAAAAACAAATCTGGGCTCACATGTAGCTCCCACAACTCCCTGACAATTGTAGATAAGAGAAGAGGAGAAAAGGAAAGGTGGGAAGATATCAAAGGAATTTTCTTCTATGGAAATATTTTTTGTGTGTGTGGATTTATTTTTTTTAATTTTATTTTATTTTTAAACTTTACAAAATTGTATTAGTTTTGCCAAATATCAAAATGAATCCACCACGGGTATACATGTGCTCCCCATCCTGAACCCTGCTCCCTCCTCCCTCCCCATACCATCCCTCTGGGTCGTCCCAGTGCACTAGCCCCATGCATCCAGTATCATGCATCGAACCTGGACTGGCAACTCGTTTCATACATGATATTATACATGTTTCAATGCCATTCTCCCAAATCTTCCCACCCTCTCCCTCTCCCACAGAGTCCATAAGACTGTTCTATAAATATTGAAATATTTCCACACCAATTGATCAAGAGCCATCATCTGAGACCCTACCCCTCAACCAAGACATTGGCTGGCATTTCTAGTCATTGGAAATGGTGACAGTATCTGCCAGTTTTCTAACACTGTTAAATAAAATTTCCACACTTGTTAAATCTCATGAACATGCATGCTGTTGACCTGGAGAATGATCCTGCCTAAAGCTGTATTCTTACAGCAGAATAAGGCTTAACTGAAACACAGGTAGTTCTGCAAGCCTGGCAGCAGAAGGTCCAATCACTGCTCCTGTGTTTTCTCTTCATGTATAATGGCCATAAGTGGGCAAACCTATCTCTACCCTTGGATTGATCTGCCATTTCTATAGTATGTTCTTGGGTCTCCTTGTTCAGTCCTCCAGGAAAATAGCAGAAGTGAGAATGTGGGAATTTCACCAAAATAAAAATGCACATAGAAGCCAGACCTTGATCATGCCACTCCTCAAGACTGGTGCAGTAAGAACTAGGTACTCTAAGGGGTGTTTGGTTGGATCTGGCCCCAGAAATAGCTCAAGAAATCATAATTTATAGAGTAGAAGATGCACTACCCTTCTAGGAATGCTCAAACTCTGTAGGTCCATGTAAGACAGCCCAGACCACAAATATTCCCTAATGCAAAGCATGAGGCATTGGAGTTCTTTCTACTCCAGCCAGAGGTGCAGAGGGACACTGATGACCACTGATATCTCATACAAAACCCAAGTACCCCTTTCTTCAACACTTCAAATTCAGAGGACCTCTCAACTGTGCAGAGTGAAGATGCTCCTAGTTGGAAGAAGGGATGTGAAGTGGGCAGGAGTTATCCTCTCAGGCAGGAAACCTAAATCACCTCCCCAGGACACATTCATTTCATTGCATCTGCCAGAGGCAAGAACTAGTGGGAGATATCTATATACACACAGATTTTTAATAAAGACAATTGGGGGGCTGAAATTGAGGAAATCCCATATCCACAAGGTGTGCAGCAAGGAAGGAAAAGTGATGAATACCTATAGTCCACAGGGTGGTAGTCAGGAAGTAATATCCAAGGGAAGCAGAGCTTCTGAAACTGACTGAGCAGGACCCTGTGGAGCTCCAGGGCACAAAAACCCTTCTGTCCCATTCCCTGGGTTCCAAAGTGCAGGTTCCAACAGTTGCTAATCAGGGAGGGTAGGGGATATAGAGATAATGGAGGAGCATTCAAGAAATAATAGTGCAGCCTTGGACCAGGGTTCTGGTTGCCCCTCAAGGGATACATCTAACAATATTTCTTACTTCTGCCAAACTAAAACTCCCACCAAGTGGAAGATGTTAACTATTTTATGTAGTGTTCTTCATTTCAAAAGTCGGTTTGCCCATTATCACTGATGCCAGAAGATCTCTCAATTGAAGGAATGCAGGTCCTGCAAGCACCATGATCAGCAATAGCATCCCTTGACTATAAAACTCCTCCCATACACCCTCCACTGTGTATTGGGACACAGTTTTCAGGGCATTAGCCTGCTGTTGCCCCCTTTGCTTGACAAAGCAATAAAGACATTTTTTTCTGTAATACTTCACCCAAAACTCTGTCTCTGGGATTTAATTTGGTATTGGGGTACAGAGGCCAGATTCAGCTTCACATCTGCTGAACTTGGCAGTGTCTCCAACACTAACTCATTCATAACATCTGTCTATTCCCAAGGCCTTCTCAGGGCACACCAGAGTTTCCCAGTGCTGGCACATTACACCAGCCTCTGGTGTCTTTGGCCCACAATGACAGTGGATACCAGAAAGAAGAATCCAGAGAAGAAACAACCTCCCTCTGGGGGAACATAGAGAGCTATATATTGGTAAAACCAGCTCTTAGGACACTGAAGAAGAGAATTGAGAGGAATAGATATTACCAGCAGCAAAGAATATTGCAGGCAAAGTTACAAGATACCCAACAACATGCTAAGGAAAGTGCCACCAGCCCAATTAGAGATGGGGTTATGTCTCAGGTGGCAAGGAGGCCTGGCAGAGAGATGGTATGGCAATATTATCTGTGACTCTCAGAAACATAGTGAGCACTGAGATGCCCAGTTCCCTCAATGAAAATAACAGAGAGTTGCTGGAAGATGATACGCCAAGGGAGATGTGAAGAAAGCTTTACTATGGAAAAACTAACCTATTGCAACTTATTTACCTTTTTAGTCATATGAAAACACTTGCTAAACATCTTCCTTGTACCAGGGCACAATGCTAGTAAATAAGACAATGCAGCTTTAGCAGATGACTACTTTATCAGAGTTATGTGTAAACTATTATGGGACCCAAGGACAAGTAAGGCCCTGCACTGAAAATACAGAACGCATTGTAAAGAAAGCATTTAAGTAGGTATTAAAGGAGGCTCTGAGGAACTCTTATATTTGGGGAAGTCTGTTTCATGAGATCTGGGTCCCCAAAGCAGAAGGCAACCTCATTTTCCCCATCCACTTTGTAGATAAATAGGCATGTGACATAGCCTCCTCCAATCAGACACTTTTACTTGAGAGGTAGGCTTGGAGATTTGATCAATGTAACAAGATGTGCTCAAGGCAAAGTGACAGAGGTCAAGATACTCAGGATCCAACAATGGGAGAGGAAGTCCAGGCAAAGCAGCAGAACTTAGGGGCCTCATGGGGCAAACCCCTACTCATGGTGTCCTTCAGAAAATCCATGAACTGTATACTATTCTTAGATATACTCCTATTTCTCTTAAACTAACTAAAATGGGTGCTATTTGTCAACTAAAAAAAAAAAATCACAAAACCTGAAAGTTGAGAATTATCTTTGAAAACTGGAATATTTCTTGCCATATCAGTAAACAAATGATGTCCCAGTCGCCAGTCATCAGCAATCACAGCCACCATGGATGGTGAGCTGATGAGCCCTTGGGGAACTCAGGAAAGAAAAGAATACCCACCATCTATAAATAGTAGCCCTCAGACTGCAGCCACTCCCTACGGTGAGCCCTAAGAAAACTTGGAGTTTTGTGAAGTCACAGCATACTAGCTCTAGGCAGGTGAGGTGCACATCAGAGAATTTATTTCAGTGAGCCGACTCCCATATCTTCCCATACATAGAAAAGTGCTAAATTCCGTAACTTGAGATATGTGATTTCCTTTCACTGACAATGATCTTTTGATGTTCAGACTACCTGCCTTTTGTTGCAAAACTTCTATATAACCTAATTCTTCCCTTAGCTTCCTTGGAGCAATTCTCTCAGGGTTACCTGAGATGCTGTCTCCTGGGCTTGGAGTCCTAAAAATTTTCACTGAATAAAACATAACTATCAACTTTCAGGCTGTGAATATTTTTTTTTTTTAGTCCACATGTTTTATTCAGTGTATATTCTTAGGATTTCAAGCCCAGGAGGCAGTATCTCAAATAAACATGTGAAAACTGCTCCAAAGAGGTCAGGAGGGGGAGCCAGGCTATATGAGTTTCATAACAAAGGACAGGTTATCTAAATGTCAAAAAAAAATTATTGTTAAGCAAAGAAAACCAGACATCTCAAGTTAAGGAATTTAACTCTTCTCCATATATAGGAAGATACAAGAGTCTTGACTCACTGAAATCATTCTTTTGATAGGCATTTCAGCTATCTGGGGCCAGTATCCTGTGTTTTCACATCCTGGGTTGTCTCAGGGCTCACAGTTCACTGTGGAGGGCTATAATCACTGATTACTGTCCCTTGTTAATGCCTTTTGTTAACTAATATGGCAGACAATATTTTGTTTCTCATGTTGATTGCAACTGTTGATTGAAATGCAGATACAACTATATGCATTACAAATAGAAAAATTCCCACTAAAAAGACTTAGGAATAAAATCAGCACCATCCAAATCAGTTAGAGGATGAGATTTATCAATCCAAGAGAAATCAGGAAATAACAGGGGAAAAAGAATCAGAAAAGAAAAAGTATAGCGGGCAGTCCTAAGACGGTGGAGGAATAGAACGGGGAGACCACTTTCTCCCCCACAAATTCATCAAAAGAATGTTTAAACACTGAGTAAATTCCACAAAACAACTTCTGAATGCCGGCAGAGGACATCAGGCACCCAGAAAAGCAGCCCATTGTCTTCAAAAGGAGGTAGGAAAAAATATAAAAGACAAAAAAATAAAAGAGGTAGGGACAGAGCTCCATCCCAGGAAGGGAGTCTTAAAAAGAGAGAAGTTTCCAAACAGCAGGAAACACTCTCACTGCCGAGTCTGTGGTGAGCCTTGGAAGCACAGAGGGCAACATAACAGGGAGGAAAAATAAATAAATAATCAAACCCCACAGATTATGAGCCCAACGGTAACTACACCAGTGGAGAAGCAGCAGAGACGCCTGCATCTGCCACTGGCAGGCGGGGGCTGGGCAGGGAGGAATGGGCTGCATTACTTAGAGTAAGGATTGGGCCTGAATGCCCCAAGGGTAATCAGAGTGAACTAGCTTGGGCTAGCAAACCAGACTGTGGGATAGCTACCATGCGAAAAGCCCTAAGACACCGCCAGCACCATGCACAGAACAAAGGACTGAACAGAACTAGCAGGCTGCAGACCATCCCCTTCCAGTGACAGGCAGCCAGAGCTGGAAGGAGGCAATCACAGCCCCAGAGAGACATTATCTACAAAATTGCAAGCAGGCTTCTTTGCTAACTAAGACTTTGTGGGGTTCTGGACAGTCATCATCCACCTGAGAAGGTGCGTCAGTTGTACACCCAGAAAACCGAGGGGCAGGGATGGCAGAGGTGATAAGTCACAGCGACCGGGATCACCAAACACCTCATCACCTGAGCTGCTCAGACCTGGGAAGGGCACAAAACGCAGGCCCTATGGAGTCTGCACCTCTGAGGACTACCTGAGTGCCTGAACCTGAGCAGCTTAGACCTGGGAGGTGCATGCAGCCCATAGCCAGCCTCGGATGGTTCCCGGTGGAGCAACCTAGAGCCTGAGCTGTGTGGGCGGGGAGGGCACATGCACCGTGAGCAGGGGCAGGCCCAGTGTGGCTGAGACACTGCGAGCACTCCCCACAGACGCCAGTGTTATTTGTTTGTAGCATCCCTCCCTCCCCACAGCACGACTGAACAAGTGAGCCTAAAAAAAAAGTGTCCACCAACACTCCCCTTGTGTCAGGGTGAAAATCAGACACTGAAGAGACCACCAAACAGAAGAAGCTAAAACAGAGGGAACTGCCTTAGAAGTGACAGGTGCAATAGATTAAAACCCTGTAGTTAGTGCTGACTACATAGGAAGGGGCCTATAGATCTTGAGAAATATAAGTTGGATCAAGGAACTATCCGAAAATGAACTGACACCACACTGCCCACAACACCACCAGAGAAGGTCCTAGATATATATTTTACAATCATTATTTATTCATTTTAATTTTTAAGTCCTCTATTACTCCTTTAATTTTCATTTTTATAACCTATTATTACTTTGCAAAAAAGAAAAAGAGAGAGAGAGAGAGAGACCCTATTTTTTTAAAGCAAACTTCATATATATATATATATTTCTCAAGAGGCAGATCAGGTGGTCTGGTATTCCCATCTCTTTCAGAATTTTCCGCAGTTTATTGTGATCCACACAGTCAAAGTCTTTGACATAGTCAATAAAGCAGAAATAGATGCTTCTCTGGAACTCTCTTGCTTTTTCCATGATCCAGAGGATGTTGGCAATTTGATCTCTGGTTCCTCTGCCTTTTCTAAAACCAGCTTGAACATCAGGAAGTTCACGGTTCACATATTGCTGAAGCCTGGCTTGGAGAATTTTGAGCATTACTTTACTAGCATGTTACATGAGTGCAATTGTGCAGTAGTTTGAGCATTCTTTGGCATTGCCTTTCTTTGGGATTGGAATGAAAACTGCCCTTTTCCAGTCCTGTGACCACTGCTGAGTTTTCCAAATGTGCTGGCATATTGAGTGCAGCACTTTCACAGCATCATCTTTCAGGATTTGCAATAGTTCAACTGGAATTCCATCACCTCCACTAGCTTTGTTCATAGTGATGCTTTCTAAGGCCCACTTGACTTCACATTCCAGGGTGTCTGGCTCTAGGTCAGTGATCACATGATCGTGATTATCTGGGTTGTAAAGATCTTTTTTGTACCCCAAGACACATATTAATCAGATTAACAAAGATCAAACACAAAGAACAAATATTAAAAGCAGCGAGGGAAAAACAAGAAATAACACACAAGGGGATTCCCATAAGGATAACAGCTGATCTTTCAACAGAAACTCTTCAGGCCAGGAGGGAATGGGAAGACATACTTAAAGTGATGAAAGGAAATAACCTACAGCCCAGATTACTGTACCCAGCAAGGATCTCATTCAAATATGAAGGAGAAATCAAAAGCTTTACAGACAAGCAAAATCTAAGAGAATTCAGCACCACCAAACCAGCCCTACAACAAAGGCTAAAGGATCTTCTCTAGACAGGAAACACAAAAAGGGTGTATAAACTCAAATCCAAAACAATAAAGTAAATGGCAATGGGATCATACTTATCAATAATTACCTTAAATGTAAATGGGTTGAATGCCCCAACCAAAAGACAAATACTGGCTGAATGGATACAAAAACAAGATCCCTGTATATGTTGTCTACAAGAGACTCACCTCAAAACAATGGACACATACAGACTGAAAGTCAAGGGCTAGAAAAAGATATTCCATGCAAATAGAGACCAAAAGAAAGCAGGAGTAGTAATTCTCATATCAGATACAATAGACTTTGAAATAAAGGCCATGAAAAGAGACAAAGAAGGACACTACATAATGATCAAAGGATCAATCCAAGAAGAAGATATAACAATTATAAATATATATGTACCCAACATAGGAGCACTGCAATATGTAAGACAAATGCTAACAAGTGTGAAAGGGGAAATAAACAATAACACAATAATAGTGGGAGACTTTAATACCACACTCACACCTATGGATAGATCAACTAAACAGAAAATTAACAAAGAAACACAAACTTTAAATGATACAATAGACCAGTTAGACCTAATTGATATCTAAAGGACATTTCACCCCAAAACAATGAATTTCACCTTTTTCTCAAGCACACACGGAACCTTCTCCAGGATAGATCACATCCTGGGCCATAAATCTAACCTTGGTAAATTCAAAAAAATTGAAATCATTCCAAGCATATTTTCTGACCATAATGCAGTAAGATTAGATCTCAATTACAGGAGAAAAACTATGAACTTCCCCCTTAGCACAATCTCTTTAACAAGTGGTGCTGGGAAAACTGGTCAACCACTTGTAAAAGAATGAAACTAGAACACTTTCTAACACCATACACAACAATAAACTCAAAATGGATTAAAGATCTAGACGTAAGACCAGAAACTATAAAACTCCTAAAGGAGAACATAAGCAAAACACTCTCCGACATAAATTACACCAGGATTCTGTATGACCCACCTCTCAGAATACTGGAAATAAAAGCAAAAATAAACAAATAGGACCTAAGTAAAATTAAAAGCTTCTGCACAACAAAGGAAACTATAAGCAAGGTGAAAAGACAGCCTTCAGAATGGGAGAAAATAATAGCAAATGAAACAACTGACAAAGAATTAATCTCAAAAATATACAAGCAACTCCTGCAGCCCAATTCCAGAAAAATAAACCACCCAATCAAAAAATGGGCCAAAGACCTAAACAGACATATCACCGAAGAAGACATACAAATGGCTAACAAACACATGAAAAGATGCTCAACATCACTCATTATCAGAGAAATGCAAATCAAAACCACAATGAGGTACCATTTCATGCCAGTCAGAATGGCTGCCATCCAAAAGTCTACAAGCAATAAATGCTGGAGAGGGTGTGGAGAAAAGGGAACCCTCTTACACTGTTGGTGGGAATGCAAACTAGTACAGCCACTATGGAGAACAGTGTGGAGATTCCTTAAAAAACTGGAAATAGAACTGCCATTATGACCCAGCAATCCCACTGCTGGGCATACACACCGAGAAAACCAGAATTGAAAGAGAAATGTGTACTCCAATGTTCATCGCAGCACTGTTTATAATAACCAGGGCATGGAAGCAGCCTAGATGTCCATCAGCAGACGAATGGATAAGAAAGCTGTGGTACATATACACAAGGAAATATTACTCAGCCATTAAAAAGAATACATTTGAATCAGTTCTAATGAGGTGGATGAAACTGGAGCCTATTATACAGAGTGAAGTAAGCCAGAAAGAAAAACACCAATACAGTATACTAACACATATATATGGAATATGGAAAGATGGTAATGACAACCCTGTATGCAAGACAGCAAAAGAGACACAGATGTATAGAACAGTCTTTTGGACTCTGTAGGAGAGGGAGAGGGTCGGATGATTTGGGAGAATGGCATTGAAACATGTATAGCATCATATGTGAAACGAATCACCAGACCAGGCTCGATGCATGATACAGGATGCTCGGGGCTGATGCACTGGGATGACCCAGAGGGGTGGTATGGGGAGGGAGGAGGGAGGAGGGTTCAGGATGGGAAACACGTGTACACCCGTGGCATTGTTGATGTATGGGAAAACCAATACAATATTGTAATTAGCCTCCAATTAACATAAATAAATTTATATTAAAAATACAACTAAAAACAGATTTTAAAAATAATTCTTAAAAAATGATTGAAAAAAATAAGAAAAAGATAAATCAGGCAGAGGGTCAGATCAGAGATGAAGAGAGACTCTACACAATGTGAAAGAAATGACCATTCAGACGAGACATAGATAAGGAACCTCTAATGCCTAATCCAATGGCATAGTACTCAGAGAAACTGTGCTGAATTGTCAGTTTAAACAGATAAATCCATAAAGTGATCCATTCTATCAGAATTTACTGTTTAGAGAAGGGATGGTGAATCTAAAGGAGCTCTAACAACAATTGGCATGCTTGTACATGTAGATGTGTAGAACTCTGCTCTCACACATGGCAAACTAGTCACATGCTAGTTCAAAAGGACACCTCGGGGATATCTAAATATGAAATCCTACAGACCACACCCCTGACCATTCCCAAAATGAGAAACAAGTGGAAAAAGACAGACAAGTGAAAAAGAGGGAGGAAGGGACAGTTGTGTAAGACCTCAGTGTCCACCCAGCTCTCTGTACCAGATACTACCCAAGCTCCTGCAATTGGGCAGGGCCATGGGATCACTTCCCATCCAAGGACTATAACAGGTCACATCTGATGCTACTTCCAGACTATGGCAAAAACCCAAGTGGCCCTCCTCTGAGGCAGCCACTGCATGCTGAGAGATCTGTGGGATGCAGGAAGCTGTTTGCCAGCTGTTGATGAAGCTGCTGGGTTTTTTTTCTCTCATACGATAGTTTCCATCCCACATTGACTCACACAAACCACGATCTTTCCATTAATCCTTTCATAATAATATGCCTCAGATATATGAGCTTAGTCCCCTCAGGAGAGGGAAGGACAGAATAATATTGGGGTTGAGAGAAGGAATAGAGAATATTACATTCATCTATAATATTTTATTTCTTAAAAACAAAACAAACAAGAAAACCTGAGCAAAGAGAATAAATTTTCCTCATTTTGGGGGGTAAACATACAGATATTTGCTATACTATCCTCTGTGATTCCCTTGATTTTTTTTTTTTTTAGTTTAAATTTCAAGTAACTTAAAATTTAGAGAAGAAAAATCTCAAAAGTGTCATATTTTTAGAAAGTACAGAAATCTAAATTTTCAATGACAGGGACCATTTTGCTCAGTCCAAGAGAGGTTCTGGATCCTGAAACCTGGAAGCCATCCAGATGGTAGGGTGCATTGGCTCTGAGCATCCTGGCTTTCAGGAAATACAGATGAAGTTTTACTGATGAAACCCTCCAGGCTGCAGCTGCAGGTTCTGGATACACCCTATTTCAACTAAGAAAGGAATTCACACACAAACTGATCTGGCACCTCAAAGCCCAGGACCCTTCTGCTTTACCCTGCCTGAGAGGTACTTCTGCCCCTGGCCTTCTGTGGGACCACAGTTATTGATAGCACCCACTGAGCAGGACCAATACATTCAACAACATCCAGACGACTTCTCTATCTCAGGACTTCATGAACAAATAAAAACAATCAGGATTAACTCAGAATTACCAAGCCCAGACCATGGGAGAACAATAGCTTGATTACTGGAGCATCAACCCAGCAGACACTGTGATTTCAAGAAATATGTGGTAATGAAGAGTCCCAGTCACTCTAAGGTCCTGTGAGAGAGGTGTAGCCCTCAAGGTCACAAGAACAAGAGAGAATACTCTTGTCTAGGATCCAGACATAAGAAGTGTTCACATACACCCAGCACACCTGTGACCCCAGGTGCTGTGACAGGACTCCAGCTTCCTTTTCTCACCTTTACACTGTCATGCCAGGGATTGACAATTCTGCTCTAAGTTGAATATCAGTGATGTCAGAAGACACAGCAGGAGCAGGGCACAACAGCCTTGTAAAAGGCCTGTAATATGGACCCTTGATCTCTGCTTGTGTCGAGATCACACAGAGAATTCAAAATCCTCTCCAGGCCATAGCATCAGAAGCTACCCTGAAAGTGAAAGTGAAAGTGTCAGTCACTTAGTCATGTCCAACTCAGTGCAATCCCATGGACTGCAGCCTGCCAAGCTCCTCTGTCCATGGGATTTTCCAGGCAAGAATACTGGAGTGGGTTGCCATTTCCTTCTCCAAGAAGCCACCCTGGACAGTTAAAATAGATTCTGCCTTTGTAGGAAAAAAAGATTAACACCTTCAACCAGCCTCTGTCTTTAATGTTTTCCAATTGTCTTTAATGTTTTCCAACTGTTTTTAATGTCTTCTGGTTTTCTTCCAATGTTCAGGTTGGGGGAAGTTGAGTGTGAAGGGAATGAAGTTTTTATAAGGCAGGGGCAGCGTTGGAGTGAGGGACCAACCTGCTCTTCCTTGAGATTGTATAACTGGTTATGGTCTGGGTATAGATTAGAATACTCCACAAGATGGCAGAGAAGAAGAATGTGCACTCGTCATCTCCTGCGAAAACTCCAAAATTACAACTCACTGCTGAACAACCATTGACAGGAGAATGTTGAAGTGAAGTGAAGTCGCTCAGTCATGTCCAACTCTTTGTGACCCCATGGAATGTAGCCTATCAGGCTCCTCTATCCATGGGATTTTCCAGGCAAGAGTGCTGGAGTGGATTGCCATTTCCTTCTCCAGGGGATCTTCCCAACCCAGGAATCAATCCCAGGTCTCCCGCATTGCAGGCAGACGCTTTACCGTCTGAGCCATGGATCCCACCAAAAAAAGATACCCCATGTCCAAGGGCAAAGGAGAAGCCCCAGCAAGACATTACGAGGGGCGAAATCACATTTAGAATCAAACCCCATACCCACTAGAGATACTCAGACAAACAAAACGTGCTCACCAGGAGACCCCACAGAGACTGAGACAGACTTGCTTTTGAGTGTTTGAGTGTTACCTGCAGAGGTATGGGTCAGCAGTGGCCTGCCGCAAGGGCAGGGGCTCTGGGTGCAGCAGAGCTGGGTGTGACATAAGTCCTCTTGGAGGAGGTCGCCATTAACCCCACCATAGAGCCACCAAAACTTACACAGGACTGGAAAAACAGACTCGTGGAGGGAAAACCTTGTACACAACAGGACCTGAGAGAAAGCAGCAGTGACCCTACAAGAGACTGACCCAGACTTGCCTGTGTGTGTCCAGGAGTCTCCAGCAGAGGTGTGGGTTGGTGGTGGTCTGCTGCAGGGTTGAGGGCACTGAGTGAGACAGTGCATGTATGGGACCTTTTGAAGGAGGTCGCCATTATCTTCATTACCTCCACAATAGTTTGGTCTCAGGTCAAACAACAGGGAGGAAACACAACCCCGCCCATCAACAGAAAATTGGATTAAAGATTTACTGAGCATGGCCCCATCTCACATGCTAGTAAAGTAATGCTCAAAATTCTCCAAGCCAGGCTTCAACAATACATTAACCGTGAACTTCCTGATGTTCAAGCTGGTTTTAGAAAAGGCAGAGGAACCAGAGATCAAATTGTCAACATCCGCTGGATCATCAAAAAAGCAAGAGAGTTCCAGAAAAACATCTATTTCTGCTTTATTGACTATGTCAAAGACTTTGACTGTGTGGATCACAATAAACTGTGGGAAATTCTGAAAGAGACAGGAATACCAGACCACCTGACCTGCCTCTTGAGAAATCTGTATGCAGGTCAGGAAGCAACAGTTAGAACTGGACATGGAACAACAGACTGGTTCCAAATAGGAAAAGTAGTACGTCAAGGCTGTATATTATCACCCTGCTTATTTAACTTATATGCAGAGTACATCATGAGAAACGCTGGGCTGGAAGAAACACAAGCTGGAATCAAGATTGCTGGGAGAAATATCAATAACCTCAGATATGCAGATGACACCACCCTTATGGCAGAAAGTGAAGAGGAACTAAAAAGCCTCTTGATGAAAGTGAAAGTGGAGAATGAAAAAGTTGGCTTAAAACTCAACATTCAGAAAACGAAGATCATGGCATCCGGTCCCACCACTTCATGGGAAATAGATGGAGAAACAGTGGAAACAGTGTCAGATTTTATTTTTCTGGGCTCCAAAATCACTGCAGATGGTAACTGCCGCCATGAAATTAAAAGACGCTTAATCCTTGAAGGAAAGTTATGACCAACCTAGATAGCATATTCAAAAGCAGAGACATTAATTTGCCAACAAAGGTCAGTCTATTCAAAGCTATGGTTTTTCCTGTGGTCATGTATGGATGTGAGAGTTGGACTGTAAAGAAAGCTGAGAGCCAAAGAATTGATACTTTTGAACTGTGGTGTTGGAGAAGACTCTTGAGAGTCCCTTGGACTGCAAGGACATCCAGCCAGTCCATCCTGAAGGAGATCAGCCCTGGGATTTCTTTGGAAGGAATGATGCTAAAGCTGAAACTCCAGTCCTTTGGCCACCTCATGCGAAGAGGTGACTCATTGGAAAAGACTCTGATGCTGGGAGGGATTGGGGACAGGAGAAGGGGACGACGGAGGATGAGATGGCTGGATGACATCACTGACTCGATGGACATGAGTCTGAGTGAACTCCGGGAGTTGGTGATGGACAGGGAGGCCTGGCATACTGCAATTCATGGGGTTGCAAAGAGTCAGACATGACTGAGCAACTGAACTGAACTGAGCATGACAAGACCCAGATTCCCCCACAGTCAGTCTCTCCCATCAGGAAGCTTCAATAAGCCTCTTATCCTTATCCCTCAGAGGGCAGACAGAATGAAAACTACACTCACAGAAAACTAATCAAACTGATTATATGGACCACAGCCTTATCTAACTCAATGAAACTATGAGCCATTCCATGAAAGGCCACCCAAGACGGATGGGTCATGGTGGAGAGTTCTGACAAATTTTGGTCCACTGGAGAAGGGAATGGCAAACCACTTCAGTATTCTTGCCTTGAAAACCCCATGAACAGTATGAAAAGGCAAAAAGATATGACACTGAAAGAACTCCCCAGGTCAGTAGGTCCCCAATATGCTACTGGAGAAGAGTGGAGAAATAAATCCAGAAAGGATGAAGAGACGGAGCCAAAGCAAAAAGAACACCCAATTGTGGATGTGACTGCTGATGGAAGTAAAGCCCAATACTATAAAGAACAATATTGCATAGGAACCTGGAATGTTAGGTCCATGAATCAAGGAAAATTGAAAGTGGTCAAACAGGAGATGGCAAGGGGGAACATTGACGTTTTAGGAATCAGTGAGCTAAAATGCGCATGGGCAAATTTAACTCAGATGACCATTATATCTACTACTTTGGGCAAGAATCCCTTAGAAGAAATGGACTAACCCTCATAGTCAACAAAAGAGTCTAAAATGCAGTATTTGGGTGCAATCTCAAAAACAACAGAATGATCTGTTTGTTTCCAATGCTAACCATTCAATATCACAGTAATCCAAATCTATACCCCAACCAGTAATGCTGAAGAAGTTGAAGTTGAACAGTTCTATAAAGACCTACAAAAAATTCTACAATTAACACCCAAAAAATATGTCCTTTTCATTATAGGGGACTGGAGTGCAAAAGTAGGAAGTCAAGAGATACCTGAAGTAACAGGCAAATTTCACCTTGGAGTTCAAAATGAAACAGGACAAAGGCTAGCAGAGTTTTGTCAAGAGCATGCACTGGTCACAACAAACACCCTCTTCCAAAAACACAAGAGAAGACTCTACACATGGACATCACCAGATGATCGATACCAAAATCAGATTATGTTCTCTGCATCCAAAGATGGACAAGCTGTATTCAGTCAGCAAAAACAAGAATGGGAGGTAACTGCAGCTCAGATCAGAAACTCCTTATTGCCAAATTCAGACATAAATTGAAGGAAGTAGGGAAAACCACTAGACCATTCAAGTGTGACCTAAATAAAATCCCTTATATTTACACAGTGGAAGTGATAAACAGATTCAAGAGATTAGATCTGATAGACTGAGTGCCTGAAGAACTATGGATGGAGGTTCATGACATTATACAGGAGGCAGTGATCAAGACCATCCCAAAGGAAAAGAAATGCAAAAAGGCCAAATGGTTGTCTGAGGAGGGCTTACAAATAGATGTGAAAAGAAGAGAAGTGAAAAGCAAAGGAGAAAAAGAAAGATATACACATTAAAATGCAGAGTTCCAAAGAATAGCAAGGAGAGATAAAGCCTTCCTCAGTGATCAATGCAAAGAAATAGAGGAAAACAATAGAATAGGAAAGACTAGAGACCTCTTCAAGAAAATTAGAGATACCAAGGGAACATTTCATGCAAAGATGGGCACAAAACAGGACAGAAATGGCATAGACCTAACAGAAGCAAAAGATATTAAGAAGAGGTGGCAAGAATACACAGAAGAACAATACAAAAAAGACCAGATAACCACTCACCTAGAGCCAGACATCCTGGAATGAGAAGTCAAGTAAGTGGGTCTTAGGAAGCATCACTATGAACAAAGCTAGTGGAGGTGATGGAATTCCAGTTGAACTAGTTAAAATCCTAAAAGATGATGTTGTGAAAGTGCTGCATTCAATATTCCAGAAAATTTGGAACACTCAGCAGTGGTCACAGGACTGGAAAAGGTCAGTGTTCATTCTAATCCCAAAGAAAGGCAATGCCAAAGAATGCTCAAACTACCACACAATTGCACTGATTTCACATGCTAGCAAAGTAATGCTCAAAATTCTCCAAGCCAGACTTCAACAATACATGAACCGTGAACTTCCATATGTTCAAGCTGGATTTAGAAAAGGCAGAGACCAAATTGCCAACATCTGTTGGATCATAGAAAAAGCAAGAGAGTTCCAGAAAAAAAAAAAATCTACTTCTGCTTGAGTGACTAAACCAAAGCCTTTGTATGGATCACAACAAACTGAAAATTCTTAAAGAGATGGTAATACCAGACCACCTTACCTGCCTCCTGAGAAATCTGTATGCAGGTCAAGAAGCAACAGAACTGGACCTGGAACAACAGACTGGTTCCAAATCAGGAAATTAGTAGGTCAAGGCTATATATTGTCACACTGCTCATTTTACTTATACGCAGAGTACATCATGTGAAATGCTTGGCTGGCTGAAGTACAAGCTGGAATCAAAATTGCAGGGAGAAACATCATCACCATTATGGCAGAAAGTACAGAAGAACTAAAGAGCCTCTTGATGAAGGTGAAAGAGGAGAGTGAAAAAGCTGGCTTAAAACTCAACATTCTGAAAACCAAGATCATGGCATCTTGTCCCATCACTTCATGGAAAATAGTGAGAGTTTTTACTTTCTTGTGCTCCAAAATCACTGCAGATGGTGACTTCAGCCATGAAATTAAGACACTTGCTCCTTGGAAGAAATGCTATGACCAACCTAGACAGTATATTAAAAAGCAGAGACATTACTTTGCCAAAAAAGGTCCATCTAGTCAAAGCTATGGTTTTTCCAGTAGTCATGTATAGATGTGAGAGTTGGATCATAAAGAAAGCTGAGTGTCAAAGAATTGATGCTTTTGAACTGTGGTGTTGGAGAAGACTCTTGAGAGTCCCTTGGACTGCAGGAGATCCAACCAGTCCATCCTAAAGGAAATCAGCCCTGAATATTCACTGGAGGGACTGACACTGAAGCTAAAACTCCAATATTTTGGCCACCTGATGGGAAGACTTGACTCATTGGAAAAGACCCTGATGCTGGGAAAGATTGAGGGCAGGAGGAGAAGGAGATGACAGAGGATGAGGTGGTTGGATAGCATCACAGACTTGTTGGACATGAGTTTGAGCAAGCTCCAGGAGTTGGTGATGGACAGGGATACCTGGAGTACTGCAGTCCATGGGGTTGCAAAGATTCAAACACGACTGAGTGACTGAAGTGAATTTTCTCTAAAGAAACCAAAAAGAAAGACTGTCTTTTCCATGAGAGGTGGCAACTCCCAGTCAGACTCACCCTAAAAAAACCAGCCATCCTGGGATTCACTACCCACAGCAGCTATAAGGCCTTAGCTCCCAGCTGCTGTTTGGGATTCATCACATCTGTCCCCTAAACCTGTGAGCACAGCCTAGAGACAGGGCTCACTCTCTGCTTCCTCTGAAAGGAAGGGTGAGCCCAGGTTGTGTGCAAGTGAAATCTGGGTCCTCATCACACGGAAGATACTTTGACTCACCATAGTAGCAGTGAATGGGATGTTGTCAATCAGGGAGGATGTGATGCCTGAGACCCAGACCACCAGGATGATGGCAGCTGTAAGGCGCTGATCTTCGGGGACCATCTGAAAGCAGCAGATAAAAGTAGGACTGTTTACCATAGCTGAAAAAATCACACACACACACACTGAGGATCTTATGGTAGGACATGGGGGACTCCAAAGAGATAACAGGGCTCCTGTTCCTTCCTCTTCCACACATGAGACCAAAGGCGACTCTGGTGTACAAACAGCACTATCTGGACTTTTCCAACACCTACCAGGAGCCTGGGACAGAATCTACGAGTAATTCAGAGTAGTAACTCCAAACCATGCTCAAACCAACTAACCCTTGGATCAGTGTGGGGTGAGGGTGGTGCGGAAATCAGAGTGTCCCTGTTCCTGATGACCTGATGGGACACCAGATGACACACTAGGCACACTGACCTCACTTCCTGGCAAAAACCTTGGGTTAAGACCTCTGTGCATCACTTACTGAGACTGCTGTCTCAATTGTTCTCCTTCCTAGAAAGATTTCAACTAAAGGCTAATATAACAATTGTGAGCATCTGTAATTATATATTCCTTGAAAAAAGTCTCTTTTCACCTCTAGCCTACATAGGCTAAAACAGGTTCCCTGTTATATTTTTTACATAATGAATGAGATCTATTCTAACTGATATTTTTTCCTTTTTTACAAAAATCAAAGGAATGGTGGCTGGAGCACACTATATTTCAGTATTTAATGTACCTTTATTAGCAAAGCAGTCTGTTCTCCGACATAGTCTATTAAGTGGAGATGTGCCAAAGCCTAGAAGAAATAAATGTATGATGAGAATCAGTTTAAAATGGAGAGGAAACGCAAAGGCTTAAAAACATATCTTTAAAATGAAAGTAAGTGAACATGGGCTCTCATTGCTTATAAAAGATCAAAGACACAGTTTAAATAAGTTACTCTCATATGGATACTGAAGATTCTTCAAGATGAGAGCAGAGTGGCACTGGCAGGAACTTCTGTCAGTTCGCATTAATACAAACATTAATTTGTATTAGAGTCCATGTTAAATTTAAATTTGGATAGAAGGCCATTTCTTTTTAAGACCACTGTGGGGAAGACCTTCAAGATGGCAGAGTAGTAAGACATGAATATCACCTTTCTCCCCACAAATACATCAAAAATACACCTGCATGTGGAACACCTCTTACTGAACACCAACTGATAGCTGGCAGAAGACCTCGGACTTTCAACAAGGACAGCTTATCTTCACGAAACAGGTAGGGCGAAAGAAATAAGAAAGAGACAAAGGAATCCAGATGGGACCTGTACCTCTGGGAGGGAGCTATGAAGGAGGAAAAGTTTCTGCACACTTGGAAACCCTCATGGGCAGGCACATAGGAGAGCTTTGGAGCCTCAGAAGTGAGCACAGCAACAGGTGTGCAGAGGGAAAAGGGAGAGAACTCCACACAGAGGTCAGTGCTGGCCAGTTCCCACTAGTTTGAGATGTTGTCTGCATGTACACAGGGCAGGTTGGGGCTTGGTGCCAGGCTCAGGCTTCAGAGCTCAGATCCCAGGGAGAGAACTGGGGTTGCCTGCCATGAAGACAGTCTGAGGGGGCTAGTACTACATAGCTGAGGGAGTCAAGGAAAAAGCCTGGGCCTGCCACAATGGCAAGAGATCATTATCTCAGGGACCCTCAAACTTCACGAGGCCACAGATGACAGAACCACACCTCCGCAAGTGCCAGAGACAAGTGCCAGCAGCAGTACAAACTGCAACTGTTATCTCTGACCCTAGAAGTGAGTGTTTCAGCCACTGCCATTGCCACTGAGCTGTGAGCAAGCACAGGTCACTGCCCATACCTTCCAGGGAGCTTGTGCAGCTTGGCACTGCCAAGGGACCCATGACCTAGAGCCAACTTCCCTGGGAGAATGCAGTTTGCCTCAGGCTGTAGCAACTTCCTACAGGCTTCTGCCACCACAGGCACTACCAACACTTCCCAATTGTGTCTGCTGTTTCCCTCCCTCCCCCTGGCTTGAGTGAGCAAGTGAGCCCTAATCAGCCTTAGCTGCTGCTTTTGCCCCTTTTGTCTGGACAGGGAACAGACAATGGAGGGTGGCCTACAAACAGTAGGACAAACAAAACTTGGACAAAAGCAAAGCTGAGCACCAGGAGCTGTGTGACCAAACAAGATGAAGGGAATTTGCGCATGCAGTGACAAGAGTAGTGGAGTAAATCCTTGCAATTGTCTTGGTAAACTCTGCATCTGAGGAATATCTCAGTAGACAATGAGTGTTCCCATATTTGAAGCTGTGGAATTCAGGGGCAACTGTGAACTTTGGAAGTAAGCACAAGGTAAAATAATGCCAAATCAGAATCTGAGCTGGCCCCACAGTGCCCACAGCAGGTCTAGAGACATTCCTAGAAATATTAGAGGACGTCCTGAGAAGATAGATTGGCTGGAGCCTCACTGTGGGGGCAAGGAAACTGACAGCTGAGGCCACAGGAAAATTGTCTTCTTACTTCCCAATTTATCCACTCTTTATCTTTATACCATTCTTTATCTCTCTATGTATATATGTAATTTTTGTATTTTGTTTTTTATTGTTGATTTTTTAATTATTGTTTTTTACTTTTTATTTTTTATTTTCTTGCACATTATTTTTAAATAAATGTATTTTATTTTTCCCCTATTTCTACTGTACTTTTTCATTATATTGCATTTTTTCTGTTTTTATCTTTTTCTTTGTTTTACTTTGTTTTTAATCTTATTTTTAACTATATTTTATATTTCTCTATTTTTACTTTACTTCCTTGTATTTTTCTCTAGTTTTCTTCTCTGTTTTGTTTTTACATTTTTTTCTTTTGTTTTATTGGTGTATATGTTTTATGCTTTATTTGCCTTTTTTTAAGTTTACTCTCCACATTTGATTTCATCTTGGTGCTATGTTTTTGCTAATTTATCTTTCAGTGTTTTACATTTATGGGTTTCTTTATTGGTTCAATAGCTCTCTTCTTTTTTGTTTCCTTTTTTTTTTTCTTTCCTCTTCTTTTTGTGAGTTTGAGTGTGCATTTCTTTGGGTGTTTTTGCTTAGTTTTGCTTTTACTATATTTTTGGGGGTTCTGTCTACATGTTATTTTCTTGTTTGATTGATTTTTTTTCTTTTTCTTTATCTTCTGTGCCAAATAGTTCATGGAGCCTTGGTGCTCCAGCAATGGGTTGGACCTGAACTTTTAAGGTGAGAGACCTGAATCCAGGATGTTGGACCACAAGAGAACTCCTGACCCCATGGAATATTAACTAGAGAAAGTTCTTCCAAAGGCCTCATCCCAACACTAAGACCTGGCTACACCCAACAGCCAGAAAGTTCCAGTGCTGGACACCTCATGCCAAACAACTAGAAAAAAGGAACACAACCCCACCCATTAGCAAACAGTATAGCTTGAAGCTATACTAAGCTCACAGACACCACCTCCCCTACAGAAAAAAAAAAAAAAAAAAAAAAACACTGGATGCAGCACTGCCCATCAGAGGCACCAGATCCAGTTTCACCAATCAGAACATAGGCACCAGTTTCACCCACCAGGAATCTATTCAAGGCACTGATCCAACCCCACCCATTGAGGGAAGACTCCACAAGCAAGAGGAACTACAATCTTACATCCTGTTGAAAGGAGACCCCAAACACAATAAGTTAAACAAAATGAGAAGACAGAAAACTTGCAGCAGATGAAGGAGCAAATTAAAAATCCACAAGACCAAACAAATGAAGAGGAAATAGGCAGTCTACCTGAAAAAAATTCAGAGTAATGATAGTAAAAATGATCCAAAATCTCAGAATGGAGGCACAGATAAATAGAATTGATGCATGGATTGAAAAAATACAGGAAATGTTTAAAAAGGACCTAGAAATAATGAACAATCAGCAATGAACAACACAATAACTGAAATAAAAAATACACTAGAGAAAACTAATAGTAGAATAACTGAGGCAGAAGAATAGATAAGTGAGCTGGAAGATAGAATGGTAGAAATAACTGAAGCAGAATAGAATAAAAAAGAAAAAGAAAGGATGAGAAGAAATGACAACAGTCTCAGAAAGCACTGAAACAACTTTAAGTGCACCAACATTTGAATTACAGGGGTCCCAGAGAAAGAAGAGAAAAATAAAGGGCATAAGAAAATATTTGAGGAGACGATAGTCAAGAACTTCTCTAACATGGGAAAGGAAATAGCCACCCAACTCCAGTAATCCAAAAGGAGCCCCATACAGGCAAACTCAGAGAGAAACACACCAAGACACATATTAAGCACAAACAAAAATTAAACACAAACACACAAAAATATCAAAAGCAGCAAGGGAAAAGCAACAACATACAAAGGAACTCCCATAAGGTTAACAGCTGATCTTTCAGTGAAAATTTGTAGGCCAGAAGGAAGCGACAGGATATACTTAAAGTGCTGAAAGGGAAAAAAAAGAAAAACTACAACTAAGATTACACTACAAAGCAAGGATCTTGTTCAGATTCAATGGAGAAATCAAAAGCTGTACACATTAGCAAAGGTTAAGAAAATTCAGCACCACCAAACCAGCTTGACAATAATTGCTAAAGGAACTTCTTTAGGCAGAGAACACAAGAAAAGAAAAACACCTACAAATGCAAACCCAAAACAATAAAGTAAATGGTAATAAGATTGGACATATTAATAGTTACCTTAAATGTTAATGGATTAAACACTCCAACAAAAAGACATAGACTGGCTGAATGGATACAAAAAGCAAGACCTAGATGTATGCTGTCTACAAGAAATTAACTTCAACCTAGGGACACCTACAGACTGAAAGTGAGCCTGGAAAAAGATATTCCATGCAAATGGGAATCAAAAGATAATTGGAGTACTATAACTCATATCAGATAAAATAAACTTTAAAATAAAGATTATTACAAGAGACAAAGAAGAACGCTACATAATGATCAAGGATTCAATTCAAGAAGAAGATATAGCAATTATAAATATATGTGCACCCAACATAGAAGCAGCTCAATACATAAGGCAAAAGCTAACAGTTATGAAAAGGGAAATCAACAGTACCACAGTAATAGTAGGGGACTTTAACACTCCACTCACATCAATGGTCAGATCATCCAGAGGAAAAATTAATAAGGAAATGCAAGCCCTAAATGACCCATCAGACCAGATCAACCTATTGATATTTTCAGGACATTCCATCAAAAGAAGCAGAATACACTTTTTTCTAAAGTGCACATGGGAGATTCTCCAAGATATATCACATCTTGGGTCACACATCAATTCTTTATAAATTTAAGAACATTGAAGTCATATCAAACATTTTTTTTCTGACCACAAAACTGTAAGATTAAGTATCAATTAACAGGAAGACAAACACATGAAGGCTACTCAATACACTCCTAACTAACCAAGAGGTCACTGAAGAAATCAAACAGAAAATAAAACAAATCTATAAACAAATGACAAGGAAAACATGACAATCTATAACTTATGGGATTAAGCAAAAGCAGTGCTAAGACGTAAGTTCATAGCAATACAAACCTAACTCAAGGAACAAGAAAAGATCAAATAAGTAACCTTACACCTAAAGCAACTAAAAAAAAGAAGAGCAACAACAACAACAAAACTAAAAGGTAGTGGAAGGAAAGAAATCAAAGATCGGAGCAGAAATAAATGAAATATATGAAATAACAAGCATTTTTATTACCACAACACTAAGAGATTAAATATAAAAAACAGGAACACAAACACATGAAGGCTACCCAATACACTTCTAACTAACCAAGAGGTCATTGAAGAAATCAAACAGGAAAGTAAAAAAATAATCTATAAATAAATGACAAGGAAAACATGACAATCTATAACCTATGGGATGAAGCAAAAGCAGTGCTAAGAGGGAAGTTCACACCAATACAAACCTAACTCAAGGAACAAGAAAAAATCAAATAAACAACCTTACACTTAAAGCAACTAGAAAAAGAAGAAGAACAACAACAACAAAACCCAAAGTTAGTGGAAGGAAAGAAATCAAAGATCAGAGCAAAAATAAATGAAATATATGAAATATATGTGAAATAAATGAAAGAGTAACAAAGATCAATAAAGCTAAAGCCTAGTTCTTTGAGAAGATAAAATTGACAAACCATTAGTCAGAATCATCAAGAAAAAAAGGACTACACAAATCAATAAAATTAGAAGTGAAAAGGGAGAGGTTACAACAGATAATGCGGAAATGAAAAGGATCATAAGAGACTACTACAAGCAACTATATATGATGGAGAAAAGACAACCTTTTCAATAAATGGCGCTGGTAAAACTGAACAGCTACTGGTAAAAGAATGAAATTAGAATACTTCCTAACACCATATTAAAAAATAAACTCAAAATGTATTAAAGACTTAAATGTAATGCCAGAAACTATAAAACTAAAACTCTTACTGGAAAACATAGGCAGAATACTCTTTGACATTAATTGCATCATCATCCTCTTTGACCCGCCTCCTAGAGTAATAGAAATAAAAGCAAAAATAAACAAATAAGGCCCAAAGATTTTTCACAGCAAAGAAAACTATAAAAAACTGAAAAGACAACACTCAGATTTTGAGAAAATATTTTCAAATAAAACAACTGACAAAGTATTAATCTCCAAAATACACAAGTGGCTTATGCAGATAAACAAACAACTCAATGAAAAATGGGCAGAACATACAAATCTAAAAAAAAAAAAAAAAAATGGGCAAAACTTTTCTCCAATGAAGACATACAGATGGCCAACAAAAACCTGAAAAGGTACGTTGCTCATTATTAGAGATACTCAAATCAAAACTACAATGAGGTATCACCTTACACCAGTCAGAATGACCATCATTAAAAAATCTATAAACAATAAATACTGGAGGCTTTGTGGAGAAAAGGGAACTCTATGCACTGTTGGTGGGAAGTGAGGTTGCCACAATGGAGAAGAGAATGGATATTACTTAAAGAACCAGGAAAGAAACTACCATGAAAGTGAAGTCACTCAGTCGTGTCCAACTCTTTGTGACCTTATGGACTGTAACCCACCAGCCTCCTCTAGTCATGGGATTTTCCAGGCAAGAACACTGGAGTGGGTTGCCATTTCCTTCTCCAAGGGATCCTCTCAATCCAGAGATTTAACTCAGGTCTCCCACATTGTAGGCAGACTCTTTACATCTGAGCCACCAGTGAATCACATATAATGCAGCAATTACACTACTGGGCATATACCCTGACAAAATCAGAATTCAAAAAGACGTATGTACCCCAATGTTCATTGCAGCACTATTTACAGTATCTAGGACATGGGAGCAACCTAGATGTCCATTGACAGATAAGTGGATAAAGAAGTTGTGTTAGAATAGAATGGAATATTACTCAACCATGAAAAGGAAGGAGTGCTAATCAGCTGAACTGAGGTGGATGAATGTAGAACCAGTTATAGAGAATAAAGTAAGTCAGAAAGAGAAACACAAATATTGTATATTAAATATATATGGAATCTAGAAAAATGTTAGTGATGAATCTATTTTAGGACAGGAATAGAGACAGACATGGAGAACAGACTTGCAGACACAGCAGGAGAAAGAGAGGGTGGCAAGAATTGAGAAATTAGTATTGATATACATACACTACCATGTGTAAAAATAGGTAGCTAGTGGGAAGTTGCTATGTAACACAGAGCTCAGCCAGGCTCTCTGTGACAGACTAGATAAGTTGGATGGGGGCACATTGGGAAGGAAGCTAAAGAGTGAGGGGATATATATATATATATAATGGTTGATTTCAATTGTTGATGGCAGAATCCAACACAATAATGTAAAGCTATTATCCTCCAATTTTAAAAAACAGAGATGCAAAAGAAGAAAAAACAATGTAGGTCAGATAAACATATTGATATATTCAGCTCAACAGATATTAATTGCTAAAAACAACACAATCATTAAAAAAATAAAAAAGGTTTTAAAAAAGATTGCTCTCTGGGAGTACTGTTCACCTGTATGTAGTGAAATATCTCTCCATATAGAATGTCTTTCTAGTAAGTTGCATTTCAAATTTCTTTTTAAGGATTATTTATTTTAATTTATTTTTATTTTATTTTTAAACCTGAAACACTGTATTAGTTTTGCCAGACATCAAAATGAATCCGCCACAGGTATACATGTGCTCCCCATCCTGAACCCTCCTCCCTCCTCCCTCCCCACACCATCCCTCTGGGTCGTCCCAGTGCACTAGCCCCAAGCATCCAGTATCGTGCATCGAACCTGGACTGGCAACTCGTTTCATACATGATATTACACATGTTTCAATGCCATTCTCCCAAATCTTCCTGCCCTCTCCCTCTCCAACAGAGTCCATAAGACTGTTCTATACATCAGTGTCTCTTTTGCTGTCTCGTACACAGGGTTATTGTTACCATCTTTCTAAATTCCATATATATGCGTTAGTATACTGTATTGGTGTTTTTCTTTCTGGCTTAATTCACTCTGTATAATAGGCTCCAGTTTCATCCACCTCATTAGAACTGATTCAAATGTGTTCTTTTTAATGGCTGAGTAGTACTCCATTGTGTATATGTACCACAGCTTTCTCATCCATTCATCTGCTGATGGACATCTAGGTCGCTTCCATGTCCTGGCTATTATAAACAGTGCTGCAATGAACATTGGGGTACACGTGTCTCTTTCCCTTCTGGTTTCCTCAGTGTGTATGCCCAGCAGTGGGATTGCTGGATCATAAGGCATGTCTATTTCCAGTTTTTTAAGGAATCTCCACACTGTTCTCCATAGTGGCTGTACTAGTTTGCATTCCCACCAACAGTGTAAGAGGGTTCCTTTTTCTCCGCACCCTCTCCAGCATTTATTGCTTGTAGACTTTTGGATCGCAGCCATTCTGACTGGTGTGAAATAGTACCTCATAGTGGTTTTGATTTGCATTTCTCTGATAATGAGTGATGTTGAGCATCTTTTCATGTGTTTGTTAGCCATCTGTATGTCTTCTTTGGAGAAATGTCTATTTAGCTCTTTGGCCCTAAAGACTCCACCAGAAAATTACTAGAACTAATCAATGACTATAGTAAAGTTGCAGGATATAAAATCAACACACAGAAATCCCTTGCATTCCTATACACTAATAATGAGAAAACAGAAAGAGAAATTAAGGAAACAATTCCATTCACCATTGCAACGGAAAGAATAAAATACCTAGGAATATATCTACCTAAAGAAACTAAAGACCTATATATAGAAAACTATAAAACACTGGTGAAAGAAATCAAAGAGGACACTAACAGATGGAGAAATAGACCATGTTCATGGATTGGAAGAATCAATATAGTGAAAATGAGTATACTACCCAAAGCAATCTATAGATTCAATGCAATCCCAATCAAGCTACCAACAGCATTCTTCACAGAGCTAGAACAAATAATTTCACAATTTGTATGGAAAAACAAAAAACCTCGAATAGCCAAAGCGATCTTGAGAAAGAAGAATGGAACTGGAGGAATCAGCCTACCTGACTTCAGGCTCTACTACAAAGCCACAGTTATCAAGACAGTATGGTACTGGCACAAAGACAGAAATATAGATCAATGGAACAAAACAGAAAGCCCAGAGATAAATCCACGCACATATGGACACCTTATCTTTGACAAAGGAGGCAAGAATATACAATGGATTAAAGACAATCTCTTTAACAAGTGGTGCTGGGAAAACTGGTCAACCACTTGTAAAAGAATGAAACTAGACTTTCTAACACCATACACAAAAATAAACTCAAAATGGATTAAAGATCTAAATGTAAGACCAGAAACTATAAAACTCCTAGAGGAGAACATAGGCAAAACAGTCTCTGACATACATCACAGCAGGATCCTCTATGACCCACCTCCCAGAATATTGGAAATAAAAGCAAAAATAAGCAAATGGGACCTAATTAACCTTAAAAGCTTCTGCACATCAAAGGAAACTATTAGCAAGGTGAAAAGACAGCCTTCAGAATGGGAGAAGATAATAGCAAATGAAGCAACTGACAAACAACTAATCTCGAGAATATACAAGCAACTCCTACAGCTCAACTCCAGAAAAATAAATGACCCAATCAAAAAATGGGTCAAAGAACTAAATAGACATTTCTCCAAAGAAGACATACAGATGGCTAACAAACACATGAAAAGATGCTCAACATCACTCATTATCAGAGAAATGCAAATCAAAACCACTATGAGGTACCATTTCACACCAGTCAGAACGGCTGCGATCCAAAAGTCTACAAGTAATAAATGCTGGAGAGGGTGTGGAGAAAAGGGAACCCTCTTACACTGTTGGTGGGAATGCAAACTAGTACAGCCACTATGGAGAACAGTGTGGAGAGTCCTTAAAAAACTGGAAATAGAACTGCCTTATGATCCAGCAATCCCACTGCTGGGCATACACACTGAGGAAACCAGAAGGGAAAGAGACACGTGTACCCCAATGTTCATCACAGCACTGTTTATAATAGCCAGGACATGGAAGCGACCTAGATGTCCATCAGCAGATGAATGGATAAGAAAGCTGTGGTACATATACACAATGGAGTATTACTCAGCCATTAAAAAGAATACATTTGAATCAGTTCTAATGAGGTGGATGAAACTGGAGCCTATTATACAGAGTGAATTAAGCCAGAAAGAAAAACACCAATACAGTATACTAACGCATATATATGGAATTTAGAAAGATGGTAACAATAACCCTGTGTACGAGACAGCAAAAGAGACACTGATGTATAGAACAGTCTTATGGACTCTGTTGGAGAGGGAGAGGGCAGGAAGATTTGGGAGAATGGCATTGAAACATGTAAAATATCTTGTATGAAACGAGTTGCCAGTCCAGGTTCGATGCACGGTACTGGATGATTGGGGCTGGTGCACTGGGACGACCCAGAGGGATGGAATGGGGAGGGAGGAGGGAGGAGGGTTCAGGATGGGGAACACATGTATACCTGTGGCGGATTCATTTTGATATTTGGCAAAACTAATACAGTTATGTAAAGTTTAAAAATAAAATAAAATAAAAAAGAAACTAAAGACCTATATATAGAAAACTATAAAACACTGGTGAGAGAAATCAAAGAGGACACTAATAGATGGAGAAATATACCATGTTCATGGATTGGAAGAATCAATATAGTGAAAATGAGTATACTACCCAAAGCAATCTATAGATTCAATGCAATCCCTATCAAGCTACCAACAGCATTCTTCACAGAGCTAGAACAAATAATTTCACAATTTGTATGGAAATACAAAAAACCTTGAATAGCCAAAGCGATCTTGAGAAAGAAGAATGGAACTGGAGGAATCAACCTACCTGACTTCATGCTCTACTACAAAGCCACAGTTATCAAGATAGTATGGTACTGGCACAAAGACAGAAATATAGATCAATGGAACAAAACAGAAAGCCCAGAGATAAATCCATGCACATATGGACACCTTATCTTTGACAAAGGAGGCAAGAATATACAATGGATTAAAGACAATCTCTTTAACAAGTGGTGCTGGGAAATCTGGTCAACCACTTGTAAAAGAATGAAACTAGAACACTTTCTAACACCATACACAAAAATAAACTCAAAATGGATTAAAGATCTAAACGTAAGACCAGAAACTATAAAACTCCTAGAGGAGAACATAGGCAAAACACTCTCCGACATACATCACAGCAGGATCCTCTATGACCCACCTCCCAGAATATTGGAAATAAAAGCAAAAATAAACAAATGGGACCTAATTAACCTTAAAAGCTTCTGCACATCAAAGGAAACTATTAGCAAGGTGAAAAGGCAGCCTTTTTAAAGTTTAAACCTCACAGAGTTTTAGAAAACTAAAAAGAAAATTCATGGTTTTTATAACTTAAAGAAAAGTCTATTTAAGTGAAGCATGTGAGTCTTTTCATAGTACTAGATAGATTCTGAAAATTGTTTACAGAAAAAGGTAGGAAAAAGAATTGGATGAAGGAGATATAAGTGCAGGAGCCTTTCTGCTCAGTCTACCTGCTTTGTCCCAGCCAAAGATGGGATCCTCTGCTGTCCATGACAGATCCTGGACAGGAAACACCAATAGGGAACCAGACACAGGGGTGACATATCTACCTAGCACCTCTCAAATGTGGTCTTTTCACTGTGATGTCATCATGCTGCATAATTTAAAATACTGAAATTATCAGCTTGACTATGTCTAAATATAAGTTTATAACTTTCCCATCCATATGTACAACTCTTCGTTAGGCTTCATACAAAAACTGTGGAGCAAAAATATTGGGTCTTCAATCACAATGATCAATCAAGATTGCTATATCAACTAAATCATAATATAAGCCTATTTAGAGCATGGTTTCTTGACATCAGCCTAAAGAGATGTTAGGAACAAGATCATTCTTTGTTTCAGGATCTGTCCTGTTCATTGATGAATGTTTAACAGTATTCCTGGTCTCTACCCAGTTGATGCCTGTTGTACCTTCTCTGACCCAGTATGACAACCAAAACATCTCCAGACAGTGCCAAAAATGTCACTACAAAATTGCCCCTTGTTAATAATCATTGATTTATAGTAATACAGCTTTTACTAATATAAACAAAATTTTTAACTTGGAAAAAAAACAATGTAATGGAAAAATTATTTTTATATGCTATTTACTGAAAGAAAATTTAAAGGTCTAAGCCAGATTAAAACTTTTGCTAGATATGAAATAGACATGGTATATATACATACACATACAAACATACTGTATTTGGTGTACACCTAAATGTATGCCTAAAGATAACTATCTATTTATAGATTTAGTGTCATATAATTACCCCACAATGGTCTGTGACAACTGTGTCAGACAAAATAAAGGAAAATCTTCAGAATACTTGAACATGGCATCTAATAATTCATTTATGACTAACTGATCTCTTAATTGAGAAAGAAAGTCAAAATATGAGAATACAAAAAGCCAGTAAGTAATTCCTTTTTAAAATGATGAATGAAATAACTGTAATAATTAATTCTATCAAGTCTAAATTTACAAATATATATTTTACACTTCAGCAAACTAAAGTTTATGTATAGTTGAAGACTATATACATCACTTGTTTCCTCCATCAATTTATATAGTGAAAAAATGATTGTGTAATATGATGTGAATCCCTCACAATATGAAATATTATTATCCTTCTGTTGCAGTGACAGGTTGCAAAAAAACTGATTCAGTAATAACCTGATATCCCTGCCCCACTGAAATTAGACAAATAACAACAAATCAGTGCCACTAAAAAAGCCTCTTGATGAAAGTGAAAGTGGAGAGTGAAAAAGTTGGCTTAAAGCTCAACATTCAGAAAATGAAGATCATGGCATCCGGTCCCATCACTTCATGGCAAACAGATGGGGAAACAGTGGAAACAGTGTCAGACTTTATTTTTGGGGGCTCCAAAATCACTGCAGATGGTGACTGCAGCCATGAAATTAAAAGACGCTTACTCCTTGGAAGGAAAGTTATGACCAACCTAGATAGCATATTCAAAAACAGAGACATTACTTTGCCAACAAAGGTCCGTCTAGTCAAGGCTATGGTTTTTCCTGTGGTCATGTATGTATGTGAGAGTTGGACTGTGAAGAAGGCTGAGCGCCAAAGAATTGATGCTTTTGAACTGTGGTGTTGGAGAAGACTCTTGAGAGTCCCTTGGACTGCAAGGAGATCCAACCAGTCCATTCTGAAGGAGATCAGCCCTGGGATTTCTTTGGAAGGAATGATGCTAAAGCTGAAACTCCAGTACTTTGGCCACCTCATGCAAAGAGTTTACTCATTGGAAAAGACTCTGATGCTGGGAGGGATTGGGGGCAGGAGGAGAGGGAACGACAGAGGATGAGATGGCTGGATGGCATCACCGACTTGATGGACGTGAGTCTGAGTGAACTCCGGGAGTTGGTGATGGACAGGGAGGCCTGGTGTGCTGCGATTCATGGGGTCGCAGAGTCGGACACGACTGAGCGACTGAACTGAACTGAACTGAATTCCTTCCAAATGGGGGACTAAGAGGTCTTAAGCTCCCTTCTGCAGTCAAATAAATAGATATTGGATAAAGTACACTTTAAAGGCTTTACTGGATTAGCGAGACAATGTAATGTTTTCCAAAGAATCTCCTTTCCCAATAAAATGTTTAGTGCAGCTGGCTGGGAGCTGCAGATATGAATGGCAAGGAAGGATGAAATTGCCTTGATCTGGATGCTAACCAGGGTTTTCCAGGTGGCACTAGTGGTAAAGAACCCATCTGCCAATGCAGTAGATGTAAAGAGCTGCGAGTTTGATCCCTGGGTCAAGAAGATCCCCTCGAAGAAGGCATGGCAACCCACTCTAGTATTCTTGGTTGAGAATCCCCTGGACAGAGGACCCTGGTGGGCTACAGCTCATAGGGTCACCAAGAGTCAGATACAACTGAAGCGACTTAGCACAGAGGCCAACCAGGCACTAAAACCATTGTACTGAAGTGTGAGCAGCAGCAATGTTGTAGGTTGAAACCAATGATTCTCACCCTGAACTGAGAGCCTTGAAACAGGCTGAAAATTATCCCCTGGCATCCAGTAGAGGCAAACAGAAGCAGTTTCTGCAAGAAAACACCCCAAATGTAGCCTCTCAGGAGTTCCACAGATTAAGATCAAGTAGTCAAGAGTACAAGTAGTGAAGTAACATGAATGAGAGGATAAATAACCAAAACAGATTTAAATATACCACAAACATGCAACAAGGAGAATCTATAGATACCAGATATAGTAGAGTAATTTTGTTTAAAGAAACTAGAGTTGAAGAGTGTAAAAGTAACAGCTAATATTTGCCTTTTGATGAGTTAAGAATGTAAGTTGTCATTTCTTGAGTAAACCAATAAAAGAGAATATTAAGTGCCAAAAAATGGGAAATCAAATTCTACATAATCCTTAATCAACTCAGATAAAGAAGAAAAAAAGATTGAAAATAAAAGTATACAAGGTCAGACTAATAAAAAGATAGCAGATTTAAACTCAAATGTATTAATATAGTCATTAAGAGTAATAGAGTCAGGCACGACTGAGCAACTTCACTTTCACTTTTCACTTTCTTGCATTGGAGAAGGAAACTGCAACCCACTCCAGTGTTCTTGCCTGGAGAATTCCAGGGACGGGGGAGCCTGGTGGGCTGCCATCTATGGGGTTGCACAGAGTCAGACACGACTGAGGTGACAGCGGCAGCAGCAAGAGTAATAGAATAAATATATTATTAAAAAGCTAAATATTGTCAGACTGGACTAAAAATATGAGTTTTATACTGAAATACATGCTGTCTTCCAAAGATATATTTAAAATGTATTTAAAATAAGGTAAGAAAAGCTGAAAGTTAAAGGATAGGAAAAAAAATGAAAGTTTCTAACTTTCTATCCCTCATGAACAGTTAATAATTCTAAATTTCTATATGCTTAGTAACACAGCCTCAAATATATACAAATCATCCATAGAACTGCAAGGACAATAAGACATATCCACAATTAACTAGGGAAATTGGCTAATTAAGAAAAAAAGAGCATGATTTAAGAAATCAAATTAAAAATTAAAAATAAGCTTTGAATAAATAAAATACAATCAAAATACATATAATAACTTGGAAGAATGTAGTTAAATCTATGCAAATGAAATTTATGGCATTAAATATCATATTTGAAAGCATAAAACATAAAACATAAATGAAAACATAAAGCTAAGCATTCATTTTCAGAAGGTAAAAAATAACAACAAATTAACCCAAAGGAAGAAGAAAATGATAAAATAGAAAAAATATTCAATTGAGAGAAAAGACTAACAAAGTTTGCATGCTAATGGAGACTAACAAATAGAAAAGAAGAAAGAGGAGGACAGAGAGAATAGAAGTCACAAGTTACCAATTTAACAATGAAAACAGCATCTCTAAAGAGACTGCTAAGCAGGTAAAGGAATGAAACTACAAAATGGTAAAATTAATTGTAGCACTCTTTTCATTTTTCATACATATATCCAGTTGATTCAACAACATTTGTTGAAAAGATGTTGCTTTCTGTATTGAATTCTTTGGCACTTTTGTTTAAAATTAGTTGTTCATAAATGGGATATGGCCAAGATGGTGGAGTAGGAAGACTCTGAGATCACCTCTTCCCATGGGCACACCATAACTACAACTATTCACAGAGCAACTATCTATGAGAACAACCTGACAACTAACAGAAAATATTTTCAGCAACTAAAGATATAAAGGAACTGCAAGATGGGTAAGAGTAGTACAGTCACAGCACAGTACAGTAGTACAGTCACAGTAAAACACATACCCCAGGATGGCAACTCACAAATGGGAGGATAATCATGAATGCAGAAGTGGCCTCCCAGTAATTCCCAAGAAGTGAGGAGTCCAAGCCTCACGTTGGGCTCCTCCATTCAGGATACTGCACCAGAAAGACCAGCTCCCCAAACATCTGGCATTGAAGTCCAGTGGGGCTTGCATGCAGCAGAGCCAAAGGGAAAGAGAGACTCCAATCTCAAAAAGTGCACACAAAATTTGACATGCTCTGAGTCCCAGTGAAGAAGGAGTCATTTGAAAAGAGCCTGAGTCAGACCTATTTGCTGACCTTAGAGAGCTTTTCCATTGTAGGAGACAACTTAGACTGCCCCTCGGGACACAGATGCTGGTAGGAGTCATTCTTGGAAGTTTATTCTACCATGAGGATACTGGTGCTCACAACTACTATTTTTGAGTCTTCTTTCTAGCCTATTAGTGCTGGGGGCTTACCCACCAACTAGCAGGCATACACCAAACACAGGGCCCACCAGTCCTGCAGTTAGCTGCACCAGGACATGGCCTTACTCACCAATGCACCAGAACTAGCTCAGGGGATCCTCAGACCCAGATTGACCCATCAGTAGGTCAGCAACCACCACATAAGGCAAGACCTGGTACCCAACCAGGCCAGGGGCCAGGCCCACCTGCCAGCATTCCCACAGAAGTTGGCCTCATCAAAACAGGAGGGCCAACACACCCTATATTGAGGGACCCTAGAGCATATAGCTCTGGTCCCCTGATGCTGGGTAGGATGTCTCTTACACAAGGCATTCCACCAAGATCAGGAAATGTATCTGACCTACTTAATATATAGAAATAAACAGAAAGAATTAGGCAAAATGAAAAGACAGAAAAATACATTCCCATCTAAACAGAGTAAAGGAACAAAATAAAACCTCAGAAGAATTAAATGGACATACTGGCGACCCACTCCAGTACTCTTGCCTGGAAAATCCCATGGACGGAGGAGCCTGGTAGGCTGCAGTCCCTGGGGTCACTGAGTCGGACACGACTGAGCGACCTCACTTTCACTTTTCACTTTCATGCATTGGAGAAGGAGATGGCAATCCACTCCAGTGTTCTTGCCTGGAGAATCCCAGGGATGGGGGAGCCTGGTGGGCTGCCATCTATGGGGTCACACACAGTTGGACACGACTGACGCGACTTAGCAGCAGCAGTAGCAGCAAGCAATCTACTCAATAGAGAGCTCAACATATTAAATAGATAACTAATAAGGACCTACTGGATAGCACAGGCAACTCTACTAAATAATCTATAATGACCTATATTGAAACAGTATCTAAAAACAAGTGTATATATGTATACATATAACTAACTGATTAATTTTGCTATATAGAAGAAACTAACTCAAAATTGTAAATCAACCCTACTCCAATAGGTTTTTTTTAAGAATACAAACAACCTGATTGGAAAATAGGCCAAAATTATTAACAGATACCTCATCAAAGAAGATATACAGATGGTAAACAAACATAAAAATATGTGCCACATCATATGACAACAGTGAAATTAAAATTAAAATAACATAGACACAACTACATACCTATTAGAATGGCCAAAATCTAAAACACCCATACCAATTTCTTCTAGCATGTGGAGTAATAGTAATTCTTATACATTACCGATGAGAATTCAACATGCCACAGTCACTCTGAAAGACAGTTTGGCGAATCCTTACATAACTAAACATACTCTTACCACATGATTCAATAATCACACTCCTTAGTACTTATTCAAAGGATCTGAAAAGTAATGGCCATCAAAAAAACTTGGCACATGGATGCATATCGCATTTTGTTCATAACTACCCAAACTTGGAAACAACCAAGATATCCTTCAATAGATAGATAAATCAACTGCAGTGCATTCAGGCAATAGAATATTATTCAGTGTTGAAAAGAAATCAAGCATGAAGAGCCATGGCAAGCATGCATGCGTGCATGTGTGAATAGTCACTCAAATCATGTCTGACTCTTTGTGACCCCATGGACTGTAGCCTGGCAGGCTCCTCTGCCATGGGATTTTTCAGGCAAGAATACTGGAGTGGGTTGCCATTTCCTCTTCCAGGGAATAGTCTCAACCCAGGGATCAAACCTGCAACTCTTGCATTGGCAGGTGGATTCTTTATGCTCTGGAAGAAATTTTAAATGCATATTACTAAGTGAAAGAAGCCAAACTGAAAACCTATATATGGTATGATTCAAATTATATTATTCTGGAAATGGAGGAACTATGGAGAACGGTTAAAAGAGCAGTGGGTGATGATTTCAAAGTTCAGTTCAGTCACTCAGTCGTGTCCAACTCTTTGCGGCCCCATGGACTGCAGCATGCCAGGCCTCCCTATCCATCACCAACTCCTCGAGTTTACTCAAACCCATGTCTATTGAGTTGGTGATGCCATCCAACCATCTCATCCTCTGTTGTCCCCTTCTCTTCCCACCTTCAATCTTTCCCATCATCAGGGTCTTTTCCAATGAGTCAGTTCTTCACATCAGGTGGTCAAAGTATTGGAGTTTCAGCTTCAACATCAGTCCTTCCAATGAATATTCAGGACTGATTTCCTTTAGGATTGACTGGTTGGATCTCCTTGCAGTTCAAGGGATTATCCAAGAGTCTTCTTCAACACCACAGTTCAAAAGCATCAATTCTTCGACACTCAGCTTTCTTTATAGTCCAACTCTCAAAATACATACAAATATCACATCAGTATACTGTACACTTGAAACTAATGTTACATGTCAATTATACTACAGTGAAATGGAAAACATAGAAAATAAAAAAATAAAGAGTTCAAGGTAATGATCACAAAGATGATAAAAGAAATGAGAAGAAAGAATGAATACAGTGGGAAGTTTAACAAAAATATTAGAATATATAAAGAACAAACAAAACTGAAGAATACAAAAAATGAATTTTTTTAAATCCCATTAGAGGAAATCAACCATAGTTGAAATTATACAGAGGAATGGATTAGTGAACTGGAAAATAAAGTATACGTCATCAAAGTTGAACAGAAAAAAATGTTAAAAGAATGAGGACAGTTTAACTATACTAATATTTGCATTACAAGGATCCCAGAAGGAGAAGAGAGAAAGGGACAGAGGACATATTTAAAGACATAAGAGCTGAAAACTTCCCTAACCAGGGAAAAGAATAGACATCCAGGTCCAGGAATCACAGAGAGTTTTGAACAAGATCAACCAAAAGAGATTCACATGAAGACTCATTGTAACTAAAATGGCAAAAGTAAAATAATCTTAAAAGCAACAGGGGAAAAACAACCAGTTACATCTGTTGACTTTTTTAGTAGAAACTGCGGCAAGAATGAAGTGGCACAACATATACAAAGTGACAAAAGGAAAAAACCAATAACCAAGAATATTTTACCCATCAAGGATATCACTCATATGTGAAGGAGACATAGCTTTATACACAAGCAAAAGCTGAGTTTAGCACCACCAAAGTGGCTTCACAGGAAATGTTAAAGGGACTACTCTAAGTGGAAAAAACCACAACTAGAAATGTGAAAATTATGAAAGGAAAAAAACTCTCATTGGTGATGGTAAACATACAATAAAGGTAGTATATAAACTACTTATAAAGTTACTAGAAAAGTTAAAAGATGTAGTAAGATCATTCATGTCCAAAATAAGTAGATACAGGTTTCACAAAACAAGAAAGGCATAAAATATGAGGTCAAATGTACAAAGCATGAGTGAGATGAGACCATGTTAATGTTAATGTTCAAACTGAAAAGATCATCAAATTAAAATAATCAGATAGAGATAGATAATTAGATAGATTGATAGTTAGCTATTTATGAACCTCGTGATAAGTACAAAGCAAAAACCTACAATGGCTACATACAAAAAAGAGAGAAGGGCATTCAAGAATGAAACTAAATGTAATCATCAAGTCACAAAGGAATAAACAAAAGAGAAAAAAAAGAACTAAAAAGAACTGCAAGAACAATTAAGACGATGGCAATAAGTACAAACCTATCAGTACTTTAAATGTAAATAGACTAAATCTCCAATCAAGACAGACAGTGGCTGAATGAATTTAAAAAACAAACACAAGACCCAACAAACATATGCTGCCTACAGGAGATTAACTTCAGATCTAAAGACACACACAGACTGAAAGTGAAAGGATAAAAAAAGGTACCCCATTGAAAATAGAAGTGTAAAGGAAGCAATACTTATACCAGACAAAAGAAACTTTAAACAAATACTGTAATAAGAAACTAAGATGGACATTACATAAAGATCATGGGCTCAATCCAAGAACAAGACATAACAATTGTAAATATAGATGCAACCAGCATAGAAACACCTAAATATATAAAGCAAATGTTAACAGACACAAATTACTAACAGGGAATATTAACAGCCCACTTATATCAACAGACAGAAAATCAATCAGGAAACACTGGCCTTAAATGACATATTACCAAATACTATATATATATATATATATATATATATATATATATATAAAACACTCTATTTGAAAGTAGTCCAAATACATATTTTTTCTCAAATGTACATGAGACATTCTCCAGGATAGATCACATGCTAGACCCCAAAACAAGTCTCAAAAAATTTAAGAGAATAGAAATCACATGAAGCATCTATTCTGACCATATATTCTTCAAGGATATGCTCCTTTGACATAGGTTGTTGAATTTGTTGGCATAAAGTTGTTAACAGTAACATTATTATTCTTTTAGTGTTTGTAGTGTCTATGTTGATAGCTCCTTATTACTGATGCTATTGGGGGTTTCTGCTGTTTTATTTCTTGATCTATCTAGGTAGAAGTTTGTCAATTTATAAAAATTCTTAGAACAAGGTTTGGCTTGATTTATCTTCTATATATTTTCTGCTTGTTTCCTAATTTGTTGATTCTGACCTTATCTTTAATTTCCTTACATTTACTTTGGTTTTACTTTGCTCTTTTTTCTCCTCCATTTTCTTAAAATGGAATGTTAGATAGCTGGAATTAGATCTTTCATTTTCCTATGATGAATATTTAATAAATACATTTCCCACTCAGAGAGCTTTCAGTTCAGTTCAGTTCAGTCACTCAGTCGTGTCCGACTCTTTGAGACCTCATGAATCACAGCACGCCAGGCCTCCCTGTCCATCACCAACTCCTGGAGTTCACTCAGACTCATGTCCATCGAGTCGGTGATGCCATCCAGCCATCTCATCCTCTGTCGTCCCCTTCTCCTCCTGCCCCCAATCCCTCCCAGCATCAGAGTCTTTTCCAATGAGTCAAGTCTTCACATCAGGTGGCCAAAGTACTGGAGTTTCAGCTTTAGCATCATTCCTTCCAAAGAAATCCCAGGGCTGATCTCCTTCAGAATGGACTGGTTGGATCTCCTTGCAGTCCAAGGGACTCTCAAGAGTCTTCTCCAACACCACAGTTCAAAAGCATCAATTCTTTGGCGCTCAGCCTTCTTCACAGTCCAACTCTCACATCCATACATGACCACAGGAAAAACCGTAGCCTTGACTAGACGGACCTTTGTTGGCAAAGTAATGTCTCTGCTTTTGAATATGCTATCTAGGTTGGTCATAACTTTCCTTCCAAGGAGTAAGCGTCTTTTAATTTCATGGCTGAAGTCACCATCTGCAGTGATTTTTGGAGCCCAGAAAAATAAAGTTTGACACTGTTTCCACTTTTTCCCCGTCTATTTCCCATGAAGTGATGGGACCAGATGCCATGATCTTCGTTTTCTGAATGTTGAGCTTTAAGCCAACTTTTTCACTCTCCACTTTCACTTTCATCAAGAGGCTTTTAAGTTCCTCTTCACTTTCTGCCAGAAGGGTGGTGTCATCTGCATATCTGAGGTTATTGACATTTCTCCTGGCAATCTTGATTCCAGCTTGTGTTTCTTCCAGTCCAGCATTTCTCATGATGTACTCTGCATATAAGTTAAATAAGCAGGGTGACAATATATAGCCTTGACGTACTCCTTTTCCTATTTGGAACCAGTCTGTTGCTCCATGTCCAGTTCTAACTGTTGCTTCCTGACCTGCATACACATTTCTCAAGAGTCAGGTCAGGTGGTCTGGTATTCCCATCTCTTTCATTATCCAAAATATTTTGATAAGTTACATTTTCATTGACATTCATTTTAAAATATTTTCCCCTTAGATTTGACTTTGACTCATGATTTGAATAGAAGTATCTTGGTGAATTCCAAAATATTGGTTTTCCCAGATCTCTGGTTGTTATTCATTTAAATTTGTTGCTGTCAGAGTATGTAGTTCTTAGACTGAAATTTCTAATCTTAGTAATTTATCATGTGTATATGCAGTAAGATGTAGATTACAAATGGCGATTAAAGTAAAATGGCTGATAATGCTTTCCATATCTCCTATGGCTTTCATGACTTCTTTGTTTAGATATTCTACCAATTTTGAAAGAAGTATCATAAAACCTGCTATGATTGTGAAATTATCTATTTTATAATTTAATGAATCAACTATTTTAATGTTTTATTATGAATATCTCTGTTATATGTTCCTGATAGACTATCCTATTTATCTTGATTAAATATCCCCCATTATTTCTAATAATTTCTTCCTTAAAGAAATAGGAATATCAAACCACCTTACCTGTCTTGTGAAAAACCTGTATGCAGGTTAAGTAGCAACAGTTAGAACCTACATGGAAGAACTGACTGGTTCAAATTTGGGAAAGGAGTACAACAAGGCTGTATATTGTCGCTCTGTTTACTTAACTTACATGCAGAGTACATCATGCAAAATATTGGACTGGATGAATCACAATCTGGGATCAAGATATCCAGGAGAAATACCAACAACCTCAGATATGCAGATGATACCACTCTACTGTCAGAAAATAAAGAGGAACTAAAGAGCCTCTTAGGAAGGGTGAAAGAGGAGAGTGAAGAATCTGGCTTAAAACTCAACTAAGATCATGGCATTTGGTCCCATCGCTTCATGACAAATAGATGGAGAAAAAGTGGAAACAGTGACAGATTTTCATTTCTTGGCTCCAAAATCACTGCAGATTGTGACTGCAGCCAGAAATTAAAAAACATGTGCTCCTTGGAGGAAAAGTTATGACAATATGCTAGACATCAAATTAAAAAGCAGAGACATCACGTTGTCAGCAAAGCTCCATATAGTCAAAGCTATAATTCTGTCAGTCCCGTATGGATGTCAGAGTTGGACCATAAAGAAGGCTGAGTGCCAAATAAATGATGTCTTCAAATTGTGGTGCTGGACAAGACTCTTGAGAGCCCCTTAGACTGCAGGGAGATCAAACCAGTCAATCCTAAAGGAAATCAACCCTGAATACTCATTGGAAGGATTGATGCTGAAGATGAGGTTCCAATACTTTGGCCACCTGATGAGAAGAGCTGACTCACTGGAAAAGACCCTGATGCTGGGAAAGATTGAAGGCAGAAAAAAGGAGGCAGCAGAGGATGAGATGGTTAGATAGCATCACCATGTCATTGGATATGAATCTAAGCAAACTCTGGGAGATAGGGAAGGACAGGAAAGCCTGGCATGCTGCAGTTCATGGGGTCACAAAGAATTGGACATGATTTAGGAACTGAAAAACAAACAGTAAAAAAAGATGTCATAGTCATCAGTGATTTTAGTCCTCCAATCTGAGTTCCTGAGTCCTAAGAGCACTCAGAAAGGAGAAGAATACCTGTGATCTAACAGCCATCATATTGAAGCCACTCCCTATGTTGAACCCAAGGGAGCTCATGATGTGAAAAACACAGAATACTGGCCCCAGGATAGTTGAGATCCATATTAAAGAAATTATTTTGGTGACCCTAGACTCTCACATCTTCATATATACAGAAAAGTGCTTAATTCCTTAAGTGGGAAATCTGGTTTTCTTTAATGAACAATAATCTCTTGATATTCAGACTGCCTGCCCATTGTTGTATAGCTTCTATATAAGCTGGCTTCCCTCCTCACCTCGGAGCAATTCTCTCCAAGAATTGCTATCTTCCAGGCTTGAGATGCTATCTTCCAGGCTTGAAGTCCTAAAAATTCCCACCAACTAAAATATAACTCTCAACTTTTAGGTTGTGACTGTTTTTTAAGTCAACAATTATGATAAAGACCCTGAAGTAATCAGCTAGACAAACTCTCAGTGTAATGCTCAGATTCAGAAATTACCTGGTTTTTACCACTAGGATGCTCCTGCAGATCAATGAACATAATGATAAGAAACAGACATAATAGCTTTTCCTGGTCTCAAGGAAACTGATTTAAGAAGCACAGTGTGGCTCCCCTGAATATCCAAGAAAAACAAGAGCCAGTCAGAGAGAATAAAATGTTCTATAAAGAAGATATAAGAAGAGAGGGGTCCCAAGATGGTGGAGGAATAGAACCGGGAGACCACTTTCTCCCCCACAAATTCATTGTTTGAATGCTGAGCAAATACCACAAAACAACTTCTGAAAGCTGATGGAGGACACTAGGTACCCATAAAGGCAGCCAATTGTCTTCAAAAGGAGGTAGGACAAAATATAAAAGATAAAAAGAGAGACAAAAGAGTTAGGGACAGAGGCCCATTCTGGGGAAGGAGTCATAAAAGAGGAGAAGTTTCCAAACACCAGGAAACCCTCTCATTGGTGGGTCTGTACTTTGGAATCTCAAAGGGAAACATAACTGGGAGGAAAAGATAAATAAATAAAACCCACAGATTACACACCGAACTGCAACTCCCAGCAGAGAAGTACTGCAGACGCTTGTGTCTGCCACCACCAAGCGGGGCTGAACAGGGAGGCACGGGCTGCATTGCTTAGGGTAAGGACCAGGCCTGAATGCCCTGAGGGCAATCTGAGGGAGCTGATGTGAGATAGCAACCCAAACCATGGGGTAGCTGGGGGTGGGGCGGGGAGGGGAGGAAAGAGAGAGAGAAACCTTCCCATGAAAAGCCCTAACCTACAGCACTGCCAGACCCACTCACAGAACAAAGGACTGAGTAAATACCAGAGGAGAGCTAGCCATTAGCGGACCAGCCCATCCCTCACCAGAGGCAGGGAGGCAGGCAGTCGACAGCCAGAACCAGAAGGCAAGGGGCAAACTTGGCCCCAGAGATGGCATCCTCCACCAAACTTTGAGCAGGCTCCAAGTTGTTAACCAAGTCCTACTGGGGTCTTGGATGGTTGACATCCACCAGGAGGGTCACAGCCAGAGATCAGCTCCCCAGAGGAGACACATGGCACACCTGAGATGGTGCTCCCGCTGTGCACCCAGGAAACCAAGAGGCTGGGACAGGGGAGGTGATAAGATGCACCGCCCCACCTGGGAGTGTGCATTCACCAAGCACCTGGTCTCCTGAGCTTCTCGGACCTGGGAAGGGCACAAAGCGCAGGCCCAACCAAGTCTGTGCCTTTGTGGAGTACCTAAGAACCTGAACCTGAGTGGTGTAGACCTGGGATGTGCACGCAACCCAGGACCCACTTTAGACAGCTCCCCTGCAGAGCAACCTGGAGCCTGAGCAGTGTAGATCGTGAAAGTACACACGCTGTGAGTGGCGGCAAAAAAGTGTGGCCCAGACACTGCAAGCACTCCCCACACATGCCAGTGATATTTGTTTGCAGTGTTCCTCCCTCCCCGCAGCACAATTGAACAAGTGAGCCTAAATAAATGATCACCTTCTCCCCCTTGTGTAAGCGTGGAAATTAGACACTGAAGAGACTTGCAAAGAGAGGAAGTCAAAATAAACAAAGAAGAGGGAACCACTTTGGAAGTGACAGGTGCAACAGATTAAAACCCTGTAGTTAGCATTGACTACATTGGAAAGGGCCTATAGACCTAAGAAGTATAAGCTGGAACAAGGAACTATCTGAAACTGAACTGACCCCACACCGCCCTCAATAACTCCAGAGATATTCCTAGATATACTTTACTATTATCATTTTTTAATTTTTTTTTTACTTTTTAAGTTCTTTTTTACTCCTTAAATTTTCTTTTTTAAAACCATGCTATTACCTTGCCAAAAAAAAAAGACCCTACTTGTAAAGTAAATTTCATATATATATTTTTTTTTATAATTTTTGAGATTTTGTTTTGTTTTTTTAATGTTGTATTTTTGAGAGTCTAACCTCTACTCTAGATTTTTCATCTTTGCTTTTTGTATTTGTTATCAATTTTGTACCTTTAAGAATTCAATCTCCAGTATCCATTTTTACTTAAGACTGTGATTACTGGCTTGATTGCTCTCTCCCCTTTTGACACTCCTTTTTCTCCCCCAGGTCACCTCTATCTCCTGCCTCACCCTTCCCTTCTCTACTTAACTCTGTGAATCTCTTTGGGTGTTCTGGGCTGTGGGGAACACTTAGGGAACTGATAACTAGCTAGATTGGTCTCTCTCCTTTTGATTTCCCCCTTTATCCTACCTCTTCTTTCTCCTCGGGACTCTGTGAACCTCCCTGAGGGTTCCAGACTGTGGAGAGCAAATAGGGAATTGCTTAATGGCTAGATTTCTCTCTCCTCTTTTGATTCCCTCTCTTCTCCTGGTCACCTCTATCTCCCTCCTCTCTCTTCTCTTCTCCATGTAACTCTTTGAACCTCTCTGAGTGTGTCCCTCACTGTGGAGAAGGTTTTCACCACTACCTAGATGTTTTATCATTAGTACTGTATGGATGGAGAAGTCTTGAGGCTACTGTAAGAATAAGAGAGAAAATCAGAGACAGGAGGCTTAAATCCAAAACTTGAGAACATCAGAAAACTCTTGACCCCAGGGAACATTAATTGACAACAGCACATCCAAAAGCCTCCATACCTACCCTGAAACCAAGCTCCACCCAAGAGCCAACAAGTTTCAGAGCAAGACATACCAAGCTAATTTTCCAACAACACAGGAATATAACCCTAAGCATTAAAATATAGGTGGCCAAAAGTCACATCAAACCCACAGACACCTCAAAACTCACTAATGGACATTTCATTGCACTCCAGAGAGAAGACATCCAGCTCCACCCACAAGAACACTGACATAAGCTTCCCTAACCAGGAAACATTGACAAGCCACTCGTCCAACACCACCAACAAGGAGGAACCTCCACAATAAAGAGGAACCACAAACTTCCAGTATACAGAAAGGCCACTCCAAACACAGCAACCTAAACAATATGAAAAGGCAGAGAAATATTCAGCTGGTAAAGGAAAATGATAAAAGCCCGCCAAGCCAAACAAAAGAGGAGCACATAGGGAGTCTACCTGAAAAAGAATTCAGAATAATGATAATAAAAATGATCCAAAATCTTGAAAACAAAATAGAGTTACAGATAAACAGTCTGGAGACAAGGATTGAGGAGATGCAAGAAAAGTTTAACAAGGACCTAGAAGAAATAAAAAAGAGGCAATCAATAATGAATACTGCAATAACTGAGATCAAATGCACTCTGGAGGGAACCAACAGTAGAATAACTGAGGCAGAAGATAAGATAGGTGAGGTCGAAGATAGAATAGTGGAAATAAATGAAGCAGAGAGGAAAGAAGAAAACAGAATCAAAAGAAATGAGGACAACCTCAGACACCTCTGGGACAATATTAAATGCCCCAACATTCGAATGATGTGAATCCCAGAAGAAGACGACAAAAAGAAAGGCCATGAGAAAACACTCAAGGAGATAATAGTTGAAAACTTCCCTAAAATGGGGAAGGAAATAGACACCCAAGTCCAAGAAACCCAGAGAGTCCCATTCAGGATAAACTTAAGGCAAAACACCCCAAGACACATATTAATCAAATTAATGAACATCAACCACAAAGAACAAATATTAAAAGCAGCAAGGGAAAAAAAAAAAAAAACAAATAACACACAAGGGGATTCCCATAAGGATAACAACAGATCTTTCAATAGAAACTCTTCAAGCAAGAAGGGAAAGGCAGGACACACTTAAAGTGATGAAAGAGAAAAATCTACAACCCAGATTACTGTACCCAGCAAGAATATCGTTCAAATCTGAAGGAGAAATCAAAAGCTTTACAGACAAACAAAAGTGGAGAGAACCACCACACCAGCTCTTCAACAAATGCTAAAGGATCTTCTCTAGACAGGAAATACAGAAAATGTTTATAAACTCGAACTCAAAACAAAAAATGAATGGCAATGGGATCATACTTATCAATAATTACCTTAAACAGAAATGGGTTGAATATCCCAACCAAAAGACAAAGCCTGGCTGAATGGATACAAAAACAAGACTCCTATATATGCTGTCTACAAGAGACCCACCTCAAAACAAGGGACACAGACAGAATGAAAGTGAAGGGCTGGAAAATGATATTTCCCACAAATGGAGACCAAAAAAAAGCAGGAGCAGCAAAATTCATATCAGATAAAATAGACTTTGAAATAAAGGCCGTGAAAAGAGACAAAGAAGGATACTATATAATAACCACAGGATCAATCCAAGAAGAAGATATAACAATTATAAACATATATGCACCCAACATTGGAGGACTGCAAAATGTAAGGCAAATGCTAACAGGTATGAAAGGTGAAATTAACAGCAACATAATAATAGTGGGAGTCTTTAATACCACACTCACACCTACGGATAGATCAACTAAACAGAAAATTAGCAAGGAAACACAAACTTTAAATTATACAATGGACCCATTAGACCTAATTGATATCTATAGGACATTTTACAACAAAACAATGAATTTTACCATTTCTCAAGTGCACACGGAACCTTCTCCAGGATAGATCACATCCTGGGCAATAAATCTAGCCTTCGTAAACTCAAAAAAATTGAAATCATCTGAAGCATCTTTTCTGATTACAATGCGGTAAGATTAGATGTCAACTACAGGAAAAACAAACTTTTAAAAATACAAACATATGGAGGCTGAACAACACACTGCTGAATAACCAACAAATCACAGAAGAAATCAAAATATGCATAGAAACGAATGAAAATGAAAACACAGCAACCCAAAACCTATGGGATTCAGTTAAAGCAGTGCTAAGGGGAAGATTCATAGCAATACATGCCTACCTCAAGAAACAGGAGAAAAATCAGATAAATAACCTAACTCTACATCTAAGGCAACTAGAAAAAGAAGAAATGAAGAAAGCCAAGGTTAGTAGAAGGAAAGAAATAATAAAAATTAGAGCAGAAATAAATGAAAAGAAACAAAGGAGACCATAGCCAAAATCAACAAACCTAAAAGCGGGTTCTTTGAGTAGATAAATAAAATGGACAAACCATTAGCCAGACTCTTCAAGAAACAAAATAGAGAAGAATCAAATCAACAAAATTAGAAATGAAAATGGAGAAATCACAACAGACAACACAGAAATACAAAGGATCATAAGAGACTACTGTAAAAAACTATATGTCAATAAAATGGACAACTTAGAAGAAATGGACAAATACTTAGAAAAGCGCAACTTTCCAAAACTGAACCAGGAAAAAATAGAAAATCTTAACAAACCCATCAAAAACACAGAAATTGAAACTGTAATAAAAAAATCTTCCAACAATCAAAAGCCCAGGACCAGATGGCTTCAGAGCTGAATTCTACCAAAAATTTAGAGCAGAGCTAACATCTATCTTATTCAAACTCTTCCAGAAAATTGCAGAAGAAGGAAAACTTCCAAATTCATTCGATGAGGCCACCATTACCCTAATACCAAAATCAGACAAAGATGCCACTAAAAAAGAAAACTACAGGCCAATACCACTGATGAACTAAGATGCAAAAATCCTCAACAAACCTCTAGCAAACAGAGTCTAACAACACATTAACAAGATGATCAAGTGGGCTTTATCCCAGCAATGCAAGGATTCTTCATTATATAATATCTAATATGACATATTAACATATTGAAAGATAAAAATAAAATGACCATCTCAATAGATGCAGAGAAAGCCTTTGACAAAATTCAACATCCATTTATGATAAAAATCCTCCAGAAAGCAGGCATAGAAGGAACATACCTCAACATAATAAAAGCCATATATGATAAACCCACAGCAAACATTATCCTCAATGGTGAAAAGTTGAAAGCATTTCCCCTGAAGTCTGGAAGAAGACAAGGGTGCCCACTCTTACCACTACTATTCAACATAGTTTTGGAAGTTTTAGCCTCAGCAGTCAGAGGAGAAAAAGAAATAAATGGAATCCAGATTGGAAAAGAAGAAGTAAAACTCTCACTGTTTGCAGATGACATGATCCTCTACATAGAAAACCCTAAACACTCCACCAGAAAATTACTAGAGTGAATCAATGGATATAGTAAAGTTGCAGGATATAACATTAATACACAGAAATCCCTTGCATTCCTATACACTAACAATGAGAAAACAGAAAGAGAAATTAAGGAAACAATTCCATTCACCATTGCAATGAAAAGAATACAATACTGAGGAATAAAGCTACCCAAAGAAACAAAAGACCTGTATATAGAAAACTATAAAACACTGGTAAAAGAAATCAAAGAGGACACAAATAGATGGAGAAATATACCATGTTCATGGATGGGAAGAGTCAATATAGTGAAAATGAGTATACGACTCAAAGCAATCTATAGATTCAATGCAATCCCTATCACGCTACCAACAGTATTCTTCACAGAACTAGAACAAATAATTTCACAATTTGTATGGAATTACAAAAAACCTCAAATAGCCAAAGCAATCTTAAGAAAGAAGAATGGAACTGGAGGAATCAGCCTGCCTGACTTCAGGCTATACTACAAAGCTACAGTCATCAAGACAGTACGGTACTGGCACAAAGACAGAAATATAGATCAGTGGAACAAAACAGAAAGCCCAGGGATATATCCATGCAACTACAGACACCTTATCTTTGACAAAGGAGGCAAGAATATACAATGGAGAAAAAACAATCTCTTTAACAAGTTGTGCTGGGAAAACTGGTCAACCACTTTAAAAGAATGAAACTAGAACACTTTCTAACACCATACACAAAAATAAACTCAAAATGTATTAAAGATCTAAATATAAGACCAGAAACTATAAAACTCCTAGAGGAGAACATAGGCAAAACATTCTATGACATAATCATAGCAGGATCCTCTATTACCCACCTCCCACAGTAATGGAAATGAAAGCAAAAATAAACACATGGGACCTAATTAAAATTAAAAGCTTTTGCACAACGAAGGAAACCATAAGCAAGGTGAAAAGACAGCCTTCAGAATGGGACAAAATAATAGCAAATGAAGCAACTGACCAAGAATTAATCTCAAACATATACAAGCAACTCGTGCAGCTCAATTCCAGAAAAATAAGCGATCTAATTGAAAAATGGGCCAAAGAACTAAATAGACATTTATCCAAAGAAGACATACAGATGGCTAACAAACACACAAAAAGATGCTCAACATCACTCATTATCAGAGAAATGCAGATCAAAACCACAATGAGGTACCATCTTACGCCGGCCAGAATGGCTGCTATCAAAAAGTCTACAAAAAATAAATGCTGGAGAGGGTGCAGAGAAAAAGGAACCCTCTTACACTGTTGGTGTATGTAAACCTTACCTCCCTATACTTTGGACCTCTTCACATAATTGTGTGTATGAGAGTAATAATGGTTCTTTGAAAAGAGCTATACAGTATTTATCACCTTGGATATTTAATTTTTTGTAGACCATTTGGACTTTTTAATCATTTAATTTTTTTCTTGTATATGTTCTTAAATTTTAATCGGGGGCTAGTTACTTTACAATACTGTGGTGGTTTTTGCCATACATTCACATGAATCAGCCATGGTTGTACATGTGTTCCCCATCTTGAACCCCCCCCCACCTCCCACCTCCCTCCCCATTCCCTCCCTCAGGGTCATCCCAGTGCACCAGCCCTGAGCACCCTGTATCATATATTGAACCTGGACTGGCGATCTATTTCACATATAATAATATACATGTTTCAATGCTATTCTCTCAAATCATCCCACCCTCGCCTCCTCCCACAGAGTCCAACAGTCTGTTCTTAATATCTGTGTCTCTTTTGCTTTCTCGCATATAGGGTCATTGTTACCATCTTTCTAAATTCCATATATATATGTTAATATACTTCATTGGTGTTTTTCTTTCTGGCTTACTTCACTCTATATAATAGGCTCCAGTTTTATCCACCTCATTAGAACTGATCCAAATGCAACTTTTTAATGGCTGAGTAATATTCCATTGAGTATATGTACCACAGCTTTCTTATCCATTCACCTGCTGATGGACATTGAGGTTGCTTCCATGTCCTGGATATTGTAAACAGTGCTATTAGGGTACATGTGTCTCTTTCAATTCTGGTTTCCTCGGTGTGTGTGCCCAGCAGTGAGATTGTTGGGTCATATGGCAGTTCTATTTCCAGTTTTTTAAGGAATCTCCACACTGTTCTCCATTGTGGCTGTACTAGTTTGCATTCCCACCAACAGTGTAAGAGGGTTCCTTTTTCTCTGCACCCTCTCCAGCATTTATTACTTGTAGACTTTTTGATAGCAGCCATTCTGGCCAGCGTAAGATGATACCTCATTGTGGTTTTGATCTGCATTTCTCTGATAATGAGTGATGTTGAGCATCTTTTCATGTGTTTGTTAGCCATCTGTATGTCTTCTTTGGAGAAATGTCTATTTAGTTCTTTGGCCCATTTTTTGATTGGGTCATTTATTTTTCTGGAATTGAGATGCAGGAGTTTCTTGTATATTTTTGAGATTAGTTGTTTGTCAGTTGCTTCATTTGCTATTATTTTCTCCCATTCTGAAGGAAGGCTGTCTTTTCACCTTGCTTATAGTTTCTTTTGTTGTGAGAAGCTTTTAAGTTTAATTAGGTCACATTTGTTTATTTTTTCTTTAATTTACAATATTCTGGGAGGTGGGTCATAGAGGATCCTGCTGTGCTTTATGTCGGAGAGTATTTTGGCCATGTTCTCCTCTAAGAGTTTTATAGTTTCTGGTCTTACATTTATACCTTTAATCCATTTTGAGTTTTAGTTCATTATTTATCTTACTCTGACAAAACAAAGTGGTCTTCAGCAAAATAAAGCCAAAAAACACGGTCTTTAAAACTGACCTGAAATGTTCCACAAGTGCGGGGATGTGTGTAACATTTGTTTCCTGTATGTTTGGATACATTAGCTGGGCAACATTTCCTGGTATTCCTTATATTTTCCTATTACTTCCTTGAGGCTAGAGTAATAATTATAACACATAAGGAACTCCCAAGTTGGTAAAATACTCAGCATATATTCTAGGAACTGATGGAAACTGCAGAACCACACACACTGATAGCCTACACCCATGCTGATTCTATTAGGACCATGCTTGTCCTAATGGAATATAAATTTATAAACAGCACTGTTTATAATAGCCGGGACGTGGAAGCAACCTAGATGTCCATCCACAGATGAATGGATAAGAAAGCTGTGGTACATATACACAATGGATTATTACTCAGCCATTAAAAAGAATACATTTGAATCAGTTCTAATGAGGTGGATAAAACTGGAGCCTATTATACAGAGTGAAGTAAGCCAGAAAGAAAAACACCAATACAGTATACTAACGCATATATATGGAATTTAGAAGGATGGTAACAATAACCCTGTATGTGAGACAGCAAAAGAGACACAGATGTATAGAACAGTCTTTTGGACTCTGTGGGAGAGGGAGAGGGTGGGATGGTTTGGGAGAATGGCATTAAAACATGTATAATATCATATAAGAAATGAATCACCAGTCCAGGTTCGATGCAGGATACAGGATGCTTGGGGCTGGTGCACTGGGATGACCCAGACGGATGGTATGGGAAGTGAGGTGGGAGAGGGGTTCAGTATTGGGAACACGTGTACACCCGTGGTGGATTCATGTTGATGTATGGCCAAACCAATACAGTATTGTAAAGTAATTAGTTTCCAATTAAAATAAATTAATTTTAAAAAATAAATAATAAATCACCATTTAGAAAGTTTAAAAAAAATGAATTAATCCTCAAGAAAAACTCAGTTCCTAATATAATTCATGGTGTTTTGGAACTATTACTAGCTTTGGATATCATCAATCACTGACTTGAGATAAAATAAACAAAGAAGCAACAAAAAAGGAATGTGGTGGTACTTTCTTGGTGGTCCAGTAGTTAAGAATCCACCTTCTAATGCAGATGATGCAGGTTTGTTCCCTGGTCAGGGAACTAAGATCCCACATGCCACTGGGCACTAAGCTCACATGCTGCAACTACTGAGCCCACACACTGTATAGCTCATGCACCACAACTAGAGAGAAGCCTACATGCCACAACTAGAAAGAAGACCATAGACTCCAACTAGAGAAGCCTGTGTGCCTCAATGAAAAGCCCATATGCCACAGCAAACTTTTCACATGTTGCATCCAAGACCCGATGCACCTAAATAAATAAATTAGGAAGGAATGTTGGGGGAGCTTAACCTTGGAACGGTCAGATGAGGAACTCTGCAGGCTGACTCTCTGGGGCGGGAAACATAAGTGGAGAAAAAAACATTTGGAAAGTCTCTGAAATTTTCCTTATGGTATATAGCCAGTAAAGAGACATTTATTCAAGAAAATTTGGTAAGAAGAAGAATCAGTGACACTTGAACTATAACCCACTTCCACACTGTACTCAATGTAACAAACTGTCTGGGTATGTTCAAGAACAGAGGGCTTCCTTTCTTTCAAATCACAGTCAAGAACTATAGCTCCCTGGGAAGAGAAGGCTACCCTACCACCATTCTTTGTCTCCCCAGTACTGTATTGCAGAGCCTAATTTCTAGGATAGTTTTGCCAAGAAATCAGGGGTTCTCTTTCTCCACACAGCCCCCATTTATGGGGTAGAAGTTTTGAGGTGCATCAGAATAAAAACACTGGGACTCTGCCCTCACCTCTGCTCAGCTGTAAGAAGTTCCACACCAAGAGAGGCAAACCTAAAAGATTACTGTCCCCACTAGTCCCCAGATTATAAAGCAGAGTTTTCACTCCAAGAGAAAGAGGCCCCTAGCTATTTAGCAGTGCCTCAGAGGGCAATGGCACCCCACTCCAGTACTCTTGCCTGGAAAATCCCATGGACGGAGGAGCCTGGTGGGCTGCAGTCCATGCGGTCGCTAAGAGTAGGACACGACTGAGCGACTTCACTTTCACTTTTCACTTTCATGCTTTGGAGAAGGAAATGGCAACCCACTCCAGTGTTCTTGGCTGGAGAATCCCAGGGACGGGGGAGCCTGGTGGCTGCCGTCTATGGGGTCACACAGAGTCGGACACGACTGAAGTGACTTAGCAGCAGCAGAGGTTTTCTCAAGAGGAGAGGCAGGACACAAGAAAAGAGAGCTGTGAAACTCTCTCCAAATGAACTGTCTTTAGAGTTTTGGGAAGTTCAAGCTTCAGGGTACTCTCAAGATGTAATGTTAAGCATTTAAGAGGAGGCTGATAGCTCCAGGAAAGCAGTAAGATCGGCTGTAAGCCAGCTAGTTTACCAGAGGGAAACAAGAAAAGAATCAGCCTAAAGAATCCTTCTGGGGTCAGAACAAACCTCAAAGACCAGACTCAGAAACTACCCCTGAAGAAGGAAATAAATTTAACTGAACCAAACTCTATAGAAATTTATGATCCAGTTCAGTTCATTTCAGTTTCTCAGTTGTGTCCAACTCTTTGTGATCCCATGGACTGCAGCAAGCAAGGCTTCCCTGTCCATCACCAACTCCTGAAGCTTGCTCAAACTCATGTCCACCGAGCTGATGATGCCATCAAACCACCTCATCCTCTGTCATCCCCTTCTCCTCCTGCCTTCAATCTTCCCCAGCATCAGGGTCTTTTCCAATGAGTCAGTTCTTCTCATCAGGTGGCCAAAGTATTGTAATTTCAGCTTCAGCATCAGTCCTTCCAATGAACACTCAGGACTGATGGGTTGGATCTCTTTGCAGTCCAAGGGACTCTCAAGAGTCTTCTTCAACACCATAGTTCAAAAGCATCAATTCTTCAGTGCTCAGCTTTCTTTATAGTCCAACCTCACACCCATATATGACTACTGAAAAAACCATAGCTTTGACTAGACAGACCTTTGTTGGCAAAGCAATGTCTCTGCTTTTTAATATGCTGTCTAGGTTGGTCATAACTTTTCTTCCAAGGAGCAAGCATCTTTTAATTTCATCACTTCGGTCACCATCTGTAGTGATTTTGGAGCCCCAAAAGATAAAGTCTCTCACTGTTTCCATTGTTTCCCCATCTATTTGCCATGAAGTGATGGAACCAGATGTTATGATCTTAGTTTTCTGAATGTTGAGTTTTAAGCCAACGTTTTAACTCTCCTCTTTCACTTTCCAGAATATTGTAAAAAACAATAGAGCAATAATTTAGGAATTAGTGCAGTCTAACAGCTATGTTTGGTAATAAAGGCAAACACCTTAACAAAGAGAGCAAGAAAATAGTAAAAAATACATAGAAAAATGGTATAATAAACACTACCTTTTCAATATTTATATTAAATATAAGTGGAATTCACACACCAAATAAGAAACAGTGGTGGAATTAATTTTTAATATGATCCAACTATATGCTATCTACAAGCAATTCATTTTAGATTTAAATACTCAAATATGTTGCATGATAAAGATGAAAAACATATATCATACAAAATATAAACTAAAGAGCTGGCATGGCTAGGCTAATTTTAGAAAAATTAAGATGAAAATTGTTTCTAGAGACAAAGAAGGACATTTATAATGGTTTCATGTAAATAAAATCAACAACTCCTGAGGGGGATGAATCAGTAGCCAGAGTTGCTAAAATATGTTAACTAAAATTTCTAGTTTTCAGCAACATAAACAAGAAGCATGATTCACATGCTAGGGAGAAAAACCAGTAAATAGAAACTGTCTGTGAAGCGGGCATAGATGTTGGACTTAGAAAGACTTCAAAGTAGAATTTAAAGTGTTTTCAGAGAAAATGAAGTTTTCAGAGCAACTTATTCTTTAAATAGAATTTTAAAGAATGATGGCAATTTTACAGAATTTTAAAATGATGGCAATGATGCATAACTAGAAAATATCATGAAAGTGAAAGTCACTCAGTCGTGTCCAACTCTTTGTAACCCCATGGACTATACAGTCCATGGAATTCTCTAGGCCAGAATACTGGAGTGGGTAGCCTTTCCCTTCTCTGGGGCATCTTCCCAACCCAGGGATCGAACCCAGGTCTCCCGCACTGCAGGTGGATTCTTTACCAGCTGAGCCACAAGGAAAGCCCAAGAATACTGGAGTGGGTGAAGTGAAATGAAGTTGCTCAGTCGTGTCTGACTTTTTGTGATCCTGTGGACTGTAGCCCATCAGGCTCCTCCATCCATGGGATTGTCCAGGCAAGAATACTGGACTGGGTAGCCTATCCCTTCTCCAGGGGATCTTCCCAACCCAGGAATAGAACTGAGGTCTCCTCCATTGGAGGTGGATTCTTTACCAACTGAGCTATCAGAAAGCCCTATCATAAAGAGATAAAAATTATACTGAAGAGAAAAAAATAGAAATTCCAGAATTGAAAAATATGAGTGAAATGAAAACTTTACCAAAGGAAGTCAATGATGTATTTGAGATGATATAAAAACTCATTGAAAATAAATGTGTATCAATAGAAATTATCCAGTCTGAAGACAGAAAGAAACAAAATGAAAAAAATATGAAGAAAATATCAAAGAACTGTGGGACGTCTACAATCGAACTAACGTGGGAATATCAGAAAGAGAAATGAATACTATACTTGAAAGGAAAAAAAAAGAAGGGAGAAAAATGTAATTGAAGCAATGTTAACCAAAAATTATCCAAATATTCGCTTGATTTAAAAAAAATTAATCTACAGATAAGAAAACCTTGGGAGATGTTCAAGATGTCAGAGGACTAAGATGTGAAGCTCACCTTCTCCACATAGAGATATAAAAAAGTCCTCTAAATGCGGAATGACTCCCACAGTACATCTACTAAAGAATGGCAGAAGACATCACACTTCCAAAAGGGCAAAGAAACCTCCACACAACTGTAGAGAGCAAATAAAAAAAGATAAGGAATCACGATGAGACCTGCACTTCTGGGAGGGAGCAGTGAAGGAGGAAATGTTTTATACCCTCACTGGCAGAGATTGGGGGAAGAACTTCAGTGTCTCAGAAAAGGGTGCAGCAACAGAAATGCGGAAGGCTAAGCAGAGAGTCCCACACAGAAGGGCAGTGCATCAGCACTGCCTAGCCTGAAATGTTTGCCTGCTTATGGTTGGCTGGTGGGGTAACTGGGGGCTGAGAATGGAGGCTCAGGCTTCAGAGGTCAGACACCAGGGAGAGGACCAGGGTTAGCTTCATGAAGACATCCTGAGGAGGCTAGGGCATAATGTGCCACAGCCAAGGGATGAAGTCTGGACCCACCAGAGAGGCCAAGGACCATTGTTGTGGTGTGCATGGTGTACATGAGGAGAGGCGTGGGCCGCCATAAGGAGATTCTTTCACCATGCACTCATAGGCATCACAGCACTGCCTACATGAGCTCCAGGGGCAGGTGTAAGCTGCTGCTCCTATCTTGGATCCCCTAGGCAGGTGCAGACCTACTGTGGCCACCGCTGCCTCCAAGAGTCCTGTGAGCAAGCACAGTACACTGCTTATATCTTCCCAGCAGCCTGCTCAGTCTGCCACTGCTGAGGGTCCATTGGTCTGGGGACAACTTCCCTGGAAGAGCATACAGCATGCCCCAGGCTGTTACAACTTCCAGCCAGTCTCTACAGCTACAAGCACCCCTGTACATCCCAATTATGGCTGTCATATTCATCCCTCTCCCTGGCCACAGTGACTAAATATACTGAAATCATGCTTTTGAGCTCTGGGGGTGGTACAACCAAAGGGGAAAAAAAAAAAAGTGGAATTCTCTCCATGCAGCCACAGAAGCAACAGATTAAATCCCACAATTGGCTTGGTAATCCCTACATATGTGGAATATCTAAATAGAAAATGAGTGTACCCATAATTTGAGGCAGTCTAACATTAATAACTGTGGGCTTCAAGGGCAAGTACACATGGGCATTCTACCAGGTCAGAGTCTGAGTTGGTCCAACAGTGCACATGACAGGTCCAGAGCCCTACCTAGAGGTAGGTATTGGAAGACTTTCTGAGGAAGTAGAGATTGCCTATTGTTCACTGGGGTGGGGGGGAGGCAAGGAAATGGACAGATGAGGCCAATATTATCATTATTGTTACTGCTATTCTTGTTTCAATTTGTTCTGTTTTATTCTTCTAATTTTTATCTTTTCTTTTTTATGCTTGTATTTTTAATATATTTTTACTTTACTTTTTTGTTATATTGTAATTTTTTTAATTTTTGTTTTATCCATGTTCTGTTTTTATCTCCATTTTAAACTACATTCTATATTTTTTATATTTTTCCTTTTTTTGTTGTTGTTGTCTTGTGCTTTTTCCTTTTGTTTCCTTCTTTCTTTTCTTCTTTCTTTTCCTTTACTTTTTAGTAAGAATTTTTTTATTCTTTTTGTTCATTTTCTTAGTTTGGTTTATATTGTTTGGTTTTGGTTTGGGGTTTTTTATTTGTTTGGTTGCCCTCCTCTTTTTGTTCTCAATTCTTTTTTTCTTCTTTGTGTGTGTGTGTTGCTTTGCCTATTTTTGTCTGTTTGGTTTTGCTTTTACCACTTGTTGGAGTATTTGTTCATTTTCTTTTCTTTTTTTCTAATTATTGTTTTCTTTTTCCTCCATGTCATGTGGCTGGTAAGGTCTAGTTTCTCTACCCATGAGTCAACCCTGAGATTCTGAGGTGTGACCGCCAAGTCCAGGGCCAAGAAACATCAAAAAAGTCCAAGTCCCAGGGAATATTAATTGGCAACAGCTCCTCCAGAGGTCTCCATCTCAACACTAACACACAGCTACACTCAATGGTCAGAAGGCTCCAGTCCTGGAAACCTCATACCAAGCAACCAAAAAGACAGGAACACAGCACCACTAATTAGCAGACAGGATGCCTAAAGTCATACTAAGGTCACAGATACCTTGAAACACACCACCTGCTGTGCCCCTGCCAATACGCCCACCAATCCCCCAACCAGGAAGGCTACACAAGCAATGGGACCAAGCTCATTTACATGGAGAAGACACCAGAAACAAGTACAACTACAACCTTGCAGACTGTGGAATGAAGACACCAAATGCAGTAAGTTAAACAAAATGAGAAGATGCAGAAATATGTTGCAGATAAAAGAGTAAGGCAAAATCCCAAAAGACCAAATAAATGAAGAGAAAATCAGCAATATACCTTAAAAATTCAGAATAATAATAGTAAAGATGATCCAAAATATTGAATATGGTATGGAGAAAATACGAGAAAAAATTTAACATGGACCTAGAAGAACTAAAGAACAAACAGTGATGAACACCACAATAATTGACATTAAAAATACATGAGAAGTAATCAGTAGCAGAATAACTGAGGCAGTAGATTGGATAAGTGAGCTGGAAGATAGAATGTTGGAAATAAATGCTCAGAATAAAAAATTAAAAGAACTGAGAAGACTATCACAGACCTCTTGGGCAACATTAAACAACCAACATTCAAATTATAGGGGTCCCAGTCGAAGAAGAAAAAGATAAAGAGTCTGAAAGAATATATGAAGAGATTATATAGTTGAAAACTTCCCTAACATGGAAGAGGAAACAATCAACTCCAGGACCCACAGAGAGTTTCATACAGGATAAATCCAAAGAAAAATACACCCAGATACATATTAGTCAAACTAACAAAAATTAAACACAAACAAAAAATGTTAAAAACTACAAGGGAAAAGCAACAATGGGAATCCCATAACATTAAAAGCTGATCTCTCAGCAGAAAATCTGTAGGTCAGAAGGGAGTTGCAGAATGTACTTAAAGTGATGAAAGGAAAAAACCTTCAACCAAGATTATACTAACGAGAAAGGCTCTCACTCATATTTGATGAAGAAATCAAAAGTTTTACAGACAAGAAAAACATAAGAGAATTCAGCACCACCAAAAGAGCTTTACAACAAATGCTAAAGAAACTTCTCTAGGCAGGGAACACAAGAGAAGAAAAAGACCTTACAAAAACAAACCCAAAACAATTAAGAAAATGGTAATAGGAATATTCATATCAATAATTACCTTAATACTGAAACCCAAAGACACATATTGGCTGAATGGATACAAAAACAAGACCTGTATATATGATGCCTACAAGAGACCCACTTCAGACCTACAGACACATACAGACTGAAAGTGAGGGGATGAAAAAAGATATTTCGATGCAAATGGAAATGAAAAGAAAGCTGGAGTAGCAAAAACCATATCAGACAATATAAACTTTAAAATAAAGACATAAAAAATAAGGAAGGAAAATATATAACCATAAAGGGATCAATCTAAAAATATATAATAGTTACAAATATTTATGCATACAACATAGGAACACCTCAATACATAAGGCAAATTCTAACAGCCATAAAAAGGGAAATGGACAATAACACAATAATAATGGGGAACTTTAACAACCCACTTACACCAATGGATAGATTATCCAGACAGAAAATTAAAAAGGAAATACAAGTCCTAAATGAAATAACAGTGCAGACAACCTTAATTGACACTTATAGGACATTCCATCAAACCAACAGAATATACTTTCTTCTCAGATGCACACTGAACATGCTGTAGGGTAAATCATATCTTGGGTCACAAATCAAGACTAAATTTAAGAAAATTGAATATATTAAGCATCTTCTCTGACCATGACACTATGAAATTACATATGAATTACAAAGGGAAAAAACTTTAAAATACAGACACATGGAGGCTCTACAATATGCTACTAGTAATCAAATTATCACTGAAGAAATCAAAGAGGAAATTTTTAAAAGTACCTAGAAACAAATGAGTGGAAAATGCAATGACCAGAAGCCAATGGAAGGCAACAAAAGGAATTCTAAGAGGAAAGTTTATAGTAATATAATCCTACCTCAAGAAACAAGAAAAATCTCAAGTAAACAACCTAACCCTACACCTAAAGCAATTAGAAAAGAATAACAACAACAACAAAAAGTTAGTGGAAGGAAAGGAATCACAAAGATCAGAACAGAAATAAATTTTTTAAAAAGAAGTGAAGAAAACAACAGTAAAGATCACTAAAACTAACAGTTGGTTCCTTGAGAAGATAAACAAAATTGATAATCCATTACCCAGATTCATCAAAGAAAAAGGGGAGAGGATTCAAACTGATAAAATTATAAATGAAAAGGAACCTACAACTGACACTGCAGAAATACAAAGGATCAAAAGAGACTACCATAAGCAAATATATGCCAATAAAATGGACAGCCTAGAAGAAATGCACAAATTCTAAGAAAAATACAACCTTCCAGGACTGAACCAGGAACAAATAGAAAATATTAGTGGTCCAATAAAAATTAGTGAAATTGAAACAGAGGAAAAAATTTGTAGCAAACAATAGCCTAGGACTTGATTGCTTAATAGGCGAATTCAATCAAACATTTAAAGAAGAGCTAACACCTCTCCTTCTCCAACTCTTTCAAGAGATGCCCAAGGGAGGAATACTTCAAAATTAGTTCCACAAGGCCACCATCACCCTGATACCAAAACCAGACAAAGATATGAACCAAAAAAAAATAAAAGTACAGAGCAAAATCAGTGTTGAATATATATGAAAATATCCTCAAAAAAAAAAATCAAACAGAATCCAACAACATATTAAAAGAATCATACATCATGATCAATTGGGGTTTATCCCAGTGATTCAAGGGTTCATCAATACATACAAATCAATATGATACACTATTAACAAATTGTGGGGGAAAATATGATACTCTCAATCAGTTCAGTTCAGTTGCTCAGTCGTGTCCGACTCTTTGCGACCCTGAGAACCGCAGCATGCCAGGCATCCCTGTCCATCACCAACTCCCAGAGTCCACCCAAACCCCTGTCCACTGAGTCAGTGATGCCATCCAACCATCTCATCCTCTGTCATCCCCTTTTCCTTCTGCCCCCAATCTTTCCCAGCATCAGGGTCTTTTCAAATGAGTCAGCTCTTCGCTTCAGGTGGACAACGTATTGGAGTTTCAGCTTCAAAATCAGTCCTACCAATGAACAGCCAGAACTGATCTCCTTTAGGATGGACTGGTTGCATCTCCTTGCACTCTCAAGAGTCTTCTCCAACACTACAGTTCAAAGGCATCAATTCTTCAGCACTCAGCTTTCTTCACAGTCCAACTCTCACATTCATACATGACCACTGGAAAAATTATAGCCTTGACTAGACGGACCTTTGTTGGCAAAGTAATGTCTCTGCTTTTGAATATGCTATCTAGGTTGGTCATAACTTTCCTTCCAAGGAGCAAGTGTCTTTTAATTTCATGGCTGCAATCAGCATCTGAAGTGATTTTGGAGCCCCCAAAAATAAAGTCAGCCACGGTTTCCACTGTTTCCCCATCTATTTGCCATGAAGTGATAGGACCGGATGCCATGATCTTAGTTTTCTGAATGTTGAGCTTTAAGCCAACTTTTTCACTCTCCTCTTTCACTTTCATCAAGAAGCTCCTTAGTTCTTCTTCTCTTTCTGCCATAAGGGTGGTGTCATCCGCATATCTGAGGTTATTGATATTTCTCCTGGCAATCTTGATTCCAGCTTGTGCTTCCTCCAGCCCAGGGTTTCTCATGATGTACTCTGCATATAAGTTAAATAAGCAGGGTGACAATATACAGCCTTGACGTACTCCTTTTCCTATTTGGAACCAGTCTGTTGTTCCATGTCCAGTTCTAACTGTTGCTTCTTGACCTGCATACAGGTTTCTCAAGAGTCAGGTCAGGTGGTCTGGTATTCCCATCTCTTTCAGAATTTTCCACTCGATAGATGTAGAAAAAGCTTTTAACAAAATTCAAAATTTTGATAATAATTAAAAAAAAACCCTGTATAAACTGGGCATAAATTAAAACTACCCCAACAAAATAAAGGCCATATGTAACAAACCCACAGCAAATATTATTCTAAATGAAAATTTGATGGCATTTCCTCTAAGAAACTAGACACGGGTGTCCACTCTCACCACTATTATTCAACATAGTTCTAGAAGTCCTAACCACAGCAATCAGAGGAGTAAAAGAAATAGCAGGGCTCTAAATTGGAAAAAAAGAAAACTCTCACCATTTAGAACTGACATAAAAATACATATATAGAAAATGCAAAAGATGCCACCAGGAAACTACTAGAGCTAATCAGTGAACCTGGTAAAGTCACAGTATTCAAAATTAATACACAGAAATCCCTTGCATTCCTATACACTAACAATGAAAAATCAGAAAGAAATTTTTTAAAATCCCATTCACCATTGCAGCAAAAAGAATAAAATACCTAAGAATAAACCTACCCAAGGAGGTAAAAGACTTGTATACAGAAAACTACAAGACACTCAAGAAAGAAATCAAGATGACACAAATACATGGAAATATATACCATGCTCTTGTATTGGAAATTTAAATATTGTGAAGATGACTATGCTACTCAAAGCAATCTACAGATTCAATGCAATCTCTATCAAACTACCAATGGCATTTTTCACAAAACCATGACAAAAAAATTCCAGTTTCCTTGGGAACACAAAAGAATCCAAATAGCCAAAGCAACCCTGAGAAAGAAAAACAGAACTAGAGGAATCAACCTCCCTGAGTTCAGACTCTACTACAAAGCTACAGTCATCAGGACAGTATGGTACTGGCACAAAAATAGTAATGTAGGTCAATGGAACAAGATAGAAAGCCCAGAGAGAAACCCATCACTTATGGCCACCTTATCTTTGACAAAGAAAGAGTACACAATGGAGAAAAGAAACCCTCTTCAATAAGTGGTGCTGGCAAAACTGGATAACTACATGTAAAAAAATGCAATTATAACACTTTCTAACACCATACACAAAATTAAACTCAAAATATATTAAAGACCTAAATGTAATACCAGACACTATAAAGCCCTTAGAGGAAAACATAGCCAGAACAATCTTTGCCATAAATTGAAGCAAGATCCTCTTTGACCCATCTCCTAGAGTAATGGAAATAAAAACAAAATAAACCAGCAGGACATAATTAAACAAAAAAAAAATTGCACAGAAAAGGAAAACATAAGCAAGACAAAAAGACAGCCCTCTGAATTGTAGGAAATAATTGCAAATGAAGAAACTGGCAAAGGGTTAATTACCAAAAAATACAGGCAATTCATACAGCTCATACAATATCAGAAAAACTAAAAACCCAATTTTAAAATGGGTGGAAGACATAAACAGACATTTCTACAATAGCTAGTGAGAAGATATTTTATAACACCATAAGCACAGCTTAGTGCTCTGTGATGACCTAGGAGATGGGAAGGAGGCTTAAGAAGGTGGAGATATACATATGCTTATAGCTGATTCACACTCTTGTACAGCAGAAACTGACACAATATTGCCAAGAAATTATCCTCTAATTTAAAAGAAAGAAAGAAAATCTCAAAGAAACAAAACTAAAATAAACATAGAGATCCAAGCCCAAATACACTATAGTCACTGTATTGAGAGACAAATACAAAAAAAGTCTCAAAAACAGCAACAAAAATGACTCTAAATGCATAGGGGTAAAACAATATGATGAATAGCTGACATCATGAGAAGTAATGAAGACCAGAAGGCAGCAAGACAATAGATTTGGAATGTTAAAAGACAAAAGTTAAAAGACCCAAGAATTCCACACTGATTCATCACAACTATTTTTGGAAAATAATGCAGGGGTTGGGAAAGGCATTCACATACAAATAAAAACTAAATTTGCTGCTCCTTCAAGCCAACACCAGATGGAAACTTAAATCCATACTAAACAATAAAGAACCATGGAAAAGGTAAATATATACATATATAAAAAGACTGAATGAGTCTTTTGGTTCAAGGTGGCGGAGTAGAAGGATCTGTGCTCATCTCCTCCTGCAAGAGCACCAAACTTGCAACTAGCTGTTGAACAACTATTGAAAGGAGGATGCTGAAACCCACCAAAAAAAGATACCTCACACCTAAAGACAAAGAAGAAACCTCAATGAGAAGGTAAAGTGAAAGTGTGTCAGTCATGTCCAACTCTTTGTGACCCCATGGACTATACAGTCCATGGAATTCTCCAAGCCAGAATACTGGAGTGGGTAGCCTTTCCCTTCTCCGGGGCATCTTCCCAACCCAGGGATCAAACCCAGGTCTCCCGCATTGCAGGCAGATTCTTTACCAGCTGAGCCACACGGGAAGCCCAAAGAGGGGCACAGTCATGATCAAATCAAACCCTATACCCACCAGGTGGGTGACCCACAGACTGGAGAACAATAATACCAAAGAAGTTCTCACTCTATTGTGAAGGTTCTGAATCCCCCATTCTGTTGAATCCCAGCCTGGGGGATTCGACAAAGGGACTGTGAATCCCCAGGGAGTCTGGCCTTGAGGGCCAGCAGGGTATGATTACAGGCCTTCCAGAGGACTGAGGAAAACAGAGACTCCAATCTTGGAAAGTGCAAACAAAATTTTGTGTGCAGCAAGACCCGGAGGAGAAGAGAAGTGACCCCACAGGAGACTGAACCAAAACCACCTGCCAGTGTCGGACGGCCGCCTGTGGAGACATGGGTTGGCAGGCGTTCACCAAAGGGACGAGGGAACTAGAAGGTCCCCCGTGGTGTAAACTCTCTTGGAGCCATTAACCCTACCATAGAGCCCATAGACACCAGGACTGGGTCACCTCAGACCAAACAACTACCAGGGAGGGAGTGCAACATCACTTAGCAGCAGATAATTGGATTAAAGCTTTAATGAGCAAGGCCTGCCCACCAGATCAAGACTCAGTTTTTCCCACATCAGTCCCTTCTATCAAGAAGCTTACACAATCTTCTTAGCCTCATCCATCAAAGGACAGACAGAAGAAGCAAGAAGAAGCACAGTCCCAAAGTGACTAAAACAAAAACAATATTACAGAAAGTTAATCACTATTAAAAGCAGAAAGGTATGTCCCAGATGAAAGGATAAGATAAAATCCCAGAAAAACAACTAAACAAAGTGGAGATAGACAACCTTCCAGAAAAATAATTCAGAATATTGATAGTGATGATCCAGGATCTTGGGGAAAGAATGGAAGTCAAGATTGAGAAGAGGCAAGAAATGCTTACCAAAGACCTATAAGAACTAAAGAACAAACAAACAGAGAAGAATAATACACTAGAAGGAATGAACAACAGAATAACCAAGGCAGAATAATGGATAAATGACAGAATGGTGGAAATCACTGCCACAAAACAGAATATAGAAAAAAAGAATGAAAAGAAATGAAGACAGCCTAAGAGACCTCTGGGATTACATTAAATACACCAGCATTTGCATCATAGAGGTCCCAGAAGTAGGCTGTATGAATATATTTTCTTTTATTTTTTATTTAAAATGCATATCACAAAACAATAAGGATGGTAAAACTATATGTTAGGCATATAACTTAAAGATATAATGTATGTGACAATAGGAGCACAATGGAGGAAGGAAAAACTTGAGCTGTACTGGAAGAAGATTTCTATATTTTACTGGAAGCAAATCACTGTTAACCTGAAGTAAACTGTAATAAATTAAGATGCATAGGGAGTCAATATAGTGGAGCAGAAGGACTTGAGTTCACCTCTTCTCATGAAAATACTGAAATCACGACTTACTGCTGAACAACCATTGAGAGAAAAGACTTGAACCTACCAAAAAATATATTCAACATCCAAAGACAAACAGGAAACCACATCAGGATTGTAGGAGGGGACACCTCATGATGTAATCAAATCCCATACTCACTGGGTGAGCAATTCACAAACTGGAAAATAATTAGACCATGTTGACTTAATTGACTTAGCAGTAGCAGGACTTAATTGATATTTGTAGAACATACGAGGCAACAGAATACACATTCTTCTCAAGAGCACATGGAACATTTTTCAGGATAGATCGCATGCTAGGCCACAAAGGAGGCCTTGGTAAATTTAAGAAAATTGAAATCATATCAAGCATCTTTACGAGATTAAAAATTATTTAATACACACACATTTAAAAAACTACAAAAAACACAAACATGTGGAGGCTGAACAATATGCTACTTTAGTATAACAACTAATGGGTCACTGAGGAAATCAAAATATACCTAGAAAAAAAATGCAAATGAAAACACAAAAATCCGAAACTTATGGGACACAACAAAAGCAGTTCCAAGAGGGAATTTTATAGCAATACATTTTTACCTCATGCAACAAACAATATCTCAAATAAACAACCTAACTTTACACCTTACATTGAGGGGCCTCCTTGACAGCTCAGTGGGTAAAGAATCTTCCTGCAATGCAGAAGACATAGGAGACGCAGGTTCAGTTCCTGGGTCAGGAAGATCTCCTGAAGGAGGAAATGGCAATCCACTTCAGTATTCTTGCATGAAAAATCCCCAGGATGAGGAACTTGGCAGGCTATAGTCCATGCAGTTGCAAAGAGTCAGACAAGACTGAGTGACTAAGCACAGAACAGCACAACCTTACACCTAAAGCAACTAGAGAAAGAAGAACAAACAAAACCCAGGTACTGGTAGTAAAGAAATCATAACAATCAAAGCAGAAACAAATGAAATAGAGATAAAGAAAATAATATAAAAGATCAATGAAATGAAAAGGACCTACTGTATAGCATAGGGAAGTCTACTCACTATTCTGTAACAACCTACATAGGAAAAGAATCTGGAAAAGAATGGATAAATGTATATGTATAACTGAACCACTTTGCTATACATCCAAGATTAAAACAACATTGTAAACAACTATACTTCAATATAAAATAAAAACTAAATTTAAATTGATGCATAGTTTAACTCATAATAATATAATAATTTTAAAATATGGTGTAAAAAACAAAATGAAAGATAATTTAAATGGTCTACAGTTACATATTTGTTTAGCACAAAGAAAGCGGTAAAGGAGAAGAGAGGTACAAAAGAAACAAAACTTAGCAAAATCAAATAACAGAATGACAGATAAATTCAACCATATGAGTAATTTTATTACATATAAACAAACATTTCAATCAGAAATAAATTGTCAGACTGAATTTTTTTTAATGGTAGCCCCTGCAAAAAAGCAATAAATGAAAGCTGAAGTGGCCATATCAATACCAATCAAAAAAGATTTTAAAACAAAAATATTACTTAAAAAAAAGAGGGAGATATAATAATGATGAAAGTTCTATTCACATGAATGTGTGCCTAACGACAGATCTTCAAGACATATGAAACAAAAACTAATACAATGTGAAAAGAAAATATACAATTTAACAGTGATAGGTGAAGACTTCAAAACCCCACTATCAACAATTGATATAAATTATATAGAATATAGGTAATATATAAAACTTAAACAAAACTATTGACAAGCATGATGTATCTGATATTTGCAGAATTCTCCACCAAACAAAAGCAGAATACACATACTTTTCAAGCACAAGTAGAATATTCTCCAGAAAAGACAAAATGCAAGACTATAAAACAAGACTCAATAAAATTACAAGGACTGATATATGAAAAATATGTTCTATGACAATTGAACTAAATTAAAAATAAAAAATGGAAAGAAATATAGACAACCCACAAATATTTGTAACTTAAAAAACACACTTCTCAATAACCCATCTGTCAAAAAGAATACCATATTTAAATACCTCTCAAAAACCACTAACATCAATTTTGCTTCTCTTGCCTATTTTGAAGAACAATCTACTTAGACTGTTTTATAGACTTGTCAAGATTGTCTAAGTGAAGATTTACAAACAGTGATAAAAGCAAAATATGTGGCTCTAATGAATCATGTTCTGATTTATGTAGGATGAAAAGAAAAATTAAATAAACCTAGAATCATTTCATAAATGAAAATATTACAAATAAATTGCTAACAAATCTTTAAAAAAATAAATTATAAGAAAAAATAGCAAATATTTTGAACAGATGAAAATGAAAGAAGAGTATAGGTAGTAAAGGATGCAGAGAAATGATGCTTGGGGGAAATTTGTAGCTAAAATGCTTATGTAAAATAAGAAAGATCTCGTTAATAACCTAAGGTTCCACTTTAAGAACACAGGAGGCAAAGAGAGAATATCAAATCAAGAGCCAATAGACGAAATGAAATAATAAAGATTAGAGCAGAAATCAATGAAATATAAATCAAAAAATGTACAAAGGAAATTAATGAAAGTAATTTGACCTCCAAGCAGCAGCCATGGAAACCTTATGGTCTGCCTGAAAGCATCTGAATCTATGGAGAGGATCATTAAAATAAGAAGACTTAGGTGGCAAAGTAGCAAGAGGAAATGAGGAACTGAGAGTCTAGTGAAAAGAAGCTTGTTGGAAATGGATTTTCTTTCTGGCTAGCAGAATAGCCTGAGAAAATTTTTAAAGCTCAAGAATTTTTTAATTTTTATTTATTTTTAACTGAAGGATAATTGCTTTACAGTATTGTGTTGGTTTTTGTCAAACATTAACACGTATCAGAAAGCCTGAGAACTTTAAATACATACACATCTATAAGGGAAGAAGCAAAGAGGATGGTAATGAAAAAATGAAATGTCTTTGTCACTGAGAGAATAGACAGTTTTAGATGAAATTCACTAAACTCTAAAGCTTAGAAAGTAAGATCTTAAGCCTTTCCAACTTTAAAAAATATTTCCAATTCAAGAGTTTCTCCAATTACTTAATATGAAAAAATAAAGTCAATGAAATTAATATTTCCTTTTAAAAATAAATATCAAAAAAGTAGACAAACTTTACCTAGGCTAACAAAGAAAAAAGAGAGAAGACATAAATCATCAAAATCAGAAATAGAAAGGGGGATATCTCTAATGACAGCACTGAAATAAAAAGTATTATAAGGCAATATTGCAAACAATTTATGCCAAAAATTAAGAAAATTTGGATGAAATAGACAAATTAATAGAAAACAAAAACTAGTAAAATTTACTCAAGAAGAAATAGAATACCTAAATAGGCCAAAGAAAATGAATTAGGAAAAACAAACAAATATATAAAACTTTTCCACAATTTAATTTCATGCCCAGATGGCTTCACTGGAAACTTTTATTAAATATTTAAAAACAATCTTTCACAAACTCTTCTACACAGAATTCTTTGCAACTCATTCTGTTGCACTCATTCAGTGTGATGCTCATAACAAATCCAGATAAAACATACATGAAAACTATATAGACCAATATCCCTCATGAATATAGATGTAAAAATTCTCAAAGAATAATAGTAAACTTAACTCAACAACTTATTACAACATGATCAAGTGAGATTTACTTCGGGAATACAAAGCAGACTTAACATCTGAAAATCAGTAAATGTAGTATACCATAATAATAGATTCAAAGTTTAAACAATATATATGGCCATCTTAATAGATACAGATAAAAGTAGAAAAAATCCAATATTAAATTTCACAACAAATAAGGAATATATCCTAATATATTTCTCAGCTTAATAAAGGACATCTATATATAGCAAAAAAAAAAAAAAAAAAAAACTACAACTAACACTATGCATAATGGTGAAAAACCAAATCCATTTCTCCCAAGATCAGATATAAGATATGAATGTTAATACTCATCACTTCAACATCAAACTAGGGATTCTACCTAACAAGACAGGAAAAAATTAAGAGAAGGGGAAAAGAGGGTATTTGGAGGAAAGGAAGGGGGAAAATGTGAGCTAGTTAAAGGCATCAGATCAGAAAAGAAATTAAAATGTCTTTGCAGATGACATGAAAAGAATTTCCAAAGGATATAAAAACAACTACTAGACTAACAAATGGATTCATCAAGGTCCCAGGACATAATGTTATTATTAAAAAATTTGTATTTCCATGTAATGTTAATATGCAATCAGAATATATTAGGTTGTTGCAAAAGTAATGGTGGTTTTGCACTGTTGAAATTTGCCATTTGATATTGGAATACATTCTTAAATAAATGTGGTTGTGTTGTACATCATTTTAATGCACATTTCTCACTTTATGTTTTTTTGCTAATAACATTACTTGCTGTTTATTTTATATTTATTTTATACTAGGGAAATGATGTTAAATAAAAAGTGAATTTGAGTGATTTTCTTTAGTTCAAAATGTTCATAAAGCAGCAGAGACAACTCACAACATCTGCAATGCATTTGGCCCAGTAAACACTAACAAATGTGCAGTGCAGTGGTGATTCAAGAAGTTTTGCAAAAAGATGAGAAGCTTGAAGGTGAACAGCATAGTGGCCAGCCTTTGGAAGTTGACAATGACAAACTGAGAGCTATCATTGAAGCTGACCCTCTTACAACTACACTAGAAAATGCCCAAGAATTCAATGTCAACTATTCTATGGTCATTTGGCATTTGAAGCAAATTGGAAAGGCAAAAAAGCTCAATAAGTGGGTGCCTCATGACCTGACTGAAAATTAAGGGGGAGGGGGGGAATGTCGTTTTGAAGTGTTTTCTTCTCTTATTCTATGTAACATCAATGAACCATTTCTCCATCAGATTGTGAGAGAGACAAAAAGTGGATTATATACAATTGGCAATGACCAGCTCAGTGGTTGGACTGAGAAGAAGCTCCAAAGCACTTTCCAAAACCAAACTTGCACCAAAAAAAGGTCATAGTCACTGTTTGGTGGTCTGCTGGCCATCTGATCCTTTACAGCTTTCTGAATTCCTGTGAAACAATTACATCTGAGAACTATGCTCAGCAAATCAATGAGCTGCATTGAAATCTGCAACCCCTGCAACTGGCATTGGTCAACAGAATGGGCCCTATTCTTCTGCATGAAGAACACAAGACCACATGTCACACAACCAACACTTCAAAAGTTGAATGAATTGGGCTGCAAAGTTTTGCCTCATTTGCCATTCTTCAAGCATCTCAACAACTTTTTGCTTTCCAAGGGTTCAATGAATCCTAAGCACAGATTTTTATGTAACAGGAATAAACAAACTTATTTCTCATTGGCAAAAATGTGTTAATTATAATGGTTCCTATTTCAATTAATAAAGATGTGTTTGAGCCTAATTATAATGATTTAAAATTTAGGGTCTGAAATCGCAATTAGGTTTGCACCAATATAATAAAATTTAAAAAACAATTATATTCACAATATCATCGAAAAGAATATAACACACAGTTATAAATTTTGCCTAAGGGGGCAAACGACCTATACTCCAAAAACTATAGACAAGATGTTGAAAAAAGAAATCGAAGATGACACAGATGGAAAGATATACCATGTTCTTAGGTTGGAAGAATTAATATTGTGAAAATGACTATACTACACAAAATAATCTATGGATTCAATGCAATCCTTATTAAATTATCAATGGCATTTTTCACAGAACTAGAATTTTAAAATTTTACATTTGTATGAAGATACAAAAAACCTTGAGTACTCAAAGCAATCTTGAGAAAGAAAAACAAACCTGGAGTAAAAAGTTCCCTGGCTTCAGAATATACTACAAAGCCACAGTAATCAAAACAGTATGGTACTGCATAAAAACAGAACTATTTATCAATGAAACAGAACAAAATGCCCAGAAATAAACCCATGCACCTCTTGTTAATTAATCTATGACAAAGGAGGCAAAAATATACAGTGGAGAAAGGACAATCTCTTCAATAAATGGTGTTAGGAAAACTGGACAGCTACATGTAAAAGAATGAAATTAGAATATCCTTTAACACCATACACTAAAAAAACAAACTCCAATCAAAATGGATTAAAGATCTAAGTGTAAGACATTACTGTAAAACTCTTAGAGGAAAACACAGGCAGAACACTCTTTGACATAAATTGCAGCAATATATCTCTGATCTCTGTCCTAGAGTAGTGGAAATGAAAGAAAAATAAATAAATGGTACCATATTAAACTCAAAAATTTTGCACAGCAAAGGTAACCAGAAGCAAAGCAAATATATAATCCATAGAATGGGAGAAAATATGTGCAACTGACACAACAAACAAGGGAATAATCTCCAAAGTTTACAAACAGCTCATGCAGCTCAATATAGAAAAAACTAATCAAAAATGAGCAGAAGACCTAAATAGACTTTTCTCCAGAGAAGACACACAAATAGTCAAGAGGCACATGAAAAGATGCTCAACATCACTAATTACTAGAGAAATGAAAATCAAAGCTATGATATCACCTCACACCAGTCAGAATGGCCATCATCAAAAATGCTGATGATGCCATCACCTATTTGCAGGGCAGCAATGGAGAGGCAGAAATAGAGAACAGACTTGAGGAAACAGGGAGGGGAAGCAGAGGGTGGGACAAATGGAGAGAGCAGCATGGAAACATTTATACTACCATATGGAAAACAGATAGTAGGAATTTACTGTATGACTCAGGGAGCTCAAACTGGTGCTCTATGACAACCTAGAAGTGTGGGATGGGGTGGGAGGTGGAAGGGAGGTTCAAGAGGAAGGGGACATTGGTATACCTATAGTTGAGTCATGTTGATGTATGGCAGAAACCAACACAATATGGCAAAGCAATTATCCTTCAATTAAAGACAAATCAATTAAAAGCAAAAAAAAAAATAGAAATAGAGTAACAGATGTAGAAAACAAAATTATGGTTATCAGGAGGTAAGAGTGGAGGGATAAACTGGGAGATTGATATTGACATATACACACCACTATATATAAAACAGATAACTAATATGGACCTACTCTATAACATAGGACATTCTACTCAATATTTTTTAATGGCCTATATGGAAAAAGAAACTAAAAATGAGTGGATATACATATATGTATAACTGATTCACTTTTCTGTACAGCAGAGACTAACAAAACATTGCAAATCAAGTACACTCCATTAAAAATTAATCCAAAAAAAATGCTGGAGAGGGTGTGGAGAAAGGGAACCCTCCTACACTATTGGTGGAAATATAAACTGGTACAGCTACTATGGAGAACAGTACGGTTCAAAGAATGTTTTCCCATATTGCCTTTTTAAAAAACTAAAAACCATTATACACCTACTAAGAAAACTAAGATCATGGAATTTGGTCCCATCAATTCATGGCAAATAGATGGGGAAACAGTGACAGACTTTATTTTGGGGAGCTCCATAATCACTGCAAACGGTGACTGCAGCCATGAAATTAAAAGGCACTTGCTCCTTGGAAGAAAACTTAAGACCAACCTAGACAGCATATTAAAAAGCAGAGACGTTACTTTGCCAACAAAGTTCCATCTAGTCAAAGCTATGGTTTTTCCAGTAGTCATGTATGGATGTGAGAGTTGGACTAAAAGGAAAGCTGAGCACCAAAGAATTGATGCTTTTGAACTGTGGTGCTGAAGAAGACTCTTGAGAGTCCCTTGGACTGCAAGGAGATCCAATCAGTCCATCCTAAAGGAAATCAGTCCTGAATATTCATTGGAAGGACTGATGCTGAAGCTGAAACTCCAACACTTTGGCCACCTGATCCAAAGTATTGACTCTTGAAAAGACCATGATTCTGGGAATGATTGAAGGCAGGAGGAGAAGGGGATGACAGAGGATGAGATGGTTGGATGGCATCACCAACTCAATGGACATGAGTTTGAATAAACTCCAGGAATTGGTGATGGACAGGGAGGCCTGGCATGCTGCAGTCCATGGGGTTGCAAAGAGTCATAAACGACTGAGCGACTGAACTGAACTGACTGATACACCTGCTAGAATGTCTATAATCAAAATGAATGACAATATGTGACAATGATGATGTAAAGAAACTAGAATCTACTATATTACTGGTAGGAATGTAAAATGGTACAACCACTGTGGAAAACATTTTAGCAGTTTCTTAATAAGTTAAAGCAATGATAAGACCTATTATCTACCTAAAATAAAACATATGTCCACACAAAAACTCATACACAAATATACATAAATTTTTATGAAAATATGTAAATAAAATATAGTATATCCATATAGCAGAATGTTATTCAACAATAAAACAAATGAGTCTAAGGTACATGGATAAACCTCAACATCATTATTCTAATTTAAAGAAGCCAACAGAAAATAGTACACAATATATGATTCCTTTTAGATGAAATGTACAGGAAAGGCAACTCAATAAAAAAAGGATCAGTGATTGCCTAGAGCTGGAGTTGTGAGCTAGAAATGACTATAAGGGATCATGAGGGTCATGGGAATGAAACATTCAAAATTTACTAAAAATTACTGAACTGTAAATGTAAAAGGAATTAACTTATGATATATAAATTATATCTCAAGTTGTTTTAAATATTCCAGCATTTACCCTATCAGACAAAGAGAAGTATGAAATTGAAAACAATATGCCAAAGCCTAGATGAGATAGCAGTTTACATCTTGAATAAACATGCAATTGAGGCAGCGACTTTCAAAAGCCAATCATGAAATAGTAACTAGAATTTCCCCCTCAATAGTCTATATGTTTGTGCATAAAGAAAACACAGAATAGAAAAGGTGAAGTTTTTGAGTAGGAAATTGATGAAGTAGAATATGATTCATAACTCTTTGATGTATTTGGAGGGGCTATGTGAGTTATTACACCTATGTAATCTATTATGAATTAAAGACATATTTCAATGATACAAGGGACCTGTTTAAAAATAATTAATTAAAAAGTGCTAGTTTTAATCAAGAGAATAGTGAATATTGAATGGATTTGTAATCAACAAGTTAAGGTGATTAATGTGAAACATTTGGTGTGTTTGAAGTAATCCTTTGGGGAACAGTATTTTTTATACAGTAAATCTTTTTATTTGAGGAGGTACATGTTTGTGAATCAACTCCCAAGATAAAAGTTATTGTGAATAACTTTGTGACAACAATTATAACTAAAACAATACATGTTATTCATTTTTTTCTTTGATGCAGTCTTTCCCATTATAAGAGATTATTTAAATATTACACAAAAGGAATAGACTATCAAGATATTTCCCTATAAACTTTTTATAACAAGTCATTTTGCTCTAAGCCCAAATTAGAGTAAATTCTACTTTACAGCAAATGAAATTAGAGAAAGTTTACAAACCACAAAGGTTATTCAAGAAAAAAACAACAGCAACCAAATAAACAAGTTTATTAAATATTATTTAAGTGCCTGAGATAAAAGTTGGTTTAACTTAAAATAGTTCTAATTTCAACCCCCATAATTTTCCACTCAGTGAATATGTACAAAGACTTACAAACTTTGGGCTTTTTTCATTCAGTAAATAAAATGTGAAATATAAAAATCGGGTCTTTGAACTATTGCAAAAGTTCAACAAAAGACTTACCTCCATCAGAACAAAGAGTGCTGCAAAGAACAGAAGGGTTGCCCATTCCACTCTGTGTAGAATTATCTCAAAATCATGGATATCAGCTAAAATTAGCAACCAGATGGCACCTAAAATAGCAATCCACCCTGAAAAACAAGTAAACAGACTTATAGTTTAATTGTTAAAATGCTAATTCTTCATCTTCAGATTTCTTTTTTAATTGAAGGTAATTGATATTCTGCAAACTGAACACATTTAACATGTATCTTTTGGCTAATATATATACCAAAGAAAACAACAGCCATCAGGATAATGAATATATCCACCATGCCAGCAGTTTACTCATGTCCATACTCTTTTCTCCCTCTCCCTCCTCCTGTCACCCCATCCCACCCCCAGGAGACCATTCATTGCTTTCCTTTCACTCTATAGTTTTTATATTTTCTATAAATGCAATCATATAACATGTATTTTTTTTAACAGACTGCTTCCATTCAATACAATTATTTTAAGATTCTTCAACCTTGGTGTGTTCATTCTTCAATTCTTCAGTGTTGTTATTTCATTCTTCTTTTTTGTTAAGTATGGCTATGCCACAGTGCACATAATCATTCACCTTTGATGGACACTTGCATTGCTTCCAATGTTTGGCTATTACAAATGAATGTGCTATGAGCTTTCGTATAAATTATATATATGTACATTATGCTTTCAGTTATCTTGGATCAATATCTAGGAACAGAATTGTTGAATTATATGATAGGCTAGTTTATGGAATATTTGTGTTTTAAGAAACTATGAAACTACTTCCCAAAATGGTTGTAACATTTTACAATTCCACCAGTAGCATATGGGAATGCCCATTTCTCCATATTTTCAACACTTAGATTTTTTTATTTTCCAGTGGGCATAAAATGGTATCTCATTATGGTTTCAAATTGCATCCCTCTAATGACTAATGATGTTGAGCATCTTTTCATGTACTTATTTGCCATTCATATATGCTCTTTCATGAAGTTTTTGTTCAAATAGGCTGAGTACATTTTTTTCTAAGCAAATAAAACTCAAAATAATTAGAAAAAAATGTGCTGGATCAGAAATCAATGAAATGAAGATAGAAAATTATTAGTAAAAAGCAATAATACCAAAACTTGGTTCTTTAAGAAGATCAAGAAGATTGGTAAAGCTTGGTCAATCTAAATAGGATGAAAAGTGAAAAGGAAATAAAAATGCCAATATCAAGAATAAGATCAGCAATATGGCTTTAGATCATACAGACATAAAAAGTACTAGTTTTCTATAGCTGCCATCACAAAGTACTACAAATGTAGTGGCTTGAAATAGCACCTCTTTATTATATCATGGTTTTCATAGATCAGAAGTATGATGAGCTTAGCTGGTCTCTAATTAGGGCCTCAAAACAAAATCAAGGTGTTGGCGGGGCTGCATTTCTTTCTAGAGGCTTCAGGACAAAAACTGTTTCCCTACTTATTTCAATTATAGACATAATTCAGTTCCTGCTTATTTTGATTGTAGATATAAATCAATGCAAACTAAAGTCCCTACTTCCTTACTTGCTATCACCCAGGAGTTTTTCTTAGTTTTAAGAGGCCACCCACATTTCTAGCTCATGATTCACTTCCTCTGTCTTCAAAGCCAACAATGGTGGGTCAAGTCAAGTCACTCTCACAATTCAAATCTCTCCTGCTTCTCCTGCTGCATCTCTCCAATTAACTCTCTTCTCTTCCACTTCCATTTTAAGGGCCAATGTTATTACATTGAGCACACCTGGATAATCTAGGAAAATTTCCCTGTTTTAACATTTGTAATCTTAATTTTACCTGCAAAGTCCCTTCTGCCATGTGACATAACATACACAGGTATTAACATCACATATTAGGATGTAAACACCTTTGAGGGGCCACATATAGGTTAATTTGGGAAGAATTAGCATCTCTATTTATTAAGGTCTCCTTTAGTTTTTCCTAAGAATGTTTTGTAGAAATTCCAGAACTTATGTGGAAATACAAAGGACCTAGAATACCCAACACAAACTTGAAAAAGAAGAGCAAAATTAGAGAACATACATTACCTAATCAAAACAGTATAGTGTTTTAATATAGTCAAACTGATCAATGGAGAGTCCAGAAATACACCCACAAGTTAAAGACCAGAAGATTTGCAAGAAAAGTTCAACAACAGTTCAGTGAAGAAATTGTAATTATTTTCATGAATGGTGCTGAAACAATTGGATATTCACAAGCAAAAAAAATTCTTACTTTGATCCATTTATCGAATCATACACAAAAGTTAGCTATGTGGACAATGGAAAGTGAAAGTGTTAGTCACTCAGTCCTGTCTGACTCTTTGCAACCCCATGGACTGTAGCCCACCAGGCTCCTATGTCTATGGGATTTCCCAGTCAAGAATACTAGAGTAGGTAGCCATTCCCTTCTCCAAAAGATCTTCCTGACCCAGGGATAGAACCTGTGTCTCCTGCATTGCAGGCAAATTCTTTGCTATCTGAGCCACCAGGAAAACCCACGTAGAAAATAAGGCTAAACTTAAAATCTGTAATTTTAAAACTGCTAGAATAAACAAATGCAAAAACTTCTTTGATCTTGGGTTAAGTTTTCTTCAGTTCAGTTCAGTTCAGTTCAGTTTAGTCGCTCAGTCGTGTCCAACTCTTTGTGACCCCATGAATCGCAGCACGCCAGGCCTCCCTGTCCATCACCAACTCCCAGAGTTCACCCAAACTCATGTGCATCGAGTCAGTGATGCTATCCAACCATCTCATCTTCTGTTGTCCCCTTCTCCTCCTGCCCCCAATCCCTCCCAGAATCAGGGTCTTTTCCAATGAGTCAACTCTTCGCATGAGGTGGCCAAAGTATTGGGATTTCAACTTTAGCACCAGTCCTTCCAATGAATATTCAGGACTGATTTCCTTTAGGATGGACTGGTTGGATCTCCTTGCAGTCCAATAAACTCTCAAGAGTCTTTTCCAATACCATAGTTTAAAAGCATCAATTCTTTGGTGCTCAGCTTTCCTTTTAGTCCAACTCTCACATCCATACATGACTACTGGTAAAACCATAGCTTTGACTAGACGGACCTTTGTTGGCAAAATAATATCTCTGCTTTTTAATATGCTGTCTAGGTTGGTCTTAACTTTTCTTCCAAGGAGTAAGCGTCTTTTAATTTCATGGCTGCAGTCATCATCTGCAGTGATTTTGGAGCCCCCCAAAATAAAGTCTCTCACTGTTTCCATTGTTTCCCTGTCTACTTGCCATGAACTGATGGGACCAGATGCCATGATCTGAATGTTGAGTTTTAAGCCAACTTTTTCACTCTCTTCTTTCACTTCCATCAAGAGACTCTTTAGTTCTTCTTCACTTTATACCATATACAAAAATTAAATGAAATATAGACTTAAATATAAGACCAAAAACTATAAAACTCCCAAAGAAAACTTAAGGGAAAATCTTTATGACATTGAACTTGCCAATATTTTCTTGGCTATGACACCAAGAGCTCAGGCCACAAAAATTGACAAATGAGACTACATGAAACTTTAAAACTTTTGTTTATCAAAGGACATAATCATTAGAGTAAAAAGGCATCCCATGGAATAGGCGAAAATATCTGGAAATCACATATCTGAAAATGAGTTAATATCCAAAATATATAAAGAACTCCTCAGTTCAGTTCAGTTCAGTTCCTCAGTCATGTCCGACTCTTTATGACCCCATGAAATGCAGCACGCCAGGCCTCTCTGTCCATCACCAACTCCTGGAGCCTACCCAAACTCATGTCCGTTGAGTCAGTGATGCCATCCAACCATCTCATCCTCTGTCGTCCCCTTCTCCTCCTGCCTTCAATCTTTCCCAGAACTCCTAGGACTCAACACAAAAATCAAATAACCTAATTTAAAATGGCCAGAGGAACTTAACAGACATTTCTCCAAAGATGGTATACAAATGGCCAGTAACCAGATGAAAAGATTTCCCAGCATGACTAATCATTGGAGAGATGCATATCAAAATGACAATGAGAAATCATCTTTCACCTGTTATGATGACTACTATCAAAATGCAGGAAAAAATGTTGGTGGGGATGTGTAGAAATTGAAACACTTATGCACTATTGGTGTTTCTAAAGTGATTCAACAATTATGGAAAATAGGATGGAAGTTCCTCAAAATACTTAAAGTGTAACAACCATTTGATCCAGCAAACTCTATTTTGGGTGTACATCCAAAGGAATTGAAGCAGGGTCTCAAAAATTATTTGCATACCCACGTTCATAGAACACTATTCATAATAGTCAAGAGGTAGAATCAACCCAAATAGCCATTAATGGATGAATGTATAAACAAAAATGGTATAGTCATATAATAGAATATATAATTCAGACTTAAAAAGGAAGGAATTTGTATCACATTCTACAGCATGGATGAACCTTGAGAATTTTATGCTAAGTGAAATAAGCCAGCCACTAAAAGATAAGTACTGTATCATTTCACTTTTATGAAGTGTCTACAGTAGTCAAACTCATAAAAAAAAAAAAGTGTAGAATTGTGGTTACCAAGGTATTTCATGAATAAAAGTTTCAGATTTGGAAGACAAAAAATTCTGAAGATCCATGTCACAGCAATGTGAATATATACTTAAAAGTACTAAAGTATGCACTTTAAAATGGCTAACACAGTGAAGAAGAATAAAAATAGGAAGAAGAGGGGAGAGAGGGAGAAGGAGGGAGGAGGAGGAAGAGGAAAAGAAAGAAGAAGAGGAGGGGAGGGGAGGGAGGAAAGAGAGGAGGAGAAGGTAGGGGAAGGAGGGGGAAAAGAAGAAAAAGAAACCAAAGTCTCAAACTGAAAAGTATAATAACTGAAGCAAAGATTCACTAGAGTTCAAAAGAAAATTTTAGCATGCAAAAGAAAGAATTGATGGATTTAAAAATAGGACAATTGAAAGTATTGACTCTGAGGAGCAGAAAGAGTGAAGAAAAGTGAATACAGACTAACAAATGCACAAATATATGGGAGTTCCAGAAGGACAAGAGAAAGGGGAAGAAAGAATATTTGAAGAAATAATGGCAGAAATTTGCAAATAAGAGATTAGAAATAAAATAGAGAATATCAACAAAACCAAAATTTGCTTCTTTCTAAAGATCAACTAAATTGACAAACTGTTAGCTATAATCACAAAGAAAAAAGAGAATGCAAAAAAAAAATCAGAAATGAAAATGGAGACATTACTATCACCTTACAGAAATAAAAAAATATAAGAGATTACTATTAACAATTATACATCAACAAATTAGATAACCAGATGAAATGAACAAACTTATAGAAGCACAAATACCTAAACTGTCTCAGAAATAAATATAAATCTTTACAGATTTAAAGCAAGAGATTGAATCATTAATCAAAAACCTCCTAGCAGTGAGTAGTACAGAACCAGATGGCTTCACTGGTTGTTGTAGTTGTTATTCTTTAGTCACAAAGTTGTATCTGACTCTTTATGACCCCATGAACTGTAGCTTCCAGACTCCTCTGTCCATGGGATTTCCCAGACAAGAATATTAAAGTCACTGGTGTGAATTCTACCAAACATTTAAAGAAGAGTTATACCAAATCTTCTCAAATTCTTCCAAAAATATAAGAGGAGGGAATACTTCTAAGAGGCCAGCATTACTCTAATACCAGAGCCAGATAAAGGCATCAGAAGAAAAGCACATTTGAGACCTATAATCCCTTATGATTACAGAAGAAAAATTATCAAAAAATATTAACAAATGAAATCCAACAGCATATTAAAAGGATTGGTCCTAAGAACGTGGTCAACATAGGAAAATCAATGTTATACATCACATTTATACTATTCACGGAGATCTCAAGGCAAGAATGCTGAAGTGGTTTGCCATTCCCTTCTCCAGTGGACCACGTTTTGTCAGAACTCTTCACCATGACATATCAGTCTTGCCAAAGCAGACACAATGCCCAGTTGTAGATGTGGCTTTGGGTGAAAGTAAAGTCTGTTACTGTAAAGAACAGTATGCATAGGAATGTGGAATGTTAGGTCCATGAATCAAGGTAAGTTGGAAGTGGTCAAACAGGAGACAGCAAGAGTGAACGTCAATATTCTAGGAATCAGCGAACTAAAATGGACTGGAATGGGTTAATTTAATTCAGATGACCATTATATATACTACTGTGGGCAAAAATCCCTTCGAAGAAATGGAGTAGCCCTCAGAGTCAACAACAGAGTCTGAAATGCAGTACTTGGATGCAATCTCAAAATGACACAATGATCTCAGTTCATTTCCAAGGCAAACCATTCAACACCATAGTAATCCAAGACTATGCCCCAACCACTGATGCCAAAGAAGCTGAAGTTGAATGGTTCTATGGAGACCCACAAGACCTTCTAAAACTAACACCAAAAGAAAGATGTCCTTTTCATCATAGAAGACTGGAATGCAAAAGTAGAAAATCAAGAGATACCTGGAGTAACAGGCATGTTTGGCCTTGGAGTACAAAGTGAACCAAGGAAAGGGCTAATAGCATTTTGCAAGACAACACACTGGTCATAGAAAACAGCATCTTCCAACAACACAAGAGAGGACTCTACACATGGACATCACCAGATGGTTAACACTGAAATCAGATTGATTACATTCTTTGCAGCTGAAGATGGAGAAGATCTACACAATCAGCAAAAACAAGACCAGGAGCTGACTGTGGCTCAGGTCATGAACTCCTTATTGCAAAATTCAGACTTAAATTGAAGAAAGTAGGGAAAACCACTAGGCCATTCATGTATGACCTAAATCAAATTCCTTATGATTATAGAATGGAAGCAACAAATATATTCAAGGGATTAGATCTGATAGACAGAATGCCTGAAGAACCATGGAAGGAGGGTCATCACATTGTACAGGAGGCAGTGATCAAAACCACCCCCAAGAAAAAGAAATGCAAAAAGGAAAAATGGTTGCCTGAGGAGGACTTGAAAATAGTTGAGAAAAGAAGAGAAGCAAAAGGCAAAGGAAAAAGGGAACGATATACCCATCTGAAAGCAGAGTCCCAAAGAATAGCAAAGAGAGATAAGAAAGCCTTCTTAAGTGAACAATGCAAAGAAATAGACGAAAACAATAGAATGGGAAAGACTATAGAGATCACTTCAAGAAAATTCGAGATTTCAAGGGAACATTTCATGCAAAGTTACACACATAAAGAACAGAACAGTATGAACCTAACAGAAGCAGAAGATATTAAGAAGAAGTGGCAAGAATACAAAGAAGAATTATACCCAAAAAAGGACTTAATGACCTGGATAACCACGATGGTGTGGTCACTCATCTAAAGCCAGACATCCTGGAGTGTGAAGTAAAGTGGGCCTTAGGAAGCATCACTATGAACAAAGCTAGTGGAGGTGATGGAATTCTAGGTGAGCTACTTCAAATCCTAAGAGGTGCAGCACTCAATATGCCAGCAAATTTGGAAAACTCAGCAGTAGTGACAGGACTGGAAAGGTCATTTTTCATTCCAATCCCAAAGAAGGGCAATGCCAAAGAGTGTTCAAACTACCACATAATTGTATTCATTTCACATAGTAGCAACGCTCAAAATCCTTCAAGCTAGGCATCAACAGTACCTTAACCGAGAACTTCCAGAGGTACAAGCTGGATTTAGAAAAGGCAGAGGCTAAGATGGTGGAGGAATAGGATGGGGAGACCACGTTCTCCCCTAAAAATTGATCAAAAGATCATTTGAATGCTGAGCAACTTCCACAAAACAACTTCTGAACGCTAATGGAGGACATCAGACCCAGAAAGGCAGCCCATTCTCTTCAAAAGGAGGTAGGACAAAATATAAAAGACAAAAAGAGGTACAAAAGAGTTAGGGATAGAGACCCATTCTGGGGAGGGAGTCGTGAAGGAGGAGAAATTTCCAAACAGCAGGAAACCCTCTCACCAGCAGGTCTGTGAAGAGTTTTGGAATCTCAGAAGGCAACATAACCGGGAGGAAAAAAGAAAACCCACAGAATATGTGCCTAACTGCAACTCCCAGCGGAGACGTAGCCCAAATTTTAGCAATTGCCACCAACGAGTGGGGTCTGGACAGAGAGGCACGGGTTGCATGCATAGGTTAAGGACCAGGCCTGAATGCCCAGAGGACAATCTGAGGGAGCTAAGGTGAGATAACAACCCAAACTGTGTTGGGAGCCAGAGAGAGAAAAAGAGAGAGAGAGAGAACTTTCCCATGAAAAACTTTAACCTAAGGCTCTAACCTAAGGCGCAGCCTGGCCTGCTCACAGAGGAAAGGATTGAGCAAATACCAAAGGAGAGCTAGGTGGCTGTGGACTGGCCCCTTCCCCCGCTGGAGGCAAAGAGGCAGGCGTGGGACAGCCAGAGCCTGTAGGCAAGGGGCAATCTCTGCCCCAGAGACTGGCATCCTCCACCAAACTGTGAGCAGACTCTCAGTTGCTAACCAAGTCTTCCTGGGATCCTGGATGGTTGACATCTGCCAGGAGGGTCACAGCCTGAGATCAGCTCCCCACAGGAGACACATGGCACACCTGAGAGGAGCTCTTGCAGCATACCCAGGACACTGAGCAGCCAGGACCATGGAGGTGATTAAGATGCACAGCCCACCTAGGACAGTGCGCTCACCAAGCACCTGATTGCCTGAGCTGTTCTGACCTTGGAAAGGCACAAAATGAACAACCAAGTCTGTGCCTTTGTGGAGTACCCGAAAACCTGAACCTGAGCAGTGTAGACCAGGGAAGTACATGCCACTATGAGAACTGGGACAAGCCCAGTGTGATTCATACAGTGTGAGCACTTCCCACACAAGCCAGTGATATTTGTTTGCTGTGTTCCTTCTTCCCCACAACACAACTGAACAAGTGAGCAAAAATAAGTGATCACCTTCACCCCCTTGAGTCACGGTGAAAATTAGACACTGAAGAGAAGTGCAAACAGATGAAGCCAAAATAAACAAAGAAGAGGGAACTGCTCTGAAACTGACAGGTGCAACAGATTAAAACCTTGTAGTTAACATTGACTAAGCATTGGAAGGGGCCTATAGACCTTGAGAAGAAGTATAAGCTGGAACAAGGAACTATCTGAAACTGAACTGACCCCACACTGCCCTCAACAGCTCCAGAAAAATTCCTAGATATATTTTTACTATCATTTTTTAATTTCTTTTATTTTTAACTTCTTTATTACTCCTTTAATATTCATTTTTATAACCTACTTGCAAAAAAAAGACCCTATTTTTAAAACAAATTTCATATATATATATATTTCTTTTTTAATTTTTTGTGATTTTGTTTTGTATTTCTACTATTGTATTTCTGGGAGTCTCACTTCTACTCTGAATTTTTAATCTTTGCTTTTTGGTATTTGTTATCAATTTTGCACATTTAAGAATCTAATCTTCAGCACCCATTTTTAGTTAGGGGTGTGATTACTGGCTTGATTGCTCTCTCCCCTTTTGATGCTCAATTTTGTCCCCCAGGTCACCTCTATCTCCTTCCTCCCCCTTCTCTTCTCTACTTAACTCTGTGAACCACTCTGGGTGTTCCAAACTGTGGAGAGCACATAGGGAACTGATTACTGGCTAGATTGCTCTCTCCCCTTTTGACTCTCCCTCTTCTCCTCCTGGCCACCTCTATCTCCCTCCTCCCTCTCCTCTTCTCCTCTCCATGTAACTCTGTGAACCTCTCTGGTGTCCCTCATTGTAGAATTGTTTCAGCATTAACCTAAATTTTTATCATCTGTGGTGGATGGATGGCGAAGTCTTGAGGCTACTGTAAGAATAAGACTGAAAGCCAAAAGCAGGAGGCTTAAATCCAAAACTAAAGAATACCAGAAAACTCCTGACCCCAGGGAGCATTAATCAACAAGAACTCATCCAAAAGCCTCCATAACTACACTGAAACCAAGCTCCACCCAAGAGCCAACAAGTTCCAGAGCAAGACATACCATGCTAATACTCTAGCAATGCAGGAACACAGCCCTGAGCATTAAAATAGAGGCTGCCTAAAGTTAAACCAAACCCTTAGACACCCCCAAAATTCACTACTGGATGCTTTATTGCACTACAGAAAGAAGAGATCCAGCTCCACCCACCAGAAAACTGTCGCAAGCTTCCCTAACCAGGAAACCTTGACAAGCCACTCATCCAACCCCCCCAACAGGGAGCAATCTCCACAATAAAGAGGAAACACAAACTTCCAGTATACAGAAATGCCACCCCAAACACAGCAATCTAAACAAAATTAAAAGACAGACAAATAGTCAGCAGGTAAAGGAACATGATAAATGCCCACCAAGCCAAACAAAGGAGGAGCAGATAAGGAGCCTACCTGAAAAAGAATTCAGAATCATGATAATAAAAATGATCCAAAATCTTGAAAACAAAATGGAGTTACAAATAAACGCTCTGGAGACAAGGATTAAGAAGATGCAAGAAAAGTTTAATAAGGACCTAGAAGAAATAAAAAAGAGTCAATCAATAATGAATGCTACAATAACTCAGATCAAAAGCACTCTGGAGGGAACCAACAGTAGAATAACTGAGGCAGAAGATAAGATAGGTGAGGTCGAAGATAGAATAGTGGAAATAAATGAACCAGAGAGGAAAAAAGAAAACAGAATAAAAAGAAATGAGGACAACCTCTGACACCTCTGGGACAATGTTAAACCCCCCAATATTTGAATGATAGGGGTCCCAGAAGAAGAAGACAAAAAGAAAGGCCATGAGAAAACACTTGAGGAGATAATAGTTGAAAACTTCCCTAAAATGGGGAAGGAAATAGACACCCAAGTCCAAGAAACCCAGAGAGTCCCATTCAGGATAAACCCAAGGCAAAACATCCCAAGACACATATTAATCAAATTAATGAACATAAAACACAAAGAACAAATATTAAAAGCAGCAAGGGAAAAAAAAAAACAAATAACACACAAGGGGATTCTCACAAGGATAACAGCAGATCTTTCCAAAGAAACTCTTCAAGCAAGAAGGGAAAGGCAGGACACACTTAAAGTGATGAAAGAGAAAAATCTACAACCCAGATTACTGTACTTAGCAAGAATCTCATTCAAATATGAAGGAGAAATCAAAAGCTTTACAGACAAACAAAAGTGGAGAGAACCACCACACCAGCTCTTCAACAAATGCTAAAGGATCTTCTCTAGACAGGTAATACAGAAAATGTTTATAAACTCGAACTCAAAACAACAAATGAATGGCAACGGGATCATCCTTATCAATAATTACCTTAAAAATAAATGGGTTGAATATCCCAACCAAAAGACAAAGACTGGCTGAACGGATACAAAAACAAGACTCCTATATATGCTGTCTACAAGAGACCCACCTCCAAACAAGGGACACATACAGACTCAAAGTGAAGGGCTAGAAAGCAATATTTCCTGCAAATGGAGACCAAAAGAAAGCAGGAGTAGCAATACTCATATCAGATACAATAGACTTTGGAATAAAGGCCATGAAAAGAGACAAAGAAAGATACTACATAATAATCAAAGGATCAATCCAAGAAGAAGATATAACAATTATAAATATATATGCACCCAACACAGGAGCACCACACTATGTAAGGCAAATGCTAACAGATATGAAAGGGGAAATTAACAGCAACATAATAATAGGGGGAGTCTTTAATACCCCACTCACACCTATGGATAGATCAACTAAACTGAAAATTAGCAAGGAAACACAAACTTTAAATGATACAATGGACCCGTTAGACCTAATTAATATCTATAGGACATTTTACAAGTAAACAATGAATTTCACTATTTTCTCAAGTGCACACGGAACCTTCTCCAGGATAGATCACATCCTAGGCCATAAATCTAGCCTTCATAAACTCAAAATTTTACATCATCTCAAGCGTCTTTTCTGATTATAATGTGGTAAGATTAGATGTCAACTACAGGAAAAACAAACTATTAAAAATACAAACATATGGACGCTGAAAAACACACTTCTGAATAACCAAAAAATCACAGAAGAAATCAAAAAAGAAATCAAAATATGCATAGAAATGAATGAAAATGAAAACCCAAAACCTATGGGATTCAGTTAAAGCAGTGCTAAGGGGAAGGTTCATAGCAATACATGCCTACCTCAAGAAACAGGAGAAAAATCAGAAAAATAACCTAACTCTACATCTAAGGCAACTAGAAAAAGAAGAAATGAAGAAACCCAGGGTTAGTAGAGGGAAAGAAATAATAAAAATTAGAGCAGAAATAAATGAAAAGAAGTAAAGGAGACCATAGCCAAAATCAACAAACCTAAAAGTGGGATCTTTGAGTATATAAATAAAATAGACAAATCATTAGCCAGACTCTTCAAGAAAAAAAATAGAGAAGAATCAAATCAACAAAATTAGAAATGAAAATGGAGAAATTACAACAGACAACACAGAAATGCAAAGGATCAAAAGAGACTACTGTAAACAAATATATGTCAATAAAATGGACAACTTGGAAGAAATGGACAAATACTTAGAAAAGTGTAACTTTCCAAAACTGAATCAGGAAGAAATAGAAAATCTTAACAAACCCATCAGAAACATAGAAACTGAAACTGTAATAAAAAATCTTCCAACAATCAAAAGCCCAGGACCAGATGGCTTCAGAGCTGAATTCTACCAAACATTTAGAGCAGAGCTAACACCTATCTTATTCAAACTCTTCCAAAAAATTGTAGAGGAAGAAAAACTTCCAAACTCATTCTATGAGGCCACTATCACCCTAATACCAAAACCAGACAAAGATGCCACAAAAAAAGAAAACTACAGACCAATACCACTGATGAACTAAGATGTAAAAATCCTCAACAAACCTCTAGCAAACAGAATCTAACAACACATTAACAAGATGATCAAGTGGGCTTTATCTCAGGGGTGCAAGGATTCTTCAATATGTAATATCTGATACAACATATTAACATATTGAAAGATAAAAATAATATGATCATCTCCATAGATGCAGAGAAAGCCTTTGACAAAATTCAACAACCATTTATGATAAAAACCCTCCAGAAAGCAGGAATAGAAGGAACATACCTCAACATAATAAAAGCCATATATGATAAACCCACAGCAAACATTATCCTCAATGTTGAAAAGTTGAAAGCATTTCCCCTAAAGTCTGGAAGAAGACAAGGGTGCCCACTCTCACCACTACTATTCAACAGTTTTGGAAGTTTTAGCCATAGCAGTCAGAGAAGAAAAAGAAATAAAAGGAATACAGATTGGAAGGGAAGAAGTAAAACTCTCACTGTTTGCAGATGACATGATCCTCTAAATAGAAAACCCTAAAGACTCCACCAGAAAATTACTAGAGCTAATCAATAAATATAGTAAAGTTGCAGGATATGAAATTAACACACAGAAATCCCTTTCATTCATATACACTAACATTGAGAAAACAGAAAGAGAAATTAAGGGAACAATTCCATTCATCATTGCAATGAAAAGAATAAAATACTTAGTAATAAGTCTACCTAAAGAAACAAAAGAACTATATATAGATAACTATAAAACACTGATGAAAGAAATCAAAGATGACACAAATAGATGGAGAAATATACCAGGTTCATGGATCAAAAGAATAAATATCGTGAAAATGAGTATACTACCCAAAGAAATCTATAGATTCAATGCAATCCCCATCAAGCTACCAACAGTATTTTTCACATAACTAGAACAAATAATTTCACAATTTGTATGGAAACACACACACACAAATCTTGAAAACCAAAGCAATCTTGAGAAAGAAGAATGGAACTGGAGGAATCAACCTGCCTGACTGCAGACTATACTACAAAGCTACAGTCATCAAGACAGTATGGTACTGCACAAAGACAGAAATATAGATCAATGGAACAAAATAGAAAGCCCAGAGATAAATCCACGCACTATAGACACCTTATCCATGACAAAAGAGGCAAGAATATACAGTAGAGAAAAGACAATCTCTTTAACAAGTGGTGCTGGGAAACTGGTTGACTACTTGTAAAAGAATGAAACTAGAACACTTTCTAATACCATACACAAAAATAGACTCAAAATGGATTAAAAATCTAAATGTAAGACCAGAAACTATAAAACCCCTAGAGGAAAACATAGGCAAAACACTCTCTGACGTAGATCACAGAAGGATCCTCTATGACCCACCTCCAAGAGTAATGGAAATGAAAGCAAAAATAAACGGGACCTAATTAAAATTAAAAGCTTTTGCACAATGAAGGTAACTGCCGGGAGCCAGCATGGGAGTCCCCACCCATGACAAGGTCATGTGGGAGAGTTCTGGTGGGCAAGGTGAGCCAGAACTCAAGGGGTGCCCCTCTGGGCCTGCCTGAGTGTCTACTCCAAAACCAGAGCCTGTCTGTTTTACTGCTTCATGACTTTCACCAACTTCTCTAACAGTCACGGGGGTTATCCCCAACCACCTTTTTTCTGAAGGAAATCAACTTAGAGCTCTAGCTAATTAGCCTCCTGGGCATAATAGGAGTGTTTAAATCCAAACCCCTCAGACGGCTCTCTAACTTGCCTGACAGGTTTACCCACCGCGAGAGGCATGGGAAGCTTAAGATATTCAAATAGTATAGAGCCTCTCGGAGAGTTAGAAATTGTTAGAACTAGTAGAAGATTTCATTGTTGAGCCAATGCTTGCTGCCAAGTTTCCACATCCCCTGTATTGCATCCTTAAAAGTGTATTAATATAGTTGGTACATAGAAAAAGTAAGTAGTGGCCTTGGTGCTAACAACTTTAAACCCTTAAGGTAATAAATTCTTTCCTTGTTGTAAACCCACTGCACTTCTGCCCTATTGGAATGCAACTTTATCTAACACCTTCGGAGGATGGTGCCAAACTTTAAAATAATTAATCTTAGAGAAAATAAGTCTTATGGTTGACAAACCTTTATCAGAGTCATAAAATGTTAACAGGCCTTCTGGCCATAAGATGATGTAAATCACCTAAACCATTTGTATACAATAAGTTTGCAGAAAATAAAGCCTGGTCTCAATAAGGATCAAAGACTGCTGACTTTGCATGATTTCACACCCCCTATTATCCTCTATGTACAACTTAAGGTATATAAGCTCCCTTTGAAAATAAAGCTACGGGCCTTGCTCCACGCTTGGTCTCCCCGTGTCGTTCTTTTTTTCTCTTTCCTTTTCCTTTTCAGTCTGATCCCCTGGAGTGCAGGGGCCCTCTGTGTTCACTTTCCTGTCTGGGCTTCTAAGACCCACTCGAGAAGGTGCCTAAGGTGGGGCACCTTCTGTGATTCGAGAGGGTGCCTGAGGCCTACGTGAACAGAGCAAGTCCTGTGCTGGGGCTTTATTGGCTTTCTGCATAAACCAAGGAATATCAGCCTCTTTTCTCTCCTCTATTTTCTTAACTGCAAAATTCTTTCCCTGTCTCTTTCTCCTTTTATCTATTATTTATCTTTTAATCGCCAACACCATCCTCCCGAGAGATCCCTGGCTCCTACAGGGCTGGACCCTGGTAGGTAACTATAAGCAAGGTGAAAATACAGACTTCAGAATAGGAGAAAATAATAGCAAAAGAAGCATCTGACCAAGAATTAATCTCAAAAATATACCAGCAGCTCCTGCAGCTCAATTCCAGAAAAATAAGTGACCCAATCGAAAAATGAGCCAAAGAACTGAACAGACATTTCTCCAAAGAAGACATACAGATGGCTAAGATGGCTAACAAACACATGAAAAGATGCTCAACATCACTCATTATCATAGAAATGCAAATCAAAACCAAAATTAGGTACCATCTCACGCCATTCAGATGGCTGCTATCAAAAAGTCTACAAACAATAAATGCTCAAGAGGGTATGGAGAAAAGGGAACCCTCTTACACTGTTGGTGGAATGCAAACTAGTACAGTCACTATGGAGAACAGTGTGGAGTTTCCTTAAAAAAAAAAAAACTGGAAATAGAACTGCCATACAACCCAGCAATCTCACTGCTGGGCATACATACCGAGGAAACCAGAACTGAAAGAGACATATGTACCCCAACATTAATCACAGCACTGTTTACAATAGTTAGGACATGGAAGCAATCTAGATGTCCATCAGCAGATGAATGGATAAAAAAGCCGTGGTGCATATACACAATGAAGTATTACTCAGCTATTAAAAAGAATGCATTCGAATCACTTCTAATGAGGTGGATCAAACTGGAGCCTATTATACAGAGTGAAGTAAGTCAGAATAAAAAACACCAATACAGTATATTAATGTGTATATATGGAATTTAGAAAGATGGTAACAATATGCAAGACAGCAAAAGAGACACAGATATAAAGAACAGACTTTTGGACTCTGTGGGATAAGGGGAAGGTGGGATGATTTGAGATAATAGCATTGAAACATATATATTAACATATGTGAAATAGATCACCAGTCCAGGTTCAATGCATGAGACAGGACGCACTGGGATGACCCTGAGGGATAGGATAGGGAGGGAGATGGGGGAGGCGGGGAGGTTCAGAATGGGGGACATATGTACACCTATGGCTGATTCATGTCAATGTATAGCAAAAACCACTACAATATTGTAAATAATGAGCCTCCAATTAAAATAAATTAATTAATTTTAAAAATGAAAAGGCAGAGGAACCAGAGATCAAATTGCCAACATCTGTTGGATCATAGAAAAAGCAAAGGAATTCCAGAAAAACATCTACTTCTTTACTGACGACACTAAAGCCTTTGACTGTGGATCACAATAAACTGTGGAAAATCCCTAAAAGAGATGGGAATACCAGACCAACTTACCTGTCTCTTGAGAAACCTGTATGCAAGTCAAAGAGCAACAGTTAGAACCGGACATAGAACAACGGACTGGTTCAAAACTGGGAAAGGAGTACATCAAGGCTGTATATTGTCACCTTGATTATTTATCTTATATGCAGAGTACATCATAAGAAATGCCGGACTGGATGAAGTTCAAGCTGGAACCAAGATTGCCTGGAGAAATATCAATAACCTCAGATAAGCAGATGACACTGCCCTAATGGCAGAAAGGGAAGAGGAACTAAAAAGCCTCTTGATGAAAATGAAAGAGGAGAGAGAAAAAGCTGGCTTAAAACTCAACATTCAAAAAACAAAGATCATGGCATCTAGTCCCATCACTTCATGGCAAATAGACGGGGAAACAATGGAATCAGTGACAGATTTTAATTTCTTCAGCTCCAAAATCACTTTGGGTGCTGACTACAGCCAGGAAATTAAAAGACTCTCATTTCTTGGAAGAAAAACTATGACAAACCTAGACAGTGTATTAAAAAGCAGAGATGTCACTTTACCAACATGGGTCCATCTAATTAAACTTATAGTTTCTCCAGTAGTCATGTACAGATGTGACAGCTGAACCATAAAGAAGGCTTTAATACAGAAGAGTCGATGCTTTTGAATTGTGGTGCTGGAGAAGACTCTTGAGAGTCCCTTGGACTCCAAGGAGATCAAACCAGTCAATCCTAAAAGAAATCAGTCCTGAATACTCATTGGAAGGACTGATGCTGAAGCTGAAACTCCAATACCTTGGCCACCTGATGCAAAGAGCCAACTCATTGAAAAAGACCTTGATGCTGGAAAAGATTGAAGGCAGGAGGAGAAGGGTGCAGCAGAGGATGAGATAGTTGGATGGCATCATTGACTCAATGTACACAAATTTGAGCAAAGTCCAGGAGATAGTGAAGGACAGGGAAGCCTGGCGTGCTACAGTCCATGGGGTCACAAAGAGTTGAACACGACTGAGTGACTGAACAACAACAACAATACATTAATGGAATGAAAGGGGAAAAATTATATGATTATCTCAATTGACACAGAAAAGATATTTGACAAAATCCAGCATCTTTATAATTAAAAATACCCAGAAAAATAAGAATAAAAGGGAAGTTTCTTCATCAACATGATAAAGGAACTTTACAAAAAATCCACAGCTAACACCATGGAAAACAGACTGGTTCCAAATAGGAAAAGGAGTACGTCAAGGCTGTATATTGTCACCCTGCTTATTTAACTTATATGCAGAGTACATCATGAGAAATGCTGGGCTGGAAGAAGCACAAGCTGAAATCAAGATTGCTGGGAGAAATATCAATAACCTCAGATATGCAGATGACACCATCCTTATGGCAGAAAGTGAAGAGGAACTAAAAAGCCTCTTGATGGAAGTGAAAATGGAGAGTGAAAAAGTTGGCTTAAAGCTCAACACTCAGAAAATGAAGATCATGGCATCTGGTCCCATCACTTCATGGGAAATAAATGGGGAAACAGTGGAAACAGTGTTAGACTTTATTTTTCTGGGCTCCAAAATCACTGCAGATGGTGATTGCAACCATGAAATTAAAAGACGCTTACTCCTTGGAAGGAAAGTTATGACCAACCTAGACAGCATATTCAAAAGCAGAGACATTACTTTGCCAACAAAGGTCCGTCTAGTCAAGGCTATGGTTTTTCCAGTGGTCATGTATGGATGTGAGAATTGGACTCTGAAGAAAGCTGAGAGCCGAAGAATTGATGCTTTTGAACTGTGGTGTTGGAGAAGACTCTTGAGAGTCCCTTGGACTGCAAAGAGATCCAGACAGTCCATTCTAAAGGAGATCAGTCCTGGGTATTCCTTGGAAGGACTGATGCTGAAGCTGAAGCTCCAGTACTTTGGCCACCTCATGTGAAGAGTTGACTCGTTGGAAAAGACCCTGATGCTGGCAGGGATTGGGGGCAGGAGGAGAAGGGGACAACAGAGGATGAGATGGCTGGATGGCATCACTGACTCGATGGACATGAGTTTAGGTAAACTCTGGGAGTTGGTGATGGACAGGGAGGCCTGGCATGCTGCGATTCATGGGGTCGCAAAGAGTCGGACACGACTGAGTGACTGAACTGAACTGAACTGAACACCATACTCATTAGTGAAAGGATGAAAGATTTTAGCTTAAGATCATGGATAAAATAAGTATGCCCACTTTTATCACTTCTATTCAACACTGAACTGGAACTTCAATGCAGAAAAAATTATCAAGAAAAAGAAATAAAAGGTCTCTGAGTTGGAAAGTAAGAAGTAAAACTAAATACTAACAGATAACATTGTCTTATACATAGAAAATCTGCAGAAAAAGAATCCAGAAAAAAGCAACAAACAATATGCAGGGTATGAAATCAATGCACAAATGTCAGTTGTGTTTCTATATATTTGCAGTAAGTTAACTGGAAAAAAATAAGTAAGCAACTGTATTTCAAGAGCATATAGAAGAATAGAAAAAAAAAAAATGAAAGTGTTAGTCCTCAGTCATGTCCAATTCTTTACAACCCCATAGACTGTAGCCAACTGGGCTCTCCTGTCTTGTTATTTTCCAGGCACAAATTCTGTAGTGGGGTTGCCATTTCCTTCTCCAAAGGATCTTCCCAATCCAGGGATCAAATTCAGGTCTCCTACATTGTGAGCAGATTCTTTACTGTCTGAGCCATCAGCGAAGCCCAAGAATAGAATACCAGGGAATAAATAAACTGAAAAGGTAAAGGATTTGTACACTGAAAACTAGAAACATTGCTGGAAAAAAAGTTAACAAAGAGAAATCCTATCTTTGTGAGTAGAAAACCTTAATATTTCTAAGATGTTAATATGACCCAAAGAGACCTACAGATTAAGTGTATTTTCTAACAAAAATGCTTTCCTTGCATAAATGGAAAATCCAACTCTCAAAATCATGGGATTGCAAGGGTTCCCAAACAGTCAAAACCATTTGAAAAAGAGCAAAGTCAGAGAACTCATATTTCCTAATTTCAAAAGTTGCTACAAAGCTACAGCAATAAAAACAGTGGGGTACTGGAATAGAATTTAGAGTCCATAAATAAACCCATATATCTATGACCAATTTATTTTTGAGAAGGCTGTCACATCCATTCAATGGAAAAAGAGTCATCTCTTCAACAAATTGAGCTAGGACAACTGAATTTCCACATGCAAAAGAATAAAGTTGGACCCCTTCATCACACCATATACAAAATTAACTCTGAATGTATCAGTGAAAAATATAACAGTTAAAGCCATAAAAGTCTTAGAAGAAAACATAAAGGTAAATCTTTCTGACCTTGGATTTGGCAATGGATTCTTAGATATGATAGTAAAACACAAACAACATAGGAAAAAACAAATTGGACTTCATCAAAATTAAAACCTTTTGTGCATCAAAAGACATTATCAGAGAGAAGAAGATAGTGGAGGGGTAGCTGAATGTGGAGTACATCTCTCTGCATGGATACATCAGGAATACACCTTCAGACACAGAAGTGCATACAGAACACCAGCTGAGAGTGGACAGGAGTACCTGACCAGTGGAAAAGAATATATAGAACCATGCAAAACTCGGTAGGATGAAGGAACTAGGGTGGAAAACAGGAGTGTTAGTAGGATTGGACCTGCCCTTGGTGGGTGGGGGAACTGAAGCAGGAGTTTTATCCCCACATTAGGGCAATTGCCTGAGTCAGAGGAAGAACATTTAAGGCTGAGAGGGAAACAGCTGATCTGTGGCAGCCTAAATGGAATGAGAATCAGACAGTCCCTGCCACATATATACATATCCCAGACAGGGACACAGGTCCCCTGAAAGGGGCAGCAGCTGGGAGCTGGAGCATAGCGTTTATGGAGCAATCCCAGGGTGAGGGCTGCTGTTGACTGCAAGAGACAGATCAAGGGGATGTGAGGGAGGAGACTGTGGTGGGAAATGCCTGTGGAGGAAAGCCAGGAAGCCATGGAAGCAAGGCGATACTGCTGAGTCATGCATACCAGGTGAAGCCATCACTATAGCCTCTCTCCCCCCACACACCAGCATTGGCAGCTGACCAATAGAGAGGCTGGCCTGATGCACTGAACTACAGAGTAGGACCCCACCCATGGTGCTCCTTTAAGTGACTGATGCGCTGAACCACAGAGTAGAACCCCACCAAGGGTGCCCCTTTAAGTGCCTGAGGCTGCCGATCTACAGAGTAGGACCCAAGCCGGGGGCCCCCTCTATGTGCCTGACACACCAAACAACAGAGAAGGACCTCAAGCAAGGGAGCCCTCTAAGTGCCTGAACCTGCAGAGCTACAGACAAAAACTGGCTAAAGAGGCCTTCTGATTGCCAGCTACAAGAGGCATGAAAAAAGACTCTGATAGGGCCATAACTCCTGCATCGGAGGCAGTCCATGTCCCTGCAACTTGGCACCGCCAGGATCCCTGCAAGCCAAGCAGCTGTGCCACCTTTATGCCCAACTCTCACTGGGCCAGAGCTACCACAAGCAAAAAAAAAAAGTCTTGCTTCTATGCACATAGGATTGCTTCAGTAGTGTCCGACTCTTTGCAACCCTGTAGACTGTGGCCTGCCAGGCTTCTCTGTCAGGGAAGGGGGTTCTCCAGGCAAGAATACTGGGGCGTATTGGCCAATACGGGTTGCCATACCCTTCTAGAGCACTATATTTCCTGCTGCCCAAGCCGCTAACTTCCCTGAGTACCTGGTGCTGCCAGAACCCCTGCAACCCAAGCAGTTGCACCACCTCCACACCTGACCCTCACAGGGGCAAACCAAGTCCTCCAGGGCAGCCTCAGGAGCAAACCCCAGTAGATGACCTACATGTGGAGGTGGAAATAAAACCACAATTGAAACCCAGGGGCAGTGTGACTAAGGAAGAAGACCCAAAACTTCCCACCAGCTATACAAGCTGCAGATTAAATCCACATGATCAACTAAGCAGACTGTGTCTATGGAATATATAAAAGATCACTGAGAGCTCCCACAAAAGAAAATGCACTAGTTCTGATAGCTGTGGACATTTGAAGCAAGAACACACAGGAGTAGGACCACATTAGAATCTGAGCTGCCCCCACAACAGGTCCAGAGATCTCAGCTGGTGTTCTGCATGCACTTCTGTGTTGGAGGGTATCCTAGGAAGGTGAGGTGGACTGTGACCTCCAGCAAGGGAAAGTACTCTGACAGCAGTGACTCAAGAAAAACATTTATTATTCTCATGTTTTGACTTGTTCTGTAGATTCTTTTGGATCTTTTTTTCTCCCCACACCCCCCATCCCCCGCCCCCCACCATTGTAGTTGTTGCTTTTATTGGCACTATATTGTCGCCCTGCTTATTTAACTTATATGCAGAGTACATCATGAGAAACGCTGGGCTGGAAGAAGCACAAGCTGGAATCAAGATTGCCGGGAGAAATATCAATAACCTCAGATATGCAGATGACACCACCCTTATGGCAGAAAGTGAAGAGGAACTAAAAAGCCTCTTGATGAAAGTGAAAGTGGAGAGTCAAAAATCTGGCTTAAAGCTCAACATCCAGAAAACAAAGATCATGGCATCTGGTCCCATCACTTCATGGGAAATAGATGGGGAAACAGTGGAAACAGTATCAGACTTTATTTTTCTGGGCTCCAAAATCACTGCAGATGGTGACTGCAGCCATGAAATTAAAAGATGCTTACTCCTTGGAAGGAAAGTTATGAACAACCTAGATAACATATTCAAAAGCAGAGACATTACTTTGCCAACAAAGGTTCGTCTAGTCAAGGCTATGGTTTTTCCAGTGGTCATGTATGGATGTGAGAGTTGGACTGTGAAGAAAGCTGAGCACAGAAGAATTGATGCTTTTGAACTGTGGTGTTGGAGAAGACTCTTGAGAGTCCCTTGGACTGCAAAGAGATCCAACCTGTCCATTCTGAAGGAGATCAGTCCTGGGTGTTCTTTGGAAGGAATGATGCTAAAGCTAAAACTCCAGTACTTTGGCCACCTGATGTGAAGACTTGACTCATTGGAAAAGACTCTGATGCTGGGATGGATTGGGGGCAGGAGGAGAAGGGGACGACAGAGGATGAGATGGCTGGATGGCATCACTGACTTGATGGACATGAGTCTGACTGAACTCCAGGAGTTGGTGATGGACAGGGAGGCCTGGTGTGCTGTGATTCATGGGGTCGCAAAGAGTCGGACACGACTGAGCAACTGAACTGAACTGAACTGATGCAATCTAATTAAACTTTTGAGCTTTTTTTATCTTTGTCAGTCACATTTTTTATTATTGTTATAAACCTCTGCCTCTACACTAAGCTTTTGCCATTCTGGGGAGTTTTCCTTTTTTCTTTCTTTAATTTTAATTTTTAATTTTTTAAACCTATTATTATTTTTCTACATTTATTCCTTTGTTTATTTTTCCTACTGTTCTTTTCACCTTGCAATTAATCTTTAATGTATATAAATCTTTTTTATCTACCTCTATTTAACTTTGCATACTTATTCTTTCATTCTTCTACTTCTTTCCTTTCCTCTCAACATATTTGTTAGTTTTATTTTCATTGCTTTATTCCCAAATTGGCATCTTGCTTTCATTTTGTTTTCCAGTCAGTGCTTTAGTTAATTTTGTTCTGGTAAACATAATTTTTGGTTTCCTCTGTTCACCAGGTCAATCTATTTTACTTTATTTTTGTTGGGCTGTTTTGATTTTGCTTATGTGTGTATATGTATATGTGTATATTCAGTCACACTTTTTATTGTTGTTATAAGCCTCTGTATCTATGTTGAGCTTTTGCAGTTCTGTGGAGTTTTCGGGGTTTTTTGTTTTGTTTTGTTTTGTTTTGTTTTCTTCTTCCATTTTTTTCTTTCTTCTTTTTTTTATAATTTTAACTTTTTTTTAAACCTATTGCTTTTTCTATATTTATTCATTTGTTTTCCTTTCCTACTGTTTTTTTCCCCTTGCAGTTAATCTTTAATGTATATAAATCTTTTTCATCTACCTCTATTTAACTTTGCATATCTATTCTTTCTTCCTTTACTTTCTTTCTTTTCTTCTCAACATATTTGTTAGTTTTGTTTTCATTGCTTTATTCCCCACTTGGTACCTTGCTTTAGTTTTGTTTTCTGCCTTGTGCTTTACTTAGTTTTGTTCTTAACAAGAAAATGCAATTTTTGATTTCCTTTCTTCACCAGGTCAATCTATTGTACTTTATTTTGGTTGGACTGTTTTGACTTTGCTCATGGGTGTATATGTATATGTGTATATTCCATTATTTTAATTATTATTTGCTTGATTTTGTAACTGGCACTTGTCTGGAGTTCATCTTTGCTTTCTCATTTTTGGATATTTGTTTTAATCTCACTTAATGCCATAAGAAACCACTTGAATCTTCATTCCTGGTCAGAGATCAATCCCTGAGACTTTGGACTGGGAATAGTGACTCCAAGACCCTGAACTACCGGAAAACATACCTCATTTCAGTTCAGTCACTCAGTCGTGTCCTACTCTTTGCGACCCCATGAATCGCAGCACACCAGGCCTCCCTGTCCATCACCAACTCCTGGAGTTCACTCAGACTCATGTCCATCAAGTCAGTGATGCCATCCAGCCATCTCATCCTCTGTCGTCCCCTTCTCATCCTGCCCCCAATCCCTCCCAGCATCAGAGTCTTTTCCAATGAGTCAACTCTTCGCATGAGGTGGCCAAAGTACTGGAGTTTCAGCTTCAGCATCATTCCCTCCAAAGAAATCCCAGGGCTGATCTCCTTTAGAATGGACTGGTTGGATCTCTTTGCAGTCCAAGGGACTCTCAAGAGTCTTCTCCAACACCACAGTTCGGCGCTCAGCCTTCTTCAGAGTCCAACTCTCACATCCATACATGACTACTGGAAAAACCATAGCCTTGACTAGACGGATCTTTGTTGGCAAAGTAATGTCTCTGCTTTTGAATATGCTATCTAGGTTGCTCATAACTTTCCTTCCAAGGAGTAGGCATCTTTTAATTTCATGGCTGCAATCACCATCTGCAGTGATTTTGCCACCCCAAAAAATAAAGTCTGATACTGTTTCCACTGTTTCCCCATCTATTTCCCATGAAGTGATGGGATTGGATGCCATGATCTTCGTTTTCTGAAGGGAGTAGCAAATAGCGAGCACTCATACAAAGAAAACCACCTAAATAAAAGACAACCTAGTATCACCCAACCACCAATAGCACCCTGTGCAGGATGCCTCATCTAAACAACAAACAAAACAAAAATAAAAACCCAATCATCAGCAGACAGGATTACCATCTCACTCAGCCTTGCTCATTAGAGGAAAAACAAACAAACAAACAAACAAAAACTCGCACAAATCTCACCCTATAGGAACCTTACACAAACCACTGGTCCAACCACAGGAGGGCGGAAATCAAAAGGAAGAAAGAATTCAACCTTGAAGCCTGGGAAAAGGAGTTCTCAAACTCAATAAGTTAAAAAAAAATAATAATAATAATCAAAAGGCAGAGAAATACTAAACAAATGAAGGAACAAACTAGAAACACAGAAGCTCAAATAAATGAAGAGGAAATAGGCAAACTTCCTGAAAAAGAATTCAGAATAATGATAGTAAATTTGATCAAAAACATTGAAAATAAAATGGTGAAAATGCAAGAATCAATTAACAAAGACCTAGAAAAATTAAAGAATAAACATACAGAGACAAACAACACAATTACTGGAATTAAAAATACTCCAGAAGGAATCAATAGCAGACTATCTGAAGCAAAAGAACGAATCAGTGAGCTGGAAGATAAATTGGTGGAAATAACTTCTGAAGATCAGAATAAAGTAAAGAGAATGAGAAGAACTGAGGATAGTCTCAGAGACCTCAGGGACAATATTAAATGCACCAACATTCAAATTATAGGGGTCCCTGAAGAAAAAGAGGAAAAGAAAGGGTATGGGGAAATGTTTGAAGAAATTATAGTTGAAAAATTCCCCAACATGAAAAAGGAAATAGACAATCAAGTCCAAGAGGCACAAAGAGTCCCATACAGGATAAACCCAAGGAGAAACACGCCAAGACACATACTAATCAAACTAACAAACACTAAACACAAAGAAAGAATATTAAAAGCAGCAAAGGAGAAGCAACAAGTACAATACAAGGGAAACCCCATATGCTTAACAACTGATTTTTCAGCAGAAACTCTGCAGGCCAGAAGGGAATGGCAGGATATATTTAAAGTACTGAAAGGGAAAAATCTACAACCAAGATTACTGTATCCAGCAAGGATCTCATTCAAAATTGTTGGAGAAATAAAAAGATTTTCAGACAAGCAAAATTTAAGAGAATTCACTACCACCAAACCAGCTTTACAACAAATGATAAAGGGACCTATATAGTCAAGAAATACAAGAGAAGAAAAAGATCTACAAAATCAACCCCAAATAATTAAAAAAATGGCAATAAGAACATATATATTAATGATTACTTTAAATGTAAATGTATTAAATGCTCCAACCAAAAGACACAGACTGGCTGAATGGATACAAAAACAAGATCCATATATATGCTGTCTACAAGAAACCCACTTCAGACCTAAAGACACATATAGACTGAATGTGAGAGGCTGGAAAAATATATTCCATGCAAATGGGAAGCAAAAGAAAGCTGGAGTAGCAATCCTCATATCAGATAAAATAGACCTTAAAATAAGATTACAAGAGATAAGGGAGGACACTACATTATGATCAAGGGATCAATCAAAGAGGAAGACAATGCAATTGTAAATATATATGCACCCATCATAGGAAAACCCAATATATAAGACAAACACTAATAGACATAAAAGGAAAAATTGACAGTAACACAATAATAGTAGGAGACTTTAACACCCCACTCACACTAATGGACAGATCATCAAAACAGAAAATTAATAAGGAAACATAAATCTTAAATGAAACATTAGATAAGATGGATCTCATTGATATCTTCAGGACATTCCATCCAAATACAGAAGAATACACCTTCTTCTCAAATGCACATGGAACATTCTCCCGGATAGACCACATCTTCGGTCACAAATCAAACCTCAGTAAATTTAAGAAAACTGAGATCTTATCAGTCATCTTCTCCGACCACAACACTATGAGATTAGATGTCAATCACAAGAAAAAAAAACTGTAAGAAATGCAAATACATGGAGATTAAACATGTTTCTAAATAACCAACAGGTTACTGAAGAAAAAGGGAAATCAAAAAATTGCTAGAAACAAATGACAATGAAAACACGACAACTCAAAACCTATGCGATGCAGCAAAAGCAGTTCCAAGAGGGAAGTTTATAGCAACACAATCCTACCTCAAAAAAAACAAGAAAAACATCGAATAGACAACCTAACTTTACACCTAAAACAACTGGGAAAACAACAACAACAACAACAAAATTAGTAGAAGGAAAGAAATCATAAAGATCTGAGAAGAAATAAATGAAAAAGAAATGAAAGAAACAATATTAAAGATTAATAAAACTAAAAGTTGGTTCTTTGAGAAGATAATAAAACAGAAACCTTTAACCAGATTCATGAAGAAAAAAAAAAAAGAGAGAAGAATCAAATCAACAAAATTAGAAATGAAAAAGGAGAGGTTACAACAGACAATGCAGAAATACAAAGAATTATAAAAGACTATTATGAAAAACTATATGGCATTGGCACCCCACTCCAGTACACTTGCCTGGAAAATCCCATGGGCAGAGGAGCCTGGTAGGCTGCAGTCCACGGGGTCATGAAGAGTCGGACACAACTGAGCGACTTCACTTTCACTTTTCACTTTCATGCATTGGAGAAGGAAATGACAACCCACTGCAGTGTTCTTGCCTGGAGAGTCCCAGGGACGGGGAATCCTGGTGGGCTGCCGTCTCGGGGATCGCACAGAGGCAGACACAACTGAAGCGACTTAGCAGCAGTAGCAGCAGCATATGGCAATAAAATGGATAACCAGGAAGAAATGGACAGATTCTTAGAAAAGTTCAATCTTCCAAGATTGAACCAGGAAGAAATAGAAATTATGAACAATCCAATTACAAGCTCTGAAATTGAAGCTGTGATCAAAAATCTCGTAAAAAACAAAAGCCCAGGACCAGATGGCTTCACAAGAGAATTCTATCAAACATTTAAAGAAGTCCTTCTAAAACTCTTTCAAAAAATTGCAGAGGAAGGAACACTTCCAAACTCATTATATAAGGCCACCATCACCCTGATACCAACACCAGACAAAGACAACACAAAAAAGAAAACTAAAGGCCAATATCACTGATGAATATAGACGCAAAAATCCTCAACAAAATTTTACCAAACAGAACTCTGCAACACGTCAAAAAATCTCATACCCCATGATAAAGTTGTGTTTATTCCAAGAATGCAAGGATTCTTCAATATACACAAATCAATCAATGTGGTACACCATATTAACAAATTGAAAGGTAAAAAAAAATATGATAATCTCAACAGATGTAGAAAAAGCCTTTGACAAATTTCAGCACCCATTTATGATTAAAACTCTTCAAAATATGGGCATAGAAGGAACGAACCTACCTCAACATTGTAAATGCCACATATGATAAGCCTACAGAAAACATTATTCTCAATGGTGAAAAACTGAAAGCATTCCCCCTAAGATTAGGAACAACACAAGGTTGTCCACTTTCATCACTATTATTCAACATAGTCCTAGCTAGAGCAATTAGAGAATAAAAAGAAATAAAAGGAATCCAGATCAGAAAAGAAGTAAAGGTCTCAATGTGTGCAGATGACATGGTATTATACATAGAAAATCCTAAAGATAGTATCAGAAAATTACTAGAGCTAATCAGTGAATTTAGCAAAGTTGCAGGATACAAAATCAATACACAGAAATCACTTGCATTTCTATATACTAACAATGAAAAATCAGAAAGAGAAATTAAGGAATCAATCCCATTCACCATTGCAACAAAAAGAATTAAATATCTAGGGATAAACTTACCTAAGGAGACAACATAATTCCACACAGAAAATTATAAGACACTGATGAAAGAAATCAAAGAAGACATAAACAGATGGAGAGATATTCCATGTTCCTGAGTAGAAGACTCAATGTTGTGAAACTGACTATACTACCAAATGCAATCTACAGACTCAATGCAATCCCTATCAAATTACCAATGGCATTTTTCACAGAACTAGAACAAAAAATTTCACAATTCATATGGAAACAGAAAAGATCCTAAATAGCCAAAGCAGTCTTGAGAAAGAAGAATGGAGAAGGAGGAATCAACCTTCATTGCTTCAGATTATACTACAAAGCTACAGTCATCTAGAAAGTATAGTACTGGCACAAAAATAGAAATATAGACCAATGTAACATAATAGAAAACCCAGAAGTAAACCCATGCACCTATGGGTACTTTATTTTTGACAAAGGAGGAAAGAATATATAATGGGGCAAAGACAGCCTCTTCAATAAATGGCCCTGGGAAAACTGGACAGCTATGTATACAAGAATAAAATTAGAACCATACACAAAGATAAATGCAAATGGATTAAATGCCTAAATGTAAGACCAGAAACTATAAAAATCTTAGAGGAAAACATAGGCAGAACACCCGATGACATAAATCAAAGCAAGATCCTCTATGACCCATCTCCTAGAGTAATGGAAATAAAAACAAAAGTAAACAAATGAGACCTGATTAAACTTTAAAACTTTTACACAGCAAAGGAAACTACAAGCAAGGTGAAAAGACAACCCTCAGAATGGGAGAAACTAATATCAAATGAAACAACTGACAAAGGATTAATTTCCAAACTATACAAGCAGCTCCTACAGCTCAAAACCAGAAAAACAAACAACCCAATCAAAAAGTGGGAAAAAGACCTAAACAGATATTTCTCCAAAGAAGACTTACAGATGGCTAATGAACACATGAAAAGATGCTCAACATCGCTCATTATTAGAGGAATGCAAATAAAAACCACACTGAGATATCACCTCACACCAGTCAGAATGGCCCTCATCAAAAAGTCTACAAACAATAAATGCTGGAGAGGGTGTGGATAAAAGGGAACACTCTTGTACTTTTCATGGGAATGTAAACTGATACAGCCACTAAGGACAACTGTATGGTGATTCCTTTAAAAACTAGGAATAGAACAACCATATGACCCAGCAATCCCACTCCTAGGCATATACCCTGAGGAAACCAAAACTGAAAAAGACACATGTATCTCATTGCTCATTGCACCACTATTAACAATAGCTAGAACATGGAAGCAACCTAGATGTCCATCAACAGATGATGGATAAAGAAGTTGTGGTACATATACACGATGGGATATTACTCGGCCATTAAAAGGAACCAAGAACCTATTATACAGAGTGAAGTGAGTCAGAAAGAGAAAAATAAATATCATATTCTAACACACATAAACAGAATCTAGAAAAACATTACTGAAGAATTGATTTACAGGGAAACAATGGAGAAACAGACCTAGAGAATAGACTTATAGACAAGGGGAGAGGGGAGGAGAGAGTAAGATGTATGGAAAGAGTAATATGGAAACTTACATTAACATATGGAATTAGATAGCCAATGGGAATTTGTGGTATGGCTCAGGAAAATCAAACAGGGTTCTGTATCAACCTGGAGGAGTGGGATGGGGAGGGAGATGGAGGGAGTTTCAAAAGGGAGGGGATATATGTATACCTATGGCTGATTCATGTTGAGCTTTTATAGAAAACAACAAAATTCTGTAAAGCAATTATTCGTCAATAAAAAAATAAAAAGAAAAAAAAGACATTTTCAGAAAGTGAAAAGACAACCTATAGAATAGTAGATAATATTTGCAAATCATATAACTGATAGTGCTTTAATAAGGAGAATATAAAAATACATAAAACTCAATGACAAAAAGACAAGACAGTTTATCAATAAAAATGGGCAATGAGTGCTCGCTTGGCATCACACATACTAAAATTGGAACGATACACAGAAGATTAGCATGGCCCCTGCGCAAGGATGACACACAAATTCATGAAGCGTTCCAAATTTTTAGGCAAAACACTCTCCAACATACATCACAGCAGGATCCTCTATGACCCACCTCCCAGAATATTGGAAATAAAAGCAAAAATAAACAAATGGGACCTAAATAAACTTAAAAGCTTCTGCACATCAAAGGAAACTATTAACAAGGTGAAAAGGCAGCCTTCAGAATGGGAGAAAATAATAGCAAATGAAGCAACTGACAAACAACTAATCTCAAAAATATACAAGCAACTCCTACAGCTCAACTCCAGAAAAATAAATGACCCAATCAAAAAATGGGCCAAAGAACTAAATAGACATTTCTCCAAAGAAGACATACAGATGGCTAACAAACACATGAAAAGATGCTCAACATCACTCATTATCAGAGAAATGCAAATCAAAACCACTATGAGGTACTATTTCACACCAGTCAGAATGGCTGCAATCCAAAAGTCTACAAGCAATAAATGCTGGAGAGGGTGCGGAGAAAAAGGAACCCTCTTACACTGTTGGTGGGAATGCAAACTAGTACAGCCACTATGGAGAACAGTGTGGAGATTCCTTAAAAAACTGAAAATAGAACTGCCTTATGATCCAGCAATCCCACTGCTGGGCATACACACTGAGGAAACCAGAAGGGAAAGAGACACGTGTACCCCAATGTTCATCCCAGCACTGTTTATAATAGCCAGGACATGGAAGCAACCTAGATGTTCATCAGCAGATGAATGGATAAGAAAGCTGTGGTACATATACACAATGGAGTACTACTCAGCCATTAAAAAGAACACATTTGAATCAGTTCTAATGAGGTGGATGAAACTGGAGCCTATTATACAGAGTGAAGTAAGCCAGAAAGAAAAACACCAATAGAGTATACTAACGCATATATATGGAATTTAGAAAGATGGTAACAATAACCCTGTGTACGAGACAGCAAAAGAGACACTGATGTATAGAACAGTCTTATGGACTCTGTGGGAGAGGGAGAGGGTGGGAAGATTTGGGAGAATGACATTGAAACATGTGTAATATCATGTATGAAATGAGTTGCCAGTCCAGGTTTGATGCATGATACTGGATGCTTGGGGCTGGTGCACTGGGACGACCCAGAGGGATGGTGTGGGGAGGGAGGAGGGAGGAGGGTTCAGGATGGGGAGCGTATGTATACCTGTGGCGGATTCGTTTTGATGTTTGGCAAAAGTAATACAGTGTTTCAGGTTTAAAAATAAAATAAAATTTTAAAATAAATAAATAAATAAATTTTAAAAATGGGCAATGGACTTGAGTCGCCATTTCTTTAATGCTCATCATCATTAGTCATTCAGTTCAGTCGCTCAGTTGTGTCCGACTCTTTGCAACCCCATGAATTGCAGCATGGCAGGCCTCCCTGTCCATCACCAACTCCTGGAGTTCACTCAAACTCATGTGCATCGAGTCAGTGATGCCATCCTGCCATCTCATCCTCTGTCGTCCCCTTCTCCTCCTGCCCCCAATCCCTGCCAGCATCAGGGTCTTTTCCAATGAATCAACTCTTCGCATGAGGTGGCCAAAGTACTGGAGTTTCAGGTTTAGCATCATTCCTTCCAAAGAACACCCAGGGCTGATCTCCTTTAGAATGGACTGGTTGGATCTCTTTGCAGTCCAACGGACTCTCAAGAGTCTTCTCCAACACCACAGTTCAAAAGCATCAGTTCTTCGGTGCTCAGCCTTCTTCACAGTCCAACTCTCACATCCATACATGACTACTGGAAAAACCATAGCCTTGACTAGACGAACCTTTGTTGGCAAAGTAATGTCTCTGCTTTTCAATATGCTATCTAGGTTGGTCATAACTTTCCCTCCAAGGAGTAAGTGTCTTTTAATTTCATGGCTGCAGTCACCATCTGCAGTGATTTTGCAGCCCAGAAAAATAAAGTCTGACACTGTTTCCCCATCTATTTCCCATGAAGTGATGGGACCAGATGCCATGGTTTAGTGTCTGAATGTTGAGCTTTAAGCCAACTTTTTCACTCTCCTCTTTCACTTCCATCAAGAGGCTTTTTAGTTCCTCTTCACTTTCTGCCATAAGGGTGGTGTCATCTACATATCTGAGGTTCTTGATATTTCTCCCAGCAATCTTGATTTCAGCTTGTGCTTCTTCCAGCCCAGCGTTTCTCATGATGTACTCTGCATAGAAGTTAAATAAGCAGGGTGACAATATACAGCCTTGACATACTCCTTTTCCTATTTGGAACCAGTCTGTTGTTCCATGTCCAGTTCTAAGTGTTGCTTCCTGACCTGCATATAGGTTTCTTAAGAGGCAGGTCAGGTGGTCTGCTATTCCCAACTCTTTCAGAATTTTCCACAGTTTATTGTGATCCACACAGTCAAAGGCTTTAGGAAAATGCAAATCTAAGCCATAGTGAGATGCCATTTTACACCTACTAGGATAGTTATAATCAGAGGAAATAGCAAGTATCGGAGAGGAGGTGGCAAAAGAGGAGAGGAGGAGAGGAGGAGCCCTTACATTTTTCTAGTGGGAATGCAAAACAGTGAAATTACTGTGGGAAATAGTTTTCCAGATTGTCAAAAAGCTAAACATATGACCCAGCAATTCTATTCTCAGGCATATACTCAAAAAGAAATTAAATTGGGGACTTCACAGCAGTCAAAATCTGGAACAACCCAAATGTCCATCGACAGTCAAACATATAAACAAAATATGGTATATACATAAAACAGAATATGATTTATCTGTAAAAAGAATGAAGTTTTGATACATGCGCTAGCATCAATGAACCATGAAAACATTATTCTAATTGAGATAAATCAGACACAAAAGAACAATTATTTTATGATTCCACTTATATGAAATATATAGAATGGACAAATTCATAGAGACAAAAGGCAGATTAGAAGGTACCAAGAGTTGAGGGCTGAGGGGAAAAGAATGAGGAATTACTGCTTAATGGTTACAAAGTTTCTATCTGGGCTGATGAAAATTTTTAAAAATAAACTGTGGTAATAGTTAAATGACATTGTGAATGTGATTAGCACTGCTGAACTGTACTCTTAAAATAGATCAAATGACAAACTTTGTGATATATATTTTGTACTATAATAAAAGAAAGATTTCCTGATTGGGAAGTGCATTATCATTTTCCAAAGGAGGTGGGACCTCATTCTGCAGAAAGAAATCACTGAAGTTTTCTAGGCAAAGTAGCTGGAATGCCTGATTTTTCCATGTATGCAACTTTGTCTGCCTGACAAAGTTGCTCTAAATTCCCTAGAGCACCTACCTATCAAACTGTCTGTGCATAAGTACATCTGATTGGCAATTAGTGCCTTCACTGAGGAATCCAAGCAGCACTTTCTAATGTGTCCTCCTAGGCCACTGTCAGTAACACTTCATTCTGTTCTCACTCAGAGATAGCTCCTCAATGATAGGTAGTCATAAAGGATGAAGTGGTATCTCTTTTATAGCATGCTGGAAGACAAGACTGCTAATAGGAACAACACAATTTCCAGCTTCACATTCTACTACAAATTCTAACAATGTACCATTGAGACTCCTAAAAATTAAAATTTTGTTTGGGTAGAGACGGCTAAAGATAAAAAGTAACATTTACCTGGGCTATCTTTATCCTGTTGCTTTTCTTTTTTTTTTTTTATTTTATTTTTAAACTTTACATAATTGTATTAGTTTTGCCAAATATCCAAATGAATCCGCCACAGGTATACATGTGTTCCCCATCCTGAACCCTCCTCCCTCCTCCCTCCCCATTCCATCCCTCTGGGTCGTCCCAGTGCACCAGCCCCAAGCATCCAGTATCGTGCGTCGCTTTTCTATCAACCCCCTCCTTAGGCATTAATCTTTCATCAAGAGCTCTGCCATTCCTTAAAGCAGAATCTATGCTAAGTGGTTCTGTACTTTCTCACTCAAATTTCCTATAGGGTCAAGCTTCAGTGCAAAACAAGGAGCTAAGTAGGTGACTTTATCCCTGTTCCTAAAGCCCTGGGCAATATGATTCAGAGTAGAGCAGAGCAAGACTTCTACCATTCACTAAGCAGCCTCCTTGGCGCAGACATTCTGGTCACCTTGTAGCAACCCTGCTCATGAGGAAACCCTGAAGCTCCCAATAATTAACAGGTTTTCTTCAGGCCACATGGCTTTTGGGGGGCAAAATCAAAATTCAGCCAGTCTGTAAGAATGTCTTTCCCTTGCAACTCTTCTCATGTGCTCAGTTTTTTTTTTTTTTTTCCTTTCTAACATATAACATTTATTTAGGTTTGCTTTTGTAACCAAAATTAGATGCTTTCACTACTTAAAATCACCAGTGAAACCTCTTCCCAAAAGGTGATCTGTCTCATGTGCTCAGAGATACAATTTGACTATGTTCTACCTGAAACCTTGTAGTCTTTTATTAAAAAAAAAAAAAACATACTGTACCTGGTCTGGCTCTGAACATTTTTCAAGTGCCTTTGGTCATAAACAATACTGTTCTGATGAATCCACTACCTCAAGTTTGGATGAGATAACCTATAGTCTTAAGCTACTCAGGATGCATCTCTAGAGAATATCTCAACAGTTACATACCTCATGTTCATCCTTCAAACCAGAGAAACTCATGAATGGACTGAGCATACTGTATAGAGTACAAACCACCCTGTCTGCCTCCTTTGGTGAGGTATCACTAAATTGTTTTGGCCATTGACTACCTAAAATAGACCACATAAGATTTATCACATTTAATTAAGGAATTTCAGTTGAAAAGAAACACTACGAGTGTCCAGGGGGTAGTTTTAAATCCACCACTAAACCTGTCATTCACTCAAGCATTGAGCTTCCAGGGTACAAGCTTAAGCCTGCTCTTAGTACACAGTTGGTTAGGCAAGCAGGACAGGTAGCATGGGATGAGTTAGATTCGAAGGTGACAATGAGGAGAATCACCAAGGAGTTAAGTTCTACTAACGCACACAGGGCCTGAGACCAACAGGAGGGAGCATGTCATTACCTGTACATATAGTCTGCAAGGTGCCCTCTCATGAGAAAAGTCCTATTCTGTCCAGTTTCCCTTTCAAATCCAGCAAAAGCAAGGCCATTTTTCATCATCTTGTATTTTCCTGAGTTACTTAGCAATCAGCATAAACTGTTCATTCACATCACACTTAATCCAGTGCCAGGTGCACTGTTTCTAAGACTTATGCCTGCATGAGGTGATTCAGTCCTCACAGCATCCTTACAGAGAGCAGTGAGGCACCCTGCAGGTGCCCATGGGCATCAAACAACTGCAAATAATTTTAAAAATAATAATAATGAAAAAAAAAAAAAAAAACCTAAGTACTAGAGCTATGCTTTGAGCCAGGATAATTTGGCTTTAGTTCTGCTCTCTCCCTACTCGATCTAGGGATGTGGCCACAAACATTCAGCAGCAGCTTTGATGTCAAAGCTCAGCATGAAGCTTGTGGCTCCATTTCAACACCTGGAAACTTCTGTGTGGCTTCCAATCAGGCTTAGGAAACACCATGATTACAGTGTCAGTAGCTTTTAAATAATTGAGATTGAAAAAAATAAAGGTAATTTAAAAATAAGTTTCTAATCATGTTGCTGCAACTAAGCTTTCAATCAATACTGATGGGAAAATGTAAGTGGACAAGACCCTGCTGAGTTGCCTGCCCCTCTTCATGCTCCTCCATCCTCTCTTACTCTCTTCCTCCACGGATTACATCAAGAGGTTGTCATACCCAGGTTTCCAGGTATGCTCTGCTAAGGGGAGGCACAGCAGGAGACAGAATCCAGGCATGAGGATTCACAGCATTCATTATTTTGGACTATTCCCTACAGAGTCCTTTCACTGAAGGTCACACAGCTCTTGTCAAGGTGGCTTTGTCATTACATCCTTCTAGTTCCTAGAAAGATGCTCTCTCTCTCTCTCTCTCACACACACACACACACACACACATATACACACCAACACTGGCCTGGGATACCACTGTACCCCTCATGGATTCCTCCATCTTGCCCAATAGTGAGTTCACTCAGAAGGATTTTCTTTATCAGGTCTAGAGTTGATAGATATGTGAATGACTTCCAGCTTGGGGATATTATTAATATAAATAATGCTGCTATCAACATTTTAATACATGTCTTTTGTTGGGCATATAACTAAGAACAAACTTTCTGGGCTTCACTAAACTTTAGTATTATAGACGCTGACAAATTGTTTTCAAAAGTCTGTACAAATTTACAGTCTTATCAACAGCTTATGACACTTCCTGTGGCTCTACATTCTCTAATATTTGGTACTGTCAGACTTTGATTTTAGCCATTTAGATGTGGATATATCCATATCTTTTTGTGGTTTAGATTCACATTTTACTGATGACTAATAAGGTTAAGCACTTTTTCATATGCTTATTGGTAATCTCAGTTATTTTAATATTCTCTTTTGTGAAGAGTCTATTGATGATTTCTATCCATTTTCTTTCACTTAATTTATAGATTTTTTAATATTCAATTGTACTTTCCTTTTAAATTGATTGGCCATAATTTCTATGTGCCTCCTTGTTATCCTGGTCATAATTCCTGGATTAGGAAAGGAAATAAACCCAACCTGGGTCAAACAAACTCTTCACCAGGGAATTTGGGATTCAAAATAGCCTTTTTGCTCCATGTAGTTGAAAATGAGATCCTATAATTTGGGAAACTAATGAGATCATCTCCATTCTGCCACGAGCAAAACAAAAAGACAAGAAAATTAAAAGAGAATAAAGTGTTTGGCTGACTGGAGCATGCCCTTTGTGTGATTTTCCAAACATTTCCCAAGTCTGCTTCCCTCTACTCCCTTCCACCCTCTCCACCTCACCCCCACCTTGGAGCACACTGTTCCTTGGAGTCCCTTTCTATGTTTTACTTTATTTATTTGTCTTTCTTTTTGGCCACACCACATGGCATGTGGGATCTTAGTTTCACAATCAGAGATCAAATCTGCATCTCCTGTATTGGAAGTGAGGAGTCTTAACCACTGGACAGCTAGGAAGTCCCCAGTATCATTCTAATAATTCCCTATTTTGCTAAATATCAAGTATATTGTTTTGTTGGTAGCTAAAAAATACTTTAACAAAGACAATAAAATTTCTCTGAGTGACAATGACAACACCAGCAATTTTGAAACCATATCAAGGAAATAGTTACAGGAATATCTCCAGAAATGAAATGTAATCAAACTTACTGTGAGAAAACCTAGGGGGATACTGTGAACTAATTATCAAAGAAGGAGAGCTAGAAAATTGTTAATCAAGATTATAAATTTTAAAGACAAAGGTAAAATTTTGAAGCCAGCTCACTGATTCTTATAGTTTTTATACTCAGTTATCCACAATTTTAGAATTTAGATTTTAGAATCCTAAAGTTTGGGAAAGCGAATTTTTTACATTTTATGTCAACATAGAACAAAATCTGATTTGAACTGAAATGAGGCTATTTGTGGTCATAATTTATCCCATTTGTAGAAAATATTCAAGATTCACTACAGAATTATTAACCCTTGAAGGACAGGGTGCCAGCCCTGAACCCCTCAGAGATGTTATTAATATATACAATTCAGTGTGTGCTCATGGCTTTGTAAAATATAAACAAAAAGTCAGAATTTTGAAACATATCTGGTGCCCAAGAACTTCATGTGGAGACTATGAACCTGTCTCTGCATAACTGCTTGAGCAATCTGGAATTAATTCCCATATGTGTTAACAGATAAAAAATACTTGCACATTAGGAAACTATTTCTTTTTTTTTTTTAATTTTTTTAAAATTTTATTTTATTTTTAAACCTTACAATATTGTATTAGTTTTGCCAAATATCAAAATGAATCCACCACAGGTATGCCCGTGCTCCACATCCTGAACCCTCCTCCCTCCTCCTTCCCCATACCCTCCCTCTGGGTCGGCCCAGTGCACCAGCCCCAAGCATCCAGGATCGTGCATCGAACCTAGACTGGCGACTCGTTTCATACATAATATTATACATGTTTCAATGCCATTCTCCCAAATCTCCCCACCCTCTTCCTCTCCCACAGAGTCCATAAGACTGATCTATAGGGAACTATTTCTTTGCCAGGTGCATATGAATTTTGACCATGGGCTTTTCTTTCTTCATTATTGTCCACCTCTTGCATACCTTTGGGGTTCTCCTGTCACTCACTGGAAGTCTGTGGCAGTGGCCAGAGAGTAAATACGCTCTCATACCTAGATGTACTTTGACCAAGTCTGCCCCTGAATCCATGTACCAACACCTGCTTCCCAGCAGGGGCTCCTCTGTTTCATGCCCTTCGTGCATTTATTAGCTACATGTACCTGTAAGTTGGTATTCCATAGGAAAGAACTTGGACTAATGGATGATGGGCACCAATGGGTAATGCTACACCCCATGGACAGTCCTGAGACACATCTCATATTTCTTCTCAGATAATCCTATGGACCCATAATGTGGTCAGATAATGATTCAGCCTTGTTTTGACTCACTCCTTTCAATACTCTGCTTCTCTGTCCCTTACTTCTCTTCCCTGGTATCATTTCCCCAGTGAAGAATCCCCACAAGAGGTTTTTGCTCCCTAGAGAGCCGAGGATGAGTCAACCACACATGAAATTCTTACAATAATGAAATTGGAATCTATAAGAACAAGAAGTTTGTACATGCATCATATTAACCTATATCTTATATCTACTAATGTGTCAGGCATTAACACAAGGCACTGAGTAGAGAAAAGCTTAGATGGCATGGACCATACCTTTGAATCTAGCTGGGGTAGGGGATACCAGGGGACAGGGAAGTAAACAAAGATTATAATAACACACGAGTTCTAGATTTAAGACGTAGTCTACATCACCTCCTCTGAGTGCTAATGAAGATATAGAGCTGCTGTAATTCCCATACACTACTATGAAAGTGCAAAGTACTACAGTCACTCGGAAAATGGTGCAGCAGTTGCTTTTAAGGCTAAACACACACTCACAGTATGATCCAGCAGTCCCACTCTTAGGTAATTACCCAAGAGAAATAAAAAATTAAGTTTACACAAAACCATGTACATGTATGTTTGAAGTAGCTTTACTCACAATTACCAAAAACTAGAAACAACCCAAATGTCCTTCAATGGGCCAGTGGATAAACAAGCTGGTATCTCCATACCATGGAAGACTACTCAGCAACAAAAAGAAAGAACTATTGATACCCACAATAACATGGATGAATATGAAAGAGAAAAGTCAGTCCCAAAGGTTGTCTGAGTCCGTGTGTATGATATTCTACAAAAGACAAAAATATAGTGATGGAGAACATATGATGAATCACCAGGATTAAGGCAAAGGGTGATACAAAAGAATAATACAAAGAAATTTGGGGGGGGGTGATAGAACTATTCTGTATTCTGATTATAGTGGCAGTTACATAAATATACATCTTTGTTAAATTTCATAGAATTTTGAATTTGAAAAGAAAAATCAATTTTTCTCTATGATAATTCAAAAAATAAAATTAGAGAGAAAAAGAGAATGATAATCATTGTTGAGTTTAGGTTATGATGTTTAAACAAAGGAATGTGTTATATGATGTCATGTTTTATTACATGACATGACACAGTGTTATATGACACCACATTGTACATGGTACACCTTATGTGATACCACCTTGTCATGTGGCATCACACTGTGTTATATTATGTCACATGTTACATGATATACATTGTGAAATGTGATAGCACCTCATGTTACATGGCATTACATTGTATTATGCTTCAACTTACCCAGCATGTCATGTTCAATACAGCTCTTCACCAAGGACAAATGATCTGTCCACTGAAGCCCTGGGAAGATCCTGTATTAATTTTGCCTCTGTTCCCATCAAGAGAGTTACTGAAGCTCTAAGAAAACTGTATTCCATTTTAAATATTTGCTAATCAAACTTTTCTCCAGGTCACCCTCTTTCCTATTTCAGCGAACATGCAAATATACAGATTATGTATTCTAGAATCCCCAGATAAAATAATTTATCCACAATCCAAAAACACAAGATTTAAAAGCAGAAACAAAATAAACCCTTCAACCTCATAGATATGGTAAAAGATGTGACTAAGTTTTTAAAGTATTGTTATTTATACCACTGTCAAATGTTAACAAAATTGCATGCAAATTTCAATATATTTGTTCAGTTTTTAAAATACATGATGTGTTCTTTTAAAATGGGATCTCAAACAAAATTAGAAACAAAACAATGCCCTACTGTATTGCCCAGGGAATGATATTCAATATCCTGTGGAAAACCATAATGGAAAATAATATGAAAAAAACTATATATATATATATGTAAAATTGAGTCACTTTGCTCTACAGCAGTAACATAACATTGTAATTCAACTATACTTTAATTAAAAATTGTAAGAAAACAATTGAAGGTATGACAGTAAAGTTTAAATAGAGTTTTACAACCTGTTTAAATTTGAAAGCTTCTGTAGCCGAGACAATAACTTTACTTCAAGCTTAGTAAATTTTGCGAACATGAAGAAAAAAAGAAAAGAAACAAAATAATCTGTGAACACCTAAGGAATTAGCTAATGGAATCCTGCCCACAAACTACCAGTTTTGTAGTATTTGTCTAATCTTTAGAGATATAAAGAGTCTTAGTGGTAGCCAAGAACCAAAGGAGCAATGCTGTGGTTTGAATAACTAAGTCTTCCCATGATATTCATCTATTTTACACAGTTAAGAGTTCTTGCTTTTTACAGAAGTTATATTCTTCAAATGTTGTAGTAAATTAAATTTTATAAAAACATTTTAGAAGAGCTAATTTTTGAAGGAAAGCCATAGGTAAAAATTTTATTTGAGGTAAGTTTTGGAAATGGTTTTATTTTGTTTTAAATAAAGATACAATAAGCAATAGAGATAACTATTAAATCAATTAGAAAGATCTAAGAAGCATGAAAAACGTTGATGGACAGTGGAAGAATGCCAGGGTAAACAAGATATCTGGTGAGTTCATTATGCAAGATGGCCATGTGTCAGGTGAAGATGGGCCATGCAACCTAGACCTTAAGAAAGTACAAAGTAAGAGCCATAGGATTGTGAAAGCAAGAGAAGAGAAACTCACAGGAGCAGGTGGGAGATCAGAGTTCTGATGCACAAGGAAAATGGATGCACCTTCGTGTAAGGAGAGGGATCAGTGTAGACTTCTTATAATTCCCTGGCCCTTTCACTAACAGTCTCTAATCTAATCATCAGACCGGGTTGTACAATCTACAGGATTGTGGCCTTGCTGAAATAACCTCTTATCTTTTCTGGAGGTGCTTCTGAGATAACAATTTGAAGATCAGATCCAATTATTAAGTATGATAGAGATGATGCTATCCACCTTGCTCTCTATCCCTTCTAATGTTCAACCTAGAGGAGCTGAGGACCCATGGCACTAAGATGTCTCTCTCTACTTTCCTCCTCCTCTTCCTCTCCTCCAGAAAACTGCTCCTCTAAGCCCTCACCAATGTCTGGAAACAAGCTTTGAAACCTTCCAGATTGTGATATCACTTGAAAAGCCCATCAACAAAAGCTAAGCAAAAAATTAGACTCACCAAGATCAAGATGAACACCAGGGACAAATGAATTGAGAAAAAACATGAAGATAACAAATACCAACACTGTCAGGCACTTGGCGAGCAGAATCTTATCTGATATCCCGTGCTGTAAGAGAGGAAAACACAACTCATGTACTCAGTGCAGCCTAATTTCTGCAATGTGTCCACAATCCTACATGAGTCAAATCACTACAAATTTCTCCTTATGATGAAATATAAAACATCTTGAACTTGAAAGATTATAAATTCACGGGTACAGATTCAAGACTGCCACATTACAGAATCTTGAAGTCAAAATCTATGAACAATTAACACAATAAATTTGAAATACAGTAAAACCCTTTTATATGACACATGACTAAATAGATTTTTCAACATGACACAGAGATGCTAAGCTGTTCCCAGCCCCACTGCCAGCATTAGATGAGATAAAGCCACTGGGGAGCCAACACATAACCTCCAAAGACTTGGCCCTTCAAGACACATGCATTTCCACAAGTTTTATGTGTTCGTAGTCTTTTAGTTCACCTTTCTGTTTATTATGCAAAGCCCCTTTCACCTGGCACTGAGGTTAAAATATTCTTGCAATAACTGGACTACTGATGAATGCACTTAGCAGTCCCCTAGTCACCAAATGACACATATGGATCCTGCTCCCAGCATTCAGTGGGTAAGGGGAAGTGCACTGTAGCACCTTCATTAGGTTTGGAATTGAAGACCTCCTTCCAGTGAGCCTGAGCCACAGGGCAAGACAGGGCAAGGTTCCCAAAGGGCTCTGTGCTCTGAGGGTCATGGCTGTGTGGAACTGGGGCAGGGAGTAAGGTCCCAACAAGCAGACACAGATGCTTGTACACAAGGCACATCTAACCAGGTCCCAATGTGAATCACACTTCACTGTGTGAACCAACAACTGCACTGTGTATTTTCTTCAGTGTGGTCCCAGCAGCACCTCTGTTTGTTGGTCTATGCCTAGGATATCCAAGTCTAGATGTAAATATAAATAAGGTTATCAATACAGATCTTGGTATAGGTAGATACAGACAGAGCTATGCATAAGATATGGGCATAGATAAAGATATAGAGATAGACATAGACACAGAAATGAGTATAGACAAGGGTATAGACATGGACAAGGACAGACACAGACTTGAGTGTAAGTATGGGTATAGATAGAGACAGAGATAGATTTCCTCTCTTGATTTCCTGTGGTCACACAGTTAAAGCTGCTGCCATAAAAAATCATAAGCATATCCTCTGTGTCACAGTGGCTTTGGCAGCAGATCCTGGCCCCCTGGTCACAGGCTTAGGGGTTGCCTTGGGAGCCACTATCTTCCTTCCCCACCTACTGCCAAGACGTGTAGTTTGGCTGGCCCCCACTCATCTTTCCATTCACCCTCCAAGGAAGCCAATATTGTTAAATGAGTCTGTGATGCAGAATCAGGAGGAAAGGAGCCTGGCATCTCACTGGGCCAAGCTAACCATAGAAACTGGGTATTACCATGCCTACTCCAATACAGGAAATAAGGGATCAGGGAAGTCAGTGTCATTCAGCTGGTATAAGATAATCAAAAGTTTTTGCTTTGCTACTTTGGGATATCAATCAAATTTTACCATTTGATTATCTGGGGTCATCACAATGAAAAGTTTGAGAAATAATGAGGCTAGCTCTCCAGTCCTTGTTCACCAGGTACGCACAGAGGTAGCCTCATCCTTAACTTGTGGCCAGAACCACACAGGGTCTGTTTAAACCTGAGGCCAGAAAAGTGTCATAGCCACACCTGCCTTCCCGAACCCTGACCATCTGAGTAGGACAGATGATGGGAGGAGAGACTCAAGGAGCATGTTAGCTCCAGGTCCCAACATTTAAATTTTGTTTAGCAAAGGACCAAATGTTCCTATCATAACTAGGGAGTGGATATTTTACCTCTCCCTAGGAAACAAACCACCTGGATTTGAAGTTTCATGAAGATATTACAAATTACTTCCAGCAGATCTTGGGCAGAGCTCTCTTAGTGGAAGAGGGGCATTATGTGTCCTCAGGTGGGTTGAGAAATTCCACCAAGGCAGGAAAATGGCAAAAGAACTCAAAATAACATTTGCTTCCCCAAGTCAGAGCTGTACGACAGAAGACATACACTCCATTTCCACCCCCAGAGGTGTTCCGTCTCAAGCACCAAGCCTCTCTTGTCTTGGCTTCCACCTCTTAACCTGCACAATGGGAACCACAGACTTGCCTTTCAAGGTCAGGTGGAGCCAAGAGCCAGCCAACCTTCCCTATATCCACATTAACCACAGAAAGTGTTGCCCTATCTTAAAGGAAATACAAAAAGTTTAACTTTTCAATTCCTGGACAAAATAAGCTTACCATGTCTGGAAAATTATCTTTCCCATTAACTCAAAGAAATAGCTGTCTTATTACAATTACAGGAATAAAAGAGAGGTGACTTTCAGTTGCAACTTCACATGAAGCAAAGAAAAGGAATTTACTCTGTTCTTCAAGAAATCCCTAAGAAAAGAAACCATAATACCTTTCTTTGTAGCTCCTGGATATTGGTCTCCCAATTTTTATCTTCCTGTGAGATCTGTCTAAAAGAGAAAAGCACAGACATCATTTTCCTGCTGTCATTGAGCAGTGAGGCCAGCAGGATGGCAGTCAGCAGTAGCACACAGCATGATCCCCTGGCCTGGATGCTGTCCACTGCATGACACCAGGTGCAGCCATAGAATGGGGCAGCTCTTGTCATATAAGGCACCCAGTAGGGTTGGGTTCATGGACTAGGAAAGATGCTCACTCAAAAGATTCCCAAGGAAAATAACACATGCAATGACCAGACTGTTCAATGAGGTATGTATGAGTACAGCACAGGACACATCAGAATACTGGCCTAAATGTAAATAGGCAGGTTTCTGTAATGGCTCAGATGGAAAAGAATCCACCTGTAATGCAGGAGATCTGGGTTTGATCCCTGGGTCAGGACAATCCCCTGGAGAAGTACATGGCAACACACTTCAGTGTTCTTGCTTGGAGAATCCCCATGGACAGAGGAGCGTGGCAGGTACAGTCCATAGGGTCACACAGAGTTGGACACAACTGAAGTGACAGGGAATGAGACAGTAAGTCATCTCTTTTTACTTCTGAATTTTCTGAACTTTTTTCAAAATGAGGCTGTGTTATAATTTAATTAAAGGATAAAACAGTAAAAGAAGTGCCACTTGCTTTAGCAGTGATTTCTATCAATTGGAAATCTACCTTGAAGCACTTATGTCTGGTTCCCTCCCCTCTAGTCATGGTACCCACCTTATCTCCATTTCTATTTCAGTCACTTCTATTTGTTCCCACTTGCCTTTCTTTTTTAACCTTTCCTATCAACTCATCTTTCTGCTTTATTTCCTCCCTCATCAATTAGGAAAAAGATTTGCGGGGGAGAACTTAGTCTTCATGAGCTCTCACGTGTCATAGTATTAATGGAGGTTGACCGTGCAGCAAGTATAGACCCTAGAGGAAATCACAGCTGACCCAAGTGAATGGTTCTAAGGAAATTTTTAAAAATAAAATGTAGAAATAAGACCTGTAGAGCAAGTACATGACTTAGATCACCCTCATTACTATTTGCTTCTCAGTGACTGTGAGGCCTTAGAAAGGCCACTGCAGTCTCTGTGCCTCAGTTTCCCTTTCTGTGATCAAAATAGGATGAGCTGATGGAAACTTGATGAATCTCTGAGTCCACATGTCTCTTTCCATTTTAACCCTGAGATACACTGACTATGTCTTAATGCCCATGTCAGAAGGAGCATGAAGAAATTGAAGGTCAGGAGATTTAATACATTCAGAGAAACTTACTGCTGCATCTTTAATTTACAAAGTTTTTCCTTTTAAGATCTATGCCTGTTGCTGAAGTTGGTCACTCTGTCCCCAGTCGGCAACTCAGCACCTTCCTGTAACCTGGAGACATCAGGTCCTGCTTCTCCAGTGCCACAAGGTACAGGTAGGTTCTGGGCTGAGATAGAGCTAAGGATAGAGCTTCTCCCTGGGCTTTATCTCTGGACAGAGTGAATCTCCACATACTCACCTGTGGAATTCTCATCCCAATACCCAGACTCAGCTGCAACCACTCTAGATGGCCCTCAGAGGTTGGTCCTGGCACTGTGCCCAGCTCCTGTCCTCAGACTCTTGCCTACTCTCTGGGAAAACAGGGCTGGTCTCACCAAATTGCCACTTGTAAAATCATTCTCACTACCTTCACAAGGACTCAGTTCCCCTTGCTGTGTCAGACCTCATCTCCACCTAGTACCTGATCCTGCTGCAGGACTGCTTCTACATTCCTGAGGGGGGAGCAGGCTTTTGCACTTACTGGCAGTACTTCCGGAGTAAAGACAGGTTGGAACTCAGCATCTCATCCAAGTGAGGAGGAAAGATTCAGCACCTCATTGTTACCCATTAGATCTCAGCTTTGATTAAAAATAAATTCAAGCGATTTCACTCATGGCCAGTAGTTAGGACTCCATGCTTCCAATTCAGGGGCAAAAGTTCGATCCCTGGCTGGGGAACTAAGATTCCACGTGCCACTTGGCAAGGCCAAATAAACAAACAAACTCCAAGAAATGAATTAAGATTTAGGTATTCTTTGAGCTCCCTGAAAATAAGCTACTGGGAGAACATTTCATTAGATTAATTTGTTAAATTTTTTTTTTATTCTCGTTAAGCAACGTGTTAGGTGTGAAATATGACAGGCATGTGAACTCAATCCCAGGCATCACTCTTTTCTAGATGTATAACCCTGGGCAAGTTGCTCAAATTTTCTGACCCTCAGTTTTCTCATCCTTAAACTGGGACTAATATCAGCACACATTCCAGAGAGCTAAGTGAGGGTTAAATAAAATGATGCACCATAACAGGCTTAACACAATGTATGGTGCCCAAAACCTACCTAGTAGCCTGCAGTTAGTGTTACTCTTTTGCAGAACCATGGACTACTCTACACAATCATTTTAGCTCACATTTTGCAGTTGACATTTGAACACTCTTAGGGCGGTCATATAAAGGTTATTGACAATTCAACCATTGAGCATAACTGGTAAAGATGAGGACCACAGTTGTAAACCAAGAGTGGTCTGAGCACAGTCTGGCTTGGTACCTGTGGAAGCTGTGTAGCCTCTGGGCCAGCAGGTGCTCCAGTGTCAGCACCTTCTCCAGGAGCATACCTCGAACTGCTGTCTCCTCCCTGCTGGCTGGGCTGATGTGCTGTGCAGTAAGACGCCAGACATGGATCTCATGCTTCAGTTCTGCAGGAAAGGAAAGTTGAGGCTTCAGTAGCCTGCAACTTCAGATGTCAACACCTACTCCCCTCAGCATCCTCCAAGAACAAGAAACATGCATTCATGATGCAGATATTCAGGGACCAAACCAAAAGAGTGGCTTCTTAGCTTTCATGTTATTATGATGAAAACAGAAGACAAAGCTGACTTTGAAATTACAGTGGATGTGAAATAATATAATTTCAACTCTTTGTAATAAGAATAAATTCTTGAATAGGCATATCAAAGCTAGTACCCAACAACTTTTTTCCCAGGCCAGCCTATGGGACCCTCTCCATCTCTGTGTTTGCAGAAGTAGAAACTGTGAATCTGGCCTTCCAGATCCCCAGGACTCCTTTCTGCAGTTGTCTTTTCCAGTGGTGGCTTCAACCCCTCACACACACCCAGAGTCTAGATGCCTTCTAACCCATCAAATTGAACAGGATGGGTTACTCTCCCCAGATCACCCAATGGGTTAATGCTCAGCTAGTCCACTTTTGTTCTCCTAGTTGGGAAATGAAATAAATATGTCATTGATCATGCAAAAATTTGGTTAAGAGACATTTTGCCAAGGAAAAGGGAGCTCACTGCCTGCACCCAGAGCTCAGTTTGGCCAAGTATTCACTCCTTAGTTCCCAGGCTTACTCTGCATCTCCACCACCATTTCCCCATCCTGTCTCTGCTGAGCTCCAAGACTATGATCCCAATCAGCTACCTGATGTTGTCCTCTGACCCTTGTGCTCTAAGATTCACAGATATACCTTCCATCTGCCCCCATGAAACTCTCTTCCCTCTTTCTTAGTTTTTATATGACATTATTAATCTTCCAGGTACATGAACCTGAAATGTCATTTTGGTCCTATCAATGACATTCTCCTCTACATTTCTGCATTGAATATGCAGTAAGTGCCAGATAGGATGCTAGATGCTAAAGGAGAGAATGAATTTGACATTATAGGGACAGGCCTCCAACAAGATAGAGAAATAAGATACATTACAAATGAACAGGACTGAGCCATGGGAGCAGTTCTGAATATAATGATATGGATCTTGCAGGATCCACTTGTTCCTGCCTCAGTTACCAGGTTATCCAGGTTTCATCTCCCCACATTTGCCAATTCTGATTGCTCTCAGTAAACTTTGACTGAAGCCACTTCTCACCAACCCACCGCTGATTAATCTTAAAACACTGCTTGTTCTATCAATCTGTCATCTACAGAAACTATCTATATATTAATCTATTGATAGATAAATTCAGTTAGATTGATATATAGAAACAAGGACTCTATATTCCTATTTACCTGTCTTCTAAGAGGATAATACTATCTAGGCTGATCAATCTAAGAAGATAAATGACAGATAGATACATAGATTTCTTCTTTCAAATATCCAGTGGTTCCTCATGACCCGAAAGATCTTTAGGGAAGACTCCAGATCCTCAAATGGTGAGTGCCATTGTCAGCTTTGTTCCCACTGTATAAGTTTTAGCTGTTGCTTTTGGCTGACTGGCCCTGACCAGGACACAGTATCAGATGCCTTATCTCTGCCTCTCTGATTACCACCAGCCCATAGGAGCTTCTCAACCAACCTCAGGCAAAGATACTACAATGTGGGATTTGCTCTCTCACAGGAGGTGGCTCTAATTCAGGAGTCTCAGGGGAAGACACTGAGGTCAGAAGTTGATAAATGAATTTAAACTATTGTAATATTCTTATACTTCATGTTAAGTAGTATAGTATCACTTGAAGTTAGTTATATAATTATAAATACAATCACAATTAGAAAAATGCAACATGATTATACCATTAAATCCAGCCATGTCACTAATCAAATTAAATATCAATGACCTAAACATATCAATTAAAAGACAGATTATCATACTAGATAAAAAATCATGACCCAACTGTAAGTTATTTGTAAGAAATGCACTTTAAATATACACAAAAATGTTAAAAGTGAAAGGATGACTTTAAGAAATACATCAGAATAACAGCAGTCAAGAAAAAGCTGGAATTGCTACATTAAGATCAAATTAGATTTCAGAGCAAGAATATTACTATGGATAGGGAAGGTCACTTCATAATAATAAAGGTGTTAATTCTTCAAGAAGACACAGTAACCCTAAATGTTTATGTACCCTAGTAATAAAATTCTCCACTGATCTCAAGTAGCATATTGGGGACCTATCGACTTGGGGAGTTCATCATTCAGTGTCCTATCTTTCTGCCTTTTCATACTGTTCATGGGGTTCTCAAGGCAAGAATACTGAAGTGGTTTGCCATCCCCTTCTCCAGTGGGCCACATTCTGTCAGACCTCTCCACCATGACCCCTCCATCTTGGGTGGCCCTACATGGTATGGCTTAGTTTCATTGAGTTAGACAAGCTGTATGCAGGTCAAGAAACAACAGTTAGAGCTGGACATGGAACAACAGACTGGTTCCAAATAGGAAAAGAAGTACGTCAAGGCTGTATACTGTCACCCTGATTATTTAACTTATATGCAGAGTACATCATGAGAAATGCTGGACTGGAAGAAACACAAGCTGGAATCAAGATTGCCAGGAGAAATATCAATAACCTCAGATATGCAGATGACACCACCCTTATGGCAGAAAGTGAAGAAGAACTAAAAAGCCTCTTGATGAAAGTGAAAGAGGAGAGTGAAAAAGTTGGCTTAAAGCTCAACATTCAGAAAACATGGCATCTGGTCCCATCACTTCATGGGAAATAGATGGGGAAACAGTGGAAACAGTGGAAACAGTGGCTGACTTTATATTTCTGGGCTCCAAAATCACTGCAGATGGTGATTGCAGCCATGAAATTAAAAGATGCTCACTCCTTGGAAGGAAAGTTATGACCAACCTAGATAGCATATTCAAAATCAGAGACATTACTTTGTCAACAAAGGTTCGTCTAGTCAAGGCTATGGTTTTTCCAGTGGTCATGTATGGATGTGAGAGTTGGACTATAAAGAAGGCTGAGCACCAAAGAATTGATGCTTTCAAACTGTGGTGTTGGAGAAGACTCTTGGAGAGTCCCTTGGATTGCAAGGAGATCCAACCAGTCCATCCTAAAGGAGATCAGTCCTGGGTGTTCATTGGAAGGACTGATGTTGAAACTGAAACTCCAATACTTTGGCCACCTGATGCAAAGAGCTGACTCATTTGAAAAGACCCTGATGTTGGGGAAGATTGAGGGTGGGAGGAGAAGGGGACGACAGAGAATGAGATGGTTGGATGGCATCACCAACTCAATGGACTTGAGTTTGGGTAAACTCTGGGAGTTGATGATGAACAAGGATGCCTGGTGTGCTGCGGTTCATGGAGTCACAAAAAGTCAAATATGACTGAGTAACTGAACTGAACTGAATAAAATTCTGAAATATGTAAGCAAAAATCTTAGAATTACAAAGATAAAAAGACAAATTCAGAGTCATAATCAAAGATTTCTATATATACCTCTCAATAACTGATAGAACAAGTGGACAGAAAATCAGCAAGAATATGGATGATCAAAATAACAGTATCAGCCAAATTGACCTAATTGGTCATATTGACATAACTCCAAACAACAATGCCAGAAAACATATTCTTTTCTAGTACAAGTAGAATAGTAGATTATTTATGAGAATAGGCCACATTTTACCATAAAAACATGTTTCAATAAATTCAAAAATAATCAAAATTTACAAAATATATTATCTGACCATTGTGAAATTACACTGTTATTGTTGGTTTAGATCTGACAGAATGTGGTCTACTGGAGAAAGGAATGGCAAACCACTTCAGTATTCTTGCCTTGAGAACCCCATGAACAGTATGAAAAGGCAAAATGATAGGATATCAAAAGAGAAACTCCCCAGGTCAGTAGGTGCCCAATATGCTACTGGAGATCAGTGGAGAAATAACTCCAGAAAGAATGAAGGGATGGAACCAAAGCAAAAACAATACCCATCTGTGTATCTGACTGGTGATAGAAGCAAGGTCCGATGCTGTAAAGAGCAATATTGCATAGGAACCTGGAATGTCAGGTCCATGAATCAAGGCAAATTGGAAGTGGTCAAACAAGAGATGGCAAGAGTGAATGTCGACATTCTAGGAATCAGCCAACTAAAATGGACAGGAATGGGTGAATTGAACTCAGATGACCATTATATCTACTACTGCGGGCAGGAATCCCTCAGAAGAAATGGAGTAGCCTACCAAAACTGTGCAAATTAATAAAGGTCTAAGAGTAACACAGCTTTTGCTTTTACCTTATCAGACAGGAAAAAACTTGACTTCTCAAGCTAAGAGCCACAGAGCATTTAGATCTCATGAGCTAGCCTTTTGGGTGCAGGAAATTACAGCTCCAAGGCCTTTAAAAGATCTTTTAATTCAAGAAAGTAAAATGTCAGGGCTATTAGACACAGGAACAGACGTCTCTTAATATTTCTGGAAAAGACTGACCCAGCTCCTGGCCAACACATACTACTGAAAATGAGTTGGTGGGATTAGAGAAAGTGGTATGTGGGGTGGGAATGCTGTAGAGAAAAAGGTGAGGGAGAGTTTAAAACCTTGAAGAGTAGTGAGTTCCCCGTTGCTGGAAGTATTCAAGCAAAGATTAGACGGTTGCTTGTCATCTAAAAAGCTATAGACCAGATTTAGGTTACAAAACGAGAACTGGAGAAGCTTATAAAGATGTGCAACACCTGTTTACTTGCTTCTCATATTTAGGTCTGCCAAAAGTTTTGAAACCTGATAATGCCCCTTTGAAGCTGCAGAGAGATTGTTTACTAACTTTAAATGATTTCCAAAAATTATTAGGGAACATTAATTGGATACGCCCACATTTAAAACTGACTACTGCAGATTTTTTTTAATTTTTTTAAATATAAATTTATTTATTTTAATTGGAGGTTAATTACTTTACAATATTGTATTGGCTTTGCCATACATCACCTTTCTTTTTCTTTTTTTTTTTTGACACTTTGAGATAAGAACTTTATTTTTTTTTTACATGTATTTTCTTTTTTTATTATTTTATTTTATTTTTAAACTTTACAATATTGTATTAGTTTTGCCAAATATCGAAATGAATCCGCCACAGGTATACCTGTGTTCCCCATCCTGAACCCTCCTCCCTCCTCCCTCTCCATACCCTCCCTCTGGGTCGTCCCAGTGCACCAGCCCCAAGCATCCTGTATCCTGCATCGATCCTGGACTGGCGACTCGTTTCATACATGATATTACACATGTTTCAATGCCATTCTCCCAAATCTCCCCACCCTCTCCCTCTCCCACAGAGTCCATAAGACTGATCTATACATCAGTGTCTCTTTTGCTGTCTCACATACAGGGTTATCGTTACCATCTTTCTAAATTCCATATATATGTGTTAGTATACTGTATTGGTGTTTTTCTTTCTGGCTTACTTCACTGTATAATAGGTTCCAGTTTCATCCACCTCATTAGAACTGATTCAAATGTATTCTTTTTAATGGCTGAGTAATACTCCATTGTGTATATGTACCACTGCTTTCTTATCCATTCGTCTGCTGTTGGGCATCTAGGTTGCTTCCATGTCCTGGCTATTATAAACAGTGCTGCGATGAACATTGGGGTACACGTGTCTCTTTCCCTTCTGGTTTCCTCAGTGTGTATGCCCAGCAATGGGATTGCTGGGTCATAAGGCAGTTCTATTTTCAGTTTTTTAAGGAATCTCCACACTGTTCTCCATAGTGGCTGTACTAGTTTGCATTCCCACCAACAGTGTAAGAGGGTTCCCTTTTCTCCACACCCTCTCCAGCATTTGTTGCTTGTAGACTTTTGGATCGCAGCCTTTCTGACTGGCGTGAAATGGTACCTCATGGTGGTTTTGATTTGTTTTTCTCTGATAATGAGTGATGTTGAGCATCTTTTCATGTGTTTGTTAGCCATCTGTATGTCTTCTTTGGAGAAATGTCTATTTAGTTCTTTGGCCCATTTTTTGATTGGGTCATTTATTTTTCTGGAGTTGAGCTGTAGGAGTTGCTTGTATATTTTTGAGATTAGTTGTTTGTCAGTTGCTTCATTTGCTATTATTTTCTCCCATTCTGAAGGCTGTCTTTTCACGTTGCTAATAGTTTCCTTTGATGTGCAGAAGCTTTTAAGTTTAATTAGGTCCCATTTGTTTATTTTTGCTTTTATTTCCAATATTCTGGGAGGTGGGTCATAGAGATCCTGCTGTGATTTATGTTGGAGAGTGTTTTGCCTATGTTCTCCTCTAGGAGTTTTACAGTTTCTGGTCTTACGTTGAGATCTTTAATCCATTTTGAGTTTATTTTTGTGTATGGTGTTAGAAAGTATTCTAGTTTCATTCTTTTACAAGTGGTTGACCAGTTTTCCCAGCACAACTTGTTAAAGAGATTATCTTTAATCCATTGTATATTCTTGCCTCCTTTGTCAAAGATAAGGTGTCCATTTGTGCGTGGATTTATCTCTGGGCTTTCTATTTTGTTCCATTGATCAATATTTCTGTCTTTGTGCCAGTACCATACTGTCTTGATAACTGTGGCTTTGTAATAGAGCCTGAAGTCAGGTAGGTTGATTCCTCCAGTTCCATTCTTCTTTCTCAAGATCGCTTTGGCTATTCAAGGTTTTTTGTATTTCCATACAAATTGTGAAATTATTTGTTCTAGCTCTGTGAAGAATACCGTTGGTAGCTTGATAGGGATTGTGTTGAATCTATAAATTGCTTTGGGTAGTATACTCATTTTCACTATATTGATTCTTCCAATCCATGAACATGGTATATTTCTCCATCTATTAGTGTCCTCTTTGATTTCTTTCACCAGTGTTTTATAGTTTTCTATATATAGGTCTTTAGTTTCTTTAGGTAGATATATTCCTAAGTATTTTATTCTTTCCATTGCAATGGTGAATGGAATTGTTTCCTTAATTTCTCTTTCTGTTTTCTCATTATTAGTGTATAGGAATGCAAGGGATTTCTGTGTGTTGATTTTATATCCTGCAACTTTACTATAGTCATTGATTAGTTCTAGTAATTTTCTGGTGGAGTCTTTAGGGTTTTCTATGTAGAGGATCATGTCATCTGCAAATAGTGAGAGTTTTACTTCTTCTTTTCCAATTTGGATTCCTTTTATTTCTTTTTCTGCTCTGATTGCTGTGACCAAAACTTCCAAAACTATGTTGAATAGTAATGGTGAAGGTGGGCACCCTTGTCTTGTTCCTGACTTTAGAGGAAATGCTTTCAGTTTTTCACCATTGAGGATAATGTTTGCTGTGGGTTTGTCATATATAGCTTTTATTATGTTGAGGTATGTTCCTTCTATTCCTGCTTTCTGGAGAGTTTTTATCATAAATGGATGTTGAATTTTGTCAAAGGCTTTCTCTGCATCTATTGAGATAATCATATGGTTTTTATTTTTCAATTTGTTAATGTGGTGTATTACATTGATTGATTTGTGGATATTGAAGAATCCTTGCATCCCTGGGATAAAGCCCACTTGGTCATGGTGCATGATCTTTTTAATGTGTTGTTGGATTCTGATTGCTAGAGTTTTGTTAAGGATTTTTGCATCTATGTTCATCAGTGATATTGGCCTGTAGTTTTCTTTTTTTGTGGCATCTTTGTCAGGTTTTGGTATTAGGGTGATGGTGGCCTCATAGAATGAGTTTGGAAGTTTACCTTCCTCTGCAATTTTCTGGAAGAGTTTGAGCAGGATAGGTGTTAGCTCTTCTCTAAATTTTTGGTAGAATTCAGCTGTGAAGCCGTCTGGACCTGGGCTTTTGTTTGCTGGAAGATTTTTGATTACAGTTTCAATTTCTGTGCTTGTGATGGGTCTATTAAGATTTTCTATTTCTTCCTGGTCCAGTTTTGGAAAGTTGTACTTTTCTAAGAATTTGTCCATTTCTTCCATGTTGTCCATTTTATTGGCATATAATTGTTGATAGTAGTCTCTTATGATCCTTTGTATTTCTGTGTTGTCTGTTGTGATCTCTCCATTTTCATTTCTAATTTTATTGATTTGATTTTTCTTCCTTTGTTTCTTGATGAGTCTGGCTAATGGTTTGTCAATTTTATTTATCCTTTCGAAGAACCAGCTTTTGGCTTTGTTGATTTTTGCTATGGTCTCTTTTGTTTCTTTTGCATTTATTTCTGCCCTAATTTTTAAGATTTCTTTCCTTCTACTAACCCTGGGGTTCTTCATTTCTTCCTTTTCTAGTTGCTTTAGGTGTAGGGCTAGGTTATTTATTTGACTTTTTTCTTGTTTCTTGAAGTATGCCTGTATTGCTATGAACTTTCCCCTTAGGACTGCTTTTAAAGTGTCCCATAGGTTTTGGGTTGTTGTGTTTTCATTTTTATTCATTTCTATGCAAATTTTGATTTCTTTTTCGATTTCTTCTGTTATTTGTTGGTTATTCAGCAGTGTGTTGTTCAGCCTCCATATGTTGGAATTTTTAAAAGTTTTTCTCCTGTAATTGAGATCTAATCTTACTGCATTGTGGTCAGAAAAGATGCTTGGGATGATTTCTATTTTTTTGAATTTACCAAGGCTAGATTTATGGCCCAGGATGTGATGTATCCTGGAGAAGGTTCCATGTGCGCTTGAGAAAAAACTACTGTAGATTTAAAGCCTTTGTTTGATTGCTTAAAAAGCGATCCTAATTCCAGTTCTAAGAAAAAGTTGACTAATGAGACAGAGTTGGCTCTTGTTTAAGTAGATGAGACTTTAAATGATCAGTTAATTAGGATTAATATTACCAAAAGATGAGATTAAATTATTCTTGCCATAAAACATACACCTACAGGGTGCTTGTGACAAAAAGGCCCATTGGTTCCATCTACCAGTGACCCCAAGAAAAATAGTTTTATCTTATCCCAGCTCAGTGGCACAATTAATTATAAAAGGAGGAAAAAAGAAGTGTGGAACTTTTTAGAAAAGTAGCGAATATAATAATTCCATTCAATAAGGATCAACTATAAGTCTTCTACAAAATAGTGATGATTGGCAAGTTGCCCTGATAGATTTCAGGGGTCAAATTTTGTTTCATTTGCCCTCAAGCCCCCACAGTAGTTAAAAGTTCAAAAATGTTAGATTGGCAGTTTGAGGATACCTGTGGAACTTTACAACCCTATGTAGTTCCTACACTCCCCTTTACCCTATGGGGGAGGGACGTGCTGTCTCAAATAGGAGATACTCAGAGAAGGGGTTTCTCAATTTTTGAGTTATCAACAGGCGGTACAATTAACAATACTTTATATATTGTTATAAATACATAATATAAATATATTTGCCTAATTACAGTTTGCCTAATTAGGTATGGGTATAAATAAAACATAATAAAGGTATACCTAATTCTATTTATAGATCTATACTTAATTAATTTGTATATAAATTAATATGTATACTATATATGCATATTATATATATACCATATAATTGGATATATATTGCAGTAATACAATGTGTGTGGCTGATATTAATTGGTATGGATTGATGTGCTGTGATGATATATGTTCTATATACTGTATAATTATATATGTGTGACATGTATTATTGCAGTACATTGGTTTGTGTTGGTTGGTATTAGCTGTGTATGTGTTGTATTGTTGTAATATATATTAATTAATATATTAATTATAAAGATTAATTCAAGTATATTGATTTATATATATTATATGTCAATAACTTTATACTTGTTGCCATATATAAATACATATATAAATGCATTTTGCATTTAGGTCTATCTGTATACCTGTATACCAAAATGAGATAAGGAGGTTATACATTTATTACTTAAATTTATACAGAGACCTAAACTAAACATTAGACCTAAATTAACATATCTCTAAATTTATGTTGTTAAAATGTAAATTTTAAAAAATTTAAAAAATTAAATTGACAACTGCTTGACAATTCCTTTGCCATAAAACTCCCATAGGTGTAATTGGGGTAGCCAGACAAAAAATTGGTTTTATGGCAAAATGGGCCCCCTAGAGTGGGTCCATCTTCCCGCTCAAACTAAAAACATAAAAAAGCAGCTTCTTATCCAGGATTGATAGTTACTTTCATATTAAAGGAAAAAAGCAGAACATTGAATTATTTGGTAAAGAGCCATCAGAAATTGTAATTCCATATAATAAAGAACAACTTGATGCTCTGCTAATGTTTGATGAAAATTGGCAGATTGCTATAGGAAACTATGTTGGTCAAAATTTTTACATCATTTACCTTCACATGTTTTGCTAAATTTTATATCCAGACATCCAGTTATTTTTCCTGTGAGATGTAAACAATCTCCTGTTCCAAATACTCAAATAGTTTTTACTGATGGGTCAGCAAACGGTAAAGCCTCCATAGTTACTAAAAATCACCAAAAGGTTTTAGAAACACAGGAAACTTCAGCTCAAAGAGCTGAAATAACAGCAGTCATAGAGGTTTTTGCTATGTTTGCAGATGAGGAATTTAACCTTTATTCTGATTCTCAGTATATTTTCAGGTTGTTTCCACACATTGAAACTGCGGTTTTGCCTGAAAATAAAACTACCATATTTCATTTGTTAACTAAATTACAGCAACAAATTTGGAAAAGAAATAAAATATTTTTCATTAGACACATTCGGGCTCATTCCGGATTGCCCAGCCCTTAAAATGCCTTTAATGATTTGGCTGACTTACTAACCAGAAATACAGTGGCTACTGTGATTGAGGAGGCCAGAGCCTCTCACTCACTCCATCATCAATACGCTACTGCCTTAAGATATCAATTCCAAATTCCCAGAGAGACTGCTCCAGAGATTGTGCGTTCTTGCTTACACTGCCCCACTGTTTATAATAGTCTACCTATGGGAATTAATCCTCACGGTCTCAAACCTAATGCACTCTGGCAGATGGATGTAACTCATGTCTCTTCATTTGGAAAACTGTCCTTTGTTCATGTAACTGTAGATACCTTTTCTCATGTTATTACTGCAACTGCTCGTACCAGAGAGGCAGTTAAAGATGTGATACAACATCTCTTTACTTGTTTTTCATATTTGGGCCTGCCAAAAGCTCTGAAAACTGACAGTGCTCCTGCTTACACTTCTAAGTCTTTTCAGGAATTTTGTATAAAGTTTCAAATTAAACATAATACTGTCATCCCTTATAATCCCCAGGGACAGGCCATTGTTGAAAGAGCACATCAAACATTAAAAATCCAAATTCAAAAACTAAAAGAAGGGGAGTTTAAGTATAGCTCTCCCCATCAAATCTTGCAACATGCTCTTTTCGTAATAAATATTCTAAATACTGATCCAGCTGGAACTACTGCAATGCTTCGTCATTGGTGCCTGGAGCAATTAAATGCAAAACCATTAGTCAAATGGAAGGACCTCCTCTCAGGACAATGGAAGGGTCCTGACTCATTACTAACTAGCGATCGAGGATGTGCTTGTATTTTCCCACAGGATGCAGATTCTCCAATTTAGATCCGGGACAGGCTGATTTGCCATGTTGCAGTCCCCCAGACATCCAGTTCCTCCATTGCTTCAATCACAAAAGGAGCCTGCCGCAAGGGGAGGCAAGATAAACATCGAGATCCCAGCGAAACCGATGGGGCTGCTGCAGCGCGAACTCCAACCAGAAAATAATTCTACTTATTCTGTTTTGGCTTGTCTACCCTCTCCTTATGTTTTTCTCTTTACAAACGATTCTGGAAAACTTAATGTACATGTGACTTTTCACTGGTGGACCCAATATAGTGACTTGTGAACAATGCATGCTCTCATCTTGTTTAAACCCTCAATATAATGTTTGCTCCTTTGTAGTGTTACAATGTCCACCTTATCTTATGATGTAACCACTTATTGATATGTTAATTATGGTCTCGCTGTGTTACAACAACTACAATATTTAATGTGATCGTGACAGTTTGTGGGCCTACTTATTTTAGGAATATCAGCTTTAATAGCAGCAATTGCTTCTGTTACTGTGGCAGCAAGTGCACACTGCCCAATATGTTGACACTATGTCTAAAAATGTCTCTTTAACTCTAGCAACACAGGAAGTTATAGATAAAAATTGGAGATGAGAGTAGACACCTTAGAAGAGGCAATAATGCATATTGGGACTGAGTTACAGGCTTTAAAAGTGAAAATGACTCTGTCTTGCCAAGCTGATTACCGGTGGATATGCGTGACATCTTTAAAGGTAAACGAGACAGATTATGAATGGGAAAAAATCAAAAATCATATCTCAGGTGTTTGGAACAGCTCTGACATTGGCCTGGACTTAGGGAGATTTCATAATCAAATACAGACACTGGAACACTCTCGACTGGATTTTACCGCCGCTGGAGCAGCTAATGACTTATTTCACACCTTCTCTAACTTTATTTCTGGAAAAAACATTCTGTGTAATATCTTTAGATCTAATTTTGCTTCTCATAATCATTCTTCCTTGTATTGTCAGGATTCTTTGGCAGAACATTCAGAAGCTCGAGATTGAGCTCCGTCTGGCTGTTTTAAGAAATAAAAAAGGGGGAGATGCCGGGAGCCATCTCCCGGCATATTGCATATTGAGTGCAGCACTTTCACAGCATCACCTTTCAGGATCTGGAATAGGTCAACTGGAATTCTATCACTGCCGGGAGCCAGCATGAGGAACTCCGCCCATGGCAAAGGTTATGAGGAAGGAGGCTCGGCATACACAAAGGCAGGATCAAGCCTCAGGAGTCCCCCTGGAAATTCTTGAGCATCTACCCCCAAAACCAGAGTCTGCCTACTTTCTGCTTTGTGCTTTCACCTACACCTCTGACTTTACGGGGGACTGTCCCCCACTACCTCTCTCTGAAAAAAGAGTTAGCTTACAGCTCCAGTTAATAATTCCTGGGTGTGACAGTGTTTCAACCTGCAAACTCCTTTGGAAATCCTCTAGCCTGCCTGAATAGGTTTTTCCGGCCACATGTGATTGCTCAGAGCCTCCCAACTGTGAAAGGCAGGAGATGTTCTAAACTGTCTAAACACAGATTCCTTTGAGCAGTTAAAAGATTGATTAGAAACTGTATTGGTGAAGGGTTTTTCACTTATTGGGCCAATGCTTGCTGCTAAGTCTCCATATCCCTTACCTACTGTGTCCCTGGCAGTGTATTGATTAATATAATTGGTATAAGTAGTAGCTTCAATGTTTGTAACGTTGGACCCTTGAGTTAATTCTTTTTTTTTTTTTTAATTTAATTTTATTTTTAAACTTTACATTGCCAGTCCAGGTTCGATGCACGATACTGGGTGCTTGGGGCTGGTGCACTGGGAGTTAATTCTTTTTTGTTGTAGCCCACCACACCTTTGCCCTATAGGAATGCAACTTTAATGTTTTTGGAGGGTGGCGCCTGCCTAATCACCTTTATAGAAAAATAAGTTTTCTGAAGAAAGGGTCTTAAAATGTTAACAGGCCTCCAGGCCAGAAAATGATGCAAATCACCTAAACTTTTGCATATGATAAGTTTGCAGGAAGAAAGCCTGGCTTACTGCATGACTCTACCCCTTCCCCCATTATCCTCTATGCATAACTTAAGGTATAAAAACTACTTTGAAAAATAAAGTGCGGGCCTTGTTCACTGAAACTTGGTCTCCCCATGTAGTTCTTTCTCTCACCTTCTGGCTGAATTATTCAGCCTCTTTTCTCCACTGAATTTCCTCACTGAGCTATCCTTATTTCAGCCTCTTTTCTCCACTGAATTTCCTCACTGAGCTATCCTTATTTCAGCCTCTTTTCTCCACTGAATTTCCTCACTGAGCTATCCTTATTTCAGCCTCTTTTACCCACTGAATTTCCTCACTGAGCTATCCTTATTCTATTACTCTTTATATCCTTAATTAACATTTAATTAAGCAGTTGTTTCCTGATCCTCGCGGACGCCGTCCCCCCTTCGAATTCCCTGGATCCACGCTGGACCCCAGCACATCATGGTCAACAAAAGAGTCTGAAATGCAGTACTTGGATGCAGTCTCAAAAATGACAGAATGATCTCTGTTCGTTTCCAAGGCAAACCATTCAATATCACAGTAATCCAAGTCTATGCCCTAACCAGTAACACTGAAGAAGCTGAAGTTGAACGGTTCTATGAAGACCTACAAGACCTTTTAGAACTAACACCCATAAAAGATGTCCTTTTCATTATAGGGGACTGGAATGCAAAAGTAGGAAGTCAAGAAACACCTGGAGTAACAGGCAAATTTGGCCTTGGAATACGGAATGAAGCAGTGAAAAGACTAATAGAGGTTTGCCAAGAAAATGCACTGGTCATAATAAACACCCTCTTCCAACAACACAAGAGAAGACTCTATACATGGACATCACCAGATGGTCAACACCGAAATCAGATTGATTATATTCTTTGCAGCCAAAGATGGAGAAGCTCTATACAGTCAGCAAAAACAAGACCAGGAACTGACTGTGGCTCAGACCATGAACTCCTTATTGCCAAATTCAGACTTAAATTGAATAAAGTAGGGAAAACCACTAGCCCAGTCAGGTATGACCTAAATCAAATCCCTTATGATTATACAGTGGAAGTGAGAAATAGATTTAAGGGCCTAGATGTGATAGATAGAGTGCCTGATGAGCTATGGAATGAGGTTCATGACATTGTACAGGAGACAGGGATCAAGACGATCCCCATGGAAAAGAAATGCAAAAAAGCAAAATGGCTGTCTGGGGAGGCCTTACAAATAGCTGTGAAAAGAAGAGAAGTGAAAAGCAAAGGAGAAAAGGAAAGATATAAGCATCTGAATGCAGAGTTCCAAAGAATAGCAAGGAGAGATAACAAAGCCTTCTCCAGCGATCAATGCAAAGAAATAGAGGAAAACAACAGAATGGGAAAGGCTAGAGATCTCTTCAAGAAAATCAGAGATACCAAAGGAACTATTCATGTGAAGATGGGCTCAATAAAGGACAGAAATGGACTGGACCTAACAGAAGCAGAAGATATTAAGAAGAGATGGTAGAATACACAGAAAAACTGTACAAAAAAGATCTTCATGACCCAGATAATCATGATGGTGTGATCACTGACCTAGAGCCAGATATCCTGGAATGTGAAGTCAAGTGGGCCTTAGAAAGTATCACTACGAACAAAGCTAATGGAGGTGATGGCATTCCAGTTGAGCTCTTCCAAATCCTGAAAGATGATGCTGTGAAAGTGCTGCACTCAATATGCCAGCAAATTTGGAAAACTCAGCAGTGGCCACAGGACTAGAAAAGGGCAGTTTTCATTCCAATCCCAAAGAAAGGCAATGCCAAAGAATGCTCAAACTACTGCACAATTGCACTCATCTCACACGCTAGTAAGGTAATGCTCAAAATTCTCCAAGCCAGGCTTCAGCAATATGTGAACCGTGAACTTCCTGATGTTCAAGATGGTTTTAGAAAAGGCAGAAGAACCAGAGATCAAATTGCCAACATCTGCTGGATCATGGAAAAAGCAAGAGAGTTCCAGAAAAGCATCTGTTTCTGCTTTATTGACTATGCCAAAGCCTTTGACTGTGTGGATCACAATAAACTGTGGAAAATTCTGAAAGAGATGGGAACACCAGACCACCTGACCTGCCTCTTGAGAAATCTGTATGCAGGTCAGGAAGCAACAGTTAGAACTGAACATGGAACAACAGACTGGTTCCAAATAGGAAAAGGAGTACGTCCAGGCTGTATATTGTCACCCTGTTATTTAACTTATATGCAGAGTACATCATGAGAAATGCTGGACTGGAAGAAACACAAGCTGGAATCAAGATTGCCAGCAGAAATATCAATAGCCTCAGATATGCAGATGACACCACCCTTATGGCAGAAAGTAAAGAGGAACTAAAAAGCCTCTTGGTGAAGGTGAAAGTGGAGAGTGAAAAAGTTGGCTTAAAGCTCAACATTCAGAAAACGAAGATCATGGCATCCGGTCCCATCACTTCATGGGAAATAGATGGGGAAACAGTGGAAACAGTGTCAGACTTTATTTTTCTGGGCTCCAAAATCACTACAGATGGTGCCTGCAGCCATGAAATTAAAAGACGCTTACTCCTTGGAAGGAAAGTTATGAACAACCTAGATAACATATTCAAAAGCAGAGACATTACTTTGCCAACAAAGGTTCGTCTAGTCAAGGCTATGGTTTTTCCTGTGGTCCTGTATGGATGTGAGAGTTGGTCAGTGAAGAAGGCTGAGCGCCGAAGAATTGATGCTTTTGAACTGTGGTGTTGGAGAAGACTCTTGGGAGTCCCTTGGACTGCAAGGAGATCCAACCAGTCCATTCTGAAGGAGATCAGCCCTGGGATTTCTTTGGAAGGAATGATGCTAAAGCTGAAACTCCAGTACTTTGGCCACCTTATGCGAAGAGTTGACTCATTGGAAAAGACTCTGATGCTGGGAGGGATTGGGGGCAAGAGGAGAAGGGGACGACAGTGGATGAGACCGCTGGATGGCATCACTGACTCGATGGACATGAGTCTGAGTGAACTCCGGGAGTTTGTGATATACAGGGAGGCTGGTGTGCTGCGATTCATGGGGTCGCAAAGAGTCAGACACAACTGAGCAACTGATCTGATCTGTACTCTTTGCAACCTCATGGACTATAGCCTGCCAGGCTCCTCTGTCTATGGAATTTCTCAGGCAAGAGTACCAGTGTGGGTTGCCATTTCCTTCTCCACAGGATCTTCCCAACCCAGGGACCAAATCCATGTCTCCTGCTTGGCAGGTGGATTCTTTACCATTATACCACCTGGGAAGCCCATGAAATTAAATTAGGTAAAGAAGTCCCCAAGTTTAGTGTTAGTAAAGACATTTAAAATATCCAAAGATCAATGGAACTGGAGGAATCAACATACCTGACTTCAGGCTCTACTACAAAGCCACAGTCATCAAGACAGTATGGTACTGGCACAAAGACAGAAATATAGATCAATGGAACAAAATAGAAAGCCAGAGATAAATCCACACACCTATGGACACCTTATCTTTGACAAAGGAGGCAAAAATATACAATGGAGAAAAGACAATCTCTTTAACAAGTGGTGCTGGGAACTCTGGTCAACCACTTGTAAAAGAATGAAACTAGAATACTTTCTAACACCATACACAAAAATAAACTCAAAATGGATTAAAGATCTCAACGTAAGACCAGAAACTATAAAACTCCTAGAGGAGAACATAGGAAAAACACTCTCCAACATAAATCACAGCAGGCTCTCTATGACCCATCTCCCAGAATATTGGAAATAAAAGCAAAAATAAACAAATGAGACCTAAGTAAAATTAAAAGCTTCTGCACAACAAAGGAAACTATAAGCAAGGTGAAAAGACAGCCTTCAGAATGGGAGAAAATAATAGCAAATGAAGCAACTGACAAACAACTAATCTCAAAAATATACAAGCAACTCCTACAGCTCAATTCCAGAAAAATAAATCACCCAATCAAAAAATGGGCCAAAGAACTAAATAGACATTTCTCCAAAGACATAAATATGGCTAACAAACACATGAAAAGATGCTCAACATCACTCATTATCAGAGAAATGCAAATCAAAACCACAATGAGGTACCATTTCACGCCAGTCAGAATGGCTGCCATCCAAAAGTCTACAAGCAATAAATGCTGGAGAGGGTGTGGAGAAAAGGGAACCCTCTTACACTGTTGGTGGGAATGCAAACTAGTACAGCCACTATGGAGAACAGTGTGGAGATTCCTTAAAAAACTGAAAATAGAACTGCCTTATGATCCAGCAATCCCACTGCTGGGCATACACACTGAGGAAACCAGAAGGGAAGGAGACACGTGTACCCCAATGTTCATCGCAGCACTGTTTATAATAGCCAGGACATGGAAGCAACCTAGATGTCCTTCAGCAGACGAATGGATAAGAAGGCTGTGGTACATATACACAATGGAGTATTACTCAGCCATTAAAAATAATACACTTGAATCAGTTCTAATGAGGTGGATGAAACTGGAACCTATTACACAGAGTGAAGTAAGCCAGAAAGAAAAACACCAATACAGTATACTAATGCATATATATGGAATTTAGAAAGATGGTAACGATAACCCTGTATGTGAGACAGCAAAAGAGACACAGATGTATAGAACAGTCTTTTGGACTCTGTGGGAGAGGGAGAGGGTGGGATGATTTGGGATAATGGCATTGAAACATGTATAATATAATATAAGAAACGAATCGCCAGTCCAGGTTCGATGCAGGATACAGGATGCTTGGGGCTGGTGCACTGGGATGACCCAGAGGGATGGTATGGGGAGGGCAGTGGGAGGTGGTTCAGGATGGGGAGCACATGTACACCCGTGGTGGATTCATGTTGATGTATGGCAAAACCAATACAATGTTGTAAAGTAATTAGCCTCCAATTAAAATAAATAAATTTAAATAAAAATAAAATAAAATATCCAAAGATCAAAGAAGAAATAAAAATTGAAATTAGAAACTAATTTGAACTGAATCAATTTCCACTAAAACCAATAACCTCAACTCTAACATTAAGAAACAATAAAGGGGGAACGCAAGAAGATGGAAGAAGAATAAGAGAAGGAGATCACCTTCTTCCCCACAAGTATATTAAAAAATTGTCTAAATATAAAACAGCTCCTACAGAACAACTTCTGAACAACAGTAGAAGACCCCAAATTTTCAAAAAGGCAAGCCAATATCCTTAGAAAGAGGTAGGGGAAAAGATAAAGACTAAATGAGACAAAGGATTTCAGAATGGGACTTGCACCCCAGGGGAGGGAGTCATGAAGGAGGGAAAAGTTCTGGACACTAGGAAACCCCCTCACAGGCAGAGTCAAGGAGGGAGATTTGGAACCTCAGAGGGGAGTGTGATGGTGGCAGGGGGCTCAGGAGACAAAACAGAGAAAATTCAGCAGAGAAATTACTGCCAAACAGCACTTCTCAGCTGAGAAGCAGCTCACACGCCTCTACCTGCAGCAGAGGGTGGGGGCAGGGTGCCAAGGCACAGGCTCAGGTATCAGATCCCAGGAAGAGGATCAGGGTTGGCTTCCATGAGGATACTCTGAGAGGGCTACTTTGACAATCTAGAGCAGGAAGAAGTTGTTGTTTTGGGGACACTTAACACCACACTCATAGACAGTTTCAGTGGCTGCCAAATCTGGCAAAACCAGTCAGAGTGTCATCTGTGGAATTAAACATAATTGCCACTGCCAAACCCAGGGAAAGTGCCTGAGACAGGAGGCAAAACACTGCTGATGCAGTCCTGACCCCGGAGGTGGTCACAACTGCCTGGTTATGAGCAGACACAGGTTACTTTCCACACCTTGCCGGAAGCTTAATCACCTTGACTCTTTCTAGGGACCCATAATCTGAGGCCAATTCCTCTGGGAAAGCATACAACCCACCTCAGACTGTACCAATGTCCATCAAGTCTCTATTGTCACAGGTACTCCCTGGTGCATCCAAATTGTGGCTGCCATGTCCTCCCCACTTCTCAGCCTGAGTGAACAAATGAGCCTCAATAAGCCTTGGCCTTCGCTGCCTTGAGGCTAGGCAGGGAACAGACAGTGAAATTTAGGGGAAACTGTGAACTTTAGGAGTAAGTACAAATTGAAGTAAGGCCACATCTGAGACTGAGCTGACCACATACTGCCCACAACAGGTCCAGAGACCTTCCTAGAAATATTGGAAGACTTTGGTGTGAGTCTCACTGGGTGTTCTGGGCTGCTGAGTGTTGCCTTCAGCAAAAGTCTCGGGCTTGGTCTTCTACGTTTTGTGGCTTGTGAGGTCTTGGAGTTCCAGTAAGGGGTCAGGCCTGAACCCCTGAGGTGGGAGACTCAACTCCAGGATTTTGATCCACCAGAGATCTCCTGACCCCAGGAACCATTAATAGGCAAGAGCTCTCCTAAGGGCCTCTCAACACTAAGGCCAAGGCCAGTAAACTTCAGTGCCAGATGCCCCACACCACATCTTAAGCAAAATAGGAATATAACTCTGCACATTTATAGACAGGCTGCCCAGAGCCATACCAAACCCATAGCTACCCCAAAACTCACTACTGGATATGGCACTGCCCTTCAGAGAGACAAGATAGAGCTCCATTCACCAGAACACAGGCATGTCTCCCAACCAGGAAATCTCCACAAGGTACTGGTACAACCCCACCCATGGGGGCAGACTCCACAGTTAAGAGAAATTATGTCCTTCCAGCCTACAGAAAGGAGACCCCAAACATAGTAAATTAAACAAAATGAAAAGACAGAGAAAGATGCAGCAGATGAAAGAACATGGTAAAAATCCACAGGACCAAACAAATGAAGACAAACTGGCAGTCTACAACAAAAATAATCCATAGTAATGATAGTAAAGATGATCCAAAATCTTGAAAATAAAATGGAGGCATGGATACATAGACTGGAGGCACAGATCAGGAAGATACAAGAAATGTTGAACAAAGACCTAAAAGAATTAAAGAATAAACAATTAACAAAAAAAAAGAATTAAAGAATAAACAATCAACAATGAACAACACAGTAACTGAGATTAGAAATTCACTGTGGGGGAGCTAACTGTAGAGTAACTGAGGCAGAAGAAAAAATAAGTGAACTGGAAAGTAAAATGCTGAAAACAACTGAAGCAGAAAAAAATAAAAAGAAATGAGAACAGTCTCAGAGACCTCTGGGACAACATTAAGTGTAACAACATTAGAATCATAGGGGTCCCAGAAGAAGAAGACAAAAGGAAAGGGCATGAGAAAATATTTGAGGCTATTATAGTCAAAAAATTCCCTACAATGAGAAAGGAAATAGCTACCTAAATCCAGGAAGCCCAGAGAGTCCCACACAGAATAAACCCAAGGAGAAACATGCCAAAACACATATTAGTTTGATTAATATTAATCACATATTAATCAAACTAACAAAAATTAAACACAAAAAACAAATTTGAAAGCAGCAAGGGAAAAGCAGCATATAACATACAAGGGGATCCCCATAAAGCTAAGAGCTGATCTTTCAACAGAAACTCTGCAGGCCAGATGGGAATGGCAGGATATACTTAAAGTGATGAAAGGGAAAAACCTACAACCAAGCAAGGATCTCATTCAGATTTAAAGGAGAAATCAAAAGCTTTCCAGACACGCTAAAGTTAAGAGAATTCAGCACCACCAAACCAACTCCAAAACAAATGCTAAAGGAACTTCTCTAGACAAGAAACACAAAAAGGAAAGGCATACAAAACAAACACAAAACAATAAAGTAATTGATGAAAGCATTTGTTTTCAGTTGTGTCCTACTCTTTGTGACTGCATGAAATGTAGACCACCAGGCTCCTGTATCCATGGGATTTCCCAGGCAAGAATACTGAAGTGGGTTGTCACTGCCTTCTCCAGTGGATCTTCCCAACCCAATGATTGAACCCAGGTCTCCTGCATTGTAGACAGATTCTTTACAGTCTGAACCACAAGAAAAGATTCAGAATCATACATATAAATAAATTGGCTAAACACTCCAACCAAAAGATTCAGATTGGATAAATGGATACAAAACCAAGATATGTACTATGTACAAGAGACCCAACTCAGACCTAAGGACACATACAGACTGAAAGTGAGGATCTAAAAAAAGGTATTCCATGCAAATGGAAATCAACAGGAAGTGGAAATAGCAATACTCATGCTAGATAAAATAGACTTTATAAAAAAGATTGTTTCAAGAGACAAAGAGGGACATTACATAATGATCAAGGCATCAACCCAAGAAAAGGATAAAATGATTATTAAGTATATGCACCCAAAATAAGAGCACCCAACACATAAGGAAAATGCCAGCAACTATTAAAATGGTAAACCAACAGTAACACAATAATAGTGGGGGGACTTTAATACCCCATTCACACCAGTTGACAGATTATCCAGAGAGAAAATTCATAAAGAAATACAAGTTTTATTTTTTTTGCTCCCATATACTTTTAATATTAAAACTTTTTAAAATTGAATATAGCTCATTTACAATATTATATTAGTTTCAGGTATACAACATAGTGATTCAATGTTTTTGTACTCTTTAGTTAAAGTTATTAAAAACAATGGCTATATTTCCCTATACTGTACAATATATCATTGTTGCTTATTTATTTTATACAGAGTTCAGTTTAGTTGCTCAATTGTGTCCAACTCTTTACAACCCCATGGACTGCAGCATGCCAGGCCTCCCTGTCCGTCATCATCTGCAGTGACTTTGGAGCCCCCCAAAATAAAGTCTGCCACTGTTTCCACTGTTTGCCCATCTATGTGCCATGAAGTGATGGGACCGGAAGCCATGATCTTAGTTTTCTGAATGCTGAGCTTTAAGCCAACTTTTTCACTCTCCTCTTTCACTTTCATTGAGGCTCTTTGGTTCTTCTTTAAATGATACATTTGACAAGTTTGACCAATTGACATTTACAGGCATTTCATCCAAAATCAATAGATATCACTTTTTCTCAATTGCACATGGAACATTCTCCAGCATAGATCACATCTTGGGACACAAATCAAGTCATGGTAAATTTTTAAAAATTGAAATAACTCTAATCATCTTTTCTGACCACAACACCATAAGATTAGATAACAACATCAGGAGAAAAATCTATTAAAAACAACAACAAAAAAAAACACCAACACATGGAGGCTAAACAATACTTTTCTGAATAACCAACAAGTCACTGAAGAAGTCAAAAAGCAAATCAAAATATGGATAGAAGCAAAAGACGGTGAAAACATGACAACTCAAATGTACTGGACACAGTAAAAGCAGTGATAAGAAGGAAGTTTATAGCAATATAAGCATACCTCAAGAAATAAGCAATATCAAATAAACAAGCTAATCTTACACCTAAAGCAATTAGAAAAAGAAGAACAACAACAAAAAAAAAATTCCAAAGTTAGTAGAAGGAAAGAAATCATAAAGAATCAGAGCAGAAATAAATGAAGGAGACAATAGCAAAGATCAATAAAACTAAAAACTGGCTTTCGGAAAAGATAAAATTGACAAACTGCTAACCAGACCCATCAAAAGGGAGAAGACTCAAATCAATAAAATCAGAAATTCAAAAGGAGAAGTTACAACAGAAAACACAGAGATACAAAGGCTCACAAGAGACTATTATGAGCAACTATATACCAATAATATGGACAACCTGGAAAAATGGACAAATTCTTAGAAAAGTAGAACCTTCTAAAACTGAAACAAAGAAATAGAAAATATGAATAGACCAATCAGAAACATGGAAATCAAAACTAAAATCAAAAATCTTTCAACAAAAAGCCCAGGGCCAGATGGCTTGACAGGCAAATTCTGCCAAAAGTTTAGAGAAGAGCTAACATCTATCCTGCTCCAACTGCTCCAGAAAATTGCAGAAGAAGGAAAACTCCCAAACTCATTCTACAAGGCCACCATAACCCTAACACCAAAACTAAACAAAGATGCCACCAAAAAAGAAAATTACAGGCCAATATCACTGATGAACATTGATATAAAAATCCTCAACAAAATTCCAGTAAACAGAATCCAACAACACATTAACAAGATGATCAAGAGGGTTTTATCCCAGAGATGCATGGATTCTTCAATATATGCTATCTGATACACCATATTAACATATTGAAAGATAAAAATAATATGATCATCTCAAGAGATGCAAGAAAGCCTTTGACAAGATTCAACACTCATTTCTGATAAAAGCTTTCCAGAAAGTAGGCATAGAAGGAACATACCCCAACATCATAAAAGCCATATACAGCGAACCCACAGCAACCATCATCTTCAATGGTAAAAGATCAAAAACCATGTCCTCCATAATCAAGAATAAGACAAGGGTGCCTATTCTCACCACTTTTATTCAACATAGTTTTGGAAGTCCTAGCCACAGCAATCAGAAAAGAAAGAGAAATAAAAGGAATCCAGATTGGAAATGAAGTAAAACACTCATTGATTGCAGATGACATGATTTTCTACATTGAAAACCATAATGATGCCACCAGAAAATTACTAGAGTTAGAAAATATTATAAAAATCACAGGATATAAAATTAATACACATAAATTCCTTGCATTCCTGTATACTAACAATGAAAAATCAGAAAGTGAAATTAAGGAAGTGATCCTATGCACCTCTGCAACAAAAAGAATAAAATACCCAGCAATAAACCTACCTAAAGAGACAAAAGTTCTGTATGCAGAAAACTCTAAGACACTGATGAAAGAGATCAAACACACCACAAACAAATGGAGAGATATACACTGTTGGAAGAATCAATATACAAGGTTGGAATCAACATACAAGGTTCTGAAAATGACTATACATACTACAAAATGCTATCTACAGATACAATGTGATCCCTATCAAATTACTAATGGTATTCTTCACAGAACTAGAACAAAAAATTTCACAATTTGTATGGACGCACAAAAGAACTCGAATAGCCAAAGCAATCTTGATAAAGAAGAATGGAGATGGAGGAATCAACCTTTCTGACCAGATTATACTACAAAGCTACAGTCATCATGACAGTATGGTACTGCCACAAAAACAGAAATATAGACCAACTGAACAAGATAGGAAGCCCAGAGATAAACTTAGTCCCAAGAACCTTACCTTTGACAAGGAAGGCAAGAATATACAATGGAGAGAGACAGCCTCTTCAATAAGTGGTATGGGATAACTGGACAGCTGCACATGAAAGGATGAAACTAGAACACCTCCTAAATCCACACACAAGATAAACTCAAAATGGGGTAAAGGCTTAAATATAAGGCTGGACACTATAAAGCTCTTAGAAAAAAAACATAAGCAGTACACTCTGACATATATCACAGCAAGTTCCTCTTTGACCCACCTCCTAGAAAATGGAAATAAAAACAGTAATAAACAAAAGGAACTTAATTAAATTTAAGAACTGCACAATGAAGGTAACAGCAAGATTGAAAGACAACCCTCAGAACAGGAGAAAATAATTGCAAATGAAACAATTGACAAAGAGTTAATATCCAGACTATATAAGCAGCTCATAGAGATCAAATTGCCAACATCTGTTGAATCATAGAAAAAGCAAGAGAATTCCAGAAAAATATCTACTTCTGCTTCATTGACTATGCTAAAATCTTTGATTCTGTGGATCACAACAAACTGTGGAAAATTATTCAAGAGATGGGAATACTAGAGCACCTTACCCTCCTCCTAAGAAATCTGTATGGAGATCAAGAAGCAAGAGTTAGAACTATACATGGGACAACGGACTGGATCAAAATTGGGAAAGGGGTATGTCAAGGCTGTATATTGTCAGCCTGCTTATTTAACTTATATGCAGAGTACATAATGCAAAATGTCAGGCTGGATGAAGCACAGGCCAAAATCAAGACTGTTGGAAGAAATATCAATAAACTCAGATATGCAGATGACATTACACTTATGGCAGAAAGCATAGAGGAACTAAAGAGCCTCTTGATGAAGGTGAAAGAGGAGAGTGAAAAAGCTGGCTTAAAACTCAACATTCAAAGATCATGGTTCTGGTCCTATCACTTCATGGCAAATAGATGGAGAAACAGTGGAAACAGTGACAGACTTAATTTTCTTGGGCTCCAAAATCATTGCAGATGGTGACAGCAGCCATGAAATTAAAACACATTTGCTCTTTAGAAGAAAATCTATAACAAGCCTAGACAGAGAATTAAAAAGCAGAGACATTACTTTTCCAACAAAGGTCCATCTAGTCAAAGCTATGGTTTTTCCAGTAGTCATGTATGGATGTGAGTTGGACCATAAAGAAAGCTGAGCACCAACGAATTGATACTTTTGAACTGTGATGTTGGAGAAGACTCTCAAGAGTCCCTTGGACTGCAAGGAGATCAAATTAGTCAATTCTAAAGGAAATCAGACCTGAATATTCATTGGAAGGACTGGTGCTGAAGCTGAAGCTCCAATACTTTGGCCACCTGATGTGAAGAGCTGATTCATTAGGAAAGACCCTTATGCTGGAAAAGTCTGAAGGCAGGAGGAGAAGGGGACGACAGAGGATGAGATGATTGGAAGGCATCACTGACTCAATGGACATGAGTTTGAGCAAGCTCCGGGAGATGGTGAAGGACATGTAAGCCTGGCATGCTACAGTCCATGGGGTCACAAAAATTCGGACACAACTGAGCAACTAAAGAACAATGATCCAGCAATCCCATTCTTGGACATATATCTAGAAGAGATGAAAACTCTAATTCAAAAAGATATATACATAACCAAGAACTGGAAACAATCCAAGTGTGCATCAACAGATAATTGCTAAGAAGATGTGGTGTATATACATTTATAATGATATATTACTCAGCCATAAAAGAGAATGAAATATTGCCATTTGCAGCAACATGGACATAGAGAATATGGTACTAAGTGAAGAAAGACAGATTAAAAAAAAGTATTATAGAATATTTGTGAAATCTTGAGAGTCCCTTGTACTGCAAGGAGATCCAACCAGTCCGTTCTGAAGGAGATCAGTCCTGGGTGTTCTTTGGAAGGAATAGTGCTGAAGCTGAAACTCCAGTCCTTTGGCCACCTCGTGTGAAGAGTTGACTCATTGGAAAAGACTCTGATGCTGGGAGGGATTGGGGACAGGAGGAGAAGGGGATGACAGAGGATGAGATGGCTGGATGGCATCACCGACTCCATGGATGTGAGTTTGAGTGAACTCCGGGAATTGGTGATGGACAGGGAGGCCTGGCGTGCTGCAATTCATGGGGTCGTGAAGAGTCAGACACAACTGAGTGACTGAACTGAACTGAACTGAACTGAAATATTATTTGTAGAAACTAAAAATAATACAAATAAATCTATATGCAAATCAAACAGATTCACAGACATAGAAAATAAACTTATGGTAATCAAAAGAGAAGAGGAGGGGGAGACATAAATTAGGAGTATGGGATTAACAGATACACACTACTATGCATAAAAGAGATAAGGAACTGTATCTGTTTAATACAGGGAACTACACTCCATATCTTATAATAAACTAATGGGAAATAATCTGAGTATGTGTATATATATATATATATATATATATATATCCATATATAACTGAATCACTTTCCTGTTAACTGAAACTATACATAATATTGCAGATCAGCTATACTTCAATTTTAAAAGTTCTATAGCTATTAAAGGATAATGAAAAACTATTATAAACAATTTTAGAAAAATTCTTTCAACAACTGAGTTTGAACAGGGACAAATTCCTTTAAAGGCAGAAACCACCAGTGAGCCCTCATGAAGAAACAGATAACATTAATAGCTAGCCTATATCCGTTAAAGAATCAGTATTTGTAGTTAAAAACTAGAAGGGAAGGAGAGAGGGAGAGAGGGAAGAAGAAATCAAGGGAGATAGGGGTGTAAGAAGGGAGGGAAGGAGGTTCAACTCTAAAATATCCTGGCAAATGTTTAAGGTAAAATGTAATAGCAATTTTACACCATCTCTTCCCAAAAGCTAAAGAGGAGGGTATACTTATATATTCATCATTTGCTGTCATTTTGGGGACAGCAAAAAGTATATACTTTAAGAGAGGATATTACACACAAATATCCCTAATATACACAAATATAAAAAATTCTATACAAAATATTAGAAAGAAGCATCATGAGTTGATATTTGATTACCACAGGGGCATACTCTGGTGATTATTTGTGCTTTTAACAAATAAGTCAAATTCTCTCCCATGTTGATCACTTGGCAGGCTGACTCAACCCAGCCCCTGCAACTGGTGGAGCCTAGTGACAGTCAGGACAGTCAGGAGGAGTCATTCAGTGGCAGAGTGGAACATATGGTTCTCTCTGGTCTCTATGATGACAAGCAGTTCACAGCGCTGAGAACTACTGATCAGCAAGGCACTGTAATCCCACACCGGACATTAGGCCATTAGTAGAGTTACTAAGATTTCAGGGCTACTTTTTCTTGTAGTATTAGTTCACTTCAGTTCAGTAGCTCAAACGTGTCCAACTCTGTGACCCAAACCCCTTGGACTGCAGCACAGCCAGGCTTCCATGCCCATCACCAACTCCCAGAGCTTGCTCAAACTCATGCCCATTGAGTCAGTGATGGCATCCAACCATTTCGTCCTCTGTCATCCCCTTCTCCTCCTGCCTTCAGTCTTTCCCAGCATCAGGGTCTTTTCCAATGAGTCAGTTATTGCATCAGATGGCTTGGAGCTTCAAGCTTCAGCATGAGTCCTTCCAATGAATATTCAGGAATGATTTCCTTTAGGATGGACTGGTTGGGTCTCCTTGCAGTCCAAGGGACCCTCAAGAGTCTTCTCCAACACCACAGTTCAAAAGCACCAATTCTTTGGTGCTCAGCTCTCTTTATAATCCAACTCTCACATCCATATGTGACTACCGGAAAAACTATGGATTTGACTAGATGGACTTTGTCAGCTAAGTAGTATCTCTGCTTTTTAAAATGCTGTCTAGGTTGGTCATAGCTTTTCTTCCAAGGAGCAAACATCTTTTAATTTCATGGCTGCAGTCACCACCTGCAGTGATTTTGGAGCCCAAGAAAATAAAGTCTCTCACTGTTTCCATTCTTTCCCCATCTATTTGTCATAAAGCGATGGGAACAAATGCCATGATCTTAATTTTTTGAATGTTGAATTTTAAGCCAACTTTTTCACTCTTCTCTTTCACTTTCATCAAGAGGCTCATTAGTTCTTCACTTTCTGCCATAAGGGTGGTGTCATCTGTATATCTGAGGTCATTGATATTTTTCCTAGCAATTTTGATCCCAGCTTGTGCTTCATCCAGCCCAGCATTTCACATGATGTACTCTGCATATAAATTAAATAAGCAGAGTGACAATATACACTTTACATACTTCTTTTCCAATTTGGAGCCAGTCCATTGTTCCATGTCCAGTTCTAACTGTTGCTTCTTGACCTGCATACAGATTCCTCAGCAGGCAGGTAAAGTGGTCTGGTATTCCCATCTCTTGAAGAATTTTCCACTGTTTGTTGTGATCCACACAATCAAAGGCTTTGGTGTAATCACTAAAGCAAAAGTAGATGTTTTTCTGGAACTCTCTTGATTTTTCGATGATCCAACAGATGCTGGCAATTTGATCTCTGGTTCCTCTGCCTTTTCTAAATCCACCTTGAAATCTGGAGGTTTGTGGTTCACGTACTGTTGATGTCTTGCTTGGAGAATTTTGAGCCTTACTTTGCTAGTCTATGCAGGAGAGTTTTGAGCATTACTTTGCTAGTCTATACAATCAGCAAAAAAAGACCAGTAGCTGACTGTGGTTCAGATCATGAGCTCCTTATTGCAAAATTCAGACTTAAATTGAATAAAGTAGGGAAAACCACTAGACCATTCAGTTCAGTTCAGTTGCTCAGTCGCGTCCAATTCTTTGCGACCCCATGAATTGCAGCACGCCAGGCCTCCCTGTCCATCACCAACTCCCGGAGTTCACTCAGACTCATGTCCAGCAAGTCAGTGATGCCATCCAGCCATCTCATCCTCTGTCGTCCCCTTCTCCTCCTGCCCCCAATCCCTCCCAGCATCAGAGTCTTTTCCAATGAGTCAACTCTTCACATCAGGTGGCCAAAGTACTGGAGTTTGAGCTTTAGCATCAGTCCTTCCAAAGAAATCCCAGGGCTGATCTCCTTCAGAATGGACTGGTTGGATCTCCTAGCAGTCCAAGGGACTCTCAAGAGTCTTCTCCATTCAGGTATGTCCTAAATCAAATCCCTTATGATTATATAGTGGAAGTGACAAATAGATTCAAGGGATTAAATCTGATAGAGTGCCTGAAGAACTATGGATGGAGGTTCGGGACATTGCACAGGAGGCAGTTATCAAGACCATGCCCAAGAAAAAGAAATACAAAAAGGCAAAATGGTTGTCTGAGGAGGCCTTACAAATAGCTGAGAAAAGAAAAGAAGTGAAAGACAAAGGAGAAAAGGAAAGATATACTCATTCGAATGCAGAGTTCCAAAGAATAGCAAGGAAAGATAAGAAAGCCTTCCTCAGTGATCAATGCAAAGAAGAAGAGGAAAACAATAGAATGGGAAAGACTAGAGACCTCTTCAAGAAAATTAGAGATACCAAGGGAACATTTCATGCAAAGAAGAGCACAATAAAGGACAGAAACTAACAGAGGCAGAAGATATTAAGAGGTGAAGAGAATACACAGAAGAACTATACAAAAAAGAGCTTCATGACCCAGATAACCACAATGGTGTGATCACTCAACTAGAGCCAGACATCTTGGAATGCGAAGTCAAGTGGGCCTTAGGAAGCATCATTATGAACCAAGCTAATGGAGGTGATGGAATTCCAGTTGAGCTATTTCAAATCCTAAAAGATAATGTTGTTAAAGTGCTGCACTCAATAAGCCAGCAAATTTGGAAAATTCAGCAGTGACCACAGGACTGGAAAAGGTCAGTTTTCATTCCAGTCCCAAAGAAAGGCCATGCCAAAGAATATTCAAGCTGTAGCATAGCCAAGATATTCTGACATGTTTTGGACTCATCACAGACCTGCTGAACCCAAATCTCTGGGATTAGGCTTAGGAATCTGTAGTTATACCAAGCAATTAAAAATCAGAGATCCCTATACCCAATAGAGGCTCAGAGCAATTGCTCTGGATCTGCGCAGTTCACTGTGTGCTGATGTACAGCCTGTGTTGCCCTTACCATATGGTCCCAGCATTATCCATATTCCAATCATTATATCCCACTTCCCTCGAAGCTTCCCTCAGCTCCTTATTCATGATGAGTAAAGGAATAAATACACAGATTTGTTTTCTATGTTTCTAAATCAGTATGTCCAAGTTAATCTCAAGATAAGACTTTCCAGAAGAGTTTATTCACACCACAGATTTCCTGGGGGTGGGCCTGATAATCTGTATATATAACAATTATTTTTTAGTAATTCTGATCACCAGCAAGGTGGAGGGATACTGGGGAGGAAGGAGGTGCAACTATGCACACACAAGCTTCTAAAGACAGATTAGCCATTGTGATTGATTAGTTTCCCTAGCTCTCCATTGGTATGACCCTTTCCATTAGAAAACTAAAGCTACATATTAAGTTACCCCACTTTACATATACTTGTTGATGATACAACATTTTAAATACCTCTTACTGATTGCTATGGGTTGAATTGTGTCCCCCTGAAATTCATGTGTTGAAGTCCTAACCTCTAGTACCTCAGAATGTGATCTTTTTTGGAAATAGGGTCACTGCAGATATAATTAGTTAAGGTGAAGTCATTAGGATGGCCCCAAATCCAAGATGACTGGTGTCCTCACAAACGGGGAAATGTGGACACAGACACACATAGGAAGAATGTCATGTTAACATGAATGTGTGTGCATGCTCAGTCGCTCAGACGTGTCCGACTCTTTGCGAATCTATAGACTGTAGTCCACCAGGCTCCTCTGTCCATGGAATTTTCCAGGCAAGAATACTGGAATGGGTTGCCATTTCCTAAGCCAGAGAATCTTCCTGATCCAGGAATTGAATCCATGTCACTTGGGTCTCCTGTTGTGGCAGGTGGATTCTTTACCACTGGCACCATCTGGGAAGCCATGAATATGAATATGTTCTTTTTCCTCAAGAAAATCACATATTCTGCTCTGCAAACCACCAGGGTGAGTAATTATCAATGTTATTAAGGAAACACATTCTTCCTAAATGAAGTAAACTATGTTACATGGCAGGAATCTTCCATGGCCCAGGAAGCAGCCAAAAAGACTATTCCATTTGGCCCCCAGCGTCTGTGCCTGTGTCTCCTTCCTTCCCTCCAGCCCCCATACTGGACCACCCACCACAGTTTTGGGCTTCTTTGGTGAGGCCCATTTCTATGTCTACATAAGCTGCCCACTTGTCTTGCACCTATACAGCCTTCACTAAGCGCTAGGCCAAGAGGCTGCCCGGAAATCCCTGTTGATTGCTTGCATTTAAAGTACCACTTTTTTATCTACAAGGGCACTCCAATTTTTGTGCAATCAATAAATACTGTCTAGAATAGAAATTTCTGCTTATCGTTCCATTTATCTGGTAGAGGTGGGTGATTCAATTCTACTAGGAACAAGCTGGTTTTATATAGATGACTTGAGAAGGTATATATGACATTTTCCTAGTTAGAACAAAAACAGTTAAATTCTGAACACAAAAGTCACCCAGGAAAGAAAGGCAGATCTGCCGTGTAAAGTCACCATCTGATGAGCAGGAAGGCTGGTGAGAACACATTTAGATTCCCAGCCATTTATATAGAAATGGGAATTGATTGTACTTATTTCACATGCTAGCAAGATTATGCTCAAAATCCTTCAAGCTAGGCTTCGGCAGTACATGAAACGAGAACTTCCAGATGTACAAGCTGGATTTAGAAAAATTTCAAAATAACATCTACTTCTGCTTCATTGACTACAATAAGGCCTTTGACTGTGTGGATCACAACTGTGAAATATTCTTAAAGAGATGAGAATACCAGACCACCTTACCTGCCTTCTGAGAAGCCCATATGCAGCACAAAATGCAACAGTTAGAACCAGACATGAAGCAACAGAGTGGTTCAAAAATACAGACTACAGTCAATATGCTCTGCTATTTGTATTAAATACAGGTGGTTCGATGCTATCATGACATGCAAACTGTATCCAGTGGACATTGCTGCCTACATGTAACCACATTTCATTCTATAGAAAACTAAAGAGGCACAGTTCATGGATTTAAAGCCCCTGCAAGTGCACTGCCTACAAGGAGGCAGACAGGGACATCCTAGTGTGCAGCATCCCAATGATGGATACTTCCCTGGTATTCTACATGGCATTACCCTCCTGCCTTTTTGTGGCAACCTCCCCCAGAAAAAAATAATATTGTGTTAGTAAACTCTGAAGCTGTATGAGGAGGTGCTTCTACTCACCAACAATCTCACTGGGTTCCTTGTTATAGAGCTTTTTGTTCCAGTAAAGGAGTCTGAGGAGTGGAAAGGAGAACAAGAGAACGAAGCAAATCCCAGCAAACATGTGTGCTGTAAACCCAGCGAAGTCCAGACCCTGGAAACAGGAAAAGAGACGTGAAACCACAGGCAGCACAGGCACAACCTCATGGCAGAGCCCAGGGAAGTCGGAGATCAAGGGCTGGGGAACCTACACAAAGCCCACAGAACAGGTACTCTTCACTGCAGTTTTGCAAACATTCAAGATTTGTTTCTTTCATAATAAAAAACCAATTATTACCTGAATGACAAGCAACCTTGGAAGGAAACAAAAACAGGTCATCACATCTTATCCCAACCTTAGCTGGTTCTACTTCACCACTATACTGACATGTCCCTTGGGATCTGGTGAAACAGGACTGAGGGAGACAAAACATAAAGCTATCACTGCTATATATAAAATAGATGACCAACAAGAACTTATTGTTATAACACCAGGAACTATGCTTGGTATTTTATGATAACTTATAAGGCAAAAGAACCTGAAGCAATATATATGTATATATAACTGAATCATCTTGCTATACACCTGGAACTTACACAATGTTGTAAATGAACTATACTTCAATTTAAAAGAAAAAAAAAAAGACTATGAGGCAATATTCATCTATTTGAAGGTAAACTCCATTTTCTTAAACACTTCATTTAAGTCACTGCTATCGATACGAAAGAGCATCGCCATGCCCGGAAAGCACAGTCCTCCACAGGTCACCTAGTGGCCATCAGGACTGAAGAACCCCAGGCTGTCCCAACCAGCCTCAAGGGTCCCAGGCAGGAGCCCTCTCCTTCCCCTCACAATTCCTTTGCCTGTCTCTGGGCTCTTTTCCACAGTCAGCTGCTGAGGATATTTTTGTTGTTGGATGAAATCTCCACTAGGTTGATTTGTAAGGGAATAAGTCAGCAAAAATATTGGTCAGTTTTTTCCTTTTGTTTTCACTGTGCTTAAACATTCAGCAAATACGTGTGACACCCTCTGAGACCCTTGCAGGACAGATGAGGGTTTTGTCCCCATGAACTGGGCTACAAGAACCAGTTTCTCACTGGCAGGAACTCCTGGACCACTGATCCACAAAACAGGGTCAGAGGCACAGAACATTGGGGGAGATTCCCAGGCAGGACCAGTGGGGTGAACAGGGTGTAAAGAAAGTAGGTCCCAGGGACACTAGTGATAAACTTGAGAGACCATTCCCAAGGCAGCAGTCAGGAAGGTCATCTTCTAAAGGCCTGAGTTGGAAGGAGTGAATTCAATATTAATTATTGTTGCTAGGAAATATTGAGGGCAAGAGGAGAAGGGGGCAACAGAGGATGAGATGGCTGGGTAGCATCACTGACTCAATGGACATTTGTTTGGGCAAACTCCAGGAGATGGTGAAGGACAGGGAAGCCTAGCATGCTATAGTTCATGGAGTCTCAAAGAGTCAGACACTGAACACCAAATTATTGTTTATTAAAATTTACTTTATATTTGACCTGAAACCATTTATAACATTGCTAAAGATAAAACACAACTTAGAAACCATTATCACAACTTACAACCATGAGTAAGTTGTGTGAAAATTTAGGCTTGCCAGTGTACAATGATCTGAAGTTCTTAATCTCTTGCAGTTTATCTGCACATCCAGTGGTTGCCCTTGAAAATAGCATCTGAATGACAGATGGAATTATGTGGGGCTGATCATATACAGATAGCAGGGAAATCTGTGAAGAGCTGGGACTCATGGCATGCTTTTAATGGCAATTAGAATTCATTGCGTTTCTGAGGGTATCACCGTGGATGTTGTGTCTTTAGAATGCATGCCCCAAATATCTTTTTTTTAAGAGGTCCAAAACACTTTTTAAATGAAAATCATTTCATTTGTTTTAAAATCAGGAACAAAACAGGAAAGAAGATAGCTTAAAATATATTAATGTATTTCTTGTGTATGAATTCAGTCATGAAATGTAATTAATATTTTTTGAAGGGAGGAGCTCGTGAAGGCCAAAGTTCTTATATCCTGAATAATTATGGGTCCCTTTGGAACACAATACAGGTGTTCCCCACTTTTTGAAATTTCACTTTATGCCACTTTGCTTTTACAAAAGACCTACATTAGTACCTGTTTTCACTAAGGAAGAAATCTGAAGAGGATTTTTGCTTTTAGGAAAACAAATGATTGTTTTCTCACTCTATGCCATTTTGACTTCTGACAGTTTATATGGGAAAGCTCTATTTTTGGATAGTGAAGAATATCTGTAAAAAAACTGTTAATTTTTCTCCCATTAGACATGATGGCGCAGTTGAAGGAAAAATCAGATGAAAAGGGTGAAATGAGGAGAAAGAAAAAGACAAAAGGGTCTTGGAAAGGCCTCCACAGCAAAAATAACACAGTTTTGAAAAGAAGTATTTGGTTGCTTCTAGAATTGTAACAAGTAGATTTTTTAAGAACAATATAGAATGGAAAAATCCAAACTGAAAATTTCAAGAAAAAACACAGGCAGGTGCAATGCACAATAGGCTACATATGTGTTTTTTAGCTTGTTCGGTGCATGTGTCAGGGCGTCCTTGCTGTTTTTACATGGCTCTACAATTTACTAAACTTGTCTCTTTAATGTACTCAGTAACAAAACTACTTACTGTCATACTTACATCAGTGCAGTACTTAAATGCAGCCCTTTCTTGCAAAGTAGTGGTTCTGTTTCTTCCCTTCCCTCTCAGCCTCATTTTGTACTGTTTTCATTTTGACTACACTAAGCTGCTTTCTTCTTAATTTTCCACAATGTCCTCATTTGATAGAGTAAGTGGTCAAATGATGAGGCATATAAAATAATCAAGGATCCCTCAGAATCAGATTGGAGCATTCAGAGCCTAGTAAACTACATACATTTAAGAGATATCTAGCTCCTGGCCCACCAATTCCATTTTCTAGGGATGAAGCTTTCAGGCTAGCTTTGGGAAAGTCAAAACAGTCAACTGGATTGTAGTAGGGTAATTCAAGAAACAATTTGGGTTTGAACCCCACTGATACAATTACTTCAAAGAAATTCTCTTTAAGTGTCTAAAGTAAAACTACTGGATGTTTTACTAAATATCATGGTGTAATTTGAAGATAGAAACATGTCTGGAGACCCAGCAAGGAGATGACCCCAGCACTGCAGAATGGATGTGATCCAGGTAGAGAATTTACAGTGTGAGGGATCCATCAAGTATGTGAAGGCTAGTGCACTGGCACACATGATCTGAGGAAGGTGAGACTCTGGCAGAGACAGAGTTGGGCAATCCTAGCATTCAGGTAACAGCAAAAGCCACTAAGGGCATAAGCTCCACTAGAAAATGCTCACCTAACAGGGAAAAAAGTCAAAAAAGCAGAACCCCAAAATCCATAGATGTTGAAGATGTGTGGAAACAGAAAACTCACAAAGGAGACTAAGAACTTACAAAAGAGACAGGATGGGAATGAGCAGAGACCAACACCATCGAAGTTCTGGATGGAGGAGGTCAGTGGATGGAGGAGCAGAAGAGCACTCCACTGGCACAGTAGGCTGGTGGCAGAGCCAGGAAGAAGATCCCAGTGGCGCAGGGTCTGGGAGCCTGGTGGAAAAGACCTGAAGAATGTTTTAATGCACACATATCTGGGTCACCTTCCTGTGATGGGTTAAAATGGCTCTCCTAAAGAAACTCTTCCAGTGCTGTTTAAAAGGTGTTTGAATAATCATGTTCATTAGTGGGGAGTCTCCCTAGAACAGGAAAAAAGGAGCAAGTGTAACCAACAAAGGAGGACTATCTCCCCACCAGTCAGTTGGGAGATGAAAGGGCAATGTGTCATTGCACATGGGACCCTGTAGCACTGTAGACTTGTGCCTACGCCAAGAAAGAACCAGTGGACACTGGAGATCTGCCCATCTGCCTATTCAGTACTAGAAATTCTGCAAATGGGACCCATCCCAAGAGATCCATGAGTGAGCAGAGTGCAAAGGGTGACTTGGAATAATTTTCCTCACAACTTCCTGTAATTTCTGACTAATTCTTACACAGAGAAAGCAGAGATTTGTCAGATGTGATTTCTTGACTCTTATGAGGCCTAGTAGTGATTTTTGTTTTGTTCCTTAATTTTTATTTTATATTGGAATATAGCTCTTTTACAAGGTTGTGTTAGTTTCAACTGTACAGCAAAGTGATTCACTTATACATATACCTAAATCTATACTTTGTCAGATTCTCTTCCCCTGTAGGTTATTACAGAATACTGAGTAGAGTTTTCTGTGCTATACAGTAAGTCATTGTTGATTACCTATTTGGTATATACTAGCGTGTTTCTGTTAATCCCAAACTCCTAATTTATCCCTCCTCCTCCCTTTATCCCTTTGGTAGCCATAAATTAGTTTTTTATGTCTGCAAGTATATTTCTGTTTTGTAAATAAGTTCATTTATATACTTTTTTAGATTCTACATATAAGTGATATCATATATTTATCTTTCTCTGATTTACTTCACTTTGTAAGATAATGTCTAGGTCCATCCATGTTGCTGCAAATGGCACTATTTCTTTATATGGCTAAGTAAATTTCTATTGTATGTATGTACCACATTTTCTTTATCCATTAACCATGAACATTAGGTTGGTTCCATGTCTTAATGTTGGAAATACTACTGTCTTGAACATTATGGTTCATGTATCTTTTCAAATTATGGTTGTCTCCAGACATATGCCAATGAGTGGGATTGTTGGATCTTATGGTAGTATTATTTTTAGTTTTTTTAAAGAACTTCCATACTGTTCTCTATAGTGGCTGTACCAATTTACATTCCCACCTATCAGTTCAGTTCAGTCCCTCAGTCATGTCCAACCCTTTGTGAAACCATGGACTGTAGCATGCCAGGCTTCCCTGTCCATCGCCGACTCCTGGAGCATCCTTAAACTAATGTCCATCAAGTCGGTGATGTCATACAACCATCTCATCCTCTGTTGTCCCTTTCTCCTCCTGCCTTCACTCTTTCCCAACATTAGGGTCTTTTCCAGTGAGTTAGTTCTTCACATCTAGTGGCTTGCAGCTTCAAGTTTCAGCATGAGTCCTTCCAATGAATATTCAGGAATGATTCCCTTTAGGATTCACTGGTTTGATCTCCTTGCAGTCCAAGGGACTCTCAAGAGTCTTCTCCAACACCACAGTTCAAAAGCATCAATTCTTTGGTGTTCAGCTTTCTTTGTAGTCCAACTCTCACATCCATATATGACTACTGGAAAAACCATAGATTTGACTAGATGGATCTTTGTCAGCAAAGGAATATGCTTTTCAATATGCTGTCTAGGTTGGAGAAGGAAACGGCAACCCACTCCAGTATTCATGCCTGGAAAATCCCATGGACCAAGGAGCCTGGTGGGCTACAATCCATGGGGTCGCAAAGAGTCGGACACGACTGAGCGACTTCTGTGTGTGTCTAGTTTTAGTATCAGAGTGATAGTGGCCTCACAGAATGAGTTCCAGTGTTCCTTCTGCAATTTTTTTGAAGAGTTTCAGAAGAATAGGTATTAAGTCTTTATGTGTTTGGTAGAATTTGCCTATGAAGTCTTCTGGTCCTGGACTTTTATTAGTTGGGATTTTTTAAATCGTAGCTTCAATCCCAATACTTATGATTGGTCTATTCATATTTTTTTATTTCTTCCACATTCAGTCTTGGAAAATTATACCTAAGAATTTATCCATTTCTTTTACTTTATTCATTTTATTGGCATACAGTTACTTGTAGTAGTCTCTTATCCTTTGTATTTCTGTGGTGTCGTTTATAACTTTTCTTTCTTCATTTCTGATTTTGTTGATTTGAGCCCTATCCCAACTTTTCTTAATGAGTCTGGCTAAAGGTTTATCAATTTTGTTTACCTTTTCAAAGAACCAGCTTTTAGTTTCATTGACCTTTTCTATTATTTTCTTTGTCTATATTTCATTTACTTCTGCTTTGATCTTTATGATTTCTCTCCTGCTACTAACACTGGATTTTGTTTGTTCTTTCTCTAATTGCTTTAGATATAAGGGACAGGTTATGTTGTTTAGGTGGTTTAACAGATTTTTCTTGTTTCCTGAGGTAAGGTTGTATTGCTATAAACTTCCCTCTTTGAACTGTCTTTGCTGTGTTCCACAGATTTTGGATCACTGCGTTTTCATTTTCATGTCTCAAGGCATTTTTTTTCCCTTTCCTCTTTGATATCTTCAGTGATCCATTGGTTGTTTAGTAGCACATTTTTAGCCCCCATGTGCTCGTGATTTTTTCAGTTTTTTCTTGTAGTTGATTTATAACCTCATAGCTTGAAGTTGGAAAAGATGCTTGATATGATTTCAATTTTCTTAAATTTGCCAAGGATTGATTTGTGACCCAAATGTGATCTATCCTGGAGAATGTTCCATGTGCACTTGAGACGAATGTATATTCTGCTGCTTTTGGATGGAATGCTCTAAAAATATCAATTAAGTCCAACTGGTCTAGTGGGTCATATAAAAACTGTTTCCTTACTTATTTTCTATCTGGATGATCTGTCCATTGATAAAAATGGGGTGTTAAAACTCCCCACTATTTTTGTGTTACTGTCAATTTCTCCTTTTATGGCTTTGCCTTTATGGCTTATCCTTTTATGTATTTGCCTTATACAAAAAAAAAGGTCTTAATGACTTGGATAGACACAAAGATGTGGTCACTCACCTAGAGCCAGACATCTTGGAGTGTGAAGTCAAGTGGGCCTTAGGAAACATTACTACAAACAAAGCCAGTGGAGGTGATGGAATTCCAGCTGAGCTATTTAAAATCCTAAAAGATTATGCTATTAAAGTGCTGCATGCAATATATCAGCAAATTTGGAAAACTCCATGGTGGCCACGAAAAGGATGGAAAAGGTCAGTTTTCATTCCAATCCCAAAGAAGGGCATGTCAAAGAATGTTCAAACTACTGTATAATTATACCCATTTCACATGCTAGCTAGGTTATGCTCAAAATCCTTCAATCTATACTTCAACAGTACATGAACTTTGAACTTCCAGATGTACAAGCTGCATTTCAAAGAGGCAGAGGAACCAGAGATCAAATTGCCAACATTTATTGGATCATGGAGAAAGCAAGGGAGTTCCATAAAAAATCTACTTCTGCTTCATTGACTATGCTAAAACCTTTGACTATGAGGATCACAACAAACTGAAAATTCTTAAAAAGATGAGAATACCAGACCACCTTACCTGTCTTCTGAGAAACATGTATGTGGGTCAAGAAGCAACAGTTAGAACCAGACATGGAACGACAGACTGGTTCCAAATTGGGAAAGGAGGACATCAAGGCTGTATATTGTCACCCTGCTTATTCAACATCTACACAGAGTACATCACACAAAACCAGGCTGGTTGAATCACAAGCTGGAATCAAGACTGCCAGGGGAACTATCAACAACCTCAGATATGCATATGATACCATTCTAAAGGCAGAAAGTGAAAAGGAACTAAAGAGCCTCTTGATGAGGGTGAAGGAGAGTGAAAAAGCTGGCTTGAAACTCAACATTAAAAAAAAAAAAAAAAAAAAAAAAAAAAAAAAAACTAAGATCCTGGCCTGTCCCATGGCAAATAGATGGGGGGAAAGTGGAAACAATGATAGATTTTATTTTCTTGTGCTCCAAAATCACTGTGGACAGTGACTACAGCCTTGAAATTAAAAAATGCTTGCTCCTTGGAAGGAACATTATGATAAACCAAGCAAGGCAGCATATTAAAAAGCAAGATATCACTTTGCTAACATATATCCATGTAGTCAAAGCCATGGTTTTTTCCAGTAGTCATGTAGAGATGTGAGAGTTGAGCTATAAATAAGGCTGAGAGCCAAAGAATTGATGCTTTCCACATGTGGTCCAAACGTGGTTCCAACTGTGGAGAAGACTATTGAGAGTCCCTTGGACTGCAAGGAGATTAAACCAGTCAATTCTAAAGAAAATCAACCCTGAATATTCATTGGAAGGACTTTTGCTGAAGTTGAAGCTCCTTCAACTGAAGCGCTGAAGTTGAAGTGCCAATCAACTTCAGCAATACTCTGACTCTGGATTACTCATTGGAAGGACTACTGCTGAAGTTGATGTGAAGAGCCAACAAACTGGAAAAGAGCCTGATGCTGGGGAAGAGTGAAGGGATGACAGAGGATAAGATGGTTAGATAGCATTACCAACTCAATGCACATGAAACTCCAGGAGATAGTGAAGGACAGGGAAGGCTGACGTGCTGCAGTCCATGGTGTTGCAAAGAGTCAAACACGACTTAGCGACTGAACAACAAAATTTGCCTTATATACTGAGATGCTCCTATGCTAGGTGTATACATAGTTACAACTGTTACACTATTTTCTTGGATTGATCCTTTGATTATTATGTAGTGTCCTTTTTGTCTCTGGTAACAGGTCTTTATTTTGTCTGATATGAATATTTACTTGAGGTTTCTTTTTATTTCAATTTACATGGTATACATTTTCCATCCCTTCACTTTCATTTTTTATGCCTCCCTAGATCTGAAGTGGGCCTCTTATAGACAGCATATATATGGGTCTATATATGGGTCTTATTTTGCATCTATTCTATGGGTGGATGTCTTCTGGTTGAAGCATTTAATCTATTTACAATGAAGCAATTATCAACATATATTTTTATTGTCATTTTAATTGTTTTGGATTTGTTTTTATAAGTCTTTTTTCTTCCCTTCCTCTTTTGCTCTCTTCTCTTATGACCTAATGGCTAACTTTAGTGTTGTGTTTGGATTCTTTTTTCTTTTTTGTCATATATCTATTGTGTATATTTGGTTTGTAGTTATGAGGTTTTGATATCACAGTCTATATATATTCAAGATTATTTTAAGTTGTTGGTCTTTTCATTTCAAATGCATTTCCTATATCCTGCATTTGTACTCTCTTCTCACAGTAGCTGGTTTTGATATATTTGTGTGTGGATGATTTCCTACCTTTGCTGTTTGTTTGCCTTTACTGGTGAACTTTTCCATTCATAATTTTCTTGTTTCTAGTTGTACCTTTTCCTTTTCTTCTTAGAGACTTCTTTCACATTTGTTGTAAAGCTGATTTGGTGCTTTTAAATTCTCTTAGCATTTGCTTGTCTGTAAAGTTTTAATTTCTCTGTCAAATCTGAAAGAGAGCCTTGCTGCATATTCTTGACTGTAGGCTTTTCCCTTTCATCACTTAAAATATTAATATAACATGCCTCTCCCTTCTGGCCTCAAAAGTTTCTGCTGAAAAATCACTTCATTACCTTATGGGGATTCCTTTGTATGTTATTTGTTGCTTTTCCCTTGTTGCTTTTAGTATTTTCTTTTTGTCTTTAATTTTTGTCAGTTTGAGTAATATGCATCTCGGCATGTTCCTCCTTGGGTTTATCCTGCCTGGGCTTCTCTGAGTGCCTGATCTTGGGTGACTATTTCCTTCCCATGTTAGAGACATTTCCAGCTATTATCAATATCTTTTCAAATATTTCCTCAGGTCCTTTCTCTCTCTCTCTTCCCCTTCTGGGACCCCCTGTAATGCAACATTTAACATTGCCCCAGAGGTCTCTTAAACTGTTCTCATTTGTTTTCATTCTTTTTTCTTTATTCTAGTCTGTGGCAGTATTTCAACCATTCTGTCTTCTAGCTCACTTATCTGTTCTTCTGTTTCACTTATTCTGCTAAGGATTCCTTATAGTGTATTTTTCACTTCAGTTATTGCATTGTTTATATCTGTTTGTTTATTCTTTATATCTCCTAGCTCTTTGTTAAACATTTCTTATATCTTCTCAATCCATACCTGCATTATTTTTCCAAGATTCTGGATCATCTTTACTATCATTATTCTGAATACTTCATGGGGTAGATTGCTTATCTCTACTTCACTTAGTTATTCTTCTGGGGTTTTTTTCTTGTTCACCTGAAATACACTCCTTTGCTATCTCATTTTGTGTAACTTTATGTGATTGCACTTTCTATTCCAAAGGCTGCAGGGTTGCAGCTCCTCTTGCTTTTGGTGCCTCCCTTCTTGGTGGGTAAGCCTGACTTGAGAGGCTTGTGCAGACTTCCTGGTGGAAGGGACTGGTGCCTGCCCACTGACAGATGGAGCTGGGTCTTGTCCCTCTGGTGAGTAGGGCCATGTCAAGGGTATGTTTACTTTTTTATTTTTACTTTGAAATGCAGTTGATTTACAATGCTGTGCCAATCTCTGCTGTACAACAAAGTGACTCGGTTATATATATATATATACATATATATGTGTATATATATATATATACTCATTATATATATATATACATATATATACTCTCCTTCCCCACCCCTTTGACAACCACAAGTCTGATCTCTATGTCTGTGAGTCTGTTTCTATTTTATAGATAGAAGTAGAATGTTTAGAGATGGCTATATGTAGCTTAGGAAGATTTTAAGTAGCTTGTCTGATGATGGGTGGGGCTATATTCCTGTGTTACTGGTTGTTTGGCTTGAAGTGGCCTAGCAGTACAGCCTACGGGATGTTGGGTGGTGCCAGGTCTTGGTGACTTGGTGACCTCCAGGAGAGCTCAGGCCAATGAGCACTCCACGGTACCTCTACCACCAGTGTCTTTGTTCCCACAGTGAATCACAGCTGCCCCCTGCCTCCCCAGGAGACCCTCCAAGACAAGGAGGTAGTTCTGGCCCAGGCTTCTATTTAGTCACGGCTTTTCCCTGGGTCCCAGTGCACACAAGACCTTGTGTGTGTCCTCCAAGAAAGGAGTTTCTATTTCTCCCAGTCCTGTGGGGTTCCTGTCATCAAGTCTTACTGGCTTTTACAGCCAAAGGCTCTGGGAGATCCTTGCCCTGATGCCAGGATCCCAGGCTGTGAAGCCTGACATGGAGCTCAGAACTCTCACTCCTGTGGGAACACCTCTGCAATACAATTGTTTTCTGGTTTGTGGATTGCCCACCGAGTGGGTATAGGCTTTGATTTTATCATGATTGCACCCCTCCTACTGTTTCACTGTGGCTTCTTCTTTGTCTTTGGATGTAGAATATCTTTTTTGGTACATTCCAGTCTGTTTTGCTAGGAGCCACCAGGGAAGCTCAGCGAAGCTCACTCCATGTAAATAAATATTCCCTTATCTCTGAACTACTATAAAATGAATTACAACCACTCTTGGTTATCAGTTAGTTGCGATTATGGTGTTTTTGTGAGAGGAGCTATGCACAAGTCCTCCCCCTCCACCATCTTGTTTCCAGCCCTTCAGCACTTTCTCCAGCTTAGTACTGTTTTTCAATTATTACTCTGAATTACACATTAAGTATAAAATTTCTATGTGAATATTTTAAATTAACTTCAAATTTTATTTTGATAATCATTCTTCCTATTCCAGTAATGAACCTATTAATACCAAATAACTGTGCCCATCATGTGATTCAAATGTATAGCTGTGCTGTCATTATTGATAATGAGAATTTATATGTTAATCTCTGCTAAATACACTCCCTGGAAGTATGTTTTCATTTGTGGCTACACATAAGTAGTGAAAAATGTTAGTTGCTCAGTCATGTCCAACTCTTTATGACCCCATATACTGTAGGGTCAGAGGAACCTGACCCCTTCTAGGTTCCACTGTTCATGGAATTCTCCAGGCAAGAATAATGGAGTGGGTAGCCATTCTCTTCTCCAGGGAATCTTCCCTGATGCAGGGATTGAACCTGGGTCTCCTGCATTGCAGGCAGATTCTTTACCATCTGAGCCACCAGGGAAGCTCAGCGAAGTTCACTCCATGTAAATAAATATTCCCTTATCTCTGAACTACTATAAAATGAATTACAACCACTCTTGGTTATCCACAAAAAAGATATTAATTAGATACCTTTTCTGAAAGATATGCTGCTGCTGCTGCTGCTAAGCCACTTCAGTCATGTCCGACTCAGTGCGACCCCATAGACGGCAGCCCACCAGGCTCCCCCATCCCTGGGATTCTCCAGGCAAGAACACTGGAGTGGGTTGCCATTTCCTTCTCCAATGTGTGAAAGTGAAAAGTGAAACGGAAGTCGCTCAATCATGTCCAAATCTTAGCGATCTCTCGGACTGCAGCCTGCCAGGTTCTGCCGTCCATGGGATTTTCCAGGCAAGAGTACTGGAGTGGGATGCCATCGCCTTCTCCACTGAAAGATATAGTTTAACCCAAAAAAAGGAGGGAAAGTCACTGAGGGGAAGTCAAGGAATGTCATCTTTAATAAAACAGGACAGCCCTAAATCCATGTCCCCAGGGGATGTCATTTTGGCACAAAGCTGGGTAAGGAGCCAAGGCTTAGCTTTAGTGCAATCAGAGAGGGTGCTCACCTCCAGCGCCCTTTAGGTGTTTTTACAAAACCTTACCTTTCTCCCTTACTGTTAGGTTTAAACCCTGGATATTCACAACACCATGTCAGAATACCATGGAAGAATGTGGGAATAGTCTAACAGACTGCTCTTTCCCTTCATCTTTCTATGTGACTTGGTAAAGGCCCAGGACCCAGGCCCTATTTGGGTAACATCCCACAGATTAGTCAGAGCATTCAGATCTAGGACTCTAGGAAGAGGTTTAAAAGAATGTAGAGTTAGCTCAATTTGAGTCCAAGAGAGACATTATGCCTAGTTCTTGTTGTTCTGTTGCTCAGTCATGTCCAACTCTTTGCAGTCCCATGGAGTGCAGCACACCAAGCTTCCATGTCCTTCACCATATCCCAGAGTTTGCTCATGTGAATTGAGTCGGTGATTATCAACCAACCATTTCATCCTCTGCCATATCTTTCTCCTCTTGCCTTCAATCTTTCCCTGCATCAGGGTCTTTTCCAGTGAATCAGCTCTTTGCATGAGGTGGTCAAAGTATTGGAGCCTCAGCTTCAGCATCAGTCAATCAAATGAATATTCAGTGTTGATTTCTGTTAGAATCTTATTGACTGGTTGGATCTCCTTGCAGTCCAGGGGACTCTCAAGAGTCTTCTCCAACACCACAGTTCAAACACATCAATTCTTTGGTGCTCAGACTTCTTTATGGTCCAACTCTCACATTCATACCTGACTACTAGAAAAATCATAGCTTTGACTAGATGGATCTTTGTCAGCAAAGTAATGTCTCTACTTTTTAAAAAACTGTCTAGGTTTGTCATAGCTTTTCTTCCAAGGAGTAAGTGTCTTTTAAATTTGTGGCTGCAGTCACTGCCCTCTGTGATTTTGGAGCCCAAGAAAATAAGCTCTGTCACTGTTTCTATTGTTTCCCTATCTATTTGCCATGAAGTGATGGGACTGGATGCCATGATCTTAGTTTTTTTAATGTTGAATTATGTCTAGAGTCTTACATTAAAACTAATGTAGGGGAACAAAATGGCGGAGGAGTAGGTGAACGTGAAGTATATCTCTCTCCATGGATACCTCAGGAATACCCCTCAGACACAGAAGTGCATGCAGAACACCAGCTGAGACCAGACAGGAGTACCTGACCAGTGGAAAAGAATATATAGAGCCATGCAAAACTCAGTAGGACGAAGGAACTAGGGGGGAAAACAGGAGTGTTCAGTAGAACTGGACCTGCCCTCAGAAGGTGGGGGAACTGAAGCAGGGGTTCAATCTCCACATCAGGGCAATTGTCTGAGTCAGAGGAGAAACATTTAAGGCTGACAGGGAAACAGCTGATCTGTGGCAGCCTAAATGGAATGAGAATCCAACAGTCCCTGCCTCAGCCCTACATACCCTGGACAGGGACCCAGGACCCTGGAAGGCACAGTGGCTGGGACTGGAGTTTAGGGGTTGTGGAGCAATCCTAGGGTGAGGGCTGCTGTTGACTATGGAGAGAAAGATCGAGGGGATGTGAGGGAAGAGACTGTGGTGGGAAATGCCTGTGGAGGAAAGCCAGGCAGCCATGGAAGCAAGGCAATACTGCTCAGTCATGTAGGGGGTGGAGCCATCACCATAGCCTCTCTCCCCACATGCCAGCATCACTAGCTGAACAACAGAGAGACTGGCTCATCAAATGCCTGATGCACTGAACTACAGATTAGGACCCCACCCAGGGTGCCCCTTTAAGTGCATGACACACTGATCTACAGAGCAGGACCCCACCTGGGGGGCGTCTCTATGTGCCTGATGCACCAAACAACAGAGAAGGACCCCAGGCAAGGGAGCCCTCTAAGTGTCTGAACATGCGGAGCTATGGAGAAAGATTGGCCAAAGAGGTGTTCTGATCACCAGCTAAAAGAAGGTCAAAAAAAGACTCTAACAGGGCCATAACTTCTGCATCGGAGGCAGTCCATGTCTCTGCACACTTGGCACTGCCGGGGTCCCCACAAGCCAAGAAGCTGCAACATCTTCACATTCAACACTCACTGGGGCAGAGCTGTCACAGCAAAAAAAAAAAAAAAAAGTCTTGCATCTATGCACACAGGGTCACTTCAGTCGTGTCCGGACTCTGTGACCCGGTAGACTGTGACCTTCCAGGTTTCCCTGTCAGAGAAGGGGTTCTTCAGGCAAGAATACTGAAGCCATTGGCCAAGACTGGTGGCCATACCCTTCTAGAGAACTATATTTCCTGCCACCCTAGCTGGTAACTCCCCTGAGTACCGTGCTGTCAGAACTCCTGCAATCCAAGCAGCTGCACGACCTCCACACCTGACCCTCACAGGGGCAAACCCAAGTCCTCCAGGGCAGCCTTGGGAGCAAACCCCAGTGGAGGACCCACATGTAGAGGTAGAAATAAAACCACAATTGAAATCCAGGGGCAAGCTGGCTAACGAAGAAGACCCAAAACTTTCCCACCAGCTATACAAGCAGCAAACTAAATCCACACAGTTAACTAGGAAGACTCTGTGCATGTGGAATATATAAAAGGTCACTGAGAGCTCCCACAAAAGAAAATGCACTAGTTCTGATAGCTGTGGACATTGGAGGAGAGAACACACAGGAGTAGGACCAGATTAGAATCTAAGCTGCCCCCAGAGCTGGTACAGAGATCAGAACAATGTTGAAGGGCATCCTGGGGAGGTGAGGTGGACTGTGATTCCCAGCAAGGGAAAGGACTCTGACAGCAGTGACTCAAGAAAAACATTTATTATCCTTCTGTTTTGACTTGTTTTTATGTTTTGACTGTACCCAGCAAGGATCTCATTCAAAATTGATGGTATTTCAGACAAGCAAAAGTTTTCAGACAAGCAAAAGTTAAGAGAATTCACTACCACCAAACCAGCTTTACAACAAATGTTAAAGGGACTTAATAGTCAAGAAATACAAGAGAAGAAAAAGATCTACAAAATCAACCCCAAACAATTAAGAAAATGGTAATAGGAACATATATATCAATAATTACTTTAAATGTAAATGTATTAAATGCTCCAATCAAAAGACACAGACTGGATGAATAGATACAAAAACAAGACCCATATATATGCTGTCTACAAGAAACCCACTTCAGACCTAAAGACACATATAGACTGAATGTGAGAGGCTGGAAAAATATATTGCATGCAAATGGGAAGCAAAAGAAAGCTGGAGTAGTAATCTTCATATCAGACAAAATAGACCTTAAAATAAAGACTATTACAAGAGATAAGAAAGGACACTACATGATTGTAAAGTTAAAAAATAAAATATATGGCAAAACCAATACAATATTGTAAAGTTAAAAAATAAAATAAATAAATAAAAATAATAATAAAATAAAATAATTTTAAAAAAAAGAAATAATGAGGAAAAAAAAAAAAGAAAGGACACTACATAATGATCAAGGGATCAATCCAAGAGGCAGACATAACAGTTGTAAATATATATGCACCCAACATAGGAAAACCCAATACATAAGACAAATACTAACAGACTAAATGGAGACAGTAACACAATAATAGTAGGAGACTTTAACACCCCACTCACACCAATGGACAGATCATCAAAACAGAAAATTAATAAGGAAGCACAAATCTTAAATGATACATTATATGAGATAGATCTCATCGATATCTTCAGGACATTCCATCCAAATGCAGAAGAATATACCTTCTTAAGTGTGCAGGGAACATTCTCCAGGATAGACCACATCTTGGGTCATAAATCAAACCTAATAAATTTAAGAAAATTGAGATCATATCAAGCATCTTGTCCAACCACAACACTATGAGGCTAGATACCAATTACAAGAAAAAACTGTAAGAAACACAAACACATGGAGATTAAAAAACATGTTTCTAAATAAACAACAGGTTACTGAAGAAATCAAAAGGGAAATACAAAATTTTCTAGAAACGAATGACAATGAAAAAACAACTCAAAACCTATGGGATGCAGCAAAAGCAGTTCTAAGAGGAAAGTTTATAGCAACACAATCCTACCTCAAGAAACAAGAAAAACATCGAACAGACAACCTCACTTACACATAAAACAACTGGGAAAAGAAGAACAAAAAAAAACCCAAAATTAGTAGAAGGAAAGAAATCATAAGAATCCGAGCAGAAATAAATGAAAAAGAAAAGAAAGAAACAATAGAAAAGATTAATAAAACTAAAAGCTGATTCTTTGAGAAGATAAACAAAATTGACAAAACTTTAGCCAGATTCATCAAGAAAAAGAGATAGAAGAATCAAATCAACAAAATTAGAAATGAAAAAGAAGAGATTACAATAGACAATGCAGAAATACAAAGGATTGAAGAGACTATTATGAAAAACTATATGGCAATAAATTGGATAACCTGGAAAAAAATGGACAGATTCTTAGAAAACGTCAATCTTCTAAGACTGAACCAGGAAGAAATAGAAATTATGAACAACCCAATTACAAGCTCTGAAATTGAAGCTGTGGTCAAAAAACAAAAGCCCAGGACCAGATAGCTTCACAGGAGAATTCTATCAAAATTTTAGAGAAAAGTTAATGCCTATCCTAAAACTTTTTCAAAAAATTTTAGAGGAAAGAACATTTACAAACTCATTCTATGAGGCCACCATCACCCTGATACCAACACCAGACAAAGACAACACAAAAAAAGAAAACTACAGGCCAATATCACTGATGAACATAGATGCAAAAATCCTCGCATACAGGGTTATCATTACCATCTTTCTAAATTCCATATATATGTGTTAGTATACTGTATTGGTGTTTTTCTTTCTGGCTTACTTCACTCTGTATAATAGGCTCCAGTTTCATCCACCTCATTAGAACTGATTCAAATGTATTCTTTTTAATGGCTGAGTAATACTCCATTGTGTATATGTTCCACAGCTTTCTTATCCATTCATCTGCTGATGGACATCTAGGTTGTTTCCATGTCCTGGCTATTATAAACAGTGCTGCGATGAACATTGGGGTACACATGTCTCTTTCAATTCTGGTTTCCTTGGTGTGTATGCCCAGCAGTGCAACCCAGAGGGATGGTATGAGGAGGAAGGTGGGAAGGGGGTTCAGGATGGGGAACGCATGTACACCCATGGCAGATTCATGTTGATGTACGGCAAAACCAATACAATATTGTAAGGTAATTAGCCTCCAATTAAAATAAATAAATTTAAATTTAAAAAAAGAAAAAAAATCCTCAATAAAATTTTAGCAGACAGAATTCAGCAATACATCAAAAAGTTCATACACCATAATTAAGTTCGGTTTATTCTGGGAATGCAAGGATTCTTCAATATATACAAATCAATCAATGTGGTATACCATATTAACAAATTGAAAGATAAAAACCATATGATAATCTCAATTGATGAACAAAAAGCCTTTGACAAACTTCAGCACCCATTTATGATTAAAACTCTTCAAAATATGGGCATAGAAGGAAACTACCTCAACACAGTAAAGACCATATATGATAGGCCTACAGCAAATATTATTCTCAATGGTGAAAAACTGAAAGCATTCCCCCTAAGATCAGGAACAAGACAAGGATGTCCACTTTCACCACTATTATTCAACATAGTTCTGGAAGTTCTAGCTAGAGTAATCAAAGAAGAAAAAGAAATAAAAGGAATCCAGATCAGAAAAGAAAAAGTAAAGGTCTCACTGTTTGCAGATGACATGATATTGTACATAGAAAACCTGAAAGATAGTATCAGAAAATTACTAGAGCTAATCAGTGAATTTAGCAAACTTGCAGGATACAAAATTAATATACAGAAATCACTTGCATTTCTATATACTAACAATGAAAAACCAGAAAGAGAAATTAAGGAATCAATCCCATTCACCATTACAACAAAAAGAATTAAATATCTAGGGATAAACTTACCTAAGGAGACAAAATAACTCTATACATAAAATTATAAGACACTGATGAAAGAATCAAATATGACATATACAGATGGAGAGATATTTCATGTTCCTGGGTAGGAAAAATAGGAAGAATCAATATTGTGAAAATGACTATATTACCAAAAGCAATCTACACATTCAATGCAATCCCTATCAAATTACCAATGGCATTTTTCACAGAACTAGAACAAAAAATTTCACAATTCATATGGAAACACAAAAGACCCCAAATAGCCAAAGCAGTCTTGAGAAAGAAGAATGGAGCTGGAGGAATCAACCTTCCTGGCTTCAGATTATACTACAAAGCTGCAGTCAACAGAGATATAGATCAATGGAACAAGAGAGAAAGCCCAGAAATAAACCCATGCACCTGTGGGTACCTTATTTTTGACAAAAGAGGCAAGAATATACAATGGGGCAAAGACAGCCTCTTCAATAAATGATTCTGGAAAAACTGGACAGCATCACTGACTTGATGGACATGAGTCTGGGTGAACTCCGGGAGTTGGTGATGGACAGGGAGGCCTGGCGTGCTGCAATTCATGGGGTCGCAGAGAGTTGGACATGACTGAGTGACTGAACTGAACTGAACTGAACATGTAAAATAATGAAATGAGAACACTTCCTAACATCATACACAAAGATTAACTCAAAATGGACCTAAATGTAAGACCAGAAACTATAAAACTCTTAGAGGAAAACAGAGACAGAACACTTGATGACATAAATCAAAGCAAGATCCTCTATGGCCCACCTCCTAGTGTTACAGAAATAAAAACAAAAATAAACAAGTGTGACCTGATTAAACTTAAAAACTTTTGCACAGCAAAGGAAACTATAAGCAAGGTGAAAAGACAACCCTCATAATGGGAGAAAATAATAGCAAATTAAACAACTGACAAAGGATTAATTTCCAAAATATACAAAGAGTTCATACAACTCAATACCAGAAAAACAAACAACTGAATCAAAAAGTTAGAAAAATACCTAAACAGACATTCCTCCAACGAAGACATACAGATGGCTAACAAACACATTGAAAAGATGTTCAACATAGCTCATTATTAGAGAAATGCAAATCAAAACTACAACGAGATACCACTTCATGCCAGTTGGAATGGTTATCATCAAAAAGTCTACAAACAATAATAGCTGATGAGGGTGTGGAGAAAAGAGAATGCTTTTACACTGTTGGTGGGAATGTAAATTTATACAGCCACTATGGAGGACAGTATGGAGATTCCTTAAAAAACTAAGAATAAAACTAGCAATCCCAATCCTAGGCATATACCCTGAGGAAACCAAAATTGAAAAAGACACATGTAACACACTGTTCATTGCAGCACTATTTACAACAGCTAGAACAACCTAGATGTCCACCGACAGAATGGATAAAGAAGTTGTGGTATATATACACAATGGAATATTACTCTGCCATAAAAAGGAATGCATTTGAGTCAGTTCTAATGGGGCGGATGAACCTAGAGCCTATTATACAGAGTTGAAGTCAGAAAGAGAAAGATAAATATCATATTCTAACACATATTTACGGAATCTAGAAAAATGGTACTGAAGAATTTATTTGCAGGGCAGCAATGGAAAAACATGAGTCTGAGTGAACTCCGGGAGTTGGTGATAGACAGGGAGGCCTTGCGTGCTGCAATTTATGGGGTCACAAAGAGTCGGACACGACTGAGCAACTGATCTGATCTGATCTGATCTGAATGAAGAAACAGACATAGAGAATAGACTTATGGACATGGGGAGAGGGGAGGAGAGGGGAGATGTATGGAAAGAGTAATATGGAAACTTACATTACCATACATAAAAAAGATAGCCAATGGAAATTTGCTGTATGGCTCAGGAAACCCAATCAGGGGCTCTGTATCAACCTAGAGGGGTGGGATGGGGAGGGAGATGGGAGGGAGTTTCAGAAGGGAGAGTATATATATATATACATATGGCTGATTCATGTTGTGCTTTGACAAAAAAAAAAAAAACATAAAATTTTGTAAAGCAATTATCCTTGAATAAATAAGTCAGATCAGATCAGTCGCTCTAAATACTAATGTGATGCCAGCTGGAGGCAGCTAAGCTGTTGCAGCATTCATTAATATATTGCCGTAAAAAGAAGAGACAAATAACAGAAACAGAAAGCCAAGTTCTAAACTTAGTCTAATAAATTACAATAACCATGCTCTCACTTGAACTACTTCTATATCTATTCTACTGTAAATTATCTTTTCTATTAAGATTTAAAGTTTTGGCCTTTATGTCTATAATCTACATTTCAGTTAATCTTTTGATAAAGTAGAAGGTGTGGACAGAAATTCATTTCTCCTGCATATGCATGTTCATTCATTCCAGGACTATTTGTGAAAAAAAATTATCCTTTCTCCACTTAATTGGCTCTGCACCTTTGTCAAAAATCATTTCATCAAAAGTCATGTATGTGAAGACTTATATCTGAAATTTGTATCTGGTATTTATATCCTTTGTTCTATTTATCTTCCACTTATCTTGATGCTAACCACACTGTTTTTGTTATTTGTGGCTTTATAATAACAAAGGTTCGTCTAGTCAAGGCTATGGTTTTTCCTGTGGTCATGTATGGATGTGAGAGTTAGACTGTGAAGAAGGCTGAGCGCCGAAGAATTGATGCTTTTGAACTGTGGTGTTGGAGAAGACTCTTGAGAGTCCCTTGGACTGCAAAGAGATCCAACCAGTCCATTCTGAAGGAGATCAGCCCTGGGATTTCTTTGGAAGGAATGATGCTGAAGCTGAAACTCCAGTACTTTGGCCACCTCATGCGAAGAGTTGACTCATTGGAAAAGACTCTGATGCTGGGAGGGATTGGGGGCAGGAGGAGAAGGGGACGACAGAGGATGAGATGGCTGGATGGCATCGCTGACTCGATGGACGTGAGTCTCAGTGAACTCCAGGAGTTGGTGATGGACGGGGAGGCCTGGCGTGCTGTGATTCATGGGGTCACAAAGAGTCAGACACAACTGAGCAACTGATCTGATCTGATCTGAAGGTAGTACTAGCCCTCCCAATTTGTTCTGTACTTTAAGACTTGTTTTTGACCATTCTGGATACTTTGAATTTCCATATAAATTTTAAAATCAGTTTGTTAATTTCTACAAAAAGAAAAATTTGCTGTTTTTTTATAGGAATTGCATGACTCTATAGATCAATCTAGGGAGAACTAATACTTTAATGATGTTGAGTTTTCTGATCCATGACCAAAATATATCGCCCCATCTATTTTTATCTTCTTTAATTATTCTCTGCAATATTTTGTTGTTTACTTGCATATGTTTGCTCAGATTTAACCTATTTTATATATTGATGCTATTGTAAATGGCATTTTTATTTCCGCTTCCAATTGTTTGTTGTTAGAATATAGAAAACCATTAATTTTTCTATATTGATCCTGTATTGTACATTTGTTAATTTTAGTTATGATTTTCATAAGTTTTTGTTTTGTTTTTTTCTTTTGTAGATTCCGTCAGATTTTACACATGAACAATCATGTAATATGCAAACAGATTTAATTCTTCCTTGCCAGTGTGGATGCCTTGTATTTCTTTTCTTGACTTATTGTGCCAACAAGAGCCTCCAGTAAAATACATTTAAGTGGTAAGAACAGACATCTTTGTCTTGTTTCTGATCTGAGGAAAATATTCAGTTTTCCTCTTTTAACTATGATGCTGGCCATAATATTTTCATAGATGCTCTTTATCAGGCTGATGAAGCTCACTTTTTCCCTACTTTATTGAGTGATGTGATCAATAATGGATGTTGAATTTTCCAAATATTTTTCTATATCTATTGAGATAATCATATGGATTTTCTCACTTAGTTTGCTAGTAAACTGCATTGGTTGATATTTTCAAATATAGCACCAATCTTCCATTTCTAGGATAAATTCCACTTGATTATTATGTATTATTCATTTTATAAGTTGTTAAATTGGATTAGCTAATTTTTAAATATATTATTTGTGCTCATAAAAAGTATTTGTCAACAGTCTTCTTATCCTGGTTTTATCTGCTTTAGGCATCAGGCCTTTATAGAGTAAGTTGAGAAATATTCTCTCCTCTTCAATTTGCTATAAAATTTTGTGTATAATTGGTATTATAGTATTATTGCTTCCTTAAACATTTGGTAGAATTCATGAAAGCTATCTTAGCCTGAGTTTTTTGCTTGCTTTGCTTTGTTCTTTCTGGGAAGGTTTTTCATTACAAATTCAATTTCTTTAATAGATATAGGGCTACTCAGGTTATCTAGTTCCTCTTGAGTGAGGTTTGGTAGAGTATGTCTTTCAAGGGAATTGTCCATTTAATCTAAATTGTGAAAGTTATTGACATAGAGTTGTTCACAATACTCCCTAACAATGTCTTTAATGTCTGTGTGCTCTGCAGTGATGTAATTCTCTTATTCCTCATACTGGTAATTTATGTCTTCTCTCTTATTTTCTTCATCAGTTTGGCCAGAAGTTTGTCAGAATCATTTATCCTATCCAAGAACTAGCTTTTTCTTTCATTGATTTTCTCTATTGTTTTTCCTGATTTCCATGCTGTGTTTCTTCAGCCTACTTTCAGTTTAATTTGCTCTTCCTTATCTAGTTTCTTCAGACTGAAGCTGAGGTCACTAATTTGAGACATTTCTTCTTTTCTAATTGGTATTTAATGGTATATAATCCCTTCTAAATACTCTTTTAGAGCAGGGACCAGAAAACTACACTTGCAGGCTAGAATACAGACATGCACATTCATTTGTGTGTTATCTGGGGCTGTCTTCCTGCAACAGTGGCAGAGTTGAGAGATTGCAACAGGGACCGTAAGGCCCATACGCCTGTAATAGTAATTATATGGCCTTTTAAGAAGTTTGCTGACTCCTGCTTGAGAGGAACCCTAAAAATTTTGTTTTCATAATTCAATTCAAAATATTTTTCAATTTCACTTTCTTCCTTGATTCTTGGAATATTTTACATAGGTTTTTCAATTTTATGCTGTTAAAAATAGCTTTTTATATAGATCTTTTAAATATCTACTTTTAAAATAACTATTTATTATAATTTCCAAAATGAAATGTCCAAGTCAAAGTATAGGTCTTGAAAAAGTAAATAACCCATTATGCCTTTTTTTAAATCAAAGTATCATCAGTTTATAACATTATTTAAGTTTCATGTGTATAACAATTATGACATAGCTTAGTGTAGTTTCTTCATGTTTCTTGTGCTCTGAATTCATTGGACTTCCTGAATCTCTGAGATTATATCTTTCATAAAATTTGAAATTTTAGACCATGTTTTCTTCAAATGCCTTTCTCTGTTCCCCTCTCCTTCAGAGATAAGAATTATAAATATATGAGGCCACTTGGAGTTTCCCTTCAGCTCGTGAATGTCTTTCATTACTTTTCACTCTGTTTTATTTTGGACCTATGTCCTTAACATTGGAAAAGACTGATGCTGGGAGGGATTGGGGGCAGGAGGAAAAGGGGACATCAGAGGATGAGATGGCTGGATGGCATCACCGACTCGATGCACGTGAGTTTGAGTGAACTCCAGGTGTTGGTGATGGACAGGGACGCCTGGCGTGCTTCAGTTCATGGAATCGCAAAGAGTTGGACACGACTGAGTGACTGAACTGAACTGAACTGATGTCCTTAATTTCACTAATCTTTTCTTATGAAATTCTTAATTTGCTGTTTTAATCCTAACAAGAGACTTTTATCTCATACATTACAGTTTTCATTTTTAGAAGTTTGATTTGGGCCTTTTAAAAAAATATCTTTCATGTTTCTTTTTAACTTAATGAACATCTAGAATACAGTTAAAAAAAAACAGTTTTAATGCACTTGTGTGTTAATTATAACACCTGTGTCTATTCTGGGTTGATTCCAAATGGTTCATACTCTCCTCATGATAGATCAAATTTTATTGCTTCTTGGCACGCCTGGTAATCTTTGATTGGATGTCAGACATTGTGATTTTTACCTTGTGTGTTGTTGGATATTTTTGCATTCCTATAAATATTCTTGATGCTTGTTTTTGGATATAGTTAAACTATTTAAAAACAGTTTGATTATTTGAGGTCTTTAAGATTTATTAGGTGGAATCAGGGCCAATACCTCATGAATTAAGAGGTTTACAGTCTTTCTGGCAGAAACAGACATTATTCTTGGCCCTCAGTGTATCAAACACTCTTCCCTCTAATCTTTTGGGTTATTCTTCCCCTGGACACAGGTAGTTTCCCTCTGCAAGTACTCAGAGGTTCTCTCTGTGTCCAACTCTCCCCTCTCTGGTTCTCTGTCTTGTTCCCTCCAGAGTCAGTTCTACCTCCCCGACTCTAGACATATGGTGGGCTCCACATGGGTTCTCTCTCCCTGAACTGCATCCTGGAAAATCTCTCAAGGCAGTGAGCTGGGGCAACCATAAGTTCATTGCATTTGTTTCCCATTTCTCAGGGATCACTGCCCTTTTTTACCTGATATCTAGTACCTTCATTACCACTGTCTGGTTTTGGTTTGTTTCTGGTTTTGTTTTTTGGATTTTGGTTTATTTTCTTTCTGGATGTCTCAAGCAAGAGGGTAAATACAGTCCCTGTTACTCCATCTTGGTCAGAGCAGCTTTTATTATATCCACATACAAACATTCGTGCAGACTACATGCACCAAAATAAGCGGCTTCCCTTGTAGCTCAGCTGGTAAAGAATATGCCTGCAGTGCAGGAGACCTGGGTTCAATCTCTGGGTCTGGAAGATCCTCTGGAGAAAGAAACAGCAACCCACTCTGGTATTCTTGCCTAGAGAATTGCAGGGACAGAGGATCCTGCCAGGCTACAGTCCATGGGGTTGCAAGAGTCAGACACAACTTAGTGACTAAACCACCACCAAGCAACTAAGCAAATTATTGAGAAGATTTATTTCTGGATGGTGGGATTATGACAATTTTTTATTTCTGATATGTGTGTGTGTGATTTACATTCTCTAAAATAAATGTATTACTATAAAATAAAAATAATAAAACATTATTTTCCTGTGAAAATAGGTCTCTCTCTCATGTGTATGCAACCTATCCTGGGTGACAGATTACAAAGCAAATTACAGGGTTCACACACTTTCTGGTATGCTCATGTGACGTGGTCAGGAGGGGCCTGCTGCTCAGCTCATGCAGCAAGACTGGTGAAGTTGGCTTTCAGAGCAACCAGGGAGTATTAAATTTAGCCAAAGTATTTAAGTCGTACCCTGAATCTTTAGAACACAGTAGGCCCACAAAATGCCCTTCAACACCTTGGAGCCATGAACTCTCAAAGGCTTAAATATTTTTATGAAAGACAGCAAATATACACAAACATACTAACACACTTCAGAGACAAATAGGCGTAAATGTATCACCTATAATAACTGACACCAATTTGAAAGCTTTTTTATTGATACTTCAGAGAAGAGATATTGAGAAAATTCTAATGATCAAAGAATGACAAATAAAAATTAATTGTATAATTTAACCTTAACTCTGCTGCTGCTGCTGCTGCTGCTAAGTCACTTCAGTAGTGTCCGACTCTGTGCGACCCCATAGACGGCAGCCCATCAGGCTCCCCCATCCCTGGGATTCTCCAGGCAAGAACACTGGAGTGGGTTGCCATTTCCTTCTCCAATGCATGAAAGTGAAAAGTGAGGGAGGAGGGTTCAGGATGGGGAACACATGTATACCTGTGGCGGATTCATTTTGATATTTGGCAAAACTAATACAATTATGTAAAGTTTAAAAATAAAATAAAATTTAAAAAAAGAAAGAAAGAAAGAAAGTGAAAAGTGAAAAGTGAACGTGAAATCGCTCAGTCATTTCCAACTCCCGGTGACCCCATGGACTGCAGCCCACCAGGCTCCTCCATCCATGGGATTTTCCAGGCAAGAGTACTGGAGCGGGGTGCCATTGCCTTCTCTGAACCTTAACTCTAAGATATGTAAAATACCATTTGCACTGTCTTTAATACTTTGTTTTTATTTTTGTTTACAAGAAATTATATATTAATAAGAGCTTACCAAAAATCCAGAAAGACTTTCATTTTCTCACCCTTATTTTAAAAAACTTAAGTTCTTCATCAATGAAGAACTTATTCATCCACCTCAGTTGAAAAATGAGAGGGAGCAGATCATTTTATTATTAATATTGTTGGAAGAAACCTCAATTCCCATTAATATATTATAGCATACTATGACTAAATAGAAAATGTAATCATTTTCTTAAAATTTTATCAGAATGAGAATGAAGTCAATTCAGACCACTACATTAGAGGATCAGTCACCTAACCTCCCACTCTCAAGATGACCAAGAACACTCCATAAGAAGTGATATCCATGTTGGTAAAATGTTACTAAATGTGCAAGTAAGCTGGGGTCTATATTTATTGGAAACAATCTGATTATAGTGATACATACCATCTTCCTCAACTCCTGGTTGGAAACAATAAGGACATTTGGTGGGTCCCCAATGGCAGTGGCAGCTCCCCCAATGTTTGTGAAGATCACTTCTGCAATCAGGACTTGTCTTGGATCAAGGTTGAGCACCTCACATAATCTGTCATAAATGAAGGAAAATGAAAACAGTCCCACTATCCATATTGTGAAAGGCACATGTGTGACCTAAATATTTGCAAAGCACTTGCAGGTATAAGAAGCACGCACACACACACACACACACACATCTATGAGAAAGGCAATGCTGAGGGGTAAACAGTGACAACAGTGCTATAGAGCTACAGGATAAAGTTGACTCTCAGCACTTCTCTGAAAGTTAACACACAATCCATCTGAACCATCCATGTGAAAATCCATTCCTGCCTCACCCCCACAGGTCTGGAGGAAGCACTTGGTGTACAGGCTCCCTTGCAGGGCAGGAAGTGGCACAGATGAACACATCTTTGCCACCAGACCCCTCTGAGTCAAGGTGGGGCTGGAGCAGAAAGCACTGTCGCCCAGTGGCTCACACCACACCTGCCAACCTAGCTCCTTACCCAGCTTACGTTTCCAGATGCTGAGGCACTGTGCTTAATTCTAACAAAGAATACACATTCTATAGCAGTGGCTTTCCACCTTAGCTAAACATTAGATTTGTCTGGGGATCTTGACACTCTTGCTACCCAGCTCATGATAGAACAACCCTTGGAGATGGGCCTAAGCAGCAGCATTTACAGCTCCCCAAGTGGTCCACTGAGCACACAGTTGAGAAAGGCTGCTCTAAAGAAAGTTCAGGGAAAACCTCATGGTGTCTCCTCCACCCACCCATTTACATTGCCCACTTTCTTACAGAAGCCAGGCCTGAGTCTGGATGTTGGCAGCAAGGGGAGCCCCTGCTGCACTCAAGGACCTTTTTTGGTGGGGGTGCCCTGTGGCATGAGGGATCTTGGTTCCTTACTAGGGAGTGATTCCATAGCCCCTGCAATGGAAGCTCAGAGTCTTAACCACCAGACCACCACGGAAGTGCCTCAAGGGTCCTTTCTACTATCTTCCAGCTCAGAGTATAGCCAGCAGCTCTTCTGAGTAGGATTGGCCTACAGAGCTGTGTAGAAGTTGAGAAGGGAGTTCAAAAAAGAGGATCAGACTCCAGTCAGCAGCAGCAGCTTTCAACTAAGGAAGCCCCAGGCTCTGCTTTTAGCAAGAAAATGATTAGTGTGTGCTAATCAACAACGCCAGATTTGGATGTCTAACTGTAAAGATGGTGTGCTGTGCTGTGCTTGGTTGCTCAGTCATGTCCGACTCTTTGCCCATGGACTGTAGCCCAGCTCCTCTGTCCATGGGGATTCTCCAGGCAAGAATACTGGAATGAGTATCTCCTCCAGGGGATCTTCTTAATGCAGCGATCGAACCCAGGTCTCCTGCATTGCAGGAGGATTCTTTACCATCTAAACTACCAGGGAAGCCCAACTCTAAATACTAATGTTACTCAATCCAGAGGCAGAAGAAATGTGATTAAGCTTGCTGCTGCTGCTGCTGCTGCTAAGTCACTTCAGTTGTGTCCGACTTTGTGCGACCCCATAGACAGCAGCCCACCAGGCTTCCCTGTCCCTGGGATTCTCCAGGCAACAACACTGGAGTGGGTTGCCATTTCCTTCTCCAATGCATGAAGTGAAAAGTGAAAGTGAAGTCGCTCAGTCATGTCCAACTCTAGCAACCCCATGGACTGCAGCCTACCAGGCTCCTCCATCCATGGGATTTTCCAGGCAAGAGTACTGGAGTGGGGTGCCATTGTCTTCTCCGGTGATTAAACTTAGAGAGTCATAAAGAATATAATAGTATAATATAAACAGTGAATCTGAGCACACCGATACTTTAATCATAAAATATGCAATTTATATACTAATAAATGGAATTGCTATTCCCACATAGCAATTATAGTGTGCTGACTCACCTAAAGCCAGACATCCTGGAGTGTGAGGTCAAGTGGGCCTTAGGGAGCATTACTACAAACAAAGCTAGAGGAGGTGATGGAATACCAGCTGAGCTAGTTCAAATCCTAAAACATGATGCTGTTAAAGTGTTGCACTCAATAAGCTAGCAAATTTGGAAAGCTCAGCAGTGGCCAAAGGACTAGAAAAAGTCAGTTTTCATTCCAATCCCAAAGAAAGGCAATGCCAAAGAATGCTCAAACTACCACACAATTGCACTCAACTCACACACTAGTAAACTAATGCTCAAAATTTTCCAAGCTAGGCTTCATTAGTATGTGAACCAAGAACTTCCAGATGTTCAAGCTGGATTCAGAAAAAAAGCAAAGGAACCAGAGATCAAATTGTCAATGTCTGCTGGATCATAGAAAAAGCAAGAGAATCCCAGAAAAACATCTACTTCTGCTTTATTGACTACACCAACGCCTTTGTGTCAGAACAAACTGTGGAAAATTCTTCAAGAGATAGGAACACCAAACCACCTTACCTACCTCCTGAGAAATCTGTATGCAGGTCAAGAAGCAACAGTTAGAACTGGACATGGAACAACAGACTGCTTCCAAATTGGGACAGGAGTACGTCAAGGCTGTATTGTCACTCTGCTTATTTAATTTATATGCAGAGTACATCATGTGAAATGCGGGGTTGGATAAAGCACAAGCCAGAATCAAGGTTGTCAAGAGAAATATCAATAACCTCAGATATGCAGATGACACCACCCTTATGGCAGAAAGTGAAGAGGAACTAAAGAGCCTCTTGATGAAAGTGAAAGAGGAGAGTGAAAACTGGCTTAAAACTCAGCATTCAAAAAACGAAGTTCATGGCATTTGATCCCATCACGTCATGGCAAATAGATGGGGAAACAGTGACAGACTTTATTTTCTTGGCCTCCAAAATCACTGCAGATGGTGACTGCAGCCATGAAATTAAAAGACGCTTACTCCTTGGAAGAAAAGCTATGATAAACCTAGGCAGCATATTAAAAAGCAGAGACATTAATTTGCTGAAAAGGTCCATCTAGTCAAAGCTATAGTTTTTCTAGTAGTCGTGTATGGATGGACCATAAAGAAAGCTGGGCACCAAAGAATTGATGCTTTTAAACTGTGGTGTTAGAGAAGACTCTTGAGAGTCCCTTGGACTGCAAGGAGATCCAACCAGTCAATCCTAAAGGAGATCAGTCCTGAATATACATTGGAAGGACTGATGCTAAAGTTGAAGCTCCAATACTTTGGCCACCTGATGCAAAGAACTGACTCATTGGAAAAGACCCTGATGCTGGTGAGAGGGTAACAGACAGGAAGGCTAGGGGGTCTCCAAATGGAGGAAATAGGCTGCAAGGGTCACATGTTTTTTATCTCTCTCTTAAGTGGCAGGAGGAAACAAACTACAAGTGTCAGATTTTTTCCCCTTCTCTATACAGGCAATGGCACCCCACTCCAGTACTCTTGCCTGGAAAATCCCATGGACAGAGGAGCCTGGTAGGCTGCAGTCCATGGGGTCACTAAGAGTGGGACACGACTGAGCAACTTCACTTTCACTTTCCACTTTTATGCATTGGAGAAGGAAACCGCAACCCACTCCAGTGTTCTTGCCTGGAGAATCCCAGGGACAGGGGAGCCTTGTGGGCTACCATCTATGGGGTCGCACAGAGTCGGACACGACTGAAACAACTTAGCAGCATACAAAATTAAAAGGAGGTTTCTCTTAAAATTCTGTGTTGCCATGACAACACCTGGCTCCACCTGAACTTAACTTTTCTCAAACCTTAAGCTAACCAATGCGTTTTTCTTATGGAAATGCTTTTCTTAAGCTATGTTAATGAACTATGTATTTACCCTAGACTCTCTCTTCAAGTCGGTTCTGCTTAAGACTCAGAACCTATAAGGGCTCAACAAACCTGTATGTTTTTCCTCATACATTGTTCTCCTAATCTATGTTAATGAAACTATATATTTACTTGGAAACCTGCCTTTCTTCAAGATTCATGTCGATCGTTTTATGGCCTGGGATGATTCACCTGGTGCCAATGTTATCTCAAAATGTATGTTGTGGTTGAGGGACCTGGTGCCACTCTGAGTTTTGAATCATCTCCTTTCTCTAATTAACAACTCACTGATAGGTATAGACTAGCAGGTGGGTACTCTTTCTACCCACTTCTGATGTCTATGTCAAAAGCTTTCTCTATCTCTTTTATACTTTAATAAAACTATTAAATACACAAAAGCTCTGAGCAATCAAGCCTCGTTACTGATCCCGGATTGAATTCTTCTTCTCCAGAGACCATGAATCCCGGTGTCTTTCATGGCTCAGCAACAACCTTTCAGTGGGAAAGATTCAAGGTGTGAGAAGGGGATGACAGAGGATGAGATGGTTGGATGGCATCACCAACTCGATGCACATGAGTTTGAGCAAGCTCCGGGAGTTGGTGATGGACAGGAAAGCCCGGCATGCTACAGTCCATGGGATAGCAAAGAATCAGACACGACTGTGCAACTGAACTGAACTGATTCTCACATAAAATTACAAAGCCAGTTCCTAGCAGAGTGAGGATGTAAACAAATCCCAGCAAGGCTGAGACAGCCCTCAGCTGTGCAAGCTGTGCAAGCTGAGATAACATTGGCACCAGGTGAATCATCCCAGGCCATAAAACGATCGACATGAATCTTGAAGAAAGGCAGGTTTCCAAGTAAATATATAGTTTCATTAACATAGATTAGGAGAACAATGTATGAGGAAAAACATACAACAGGGATGTTGAGAATCAGGGTGCCATCATCAGGGTGTATAGTGACTTGCTGGAGTCTGGCACATTGTGAGATGGTTTCAAACCACTGTCAGCAGCAGAGTTGCCCTGGTTGGAGGGTGGTGGGTGTGAACTGCCTCTTGCCCACTGAGGTGTCCAGGGGCAGGGTTGGTTTTAGCATATGCTTTATCCACCATTTACCCTCAGAAGAACTATACCTCTGGGTATTGGGAGGTGCTGCACCTCCTGTGCAGGAAGGCTAAATCTAGCATCCTGCCCCTCAAATCCATACTTGCACGTGGACCATGACAATGCAGCCAGACTTGCAGAAGGCTGGGCAACAGATTAACTCATAACACTGCAGGCCAATCCACGAGATGCTCCTAACTCTCTGTTCCTCTCTACCCTTTCTTCTCCCCTCCCGACTCCACATTCTAACTTACTCCTCCTCTGAGGGTCACTACTCTCCCAAACACCAAAGGCATCACCCATAATTAGTCCTGAGCTCTGGAAGTAGCCCCTTGTTGGTGACATTGAACTTGCTGTGTCTCATGCCTCATAAGCAGGAGAATCTCTTATCTGGTAGAATCCTCAGAACACTAGATTGTTTTAATTCCTTTGATGGAAAAACCCAGATCAGTGCAGCTGAAGTGAGTTGTCCTCAGCTGAAGTGAGGACATTTAGACAAATGTCCTTACTACCTAGCATCCCAGAAGCCACCAGGCATACCTATAACCTCTCAGTCTCTCTAGAACCAGCCAGCACCAGCACATGATAAGTCTAAGCAGGGGAAGACCACGATATGCTAGGAACCATCTTTAAAATAAAGGACATAAAGTCTAGATAAAAGTGTAGGTCCATGACCTTGGAAGGGGCTGTACAATCACAGACTGAAGCCCAAGCCCCAGGAGGCCCCATGCAATCAGTCCCACAAATGAAATGGGTGGAATTAAAAGGAGCAAAATGGAATCAAACTGAATTTCCCTTTCCCAAAGTTACCTTGCAAGGCCTTGCCACGCCAGGTCATGCAACCCTCCAATCATCCCACAAGGATCCTGCCAGAGCAAGACAATAGCCCCACCTCCTGCTCTCTGGCTGAGAACCCCATAGAGCCCATGGAGCAGAACTCCTGGCCCCTGATGCTCTGTCCCACAGGACATAAACGTTTGTGTGTCCTGATTCCTGAAGGCATTTCTGCAACCACTGCTACTGCCATCACAGCTGTGCAGTCAGAGCCAAGTCCCAGCGGATGTTCAGGTCAGACCCAATCATGTGGGAGGAGGGCAAGGTCAGACCCAATCATGTGGGAGGAGGGCAGCCAGCACACACCCATCAGCTGCTCTGATGTCCACACAAGGCCACTTTGCATACCTTATGGTCACGGGAGTGAAGAGGAGCACTGTTGTGACATTGTCCAGGAAGGCAGAAAGGACAGCAGCAACGAGACACAGCATGAAGATCATGGTCCACACTCTTCCTCGGGACAATTGGTATGCCTGGAATGCAATAAAGAACAAGCTAGGGTCAATGGGGCCAGAAAACAGATGCAACTTTTCATTAGGGACTCTAAGAACTAAGGTTCTAAATAAACACTACATGGCGGATTAAAACTTAGACCTACAAATTCCTAAACCTGCTGAGATGAGGCAGTAATGGCTGGACCTGAACTTCTAAATCCATGCGGGCCTACACTTCTTCCCTCCAATTCTCATTTCAGTACCTTGAGATGGTCTGTCTCTCATAAGGTGACAACCTGTTATGTCTGTATCTTTTTACACACTCCTTTTGGTTGGACAGCCTGGGCTGTGACTTTGGGATTCACCTGAGCCTAGAGTCTGCTGATCTTTGGGGATCTAGGGGTTGCTTTTAGTACCAAGGTATTGGGAGGAAGAGGCAAGATAGCTACCTGGGAGGTGCAAGATAGTGCACAAAATTGGCAAAAATCACGATATGGTTCTATCTTTCAAAGTTTGAAAAGGGCTTCTTAAATAACTAATTTTTCTGTATACGAGACAGCAGAAGAGACACTGATGTATAGAACAGTCTTTTGGACTCTGTGGGAGAGGGAAAGGGTGGGATGATTTGGGAGAATGGCGTTGAAACATGTATAATATCATGTATGAAACGAGTCGCCAGTCCAGGTTTGATGCACGATGCTGGATGCTTGGGGCTGGTGCACTGGGATGACCCAGAGGGATGGTACGGGGAGGGGGGAGGGAGGAGGGTTCAGGATGGGGAACATGTGTATACCTGTGGCGGATTCATGTTGATATATGGCAAAACAAATAAAATATTGTAAAGTTAAAAAAAAAAAAGAATAAAGTTCCCTAGACAACAAAAATAAATAAATAAATAAAAGAACTTTTCCGTTTCAAAAAAAAAAAAAAATTCAAGCCCAGCCCTAGTCTGCATTAGCCTTTTCCTCCCAACTCTGATAATAGGATCAACACAAATTCTACCAGTCAGAAAATGGTGAAGGATTCCCCAGGGTCCCACTTATAAAAATGAATGCTTATATGTTCAATGTCATAAAGTAATCATTGAAATTATTTCACCTAAAAGCAGAGTAATCAGAACTGATGACTTAAAATATTTAGATACTCTGAAGTGCAAAACAGTTTTGGTGCATAGCTCTCAACCTGCCAAGTTGAACACCATCACACAAATATTCAACTTGAATACTAGTCTCCTTGATCCTCTTCTTTGGTTATTTGTTGAGAATCTGAAAGTGATGCTCAAAGACAACTTACTTAGCATAGCAATTATACCCAGGTTTGCAGCAATGATTTTGAAAAGGAGGACAGAATTGTAAAATATTTGCTTTAAAACATAGTTTTATTCACTAAATATGTAATGGTAGGAAAAAAGTATCCATTGATACATAACTATTAAATGCCACATCATACATACCTTTACAGCACAATAATCAAAAAATCCAGTTTCTGAAAATATGGCTACTAAGATCATCTATAAGGAAAAGAGAAAAAGGAGACAGAGAATGTTTCAGAGCACCATCCTGAAATGACATCAGTGACCACTTACACATCTGAGCTCTGACCTCTATATGAAAGCTACCACCTCATCAAACGTCTCACTCTTTTGTTGAGTGTGGTCCACTTACTAACTCTCTGAATCAAGTTCCCTTACTAGAGGATTTGCACCTTTACATTTGTCCAAGAGTATGTGCCCAAAGTACATTATCCTTCCATCTGAACTTCACAGTAAACATCTGTGTTATAATTACTCTGACTTATAGACCAGGAAACTGTCAGGCAGAGAGGAAAAGTGACTTGCTCAGAGTCACAAAGCTAGAAACAGCGCAGGAAATAGGATAGAATGTGGCCTTTTGCACCTAGGTGTTCACACAAGCAACAATTAAAAGTTTTAAGACTTTTAAACTGACTTAAATTACATTTATTTATTTTTTTAAACTAGCTTAAATTTTATAAGTGTAGTTACATTGAAATGAAGACTGCTGGGAGAAATATTAACAACCTCAGAAATGCAGATGACACCACTCTAATGGCAGAAAGTGAAGAGGAACTAAAGAGCTTCTTGATGAGAGTGAAAGAGGAGAGTGAAAAAACTGGCTTAAAATACAACATCCAAAAAACTAAGATCATGGCATCCAGTCCCATCACTTCAGGGCAAATAGATAGGGAAAAAGTGGAAATAGTGGCAGATTTTATTTTCTTGGGCTTCAAAATCACCGAGGACAGTGACTTCAACTACAAAATTAAAAGACACTTGCTCCTTGGAAGAAAAGCTATGACCAACCTAGACAGCATATTAAAAAGCAGAGACATTACTTTACTGACAAAAGTCCGTATAGTCAAAGCTATAGTTTTTCCAGTAGTCATGTACAGATGTGAGAACTGGACCATAAAGAAGGCTGAGTGCTGAAGAATTCATGCTTTCTAACTGTAGTGCTGGAGAAGACTCTTCAGAATCCCTTGGACTGCAAGGAGATCAAACCAATCGATCCTAATGGAAATCAACCCTGAATATTCATTGGAAGGACTGATGCTGAAGCTAAAGCTCCAATACTTTGGCCACCTGATGTGAAGAACTGACTCATTGGAAAAGACCCTGATGCTGGGAAAGATTGAGGGAATGAAGAGAATGGGGCAACAGCAGATGAGATGGTTGGATAGCATCACCGACTCACTGGACGTGAATTTGAGCAAACTCCGGGATTTGGTGGTGGACAGGGAAGCCTGGCATGCTGCTGTCCATGGGGTTGCAAACAGTCAAACAGAGCCTTGAGCAAAAAAATTTATTTAATTCTCTGTACTTTGGTCTTCTCACCTTACTTCTGTATGTCTTATTCCCTTGTAAGGTTGTTGTGAATTATGTAAACTAAAGTACTTTAGAAAATAGTGGGCCCAAAACTGTGTTTCACAAAAACAGTACAAAACAGTATAAATCTCTACCTCATCTATAATGACCATCATTGTTCATCCTATCCAAATGGCCACTGTGAGGCCACTTATAGAGTGAGATGCTTCACACCAATGGAAGCTACACATGAATGACCACATGTGTAGGTGACCTACACAGGGTAGGTCCTGTGTGGTCTTCCATTGTTGTGGTGAAACTGTTACACATGTCTGCTGCCAGAACCACCCAAGAGAGACTGGAACTCAGGGACTGGGTGAGTGGTCCCATGGGTGGATGACTGGAAAGAAGCAGGGTAAAAGAGACAGGGGTCTGGTTATACAGACTGTCTCTGGACCACACACACCCCAAAGTTCTATATAGAACCTTCTTGAACTGATTCCAACTGAGAAAAAATTAAGCCATTCATTGTTAAAATCCAATATAACTATACTAAGAGGATAATTAAATTAAAGTGAAGCCCTAATCCAATATGACTGTTGACCTTATAAGAAGAAGAGAGGAGGACACAGACATGCCCAGAGGGACAATCATGTGTGAGGACTTGAGCGGATGATCATCTATAAGCCTCAGAAGAAACCAAAACTGCACACATCTTGATCTTGGACGTTAGCCTCCAGAACTACGAGGAAATACATTTCTGTTGTCTAAGTCGCCCAGTCTATGGTACTTTATAATGGCGGTCCCAGCAAACTAATACACCAATCATTTAAGCTTTTTTTATAACAAAAATTTATGAGATATCTGGTACGCCTTCCTTTTTCCTTCCATATGTCCAAACTCTATATACTTTTCAGAACCCAATACAAACATTAGTTTCTCTATAAAGCCTGAGTTCAGAGCACTAACCTGAATCCCACACTGCATCCACAAAGGAGACAGTTACTTTGAATCACATTGAAGCCTAGAGCAGCACAGTCCTCCTTCAGATCACCCAGCCACTGTGGGGTCTGTTCAAGAACACATGAGCCGACCCTTGTCAAATTCCCCTTATTCCAATTAAATCTGTTTATGACTCATGTTCCACACTAACTCACTAGTGTGTCTTAAAATTCCCTTCCTACAGGTTGATTTGATGACACTCTTCATAGCATGCAGTAGGGTGGTCACTTGAAAATATGGTAAATTAATAAACTATTACTTAGGGATAATTTCTTCCTTTCTTCCTTTATCCATATAATTAAAGGTACTTTTTCAATCACTGAAAAATTTATATGGTTTATTTATTTAAGACATATCATTTTATATTTTAAGGACAGTAACTCAAAAAACTGCTAAATTTTCTCAATGGCAAGATTATTTCTCTATTAGAGAGGCCTTAGGCTAAAATTTTCCAGCTAACCAACCAGAGCACCAATCACTCCATTCTTCATCAGGAGAAATTAGCTAGACCTGCAAACACTTCTCAATCAAGCCCTAACAGTCAAGCAGCACGGTGTCCTTAAGAATTAGCAGTGACAGCAGTAAAAGACAAAGTCCCAGGTTATAGCAAACTTGGGGCCCAGTCCCACTGGGAGGACTGTCATTACCATGCCAAACAGCAGGGCCAGAGTCTCGAAATCAATCCACTCCACCACATGGGTCAGGCTGGGTCTCTGCAATCAAACCACAAATTAGCCAATTAGTCCTGGGCCTCATCCTCCTGGTGATAAGCTGTAAACATGTGCACTTTACAGAAAACCCACTCATGGCCAGAGTTGAAAATCACAAAAATCACACCATCCACTTGCCTTTGAAATCCTATTATTCATTACTGAAAAACAGTCATGACCCAAAGCATCGTAACATCAAAACTATGCACTTGTCAATGAGAAAGGCAGACTTCTTAAGCCCTGTCCCTGTCCCTAAGGAAAGGTAGGATCATGGGGAACTGGGAGCCCAGACTGGGAAGTGAGGGTACTTGGAGAGCCTGGTTGTTGGAAAAGGACTTCACAGTGGTCCAGAGATTTTCCTGCAGCACAAGGCATGTGACACACATCAATTAATTCCAATATTAAATAACTACTACTACACTACTCCTTAACAATTAATCAAAATAACAGAGGTTTATGTGTAAGTTTTAGGATTCTGGGACACTTTACCCTGAGAGTTAGTGTTTGTTTATACCAATTCTAGCCATAAAAGAGAAAAATAAATAAATAACAAAGTATCACATATTATTTTTACTCTTTGGTTGACTGACTGGCCTTTAGAAACATTTTTCAGAACAATCTGTGAAATTCTACAGAGTTTTTTTCCAATCCCAAGTTCCATGTGTGGCCACCTTGGTCAGTTCAGCACTGCTCCTCAAACAACCCCAGGCCTCCATCTCCAGAGTATTTGGCCTCTCTTGCTTCTCTACATTCATTCCAATGTCCCTGCAGGATGGAACATGCTCAGATCCTGAGGGGACAGTATCACCTCACAGACATGCACTTCCAGGGACCTCCTGATGTCTGTCCCCAACCTCACTATCTCCCACCCCTCTGCTCCAGCTAGGATGGCCTCCCCTGGTCTCCAAGGGCTGACAGTGCATATGGCTGGATCTAACATTGCTCAGGTGCATGGCCTGGATGAGTACTTGACCATCATGAGCCTTTCCTCAGCTAGGATGGGGTGTGTGATAAAGTCAAATATTAATTGCTCATCAATGCTATAAAGTTCATTAGTTCATGCCTTTAACAGGAAATGTGAAATAGTATATTAAAAACTGACCAGCTAACACCTAATTATTGGACTGTCTTTGAAGATGACATTCTACCAAATGCTAAGCCTTTGACTCAAAATGTTACAACTTACGTCACCAATCACAGCCAGTGCTGCTAATGCTGAAAGGGACCCCAACATGGCTGCTAGTGTTCTGTGAACAATCTGGAAAGAAGCATAGAACATTACTACACTCTAATCCACAGGATTTTAAAACACACAGAAGCCTGTATTGGTATAAGTATTTGTGAAGATCGGCCATTCTATACCATACCTATTGAAAGTGAAAGTGAAAGTTGTGTCCGACCCTTTGCGATCCCATGGACTACACAATCCATGGAATTCTCCTGGCTAGAATAGTGGAGTGGTAGCCATGCCCTTCTCCAGGGGATTTTCCCAACCCAGAGATCAAACCCAGATCTCCCACATTACAGGCAGATTCTTTACAAGCTGAGCCACCGGGGAATTTAGGACAATCGATAAATCATGGCTTTCAAAGTCTGGATGCCCTAGAGGCACACACAACTGTCACCAGTCTTCTTTCTAAAGAAAGGTGATTTAAGGTGATTATCTATATGTATGATGCTATTAAAATTTTTTTACTTGTTTTGGGTTTATTTTCTGTTGGCAGGTCTTATTCCTTTTCTTGTGTTTCCTGCCTAGAGAAGTTCCTTTAGTATTTGTTGTAAAGCTGGTTTGATGGTGTTGAATTCTCTTAACTTTTGCTTATCTGGAAAGCTTTTGATTTCTCCATCAGGTCTGAAGGAGAGACTTGCTGGGTAGAGTATTCTTGGTTGTAGGCTCTTCCTTTTCATAATTTTAAATATATCTGGCTTGTAGAATTTGTGTTGCTGCTGCTGCTAAGTCACTTCAGTCAAGTCTGACTCTGTGAGACCACATAGATGGCAGCCCGCCATCCCTGGGATTCTCCAGGCAAGAACACTGGAGTGGGTTGCCATTTCCTTCTCCAATGCATGAAAGTGAAAAGTGCAAGTGAAGTCCCTCAATCGTGTCCGACTCTTTGCAACCCCATGGACTGTAGCCTACCAGGCTCCTCTGTCCATGGGATTTTCCAGGCAAGAGTACTGGAGTGGGTTGCCATTGATCAGCTAATACCTTGATGGGAGTTCCTTTGTATGTTACTTGTTTTTCTCTTGTTGCTTTTAATATTTTATTTCTGTCTTTAATTTTTGTCAGTTTGATTGCTGTGTGTCTCAGTGTGTTCTTCCTTGGGTTTATCCTGCCTGGGATTCTCTGTGATTCCTGGACTTGGTTGACTATTTCCTATCTCATGTTTGGGAATTTTTCAGGTCTTATCTCTTCAAATATTTTCTCAGGTCCTTTCTCTCTCTCTCTTCTCCTTCTGGGACCCCTATAATGCAAATGTTGGTGCATTTAGTGTTGTCTCAGAGGTCTCTTAGGCTGTCTTCATTTCTTTTCATTCTTTTTTCTATATTCTGCTCTGTGCCTGTGATTTCTACCATTCTGTCCTCCAGGTCATTTATCCATTCTGCCTCAGTTATTCTGCTACTGATTGCTTCTCAGTTGTTCAGTCGCTCAGTCATGTCCAACTCTTTGCGACTCCATGAATTGCAGCATACCAGGCTTCCCTGTCCATCACCAACTCCCGGAGTTTACTCAAACTCATATCCATTGAGTCGGTGATGCCATCCAGCCATCTCATCCTCTGTCGCCCCCTTCTCCTCCTCCCCCAATCCCTCCCAGCATCAGGGTCTTTTCCAATGAGTCAGCTCTTCGTATCAGGTGGCCAAAGTATTGGAGTTTCAGCTTTAGCATCAATCCTTCCAATAAACACCCAGGACTGATCTCCTTTAGGATGGACTAGTTGGACCTCCTTGCAGTGCAAGGGACTCTCAAGAGTCTTCTAAAACACCACAGTTCAAAAGCATCAATTCTTCGGCACTCAGCTTTCTTCACAGTCCAACTCTCATATCTATACATGACCACTGGAAAAACCATAGCCTGACTAGATGGACCTTTGTTGGCAAAGTAATGTCTCTGCTTTTCAATACGCTATCTAGGTTGGTCATAACTTTCCTTCCAAGGAGTAAGTGTCTTTTAATTTCATGGCTGCAGTCACCATCTGCAGTGATTTTGGAGCCCAAAAAAATAAAGTCTGACACTGTTTCCACTGTTTCCCCGTCTATTTCCCATGAAGTGATGGGACCAGATGCCATGATCTTAGTTTTCTGAATTTTGAGCTTTAAGCCAACATTTTCACTCTCCTCTTTCACTTTCATCAAGAGTCTTTTTAGTTCCTCTTCACTTTCTGCCATAAGGGTGGTATCATCTGCATATCTGAGGTTATTGATATTTCTCCGGGCAATCTTGATTCCAGCTTGTGCTTCCTCCAATCCCATGTTTCTCATGATGTACTCTGCATATAAGTTAAATAAGCAGAGTGACAATATACAGCCTTGACATAGTCCTTTTCCTATTTGGAACCAGTCTGTTGTTCCATGTCCAGTTCTAACTGTTGCTTCCGAACCTGCATAAAGATTTCTCAGGAGGCAGGTTAGGTGGTCTGGTATTCCCTTCTCTTTCAGAATTTTCCACAGTTTATTGTGATCCACACAGTCAAAGGCTTTGGCATAGTCAATAAAGCAGAAATAGATGTTTTTCTGGAACTCTTTTGCTTTTTCGATGATACAGCCAATGCTGGAAATTTGATCTCTGGGTCCTCTGCCTTTTCTAAAACCAGCTTGAACATCTGGAAGTTCACGGTTCATGTATTGCTGAAGCCTGGCTTGGAGAATTTTGAGCATTACTTTACTAGCGTGTGAGATGAGTGCAATTGTGCGGTAGTTTGAACATTCTTTGGCATTGCCTTTCTTTGGGATTGGAGTGAAAACTGACCTTTTCCAGTCCTGTGGCCACTGCTGAGTTTTCCAAATTTGCTGGCATATTGAGTGCAGCACTTTCACAGCATCATCTTCCAGGATTTGAAATAGCTCCACTGGAATTCCATCACCTCCACTAGCTTTGTTCATAGTGATGCTTTCTAAGGCCCACTTGACTTCACATTCCAGGATGTCTGGCTCTAGGTCAGTGATCACACCATCGTGATTACCTGGGTCATGAAGCTCTTCTTTGTACAGTTCTTCTGTGTATTATTGCCACCTTTTCTTAGTATCTTCTGCTTCTGTTAGGTCCATACCATTTCTGTCCTTTATTGAGCCCATCTTTGTATGAAATGTTCCCTTGGTATCTCTAATTTTCTTGAAGAGATCTCTAGTCTTTCCCATTCTGTTGTTTTCCTCTATGTCTTTGCATTGATCACTGAGGAAGGCTTTCTTATCTCTTCTTGCTATTCTTTGGAACTCTGCATTCAAATGGGAATATCTTTCCTTTTCTCCTTTGCTTTTTGCTTCTCTTCTTTTCACAGCTATTTGTAAGCCCTCCTCAGACAGCCATTTTGCTTTTTTGCATTTCTTTTCCATGGGAATGGTCTTGATCCCCGCTTCTAGTGTATTATTTATGTTTGTTTGTTTGTTCTTTAGTTCTTCTAGGTCTTTGGTAAACATTTTTTGCATCTTCTCAATCTTTGCCTCCATTTTCCCCCGCCCCCACCCCCAGGGTCCTGAATCATCTTCACTATCATTATTCTGAATTCTTTTTCTGGAAGGTTGCAATCTCCACTTCATTTAGTTGTTTGGGGTTTCATCTTGATCTTCATCTGGGACATAACCTTCTGCTTTTTTCTTGTTAATTACCTTTCTGTAATGTGGTTTTAGTTTTAGTCACTGTAAGACTGTAATTCTTGCTTCTTTTGTCTGCCCCATGATGGAGGAGGCTAAGAGACTTGTGTAAACTTCCTGATGGAAGGGACTTGTGGTGGGAAAAACTGGGTCTTGCTCTGGTGGGCAGGGCCTTGCTCAGTAAAGCTTTAATCCAGTTATCTGCTGATGGGTGGGGTTGCCCTCCCTCCCTGGTAGTTTTTTGACTTGAGAAGACCCAGCCCTCAAGTCAATGGGCCCTATGGTCCAGTTAATGGTGACCTCCAAGAGGGTCACCATTAGACCTTAGGGGGACCTTCCCAGACTGCCACTGCCAATACCCCCATCACTGTGGTGAGCCCCTTCTGACCCACGCCTCCACAGGAGGCCCTCCAAATCTAGCAGGTCGTTTTGGTTCAGTCACCTGTGGCATCACTGCTCCTTTCCTCTGAGTCTTGATGTGCACAAGGTTTTGTTTGTGCCCTCCAAGACCAGAATCTCTGGTTCCCCCAGTCCTGTGGAAGTCTTGTAATCAAATCCCGCTGGCCTTCAAGGTAAATTCCTTGGGAATTCCCAGTCCCTTTGTCAGATCCCCAAGCTGGAAAGCCTGACGTGGGGTTCAGAACCTTCACAACAGTGGGAGAAGCTCTTTGGTATTACTGTTCTCCAGTTTGTGGGTCATGCATCCAGCAGGTATGGGATTTGATTTTACTGTGACTGTGCCCCTCTTACTGTCTTGCTGCAGTTTCTTCTTTGTTTTTGGATGTGGGCATCTTTTTTTTTTCTTTGGTAGGTTCCAGTGCCCTTCTGTGGATGGTTATTCAACAGCTAGTTGTGATTTGGTGCTCTTGCAGGAGGAGATGAGTGCCCACCCTTCTACTCTGCCATTCTGAACTGGAAGCTCATCGATTACTTCTTTAAATTAACTTTCTTCCCCCTTCTCTCACTTGTCTCCTTCTGGAATCCAGTTATCCTACATGAACATCTGACAGACAATGAAGGTTTTCTTTGCTCTTTTTCATTTTCTTCTTTGGTCTCCTCTGATTGAGTTATTCAAAATTCCTTTCCTCATGATCACTTATTATTTTATCTTCCGTTTGGTCTGCTCTGCTGTTGATGTTCTATTGCATTTTCCATCTTCCTCACTGAGTTCTTTAGCTCCAGAATTTCTGTTTGTTTCTGTTTCATGATTTCTATTCATTTGTTAATTTCCTCATTTTATTCATGTGTTGTTTTCCTGATTTCACTGAATTATCTTTTTCTCTTTCCTTGTAGCTCATTGAGTATCCTCAGTATAACTATTTTTAATTAATGAATTTATTTTAATTGGAGGCTAATTACTTTACAATTTTAAAAGTTACACTCCATTTATAGTTATTACAAAATGTTGGCAATAGTCCTCATATTGTACAATACATTCTTGTAGCCTATCTTAACATCCAATACTTTGTACTTCCCACTCTCCCACCCTTATATTTTGCCTCCACCTCCTCCCTGCAGGTAACCAGTACTTTGTTCTCTGCATTGGTATAGCTACTTTTGATACTTTATCAGCTAGATAGCAACATTCTGTGCCTTTGAGTTAACTTATTAAATGACTGCTATTATCTTTGGTGATGATATATTTCCTTGATTTTTCATATTCCTTGTAGCTTTACACTGATGCTTTCTCATTTGAAGTAGCAGTCAGTCAGTCAGTCAGTTCAGTCGCTCAGTCATGTCCAACTCTTTGTGACCCCGTGGAATGCAGCACGCCAGGCTTCCCTGTCCATCACCAACTCCCAGAGCTTGCTCAAATTCATGTCCATCGAGTCAGTGATGCCATCCAACCATCTCATCCTTTGTTGTCCCCTTCTCCTCCTGCCTTCGATCTTTCCCAGCATCAGGGTCTTTTCCAATGAGTCAGTTCTTTGCATCAGGTGGCCAAAGTATTGGAGTTTCAGCTTTAGCATCTGTCCTTTCAATGAATATTCAGGACTGATTTCCTTTAGGATGGACTGGTTAGATCTCCTTGCAGTCCAAGGGACTCTCAAGAGTCTTCTCTGACACCACAGTTCAAAAGCATCAATTCTTCGGCATTCAGCCCTCTTTATGGTCCAGTTCTCACATTTATACATGACTACTGGAAAAACTATAGCTTTAACTACATGGACTTTTGTCAGCAAAGTAACAGACATCTCCTCAAATCTTTATTAGTTGTATTCAGATGGGATATATTGTTTGTTTGTTCTGTTACGCCTGATACTTTCTCTGATCTCCTGTGGACACACCTGCTGCACTCTTCTTGCTCCTTCTTGTGACAGAATGTGTATGCTTTTATGTGTTCTCCGGCTCTGCAGCTCACCAGGCTGGCTGCTGGAAAAGCCCCTTTTGTTGGCAGTAGGCGGTGCTATAGCTCCAGTTCTCCTTTGCCCACAGCCGGTCTGTTTTCTGGCAGCACTCCATCTACTGTTGACCAACAGTGCTCTCACCACCACACAGAGAGCATGTACTAGGAGCCACTACAAAGGCAGTGGGGGGAGACAGGGAGAGGTTGGCATTAGGGATGCCTGCAGGCCTTGGGGGGATCCTAGGATGACCTTCTCCAGGTCAATAATCAGATTTCCTGCTGAAGTGCTGAGTGCAGTCAGCAGGAAATGTATTCCTTTAATGTCCTTTGATAGTTTCACTTGACTCTTTCCTGACCTCCCTCCCTGCAAGCATGGATGCCCTGCCTGAGTACTCGGGTTCTGGCAGAGAGAAGTTGGTTCTCTTCCTGCATCCTGCACAGCTGGGGAAGCCAAGCACTTACTCCCTATCAGTTAGTTCAGCCCAATGGAATGTGGCCTTAGGAGAGGGGCAGTGCTGACCAAGGTCCTATTACCCTCTCCAGTGTGTCCTAACTTGTACTGTTTTCCTTCACTGACATGCTGTAATTTCCTCTCAGAAAGGCTGGGCTTCTACAAACTCTCTGCTGTTCCTGGGTATCTATCTGCTCAGGTCAGCACTGTCTAGGTTTTCCCTGATAGCAGCCAAGAGAGATTAGGTTGCCATTGCTGGCTTCTGCTGGTTTCACAGCTTAGGCTAGGGTATGTTTGCTTATTACTGGATGCACAGGCAGGAGAGGCTCCTCCTAGGTCCTGTGAATCTCACTGCTCCTACAGAGGTACTTTTTCTTTGTGGATGGATGCCTAGTTAGCTATCAGAAAAGGGAGACAAAAAGGAGGGATATCTCATGCTGCCATGATGCTGACATCATCTCCCAGTTTACATTTAAATGTTCAGAACATGAGATGGTTGACTAATCTTCTTCCTTGGGCTACTTTGGTAAATGTAAGGATAAATGAAGGGCAGGGAGACTTATCAGAAGAATGAGATACCTAAATATCTGCAGATATGTGGAACTCCCACAGCTGCCATTTCTGCCCATGTGGTGTGCTGGCTGCTGTACACTGTCCCCAAGAAGCTGTATGCCACTGCAGGTGTGCCTTGCTCTCTAGGGATCCCACATGAGCTCTGGGAGCCTTTGCTTTGTGTCATCTCATATAAATTCTCCTAGACTGGGGAGCACTGGGCAGCAGGAGCACCTGTTTAGGGAGGGGCCGCTCATGGAGGGAAGTACCTGTGCCTTCTTGAGCCCCTTCCCTCCCAGTACATGAGGGCAACGGCAGGAGCCAACTGATCCACAGTGACAGCAGAAACACTGGTGGTGGGTTTCCTAGACATCCCTCGGTTCTGAATCCTGTGTTTCTAAAAAGTCCCAGGACAGTGTACAAGTGGTACAGTTCCAGGCCTTGAATTCAGTACCACTCTGTGTTTCATAGGCATTTTAGCACTTACAATGTGCGTCCAGTTGAAGGCCATGTTTTCCAATTGTTTCTTCCTGCCATGATGTAGTAGGGTGATTATGGGCTTTTTGATGCTAAGTAAATTCTCCACATTTCACTTTCTTCATCTGCAAAACTTAGAGAACTTTTTGGTTTGTAGGGCATGAACTGGCTGTCCCTTGAGGTGACACCCTGCCTCTCTGTGCCCTGGTGTAAGACCTGGGCCAGCTCCAATTTTCCTGGGCTGGGTCCTGTCTGCCTATGAGGTAGTAACACTGCTCTGCTTGCTGTACTACCTTCCAGGTGGGTCCTCTTCCTACCCTCCCTTATCTCCTAGGAAGAGGGTGCTTTGGCCTCTTTGAAAGTGGTGGACCTTGCCTGCCTGTTCTTCCATGTGAATGCATTCTTGTCCTTGTGCATGGTGAACTGCCCACCCTTCCTTCTGAACTCAGATTTGGTTGTGAACTGTGTTCTGCTTGTTGGGATATGAGAAGAGAGACTCCCCCTTCCTCTTGCCTCAGTGGTGCCCAGGTAAGAAGCAGCCTGGGTCTCTTATGGATTACAGTGAGCAGAGGCCTGTTGACCTCATGTGCAGATGCTGAGAGGCTGGCTGGAAGCAGTAGGTGGCCATACCTCTACAGGGAGGGGTGGTGCCTTCTCCTTCCGGTGCCAGAGCCCGCTGAGCCTGGTTCTCACATAGCTGGAGAGAATCTCATAACTCTTGCTGAGCTAGGGACCTACCTTGGGGGAGCACCGACTGCTGCACTTCTCACTGCACTGCCACTGGAGGGAATTTCTGGCACCCATTGCTATTCTGGAGTCTCCTTTGAGAATGTCGCCATGAACCATCTCCTTTCATCAAGGGGTCCAGTTTGCCTAAGAAGCTTCATAAGGAATGAAAGAGGGTTCACCTGCTGGCCAGTGGTTTGGGAGGGCCTGGCAACAAGGGTCTCTGCTCTTTCTCCCCCAACCCCTACTGCTCTTGTGACTGTTCCTCTTGCCCAGGGCCTTCTGTGTGTAGGAGAGGCAGGGGCCATATCTGAGGGGTGGGCCAGCTGCCACCTCACTGGGGTAGTCAGTGATGGGGGTAGTCTCATCACTGCCTTTGAGGTCTGAGTATCAAAGGCACTTCACATAAGAGCCAGCACACCCACTTTCTTCTTAAACTCATCTGTTGTGTTCCCACCTGTGATGGTTTGGCAGGGTCTGTATGTTACCAAACAAACCACCTCAGCATGGGTGCATCCATGTGTCTGTGAGGGAAGGGTGGTTTGAGGGTGGCACCCAAGCTAGGCTGTGTTGGTGTTTCTGATCCCAGACTAACCCACAGTGCTGTCTGTCTTCTGTGTGTGCTAAGTCACTCAGTCGTGTCTGACTCTGTGAGACCCCATGGACTGTAGCCTGCCAGGCTCCTCTGCCCATAGGATTCTCCAGGCAAGAATACTGGAGTGGGTTGCCATGCCCTCCTCCAAGGGATCTTCCTGACCCAGGGATTGAACCCACATCTCTTATGTCTTTTGTATTGGCAGGCATGTTCTTTACCACAAGAGCCACCTGCAAAGGCAAGGTAGCAGGAGAGGGAGGGTAGGAACAGCTGAGACCACCTGTGCACATCTGGATTCTTTGAGAGTTAGGAGAAACAGTTATGCCTAATGTGATATTTTCTTATTTTTTTTCTTTTCTTTTTTAACTGGAGGAAAATTGCTTTACAATGTTGTGTTGGCTTCTGCTGTACAATAACACAAATTAGTCATTATATATATAGATAGATAGATAGATATAGATACAGATATATATCTCCTCTGCCTCTTGAGCTTCCCTTCTCTCCCCCATCACACCATTCTAGGTCATTACGGAGGGCCAGGCTGGGCTCACTGTGATATATAGCAGCTTCCCACTAGCTGTCTATTTAACACATGATAGTGTGTATGTGTCAATGCTACTTCCTCAATGCATCCCACCCACTCCTTCCCCTGCTCTGTCCACAAGTCCATTCTCTACGTCTGCAACTCCATTCCTTCCCTACAAATAGATTGATCAGTATCATTTTTCTAGATCCCATTTATATACATTAATATATGATATTTGTCTTTCTCTTTCTGACTTACTACAACAGATTCACATTCGTTCCTTTATATTCGGCTGAGTAATATACCACATCTTCTTTATCCGTTTCTCTGTTGATGAACAACAAGGTTGCTTCCATGACCTGGCTAATGGAAATAGTGCTGCAATGAGCACTGGGGTACATGTGTCTTTTTGAATTGTGGTTTTCTCAGGGTACATACCCGGTAGTGGGATTGCTGGGTCATGTGGTAGATTTATTCCTAGTCTTTAAGGAATCTTCATGCTGTTCTCCATAACGGCTATATCAGTTTACAATCCCACCAACGGTGCAGGAGGATTCCCTTTTCTTCCCATCCTGTCCAGCATTTATTGTTCATAGGTGTTTTGATGATAGCCATTCTGATTGGTGTGAGGTGATACTTCGTTGTAGTTTTGATTTGCATTTCTCTAATAATGAGTGATGTTGAGCATCTTTTCCTGTGTTTATTTGCCATCTCTATGTCTTCTTTGGAGAAATATCTGTTTAGGCCTTCTGCTAATTTTTTGATTGAGTTGCTTATTTTTCTGATATTGAGCTATATGAGCTGCTTATATATTTTGGAGATTAATCCTTGGCCAGTTGCTTCATTTGAAATTATTGTCTCCCATTCTGAGAGCTGTCTTTTCACCTTGTTTACAGTTTCCTGTAAATAATCCAACCAGTCCATCCTAAAGGAGATCAGTCCTGGGTGTTCATTGGAATGACTGATGTTGAAGCTGAAACTCCAATACTTTGGCCACCTGATGTGATGAGCTGACTTATTGGAAAAGACCCTCATGCTGGGAAAGATGGAGGGCAGGAGGAGAAGAGGACAACAGAGGATGAGATGGTTGGATTGCATCATCAACTTGATGGACATGGATCTGGGTGGACTCCAGGAGTTGGTGATGGACAGGGAGGCCTGGCATGCTGCAGTTCATGGGGTCGCAAAGAGTTGGACATGACTGAACAACTGAACTGACCTGAACAGTTTCCTTTGCTGTGCAAAAGCTTTTAAGTTTAATTAGGTTCCATTTGTTTTTATTTTGACTACTCTAGGTGGTGGGTGTTGGAGGACATTGCTGTGATTTATGTCAGAGTGTACTGCCTATGTTTTCCTCTAAGAACTTTATAGTTTCTGGCCTTATATTTTAGTCTTTAATCAATTTTGAGTTTATTTTTGTGTTCTGTGTTAGGAAGTGTTCTAGTTTCATGATTTTACATGTAGTTGTCCAGTTTTTACATGCTACTTATTGAAGAGATTGTCTTTCCTCCATTGTATATTCTTGCCTCCATTGCCAAAGATAAGATTCCCATAGGTGCATGGGTTTATCTCTGGGTTTTCTGTCTTGTTCCATTGGTCTATATTTTTGTTTTTGTGCCAGTACCATACTGTCTTGATGACTGTAGCTTTGTAGTATAGTCTGAAATCAGGAAAGCTGGTTTCTCCAGTTTCATGTTTTTCTCTCAAGGTTGCTTTGGCTATTTGGGGTCTTTTGTTTTTCCATACAAATTGTAAAATTTTTTGTTCCAGTTCTATGAAAAAATGCCATTGGTAATTTGATAGTGATTGCATTGAATCTTTAGATTGCTTTGGGTAGTATTGTCATTTTCACAATACAGATTCTCCCAATGCAAGAACATGGTGTATCTCTTCATCTGTCCATGTTCTTTGATTTCTTTTATCAGTGTCTTATAGCTTTTTGCATACAGATCTTTTGTCTCTTTAAGTAGGTTTATTCATGAGTTTGAGTGAACTCCAGGAGTTGGAGATGGACAGGGAGGCCTGGCATGCTGCAATTCATGGGGTTGCAAAGAGTTGGACACGACCGAGTGACTGAACTGAACTGAACTGATTCTTAGATATTTTATACTATTTGTTGTGATGGTGAATGGGATTGTTTCCTTAATTTCTCTTTTTGATTTTTCATTGTTAGTGTATTGGAATGCAAGGGATTTCTGTGTATTAATTTTGTGATTATAAAATCACATCAACAAAAACCTTGGGCTCTACGTCTCAAGCAGCCTGCCCTTAAACAATGCCGTTGGAGGAAGTAATATGTTCTCTGTGGCTCCTTGAGGAGGAAACTGCTAAGAAACTTGCTCCTGGACTCCTCCAGACTCTGCCTGACCACAGAGTTTTGTGTGTGGTCATAGGAACCCTGAAACAATAATAATATTGATTGGGGTAGGACGGGGGGGAGGACAGAATAGAGCTGCCCCAGAATAAATGAGACAGAGCAACTAAACCCATGGATGGACCTTGTTGGACAACTAGGGGCTCAACCTGCTGAAGTCAGCATTCCTCACAGACAGATCAGACAGCCTCAGGGAATTTCAGGAATTTTCCTGGCCACTCCCCCCTCAGATTACCTCCATGAAGCTCCAGGGCACTTTTCATATTTTGAGAAGACACACCCCTTTACCTTCACCTTCACCTCCTGATCCTCCAGGCTCAGCCCAGTGGAACCAAAAGTCCCATCTGTGTGTTGCTGTAAATCTGGTTTCACAACTAAAACAACAATGGACCTGCCCAGTCAGGCAGTGTCTGTACTTTGTTTCATGCTATTGAAGGTATAGCCACACTTAAAATTTCCCAGAAACACTGAATTGATGGGACATGAAATCATTGGGCTCATTAGCTGAGTTGATAAACATAACAGATAATAATCCTTCCCCACACATAGCCCAAGGTCTCCAAAGTCTTCATCATGCACACAATCCTATGAAGCGGATAGGGGGTATTTTAACATGCCCATTTTACAGACAAAGACCCTGATTCTCAGAAAGTTTCAACACTTGTCTCTTCAGGGGCATTCTGTGTGAGCAGCAAATCGAGGGTGAGAAAATCATGTGCACATTCAGTTTTCTCAATGAACTTTTTCTAGTGCCTGGCAAAACTCATCTTGCATATGGCAACTGCCAAGATTCAGCAAATTTTCCAGTACAGAGCAATTTTCTACCTAGAATGAGGGGAATGTTACTTTTTAGGAAAGACACTATTTCAATTCAATTAAAATGCAAGACTTAGCCCATCCCTAGCACCCAACATGTTAAAATACACTTACCTGTGGGCACAGATAAACCCAGGAGAGCAGGCATGCAAGTTACCTCAAATATAATTAGCACGTAGACCCCAGCGAGGATGACCGCAGCAATGGTCACTTGTGCTTCAACACTTGCGCGGAGGTACTGATGAGTCATCAGAAGAGGAACAATCTGGGTCTGCTGGAGGGAGGCGCGGATGCTGATGGAAACAGGCTCTCTGAAGAACGAAGCAAATATCTTACCACTGGTTAAGGAAACAGACCTGACATCAACCATCAGCACTTGCTCCCTCAGCTTTCTTCCCAACACCAGTCGCCCATGGCTATAACCAGAGCCTGAACCTATCTCAGAGTGCCTAACCTGCCAGATGAGGAGCCCTGAGCACAGGCAAGCCACATGAATATATGCACAGCCTCCCCATAGCCAGGCCCCTCTGACATAGCTCCTCAGCCTCCATCAGGCATTGCCTGCCTCATAACAGTGCCACCAGTCCAGCAATGAACAGGAGCAAGGATGTTCACAGTGGTTTAACCCGTTTAATCTTCCATCTTCCTCCTCACCACACATCTGATTGCTTTGTGCACATGCTAAGTCACTTCAGTCGTGTCTGACTCTATGCAACCCAGGCTTCTATGTCCATGGGATTTTCCAGGCAAGAATACTGGAGTGGGTTGCCATGCCTTCCTCCAGGGGATCTTCCTGACCCAGGGGTCGAACCTGTGTCTCTTATGACTCTGGTATTGGCAGATGGGTTCTTTACCACTAGTACCACCTGAGAAGCCCATGCTAACAAATAGCAAATCCAACAATTCTCGCATGTGAGAAATCTGGAAAAGGGTCATGTGCAACCTGAAAACAGGTAGTCAGGTTGTCACTAATGGTGGGAAAACACCAGGAACAAGAAGCATGAAGATCAATAGTATGTGGCCTGGTGAAAATAAAGACTCTAAAATTTCAGTAACTGCTCTGAGCTGAATTATGTCCCCTCAAAATTCATATCTGGACATCCTAGTTCTCCATACTTCAGGATGTGACTGTATTTGGGGATAAGGTCTTCACAAAGGTGATTAAGTGAAAAACAGTGACACCAACATGACTGGTGTCCTTGTAAGAAAAGGAATTTGGCGCACAGAGATGCAGAGGGATGACCATGTGAGTACACAGGGAGAAAATAGCATCTACACACCAAGGAGAGGGGCCTCAGGAGAAACATACCCTGCTGACAGCTTGAGGAAATAGATGTCTACTGTTTAAGCCACCTGTCTGTGGTATTTATTACAGCAGGCCTAGCTGCAATATAGTAACCAAAAGTACAGACTTAACATGGAGTGGCGTTACAGAAAAAAGAATTCTAAGATATACTAGAATTCCCCATTGCATAGCTTCATGATATTAATGAATTTAAAGTATCAGCTGTAAAACATACTTGCTTCAAAATGGGTTCTGCAATCTTACTTCCTGACAC